>NC_086445.1:849728649-850328649 GCF_028390025.1 Pseudophryne corroboree
ATATTAATGAGTTTTTGGGGGGTAGGGTCATGTTATTGTGTGCTGGAAAGGGGGGTAGTTTCATATTAACATAAGCTGGGGGTAGTGTCATATTAATGTGTTTTTTTTTGGGGGGGTGGGTTGTATTATATTTGTTTTGGGAATTAGTGTCATATTAATGTGTGTTGGGGAGTTGCATAATAACAGTATGTGCTGTAGGGGGTTGCTTATTAACAGTGCGTGCTGCATGCTTGGTTTTCTGCTTTGAACCCCCAGTGGTGGGAGGGGGAAAAAATACTCCCCTGCTCCACTGTCATCTGTTCCCAGCTGCTGCATCCTCTAACCAGAGGCATCACTGGGTGTGGTAAGTATACCTACCTTCTCCTGTCAGGATTCTGAACATCGGGATGCCGCAGTCAGTATTCTGACTGCCTGTATCCCGACTGCCGGCAAATCGGACCAAACCCAGCTCCTCATCTATGAGAGGAGGCGGGTGCTTGCAGGTGAATGTCACACTGCGGCACCTGGCTCCTGTCACTGCAGAGGAACTAGCATTATGGTGTCACCCCATCAGAGAGTGACACCTGGGTGTGGGCTGAACCCCCAGCTCTCTGACGCCACTGCCACTGACCATTGGACCAACTCCTGCATGAAGAAAGAAGCGTGTGTAGGAAGAGCGGTGTAGGGTAGCAGCAATGTAGTGTATGGGGTGCACTGTAGCAGTGGTAGTGTAGTGTGTGCAGGGAGGGGGGTGCAGGGTAGCGGCTGTAGTGTAATGTGTGGGGAGAGGGGTGCAGGGTAGCAGCGGTAGTATAATAAAGAGTATGCAGGGCTACGGCGATAGTGTAGTGTGTGGGGAGGGGAATTCAGGATAGCCTCTGCAATGTAGTGTGCGTGGAGGGGGTACAGGGGTAGTATGTACCTGTCCTGAGCCCGGCCTGTACTTGGAAGATCTCTCTGCTATGCTGGAGAAGAAGAGAACTGGAGGAGAGGCAGCACTGTTGAAGGTGAGTAGTTAAGACTTATTAAGCTAATTGGAAAATTTCAAGTGGCTAATTAGTCATAAGGGGAGGGGCGAGTGCTGCATCAGTTCAGAGCAATTCCAACCATTTTTCCTAACGATATGGAATTTAGAAAAACTCTGGGACTGCGGGATAAAAAATCTCCCGCTGCTCAAAAATGAAAAAACCCTGCACCCATCTGAATAGCAAAAATCTTGTACCTGCTGGAAAAACCCTATAGGACTGCAGGTGCAATATTTTTGCTATTCTCGCACCTAATTGAATATGTCCCTAAGGGGTCCATTTATCATTGATCTTATATTGAATGTGGCAGCTGGCAGCAGTGGAGGGATCGCAGCAGGTGTCGGAAAATACCTACTTTACTCTCACAAGCAGGAGCTTCCCTCATGTGCTTATCCTAATGCCACTTATACCATCATCTCCCCCCCTCCCCACTGCCTACAGTGGTTCTGCTGCCCCACTGCTTATTTGGGTACTGTGACTGGTAATGCCGTAATGTTTGTAAACCTTGCCATGTTCTACAATGATTTGTAATGTAAGTCACTTTTTCTTTTTCTGTTCATGCTGTTCCTGTTTATTAACTTTGTAAGTTTGTGTGAACCTCTTGTTGATGATGATGATGATAATAATAAAGGATATTGAAGTATTGTAGCAATTGACCAATGTTTTCAGGAGTTATATGGCCCTGGTAGCTGACGCCATCTTTAGATAGCAATAGCCATTGTAGCCTGTGGGCTACATTTCACAAAATTTACCAGGAGAGGGATTTGTAGGATCTGCTGCTCCCCTCCTCCTGCTCCGAACCTGGCTGTTTTCAGTGGGTGTTTAATGAGAAGCTCTGATGTTTTGTCCTAGGCCAGTATATATGGAGGGCATTAAAATACTCTAGTTACAGCTTGGTATCAGTCATTGGGATGCACTGTAAAATCATTGGGATGCACGCCCAGTAAAATCTGCTTCTCCTGTCACCCACTGACTCTAATCCTCTCCCTGTCACCCTTTGTCTTCTGTCATCCTCTCTTGCCCACTGACTCACCCTCTCCCCATCGCCCTCTCACTCTTTTCACATTTAAACTATGAAACTTTGTAAAGGGTCATTTCAAGACATACAGATGTTCATGCACCTTTGATCTATACGATTGCATGGCTTGTATGCTCCTGCAAACCAAATGCAGCTAGTCGCAAGCGCAATGCGCTGCTTATGGGTTGGATGAAAGCGATCACATCTGTATTTATAGGAGGGCGCAAAATTTATAGTTTGCAGGAGGGCGCTGAACACCCTAGCACCGGCCCTGACCAGAGGAGTGAAATCCTTGCTTTCGGCGACTGACGAATCCGCAGGTGCAAATGTAGATGAGACCCCGACCACTTATCCAGGAGATCCAGTTGGAAGGATCGAGCATGAAATCTTCCGTACTGTAGAGCCTTGTAGGAGGCAACCATCTTCCCCGGAAGGCGAATGCACTGATGAACTGATACCCGGGTTGGCTTCAGGACATCCCGGACCATTGTTTGAATCACCAATGCTTTCTCCTCTGACAGAAACACCCTCTGCACTTCCGTGTCGAGGATCATCCCCAGGAAAGACAATCTCCTTGTCGGCTCCAAATGTGACTTTGGAAGGTTCAGGATCCAACCATGTTCCCTGAGCAGATGAGTCGTGAAAGAAATCTACTGCAATATCTTCTCCCTGGTCGATGCCTTTATCAGCAGATCGTCCAGATATGGAATTATGTTCACCCCCGGTCTGCGGAGGAGAACTATCATCTTTGCCATCACCTTGGTGAACACCCTCGGTGCTGTGGAGAGGCCGAATGGCAGTGCCTGAAATTGATAGTGACTGTCTAACAGTGCAAATCTGAGATAGGCCTGGTGCGGCGGCCAAATCGAAATGTGGAGGTACGCATCCTTGATATCCAGGGATACCAGAAATTCCCTCTCCTCCAGACCTGAGATCACCGCTCTCAGAGACTCCATTTTGAATATGAACACCCTCAAATAAGGGTTTAGCGATTTCAAGTTCAAAATTGGTCTGACCGAACCATCCGGTTTCGGTACCACGAAAAGGTTCGAATAGAAACCCATGTGTTGCATATGAAGTGGAACTAGAACAATGACCTCTGACTTTTCCAATTTTTTGGATGGCCTCCCAAAGGATAGCCCTGTCTGTCATCAAAGCCGGCAAGCCTGATTTGAAAAATCGTTGAGGTGGGAGTTCTTGAAACTCCAGTCTGTACCCCTGGGACACAATATCCTGTACCCAGGGATCCAGGCCGGACGACACCCAGACGTGGTTGAAACGTCTGAGCCTCGCACCCACCAGCCCGTCCTCCAGGCTTCATGGTCCACCGTCATGCTGAGGATTTTGAGGAACCAGAAGCAGGTTTCTGGTCCTGGGAGCCTGGACTTTTTTGTCTTAGCGGTCCGAAAAGACTGCGATGTAGAGGAAGAAAATTGTTTCTTCGTAGAAGGCGTAGCTGAGGGAAGAAAAGGTGACTTACCTGCGGTTGCCGTGGAAATCCACACATTCAATGCTTCCCCAAATAGAGCCTGACCTGTGTAGGGTATGTTCTCCACACTTCTCCTGGATTTCGTGTCTGCAGACCATTGGTATAGCCAGAGTTCCCTGCGAGCTGAGACAGACATGGAAGATATCCTTGCAGTCAGCGTACCCAGGTCCTTCATGGATTCCACCATGAACCCCGCAGAATCCTGTATGTTACGTAAAAACAGTTCAATGTCACTTCTGTCCATTGTATCTAAGTCCTCTAGTAATGTGCCTGACCACTTTACTATAGCTTTAGAGATCCATGCACAGGCAATAGTAGGCCTCAACGCCACCCCTGAAGCAGTGTATATGGATTTGAGCGTAGTGTCAATCTTACGATCAGCCGGTTCTTTTAACGTGGTAGACCCAGGGACAGGTAAAACCACCTTCTTTGACTGTCTGGAAACAGATGCATCAACTATGGGTGGGTTTTCCCATTTTTTTCTATCCTCCTCAGGGAAAGGAAAGGCAACCAAAACCCTTTTGGGGATCTGGAACTTTTTCTCCCAGGATTTTTCAAATAAAGCGTTTAATTCTTTAGACGCAGGGAAGGTTAGCGAGGCTTTCTTATTATCTGTGAAGTAAGCCTCCTCAACCTGCTGTTGTGTCAGAAATGTTTAACACATCTCTAATAGCCTGTTAGGCGCCGAGGGTCCGCCCGTCAGTGCGGCCCGGCGCCTAGCAACTAGGGACGCCGCATGCGGACAGCCGCCGGCTCCCTAGCAACGCTAGACGCCGGGCGCACGGAGCCGCTCAGACCCTAGCAACGGGGACGCCACTGTCGGACCGCGTTCCCCGTTGCTGGGTCTAGATTAATCACCTCATTGGCATCCTGGCCGTGCAGCATGCAGCTGCACGGCATGATTGTTAATTACCCTGTCTGGCTCCTGATTGGAGAGCTCCCAGTTAAAAGCACTCTCTGGACTTCTCACAGACGCCGGTAATAGCTTCCTGTTTGCTGTGTCTGTTGCAGAGAGTTTTCCAGTCCTGTCTATCCGGTCGTTCCTGTCCTCAGTGGTCCAATACTCGGAAGTTGTCATCTTTTCCTGGAGTCCTGACCGAGCACCTTTAACATCTTGTGGTGTTCGTGAGTCGCGGCGTAGCCGTGTGTTGCGGCTTGACCGCTTACTATTTATTATTTGGTTACATTGTGTTTCGGAGCTTTTGCGGAGGATTCCGCTCCCACAAATCCACTCTGGTATCCAGCGGTGCTGGATAGGAGTGACGGATTCGTGGATTTTTGGTTGTCCTTTTCCCTGGCGGTTTGTCCGCACATACTTCTGGTTTAAATTAGTTAGCTTGTAGCCCCTGGCCTGGTTGCTTAGTCAAAGGGCCCCTTGTTATCACCCTGTCTCGGATTTCCCTTTGTCTCCCATTAAGACCTGAGGGGGCATCGGAGTTGGGCAGACATAATCCGCCCTTCAAACGCGGCTGCCATGGGCTCAAGCAACCATAGTCTCGCAGGGGATTTCTGATAACACGGGCGAGACAACGGAGTTAGGGCGCCAGGGGTTACTAGGCTTTCCTGCTCCCGTAACCAGCATTCCATTCCAGTACTCTGACCTCCGTCATAAGATCACCTCTGGTCAGACGTACTGGTATCATAACATTATTACCGGCCAGACTAAAATTTAAAATTAAACAGGGTTTGATTTTTTCCCTTATTTCAGTTTGGAAGATTTGTCGGCCTCATGAATCCCACTGGTGTAGGGCCAAATCCTGGCCAGCTTCTAGTTAGTCAGATTCAAGAACTTACTCAGATGGTTCAGGATCTGTCCCTTCGGGTGAGGTCACAGGAAGATCTGTTACGGACTTCCCCGAGGGTCGTTCCTGAACCAAAAATGCATTTGCCTGACCGTTTTTCTGGGGATAGAAAGCAGTTTTTTAATTTTAAAGAGTCTTGTAAACTTTATTTTCGTTTAAGACCAGTCTCCTCAGGTACGGAATCTCAGCGGGTCGGAATTATTATTTCTTTACTTCAGGGGGATCCCCAGACCTGGGCTTTTGGTTTAAGAACTGACGATCCGGCATTGTTGTCTGTAGACGCCTTTCTGGGGTCTTTAGGGCTATTGTATGATGACCCTGATAGAGGGGCATCCGCCGAGAGTCATTTGCGTGCTCTCAGACAGGGTAAGAATCCCGCAGAGATTTATTGTACGGAGTTTCGCCGTTGGTCGAACGACTGTGGATGGAATGACCCAGCCCTGCGCAGTCAGTTTCGCCTCGGCTTATCTGAGTCTATAAAAGACAGTCTCCTTCAGTATCCCGCTCCTGAGACTCTTGATAAACTCATGGAGCTTTCTATTAAGATTGATCGTCGTCTCAGAGAGCGGAGGGCTGAAAAAGGAGCATCTGTCGGGTCTACTCCTGGTGTTTTTTCCATTCCTGTGGACATAGAGGAGCCCATGCAGATAGGTCTCTCCAAGCTGTCTCCTGAAGAAAGAACCAGAAGGCAAAATTCTGGTCTTTGTTTGTACTGTGGGAGTAAGGGACATTTTGCCCGTAATTGTCCGAACAAGTCGGGAAACGCCTCGACCAAGTGAATTGTGAGGGGGTTCACTTTGGTCTGCAGCTTATCTCCTCAAATAATTCACTGTTAGTCCCAGCTAAAGTTTCCTTTGGCAGCCTCTGTTCCTCGGTGTCGGCTTTTGTTGACAGTGGAGCTGCAGGGAACTTTATGGACTTAACGTGGGCCAAGGCCTTAGGTATTCCTCAGTTAGCCTTGGGTAGGTGTATCACCATGCATGGTTTAGATGGGAGTCCCTTGTCCAATGGGGTTATTTCTCTCTGTACACCTCCTGTACTATTTTCGGTAGGAGCTCTTCATTCCGAAAAAATTGAATTTTTCCTTACCCATTGCCCAGCAGTTCCAGTGGTTCTGGGTCACCCTTGGCTGGCCTTTCATAATCCCATCATTGATTGGCAGTCGGGGGAGATCTCACAGTGGGGTACCATCTGTAATAAGGAATGTATTACGCTTCCCATCAGAATAGCTGCTGTCATTCCCGCACCCATTCCTGTGGAATACCAGGATTTTGTTGATGTATTTTCCAAGGGCAATGCGGACATTCTGCCTCCCCATCGGCCTTATGATTGTGCTATTGAGCTAATTCCTGGTGCCACTTTGCCTAAGGGAAGGTTATATGCATTGTCCGGACCAGAAACTGTGGCCATGAATGAATATGTTAAAGAAAGCCTAGGGAAAGGATTTATCAGGCCGTCTAAATCCCCTTTAAGTGCAGGCTTCTTCTTTGTGGAGAAGAAGGATGGATCACTCAGACCTTGCATTGACTTTAGAGCCTTGAATAAAATCTCAGTAAAAAATACTTACCCTTTGCCACTGATTTCTGTCCTCTTTGATCAGCTACGTTCGGCTGTGATTTTTTCTAAGATTGACCTGAGAGGAGCATATAACCTCATCCGAATCAAGTCAGGGGATGAGTGGAAAACGGCATTCAGTACTCAGTCGGGTCACTATGAGTATCTGGTTATGCCATTCGGCCTGTCTAACGCTCCGGCAGTTTTCCAGGATCTCATTAACGATGTGCTCCGTGATTTTCTTGGAAGATTCGTAGTAGTCTATTTAGACAATATCTTGATATATTCTGACTCTATTGAACAACACGTTACCCAGGTGCGTCAGGTTCTAAAAAAATTACGTGAAAATCACCTATATGCCAAGCTGGAGAAGTGTGAATTTCATGTCACGGAGGTATCCTTTTTGGGGTACATTATTTCCCCTCGGGGATTCTGTATGGAACCGAAGAAGCTCCAAGCCATCCTTAGTTGGGCGCAACCCACCAACTTAAAAGCAATTCAGCGCTTTTTAGGGTTTGCGAATTATTATAGAAGATTTATTCACTCTTTCTCCGACCTAGTTGCTCCCATTGTGGCACTGACTAAGAAGGGAGCGGATCCAACCAACTGGTCACGTGAAGCTGAGTTATCTTTTCAGGCCTTGAAACAAGCCTTTGTCTCAGCCCCGGTCCTCAGACATCCCAACCCAGAATTGCCTTTCATTGTTGAGGTTGATGCCTCGGAGGTTGGAGTAGGGGCTATCCTATCTCAGAAGGATCCGGATTCTCTGGAATTACATCCTTGTGCCTTTATGTCCAGGAAATTCTCATCTGCTGAATCCAACTACGATGTTGGTAACCGGGAATTACTGGCTATTAAATGGGCTTTCGAGGAGTGGAGGCATTGGCTTGAGGGAGCAACACATACCATTTCAGTTTTGACTGATCACAAAAATCTTCAGTACATTGAATCAGCTAAACGGCTGAATGCCCGGCAAGCTCGTTGGGCTTTATTTTTTACTCGTTTCAAGTTTATTATCACCTTCAGGCCAGGTTCCAAGAATGCCAAGGCGGATGCCCTGTCACGCAGTTTTCTTCCAGTTCATGATAACAGTCCTGTTACTCCCATACTTCCGTCTTCAGTCATTCGGGCAGGCCTCACACAAGATTTATTTACCCAGTTAAAGCAGCTTCAACATCAAGCTCCTGGAAATACTCCTGCTGGTCGTCTTTATGTCCCTGAGTTTTTGAGAGCAACCGTTTTGACGGAGTTTCATGATAGCAAAGTTGCCGGGCATCCGGGGATCGCTAAGACTTTGGAATCAGTCTCCCGCTCAGTATGGTGGCCTGGTCTTTCCAAAGACATTAAGGAGTTTGTTTTTTCGTGTCAGGTCTGTGCACAGCATAAAGTTCCCCGTTCCTTGCCTATCGGTCAACTTATGCCCTTGAATGTTCCTCTCAGGCCATGGTCTCATATTTCCATGGATTTTGTGGTGGACCTCCCTCTGTCAGCCGGATGCCGAGTCATATGGGTGGTAGTTGACCGTTTTAGCAAGATGGCCCATTTCATTGCTCTTCCCCGATTGCCATCTGCCCAGGGATTGGCAGTTTTGTTCCTCCGCCATGTTTTCAGACTCCATGGGTTACCCACTGATATTGTTTCTGATCGGGGTCCACAATTCATTGCACAATTTTGGAAGTCTTTTTGTGCCTCTTTAAAGATGAAATTGTCTTTAACGTCTGGCTACCATCCCCAATCCAACGGGCAGACTGAGCGAGTTAATCAATCATTAAAACAATATTTGCGTTTGTACTCGGCCAAACTCCAAAATGACTGGTCCGAGTTTCTTCCGTTGGCGGAGTTTGCTTACAACAATGCCTGTCATTCCTCCACCAATGTGTCTCCATTTTTTACAGTTTTTGGTTTTCACCCCAGAGCTAATTCCTTTTTTCAACATTCCTCTGTCTCCTCACTGACCTTGACAGCGGTGCTGGATAGGAGTAACGGATTCGTGGATTTTTGGTTGTCCTTTTCCCTGGCGGTTTGTCCGCACATACTTCTGGTTTAAGTTTGTTAGCTTGTAGCCCCTGGCCTGGTTGCTTAGTCAGAGGGCCCCTTGTTATCACCCTGTCTCGGATTTCCCTTTGTCTCCCATTAAGACCTGAGGGGGCATCGGAGTTGGGCAGACATAATCCGCCCTTCAAACGCAGCTGCCATGGGCTCAAGCAACCATAGTCTCGCAGGGGATTTCTGATAACACGGGCGAGACAACGGAGTTAGGGCGCCAGGGGTTACTAGGCTTTCCTGCTCCCGTAACCAGCATTCCATTCCAGTACTCTGACCTCCGTCATAAGATCACCTCTGGTCAGACGTACTGGTATCATAACATAGCCTCAATCATGAGCTGCACCTCCTTAGCCAGGGATGTCGCCCCCTCAGCACATCTCCATCACCGTCAGCCATGCCAGAGTCGGTATCCGTGTCATCTTGCATAATCTGGGCAAGTGCACGTTTTTGTGGGTATATGCTAGGGAATTTTGAAGGAATAGGGACAGAACCTGACCAAACTGCCATAGACTTCTTTAACACCTGAGTTTCAGTCTCAGTATGAGCTAACCTAGTAGAGATCTGAGAGATCATTCCCTTAATAGAGGTCAACCACTCAGGCTCAGTAAAAGGGATCTGAGACAAAACATTACATTCCTGTGTACATGGAATGGATTACTCCTGAGAGGAAATGTCCTCTGCAGCATAAGACACAGAGTCTCTGGACATGGCTATGTGAGAAACAAACACCCACACACACACACAGGAAAATGTCAGACACAGTTTCCCCCCAAGTACAGTGGTGCACCCGAGCATCCAGAAACCCCCGTCCACAAAAAAAAAAAAAATTATTATATTTTTAGCTGCATGAGTATTATTAATGGCTGTCTAGCGTCCTCTGCAGCCTGCTGTCTTCCTGGTGGCACTTGTAAGTGCAATAAAAGTTTACTTTATTTTAATTATAGTACATATAAATCCATGTGCATACATATATACACATGTATATACATACATACATATAAACACACACACACATATAATATATATACATGTGTATATATACGTGTACTGTATGTGTATATATATATGCATGTTTAATATGCTATGTATATGTGTATATGTATGTGTGTGTATGTGTATATATATATATATATATATACACGGTATATATATATGTAGATATGCTATCCACTGGACTCTGTGAGGAGCACATGTATCTCTGTAAGTAATATACAAAGCCTTTTTCCACTATTCCTTCATAAATATAAAGTTATGCCTGTATGAATGTTTTTTATGGTATTAAATAGATTTGATGCTTTTTAAATAAGTATTAATAGAAATTATTAAGTTTGTAACCATACTCCTTTGGGATTTAGATACAAGAGATTCTGGTAGTAATTAGGTATTTAAAGATAGGTAATGACAACCATATATATATATTTTAGGCATTTCTGCCCTTATATGTTATAAGAGGAAATTGCTTCATTATTGCACGTCCAGTGCTATTTAATACTGCATGAAATTTCGGTATGTATTAATAATTTTGTATACACTTCACTGTGGTGAAAAAATTATGGAATGGTTTTTTCTTCCCGTATATTGTATTCACTAGAATATATATTTTTTTAGGTCTGTTCCTAAATTCTCGATCAGACCCAGACCTCATGTTTGACCCCGTTTGGTCTTTATAAGGATAATCCTGTTTGTTTTGAGTTATTTACTCAGACATACACTGGTATGTGTTTTTTTCCTGAATAGCACCTCTTATCCTCACACACCACCTTTCTCTACTCTGGCACTCATTAAATTCACCTATTGTCTTTTAGATTCATCATAAAAGTTTTTCACTATTTCAAGCTACTATAATCATGTTGTATCTATCCAATTGGTATGTATGGCTATCTTCTGTCTTACCTAGTACCATAACTGTACTTTGTATGGTCTAGTTATTGTATTTTATTATCTAGATTCAATACCCCTGAGGAAGTCCTACGGGACGAAACGCGTTGGGTCCAACGGATTGACATTCTGTTATACTGTCGAAGTCACAGCAACAAGGAATTACATCCATAATAGCTGTTAAGGTGTTGAATTCACCATGTCATTGAGCATTTTTAAAATGAATCAATTTGTTCTGAGTTTGTTAATACATTTTTAAATTATCTGTTTGTCTAGATAATGATTAACGGTGTTCATTAATATTTCCTATATTTAGCGCCCTCAGATCTTGTTTTGTATTTGTCATTCATTGGACTTTAGCTAACAGAAAGTCCTTCTAGAGGTGCTGCTTGTGTCACTCTTTAGCGCGATTTGGGAATCTTGTCTGTATCTATTTTATTTGTCTGTTAGCATCCCTATATCGCTGCTGTAAAATGCCAATTGGTCTAGATAGGACCAAAAGGTCCCAAAAAGCCAGAAATATCTTTGTGGAGGATGAGCAGGTGGTGCAATTTGAGGAGGATGAGGATGATTATTATAGCTACCTCAATTCTTTGGAGAAATTGGCCTCCAAGGAAATGAGGAGCTGGTACGATATAATTACATTAGAGAAATATCTAGAAGTTGGGCATATCCCTAGAGGGTTAAGAATATTAAAAAACCCTACTTTTGGAGGTGATAATTCACCCTTCCTTAAAATCTGGAACACTATATTAGACGAATGTTCAGCTAAGCTAATGAATCTAATTATAAATGAACATAAGACAGAAATGGCTAAATTACAGGAAGAAATTGCCAAGGTAGAAACAATAATTACCAAATTTGAGGAAAGTGAGGAATACCAAAGGGATTTAAAAGATTTGCAATATAAGATTGACAGTTTAGAAAAGGATATTATTGGTAGAAAACAGAAAAAGTTCCTACGGGACAAAAAAGATTATGCTAATGGTCAGATACATAATCGCCCTAATGATACCAATTATGTAGAATTATGTAGAGGTAAATAAAGGATATAAGAAATTTGATCCTAACGATGAGTATCCATCTAAACGGGAGTGGTATAGGAATAACCCATATAGGGGAAGGGATCAGGCCAGACAATATAGACGAGAATCCAATAGAGAGGATAATCAGGCATACTGGTTCCCTAGACAAAGGAGACAGTCAGCACAATATGGGGCTCCTAGGAACACTATGCAAAGAGGCTATTATCCAGAAAGATATAGATACCAACGCCAAAGGCTCTACTCTAATCAAAGGTTTGGGAGGAATGCCTCTAAAGAGAGGCCAGATGTGTTTAGGTCACCCACTCCAGAAGCTGGTCCCAAACGTCATTTTTTAGGAGAAAGAATGGGGAGACCAGTTATCCCTCAACGCCATTGGAAAGAGGAATTACATACAAGGCTCGATTCCCCTCAGAGCAAAAAATAAGAATTTACTTACCGATAATTCTATTTCTCTGAGTCCGTAGTGGATGCTGGGGTTCCTGAAAGGACCATGGGGAATAGCGGCTCCGCAGGAGACAGGGCACAAAAAAGTAAAGCTTTTACCAGATCAGGTGGTGTGCACTGGCTCCTCCCCCCATGACCCTCCTCCAGACTCCAGTTAGGTACTGTGCCCGGACGAGCGTACACAATAAGGGAGGCAATTTGAATCCCGGGTAAGACTCATACCAGCCACACCAATCACACCGTACAACTTGTGATCTAAACCCAGTTAACAGTATGATAACAGAAAGAGCCTCTTAAAGATGGCTCCTTAACAATATAACCCGAATTTGTTAACAATAACTATGTACAGTATTGCAGATAATCCGCACTTGGGATGGGCGCCCAGCATCCACTACGGACTCCGAGAAATAGAATTATCGGTAAGTAAATTCTTATTTTCTCTATCGTCCTAAGTGGATGCTGGGGTTCCTGAAAGGACCATGGGGATTATACCAAAGCTCCCAAACGGGCGGGAGAGTGCGGATGACTCTGCAGCACCGAATGAGAGAATTCCAAGTCCTCTTTTGCCAGGGTATCAAATTTGTAGAATTTTACAAACGTGTTTTCCCCCGACCACGTAGCTGCTCGGCAGAATTGTAATGCCGAGACCCCTCGGGCAGCCGCCCAAGATGAGCCCACCTTCCTTGTGGAATGGGCCTTAACAGATTTAGGCTGTGGCAGGCCTGCCACAGAATGAGCAAGTTGAATTGTGTTACAAATCCAACGAGCAATCGTCTGCTTAGAAGCAGGGGCACCCAACTTGTTGGGTGCATATAGTATCAACAGCGAGTCAGATTTTCTGACTTCAGCCGTCCTTGAAATGTATATTTTTAAGGCTCTGACAACGTCCAACAACTTGGAGTCCTCCAAGTCGCCAGTGGCCGCAGGCACCACAATAGGTTGGTTCAGGTGAAACGCTGATACCACCTTAGGGAGAAAATGCGGACGAGTCCTCAGTTCTGCCCTATCCGAATGGAAGATTAGATAAGGGCTTTTATAAGATAAAGCCGCCAATTCAGATACTCTCCTGGCGGAAGCCAGGGCCAGTAACATAGTCACTTTCCATGTGAGATATTTAAAATCCACCTTTTTCAATGGTTCAAACCAATGGGATTTGAGGAAATCTAAAACTACATTTAGATCCCACGGTGCCACCGGAGGCAACACAGGAGGCTGTATATGCAGTACTCCTTTAACAAAAGTCTGTACCTCAGGAACTGAGGCCAATTCTTTTTGGAAGAATATTGACAGGGCCGAAATTTGAACCTTAATAGATCTCAATTTGAGACCCATAGACAATCCTGATTGTAGGAAATGTAGGAAACGACCCAGTTGAAATTCCTCCGTCGGAACACTCCGATCCTCGCACCACGCGACATATTTTCGCCAAATGCGGTGATAATGTTTCGCGGTGACTTCCTTCCTTGCCTTAATCAAGGTAGGAATGACTTCTTCTGGAATGCCTTTCCCTTTTAGGATCTGGCGTTCAACCGCCATGCCGTCAAACGCAGCCGCGGTAAGTCTTGAAAGAGACAGGGACCCTGTTGTAGCAGGTCCCTTCTCAGAAGTAGAGGGCACGGGTCGTCCGTGACCAACTCTTGAAGTTCCGGGTACCAAGTCCTTCTTGGCCAATCCGGAGCCACTAGTATTGTTCTTACTCCTCTTCACCGTATAATCTTCAATACCTTTGGTATGAGAGGCAGAGGAGGAAACACATATACTGATTTGTACACCCAAGGTGTTACCAGTGCGTCCACAGCTATTGCCTGTGGATCTCTTGACCTGGCGCAATACTTGTCCAGTTTCTTGTTGAGGCGAGACGCCATCATGTCTACCATTGGTCTTTCCCAACAGTTTATTAGCATGTGGAAGACTTCTGGATGAAGACCCCACTCTCCCGGGTGAATATCGTGTCTGCTGAGGAAGTCTGCTTCCCAGTTGTCCACGCCCGGGAAGAACACTGCTGACAGTGCTATTACGTGATTTTCCGCCCAGCGAAGAATCTTGGCAGCTTCTGCCATTGCACTCCTGCTTCTTGTGCCGCCCTGTCTGTTTACATGGGCGACCGCCGTGATGTTGTCCGACTGAATCAACACCGGTTTTCCTTGCAGGAGTGGTTCCGCCTGGCTTAGAGCATTTTAGATTGCTCTTAGTACCAGAATGTTTATGTGAAGAGACTTTTCCAGGTTCGTCCATACCCCCTGGAAGTTTCTTCCTTGTGTGACTGCTCCCCAGCCTCTCAGGCTGGCGTCCGTGGTCACCAGGATCAAATCCTGTATGCCGAATCTGCGGCCCTCCAATAGATGAGCCTTTTGCAACCACCACAGAAGATATACCCTTGTCCTTGGCGACAGGGTTATTCGCAGGTGCATCTGAGGATGCGACCCTGACCATTTGTCCAACAGATCCCTTTGGAAAATTCTTGCATGGAATCTGCCGAATGGAATTGCTTCGTAAAAAGCCACCATTTTTCCCAGGACTCTTGTGCATTGATGTACAGACACCTTTCCTGGTTTTAGGAGGTTCCTGACAGGTCGGATAACTCCTTGGCTTTTTCCTCGGGAAGAAAAACCTTTTTCTGAACCGTGTCCAGAATCATCCCTAGGAACAGCAGACGTATCGTCGGAAAACAGCTGCGATTCTTGGAATATTTAGAATCCAGTCGTGCCGTCGAAGAACTACTTTAGATAGTGCTCTTCCGACCTCCAACTGTTCTCTGGAACTTGCCCTTTTTAGGTCGTGCAAGTAAGGGATAATTTAGATGCCTTTTTTCTTTGAAGAAACATCTTTTCGGCCATTACCTTGGTAAAAAGGCCCGGGGTGCCGTGGATAATTCAAACGGCATCGTCTGAAACTGATATTGACAGTTCTGTACCACGAACCAGAGGTACCCTTGATGAGAAGGACAAAATTTGGACATGGAGGTAATCCTTGATGTCCAGGGACACCATATAGTCCCCTTTTTTCCGGTTCGCTATCACTGCTCTGAGTGACTTTATCTCGATTTGAACCTTTTATGTAAGTGTTCAAAACATTTTAGATTTAGACTATGTGTCACCAAGCCGTCTGGCTTCAGTACCACCATATAGTGTGGAAAAATAATACCCTTTTCCTTGTCGTAGGAGGGGTACTTTGATTATCACCTGCTGGATATACAGCTTGTGAATTGTTTCCAATGCTGCCTCCCTGTCGGAGGGAGCCGTTGGTAAAGCAGACTTCAGGAACCTGCGAGGAGAAGATGTCTCGACTCTCCAATCTTTACCCCTGGGATAATACTCGTACGATCTAGGGGTCAACTTGCGAGTGATCCCACTGCGCCCTGAGACTCTTGAGACTACCCCCCCACCTTGAGTCCGCTTGCACGGCCCCAGCGTCATGCTGAGGACTTGGCAGACGCGGTGGAGGGCTTCTTTTCCTGGGAAAGGGCTGCCTGCTGCAGTCTACTTCCCTTACCTCTATGTCTGGGCAGATATGACTGGCCTTTTGCCTGCATGCCCTCATGGGAAAGGAAAGATTGAGGCTGAAAAGACGGTGTCTTTTTTAGCTGAGATGTAACTTGGGGTAAAAAAGGTTGGATTTCCCAGCTGTTGCTGTGGTCCCCAGGTCCGATGGACCGACCCCCAAATAACTCCTTCCCTTTATACAGCAATACTTCCATCTGCCGTATGGGATCTGTATCACCTGACCACTGTCGTGTCCCTGACATCTTCTGGGAGATATGGACAACGCACTTATCTTGATGCAAGAGAGCAAATATCCCTCTGTGCATCTCACATACATATATATAGAATGCATCCTATTAAATGCTCTACATGAATAAAATATTTTCAGTCAGGGAATCCGACCAAGCCAACCCAGCACTGCATCTCCAGGCTGATGGCGATCGCTGGTCGCAGTATAACCACCGTATGTGTGTATATACTTTTTAGGATATTTTTCCAGCTTCCTATCAGCTGGCTCCTTGAGGGCGGCCGTATCTGGAGACGGTAACGCCACTTGATAAGCGTGTGAGCGCCTTATCACCCTAAGGGGTGTTTCCCAACGTTGGCGGGAAAGGGTATAACGCCAATATTTGCTATCGGGGTAACCCTACGCATCCTCACACACTTCATTTTATTTTATCTGATTCAGGAAAAACTACAGGTAGTTTTTTCACTCCCACATAATACCCTTTCTTGTGGTACTTGTAGTATCAGAAACACGTAACACCTCCTTCATTGCCCTTAACGTGTGGCCCTAATGAGAAATACGTTTGTTTATTCACCGTCGACACTGTATTCAGTGTCCGTGTCTGTGTCTGTGTCGACCGACTGAGGTAAATGGGCGTTTTTAAAACCCCTGACGGTGTTTCTGAGACGCCTGGACCGGTCCTAATAGATTGTCGGCCGTCTCATGTCGTCAACCGACCTTGCAGCGTGTTGACATTCTCACGTAATTCTCTAAATAAGCCATCCATTCCGGTGTCGACTCCCTAGAGAGTGACATCACCATTACAGGCAATTTCTCCGCCTCCTCACCAACATCGTCCTCATACATGTCGACACACACGTACCGACACATAGCACACACACCGGGAATGCTCTGACAGAGGACAGGACCCACTAGCCCTTTGGGGAGACAGAGGGAGAGTCTGCCAGCACACACCAAAAACGCTATAATCATATAGGGACAACCTTATATAAGTGTTTCTCCCTTATAGCATCTTTTATATATATACAATATCGCCAAAATCAGTGCCCCCCCTCTCTGTTTTAACCCTGTTTCTGTAGTGCAGTGCAGGGGAGAGCCTGGGAGCCTTCTCTCCAGCTTTTCTGTGAGAGAAAATGGCGCTGTGTGCTGAGGAGATAGGCCCCGCCCCTTTTTCGGCGGGCTCGTCTCCCGCTATTTTTGAAGTTAGGCAGGGGTTAAATATCTCCATATAGCCTCTGTGGGCTATATGTGAGGTATTTTTTGCCTCTAATAAGGTTTTTATTTGCCTCTCAGAGCGCCCCCCCCAGCGCTCTGCACCCTCAGTGACTGTTGTGTGAAGTGTGCTGAGAGGAAAATGGCGCACAGCTGCAGTGCTGTGCGCTACCTTTATGAAGACTCAGGAGTCTTCAGCCGCCGATTTTGGACCTCTTCTCTCTTCAGCGTCTGCAAGGGGGCCGGCGGCGCGGCTCCGGTGACCATCCAGGCTGTACCTGTGATCGTCCCTCTGGAGCTAGTGTCCAGTAGCCAAGCAGCAAATCCACTCTGCACGCAGGTGAGTTCACTACTTCTCCCCTAAGTCCCTCGTTGCAGTGATCCTGTTGCCAGCAGGACTCACTGTAAAGTAAAAAACCTAAGCTAAACTTTCTCTAAGCAGCTCTTTAGGAGAGCCACCTAGATTGCACCCTTCTCGTTCGGGCACAAAATCTAACTGGAGGAGGGTCATGGGGGGAGGAGCCAGTGCACACCACCTGATCTGGTAAAAGCTTTACTTTTTTGTGCCCTGTCTCCTGCGGAGCCGCTATTCCCCATGGTCCTTTCAGGAACCCCAGCATCCACTTAGGACGATAGAGAAAAAGAGGTTTTGGCGGAAACGAGGACGAAGAGGTGGACGACCGATCACCAAAGAAAAGAAAGAGCTTTCAAGTGCAGGAGAATGCCAGGCAGGGGTTATCAACATCTCTCAGAAGAGGTTATCAGCAGCAGAACTCTCAGTTCTGAATAAAGGACTCAAATTTGCCCCTGACCAGCATTTGGATAAGTTCGACCTCTTTATAGACTTAAATAAGTTTATACGTAACCTTACAGTCCAAAGGCACTTCCTGAAGAACCCGAGTTCAGAATATCCTACATCAAAAAAATTCCGACCATTGGTAGCCCCACCTTCACGCTTTTACCCTGTGGAGTCCAGGGGGAGCTATCTGGACATATTTTTCGATTCCGTCAAAGACGATTTTCGGAAGATTAAAGTCCATAACACTAGATTTACTAATAACCTTAACCCACAGGAGAAACAGGCTCTTAAATAGTTGAGAAAAGATGAAGAGACCATTATTAAACAGGCAGATAAAGGTGGAGCAGTGGTGGTTCAGGATGTACAGAGGTACATGGATGAATCAGCTAAGATCTTGCTAGATGAAACCACTTATTCACGTTTGGGTGGAAACCCTTCAAGGGAATTTTTGGAGCAGCTTAATGTGCTCCTCAATAGAGGGTTGAAGGAGGGGTGCATTTGTATTGAGGAGTACAATTATTTGCTCGTGAGGTTCCCAACTGTACCCATCTTCTATCATATCCCAAAAGTCCACAAAAACAAAGACAATTCACCAGGACGACCAATAGTCGCAGGTGTAAACTCTCTGACTGCAAATCTATCACACTTTGTAGATCTCAAGTTACAACCATATGTGTTGTTAAACAACTCTCACCTGAAGGATTCCACTTCTTTACTACATTTATTGAAGGATCAGTTGTGGACCACGGAGATGTCCTGGCTATCTATAGATGTACAAGCCCTGTATTCCTCCATCCCTCATGAAAAAGGAATGGAGGCCATTCGGGAAACTCTGACCACCCACCAAGGAGTAGAAGAGAGAGATATTATCTTCTTATTGGACTGTATAAAGTTCATTTTAGAGCATAATTTCTTCAAATATGACGGTAACTACTATCTCCAAACCCAGGGAATGGCGATGGGGACGAAATTTGCCCCATCGTACGCAAATTTATTTATGAACCTGTGGGAAGTAAATTTCATATACGGTTCTGGATTCGAGGAAAATATCCTTTTGTATAAACGTTATATAGATGATATATTGATCATTTGGCTTGGAGAATCCGAAAAAATGGCCGAATTTATTCGATATATCAATAATAACAACTATAATTTGCGGTTTACTCACAAAACAGACCCTGTGAAAATTGAATTTTTAGATCTTGAATTAATCGGGACCCCAGGAAAATTGATTCAATTGAAAACCCACTTTAAAACAGTACATGCGAATAGCTTCATTCCCTCCACAAGCTGTCACCTTCCTGCTTGGAAGAACGGGGTATCATATTCCCAGTTTCTCAGAGTCAGACGCAACTGTAGCGATTTACAAGATTATTGGACACAATCTAAGTTACTGTTGGACCGTTTTATCGAAAGGGGCTATGACCTTCCCTTGATAGAGGATGCGAGACAGAAGGCATCTGTCAGGAACCGGGATGATCTTCTAGTGCCTACATCTAAGAAAGTTAACACCCAACAATATAGACCTTTCCTCACGAAGTACAACAGAGAGAACCATTTGGTAAGGAAGATACTGGACCGCCATTGGGGTATTCTCAAAAAAGACCCCGTTTTAGGTCCCCACTTACCCCCTAAACCGTATCTAATTTTTCGAAAAGCCAGAAATTTAAAGAGTGTTCTTGCTCCTAGTAGGTTTCAGAACAAAAAGAAATCAGATCCGGGTAATTCAAACTTTTTGGTGAATAAAAGATCTGGTTGTGTACCCTGCAATAAATGCATTTGTGGCAAATTCCAAGATCGGATTAAATTCAGTTTTAAATTCGATAATGGGAAGTTATACACACTTGAACGGGCTGTCACTTGTACCACAGATCATGTGATATATAAAATTACATGTAGTTGTGGCTTGAGTTATGTGGGAAAGACTAAAAGGCAGCTTAAAATCCACATTCAAGAACATATGCGTAACATTAAAAATAAGGTCAAGACCCATAGCATACCCCGGCATTATGCCGACAAACACAAGTCAGAAGTTCTTCCATCAAATTTCAGTTTTACTGCACTTGAACATGTTGAGGAACCTGCTAGAGGAGGAAATAGAGACCTGATTCTCTCTAAAAGAGAGAGTTTTTGGATATATACGTTGAATACCATGAATCCTTGGGGCCTAAACGAAGGGATAGATATTTTCCCTTTTTTAGGTCAGTAATAAGGTATAGAGCCAGGTGCGCTACTGAGTATAGGAATCTGGTTATGGTTCTTTATTATAAACCCATTATTGGAGACAATGAATTTTACTGTAAATATATATTTTTATGATTTGTAAATGAAGGAATAGAGGAATCAATTATAGATCATTTGTAGTTAGTATGTCTTGAGATATGCTATGGGTATTCTGTACACATACATTTGAGTACACTATAGATAGAAAACTAATATATAACTAATTGGAAATATTAAAATTAAGGATTTACGAGATCTATTTAGGGGTTTCCATTACTTGGGCCCCCTTATAATGGATCTTAGTATTAGTTATCTAACCATTTGTATATAATTGTGGGATTTGATAGTACAATGTGTTACTTAGGGGTAGCAGATTAGTTTTAGTGGTTTTTGGATCGAATATAAGAGTAATAGTATTTTGGCTCCTGCTTGTCTAAACATTAGATTGGTAACGGGATAGAGGTGGAACGCAAATGTGTTCCACCGTCTATAGGAAGTCCCTTTCTATGCTAGTGTTGCTGAAATAGTAGCAGTGACGCGCAGTGATGCGCCTCAATAAAAGCTTTTGGTTGCCGGAATGCGGGTGGAGCCTGTAGTTAGGTTCCTTGTCCGAAAACTCCCCCTTTTTAGTGCGGCACTTAAAGTTTAGATTGACAGGTAGTGGCCGGACCCGGTGGAACGCAATACCGGAAGTCCGGAGCCGCGATTGGAACGCACGACCGGAAGTAGTTTTCCGTAAATGGAATACACACTGCGAGTACGGCCCGTTTTACTCCTTCTATCTATATGGACTATGGGGCTCATTTAGGAAGCACTAAATGGATTAAGAACCCCTAAGTTATATCTTATATATTCCTTCACCAGGCTATATATTAGGCCGGTAATTAGTAATAGCTCAGGAACCAATAAGATGGATACAGGAAATGAGGTAATCTTAGAAGGTAGATAAATTCGGAGACCTGGGCTCTATCACAGTTATCCACTGGACTCTGTGAGGAGCACATGTATCTCTGTAAGTAATATACAAAGCCTTTTTCCACTATTCCTTCATAAATATAAAGTTATGCCTGTATGAATGTTTTTATGGTATTAAATAGATTTGATGCTTTTTAAATAAGTATTAATAGAAATTATTAAGTTTGTAACCATACTCCTTTGGGATTTAGATACAAGAGATTCTGGTAGTAATTAGGTATTTAAAGATAGGTAATGACAACCATATATATATTTTTTAGGCATTTCTGCCCTTATACGTTATAAGAGGAAATTACTTCATTATTGCACGTCCAGTGCTATTTAATACTGCATGAAATTTCGGTATGTATTAATAATTTTGTATACACTTCACTGTGGTGAAAAAATTATGGAATGGTTTTTTCCTCCCGTATATTGTATTCACTAGAATATATATTTTTTTAGGTCTGTTCCTAAATTCTCGATCAGACCCAGACCTCATGTTTGACCCTGTTTGGTCTTTTTAAGGATAATCCTGTTTGTTTTGAGTTATTTACTCAGACATACACTGGTATGTATTTTTTCCCTGAATAGCACCACTTATCCTCACACACCACCTTTCTCTACTCTGGCACTCATTAAATTCACCTACTGTCTTATAGATTCATCATAAAAGTTTTTCACTATTTCAAGCTACTATAATCATGTTGTATCTATCCAATTGGTATGTATGGCTATCTTCTGTCTTACCTAGTATCATAACTGTACTTTGTATGGTCTAGTTATTGTATTTTATTATCTAGATTCAATACCCCTGAGGAAGTCCTACGGGACGAAACGCGTTGGGTCCTTCGGATTGACATTCTGTTATACTGTCGAAGTCACAGCAACAAGGAATTACATCCATAATAGCTGTTAAGGTGTTGAATTCACCATGTCATTGAGCATTTTTAAAATGAATCAATTTGTTCTGAGTTTGTTAATACATTTTTAAATTATCTGTTTGTCTAGATAATGATTAATGGTGTTCATTAATATTTCCTATATTTAGCGCCCTCAGATCTTGTTTTATATTTGTCATTCATTGGACTTTAGCTAACAGAAAGTCCTTCTAGAGGTGCTGCTTGTGTCACTCTTTAGCGCGATTTGGGAATCTTGTCTGTATATATATATATATATATATATATATATATATATATACACACGGTATATATATGTGTAGATATGTATATATATATATATATATATATATATATATATATTATATATATATATATATACACACACACACACACACACACACACTAGTTTTACGGACCCAGCATATACTGGGTCACCTCAGTCCCCACCCCCGTGATTGGCTCCACCCAGTTCTGGAAACCCCCCCATGCAAATCCTGCGTTTGCCACTGAAGTATGCCACAGAGAAACACAGAGCTTGGAGCCAGCACACACACAGCGTTTCCAAAGGTAGATATGTACAACTACCTGGTGCTGTGTACCTTAATAGACTACACAGTAATTTTACAGCCTCCCACCCCTTCTACAACCCCCTGGTACCGCACAGGATAGCTGGAGTTGCTTGGAGGGACAGCTCTCCCTGTCAGCGTCTCTATACTGGGGCCCTCATTCCGAGTTGTTCGCTCGTTCTTTTTCATCGCATCGCAGCGATTTTCCGCAAACTGCGCATGCGCAATGTTCGCACTGCGACTGCGCCAAGTAAATTTTCTAAGAAGTTTGGTATTTTACTCACGGCATTACAAGGTTTTTTCTGCGTTCTGGTGATCGTAGTGTGATTGACAGGAAGTGGGTGTTTCTGGGCGGAAACTGGCCGTTTTATGGGAGTGTGTGAAAAAACGTTGCCGTTTCTGGGAAAAATGCGGGAGTGGCTGGAGAAACGGGGGAGTGCCTGGGCGAACGCTGGGTGTGTTTGTGACGTCAAACCAGGAACGAAACTGACTGAACTGATTGCAGTTGCAGAGTAAGTCTCGAGCTACTCAGAAACTGCTTAGAAATTACTATTCGCAATTTTGAGAATCTTTCGTTCGCAATTTTGCTAAGCTAAGATTCACTCCCAGTAGGCGGCGGCTTAGCGTGTGCAATGCTGCTAAAAGCAGCTTGCGAGCGAACAACTCGGAATGAGGGCCTGGATCTGCAGGCAGGATAATGGCGCTGAACGCTGCTGGGTCTGCTCTGAGAAGCTCCGCCCCCTGTACATGGCGCTGCTTCCCGCTCTTCACTTCTTTATACTGGCATGAGGAAATGTGCTGGCAGCGTTACCGAGGTCTCTGACAGCCTTGGTGACCAGTGTAGGGTATAGGCGCTGGCTCAGGGTGCCCCTCATAGTGCCGTACTGTGTACCGCTGAGCCTCCTTAGCGCAGTTAGTACTGCGCTCCCACCCTGTTGTCACCATCTTCACACCGGCTCCCCGCTTGCTGTGGGGGCCGGTGACTCACTTGCCACTGAAATCTTCTGGCTCTGTTAGGGGGTGGCGGCATGCTGCGGAAGTGAGCAGTCGCCTCGGGTGGCTAACGATCATCAATCTCAGGAGCTCAGTATCCTGTCAGCGGAGATAGTGGCCATTAACCTCTCAGGGTTGGACTCTACTCCCCCCCTAAGTACCACGAAGCAGGGAGGCTGTTGCCAGCAGCCTCCCTGTGCCTGACTCTAATAAAAAACAACAAAACTAGAAAAACTCCTATGGAGCTCCCCTAGCTGTGACCGGCTCCTCCGCGCACATTTTCTAAACTGAGTCTGGTAAGAGGGGCATAGAGGGAGGGGCCAGCCCACACTATTAAACTCTTAAAGTGCCAGTGGCTCCTTGTGGACCCGTCTATACCCATGGTACTAATGTGTCCCCAGCATCCTCTAGGACGTAAGAGAAAATAGGTTCAAAATGTAATCTTTATTAAATAAAGTGATACTAATATAAAAAATAAAATAATAAAATATTGACAAAGTGTGATATAGTTTGTTTTAGTACAGATTCATTATTTGTCTTGATTTTACTCATTTTGAAGTCTAATGCATATAGGGCCCATTTCAGAGCTGATCGTAAATGTGCCAGTCTGCCCCGCATGTCAGGCCCTACCCCCCTGGCACAGGTGCGAAGGCATCGCACGGTAGTGATGCTTTCGCACCTGCCAAGTAGCTCCCTGCCTGCGCAGCCTAGCTGCGCTGGCAGGCGGCTACCTGCCATGTTTTGGGTCACAGCGGCTGCATGTGACGTCCCAGCAATGGTCCGGACATGCCTGCGTTGTCTGGCCCACGCCCCCCCAACGGCGTTGAGACTGACGGAGGCGGCAGGTGTAGGCATTGGAGCTCACTGTGCGGGGACTCAGCAGGGAAAATGAGCCTTCTCTTGTACGTTTGCAGTTACGGGAGCCGCCATGTTGGAGACCAATGCACGCAGTGTAGCCAATAACAGTGCTTCCTGTGGGTTCTCAGCCTATTTCATTATGCTTCTCCTTTTAAAAGGGGTTGGATTTAAAATCAAACACTCCCAGTGCTTTAGGTTGCTCTTCTTAGAAGGTTCTTCTGCTCTGTGCTCCTGCTCTGTGTTCCTGTGGGCATCTTTGGTTGCTCGGTGCTTTGAGTCCCTGGAAGTCTTTTGCCTTGCTCATCTGCACATTACTCCGATTTTCTCCGCACTCTGATCCAAAGTCCTGCACTGGCGCCGCCTCCTGCGGCTACCAGCCAGCCAGGAGGAATCTGCGGGTAATCCAAAGCTGTTGGTGGTTCCTTGGGATCTCTGCTCAGTTGCCAAAAGTCTAGTTTCCAAAGTCAGGGTTTTTCAGTCACTTTTTCCACGAATACAGTTTCCAAATTCTGAGTTCTGCGGTCACGTTTTTCAACAATCCAGTTTCCAAATGCTTAAGTTCTTCAGTCATGTTTTTCAAAAATCCAGTTTCCAAAGTCTGAGTTCCTTAGTCACGTTTTCCAAGAATTCGGTTTCCAAAATCTGAGTTCTTAAGTCATGCTTTCCAAGTGTCTAGTGTTCTTAATACTTGTATTTGACCAGCAGCAATCTCCAGTCTTCACAGTTATTGTCTCCAAGTCCCAGTCATCAAGTACTCCGTCTTCACAGTTATTGTCTCCAAGTTAGCCATCATGTACCCACTCTTCACAGTTGTTGTCTACAAGTCCCAGTTATCAAGTAACCTGTCTTTACAGTTACAGTTTCCAAGTCATAGTCATTCAGTATCTAGTCTTTACAGTTTCCATCTACAAGTCACAGTCTTCCAGTATCCAGTTTTTACAATTGTCTCCTAGTCATAGTCATCCAGTGTCCAGTCTTCACAGCTATTATCTCCAAGCCACAGTAATCAAGTACCAGTCTTTGCAGTTATTATCTCCTTGCAACAGTAACCTTGCTCCCTAACTTCACAGCAAGTTTCCTAGCTTAGTTATTTCTTATCCACTTGTCATAGTGTGTTAATCCCTATACCCTGGGAGTCCATGAGAAGGAACTATGGGGGTCATTCCGAGTTGTTCGCTCGCAAGCTGCTTTTAGCAGCTTTGCACACGCTAAGCCGCCGCCTACTGGGAGTGAATCTTAGCGTATCAAAATTGCGAACAAAAGATTCGCAATATTGCGAAAAGACTTCTCTGTGCAGTTTCTGAGTAGCTCGAGACTTACTCTGCCAGTGCGATCAGTTCAGTGCTTGTCGTTCCTGGTTTGACATCACAAACACACCCAGCGTTCGCCCAGACACTCCCCCGTTTCTCCAGCCACTCCCGCGTTTTTCCCAGAAACGGTAGCGTTTTTTCACACACTCCCATAAAACGGCCAGTTTCCGCCCAGAAACACCCACTTCCTGTCAATCACATTACGATCACCAGAACGAAGAAAAAAACCTCGTAATGCCGTGAGTAAAATACCTAACTGCATAGCAAATTTACTTGGCGCAGTCGCACTGCGGACATTGCGCATGCGCATTAGCGACTAATCGCTCCGTTGCGAGAAAAAAATAACGAGCGAACAACTCGGAATGACCCCCTATATCCGGCCTCCACGTCTTCTTCCGTCAGTGGCCTCTGCTACCTCTGCTTAGGCCCATTCGTCGGATACTACATTCCAGCCTGACAGCAGACTGGCCATAGGGCTCACAGGGAAAATTCCTGGTGGGCCTATGTGTATGCGGGGCATGTTTTGTTTGCTGACATGTGAGGGGTGGTGCTGCCGCCATGGTTACATGGTATGCCTCTGGTGCTGCCAATGTGAGGCCACTTCTACAAATTTTTCTAGGACCACTTTCAGATCCCAATCTGCTACATAAAATAGGATTTTAATACCTACCGGTAAATCCTTTTCTCTTAGTCCGTAGAGAATGCTGGGGACTCCAAAAGGACCATGGGGGATATAGACGGGATCCGCAGGAGACATGGGCACACTATAAGACTTTGAATGGGTGTGAACTGGCTCCTCCCTCTATGCCCCTCCTCCAGACTCCAGTTATAGAACTGTGCCCAGGGAGACAGACATTTCGAGGCAAGAATTTATTGTTTAAACACGGTGAGCGTCATACCAGCTCACACCTCAAACATGCCGCAGAACGTGGCATTCAATAGAACACCAGCCGACGGCATGAAAAAATATACAGCAATATGCTGACTGAAAATGTAACACAATCTGTGTGTAAACACGACCAATAATAGCATACCGCATGCCATGGCATGAATAACGTCAGCAACAGACTGACTGAAAGGAAACACAACATGTGTAACCATAACCAATAACTGCAGATACAGTACGCACTGGGACAGGCGCCCAGCATCCTCTACGGACTAAGAGGAAAGGATTTACCGGTAGGTATTAAAATCCTATTTTGTCATACGTCCTAGAGGATGCTGGGGACTCCAAAAGGACCATGGGGTCTATACCAAAGCTCTAGAATGGGCGGGAGAGTGAGGATGACTCTGCAGCACCGATTGCCCAAACAAGAGGGCCTCAACAGCCAGGGTATCAAACGTGTAGAATATTTGCAAAATTGTTTGAACCCAACGAAGCAGCTGCTCTGCAAGGCTATAAACCGAGACCCCTCGGGTAGCCGCCCAGGATGAGCCCACCTTCTTGGTAGAATGGGCCTTCACCGATTTCAGTAACGGCAAACCAGCCGTAAAACAAGCAACCTTTATCGTAATTCAGATCCAGCGTGCAATAGTCTGCTTGGAAGCAGGAACCCCAATCTTGTTGGGAGCATATAGGATAACAGATCCTCCGTTTTCCTGATCTGAGCCAATCTGGCAACACAAATTTTCAAAAATTCCGACCACATCGAGATACTCCGATGTCGCCCAGGCGTCAGTAGCCACCGGCACCACAATAGGTTGGTTCAAGTGAAACCGATGAAACCACTTTTGGCAGAAACTGTTGCCGAGTTCTCAACTCCGCTCTAACTTCATGGAAGATTAAACAGGCTCTTGTGAGACCAAACCGCCAACTCAGACACCTGCCTTGCAGATGCCAAGGTCAACCGCATGACCACTTTCCAAGTGAGGAATTTCAACTTAACCATACTGAAAAGTTCAACCAAAGAAATTGCAGGAACTGCAACACCACGTAAAGATCCCATGGTGTCACAGAGGCACAAAGGGAGGATGGATGTGTTAGGGACTCCTTTTACGAAAGTATTAAACTCTGGAAAGGAGGCCAATTGTTTCTTGGAAGAAAACCGATAAGGCTGAAATCTGAACCTTAATCGAGCCCAACCAAAGATCGCCTCCACACGATCTTGTAAGAAAAGAAGGGAGAAAACGATCCAACTGGAATTCTTCCGTAGGAACCTTCTTGGATTCACACCAAGGCACAACATTTTCCCCCCAAATATGGTGGTAATGTTTTGACGTTACTTCTTTTCTGACTGAAAAAGAGTAGGGAAGACCTCACTGGAAATACCCTTCCGGGCTGGATTCCGACGTTCAATCTCCAAGTCAATGGAACACACACGGCCCCTGCCATAACAGATCCTCTCGCAGAGGAAGAGGACAGGGATCTCCTATGAGTAATTTGCTGAAGATCCGTATACCAGCCCTCCATGACCAGTCTGGAACAATGAGGATCCTCTGAACTCTTGTTCCTCTTATAATCTTTAACATTTTTGGAAAGAGTGGAAGTGGAGGGAACACATAGAATGACCGAAACACCCACGGTGTCACTAGGGTGTCCATCGCTAATGCTTGAGGGGACCCCCGACCCGTAACAAAATTTCTGAAATTTCTTGTCGAGGCGAGATGCCATCTTGTCTATTTTCGGAATTCTCCAAAGACTTATCACTTCTGTGAAAAACCGCTTGATGAAGACTCAACCCTCCTGAACAGAGAACGTGTCTGCCGAGGAAGTCTTGTTAGGGTCTCCTGCCCTGTGCTGCCACGTCGTCATGGCAACCGGGAGACAAGTGCTAGTGGAGTAACCTGAGCGCAGCTGATACTCCGGTTCGGGTCTTTTGCTGTGCAGTGGTTATAGGCTCTGTGCACGGCAGGGGATCCGGTGCTGGTTTTTGTGCTCACAGTCTGTGAGGTCTGAGTGGGGCGTGGACAGCACCTGCTTTATAAGGCCTCTTTTCAGGGTAAGCAGATGCTGCTGAATCTTTGTTGGTTAGTCAGTTCATGAAAGTTAGCCAGTACTGTGTAGCTTTGTATTTGTTTGTTGCTTACTGCAAATAGGCCTGGGGATTTGGTATTACACTCTGCCAATCCAGACCTAGCAGTAAGACTGGAGTCAGTCGTTTAGCTTGCTGGGGTTCTGTTACTACTCTGTGAACTTAGCAAGTTTGCGGCTGTATTCTAAGACTTGCCTGTCTAATCCTGTCTCACTGTGCTAGGTGTCAGGGGTCAGTTTAGTGGCAGTAAGCTAAAACCTGTGCACTGCAAGTGAGAATTAGGATTGTGGAGATTCTCCTTGTGTCTATCATTCCATCTCTGACCAAGGAGTTTACTGCCACACCCGTTGGTAACCCTTTAGGGTTTTGCTGTTGCCCTTAGCAACAGCATTTCGGGTTCTCTACGTATTAAAACACAACATCTTGCTTTTCCATCTGAGCAGTTCTAATACAAGGGAGATACCCAGTACCTTAGCCTCTGGGCTTCTCTGTTCACTTTGTGTGTATTTTGTTACCCTATCACCTTCTGTGTACATTATGTCATATCCCCCAGTTTGTCTGTGAGTCCATCTGTTTTGCATAACAGTTCAAACACCAGTACTTTCCTGCAGGCACTGGTGTGCATAACATATTCAGCAGCCTAATACTCCTGTTGAAATTTTGTGGGAATATGGAGCATACCCCTCAAAATACGTTGCAACAGGTGGTCGATCAGGTGCAGGTCCTGACTCGACAATTTAATGATTTGTCCATTAAAATGCACACCTCCCAGGCTGCTGGCGGAGCTCCCGCAGCAGCAGCACCTGCAGGGGTTAAGGAGCCGAAAGTAAATCTCCCGGATCGTTTTTCTGGAGATCGCTCGCAGTTCTTTTGTTTCAAGGAGAGCTGCAAGCTATACTTCCGGCTTAGGCCTCAGTCTTCTGGGTCGGAGATTCAGCGGGTGGGCATAGTGATTTCCTTGCTACAAGGAGACCCACAGGTCTGGGCATATGGGTTGCAGCCTGACTGTCCGTCGCTTAAAAGTGTTGATGCTTTTTTTACGGCACTGGGCATGTTGTATGATGACCCTGACAAGACGGCCTCAGCCGAGGCTCAAATTTCGATCCTTAAGCAAGGGCGAAGGCCAGTTGAGGTTTACTGTACGGAGTTTCGGAGGTTGGCCCATGATACCCAGTGGAATGACCCAGCCCTGAGACACCAGTACCGAAGAGGTCTTTCTAACCAGATAAAGGACCAACTGGTACAATATCCCTTGCCTGATAGCTTGGATCAGCTCATGCAGTTATCCATCCGGGTGGATAGACGGCTGAGAGAGTGTAGGCTTGAAAGGGAGACTGAGATTTCCTTCCTTCCCAAGGGAACCTCAGACTCTGAGGAATTTTCTGAGGAGCCTATGCAGATTGGGGCTACCCGCCTCTCCTCGCGTGAGAAGACGCGGAGGAGACAGCAGGGGTTGTGTTTGTACTGTGGGAATAAAGGTCATGTGGTAGTATCATGCCCAGAAAAGCCGGAAAACTTCAGGGCCTGAGGGTGATGGGAAATATCCTGTCAGGCCAGAAGTCAGAATTTCCCAAGAAGACTTTTATCATTCCGGTGACCTTGAAGATCCTCGGTCAAACTGTCAAGACTGAGGCCTTTGTGGACAGTGGGGCCGACAGGGTTTTTATGGACCGCCAATTCGCCCTGAAACACTCTGTTCCCTTAGTACCCTTGGCATCGGAAATTGAGATTTGTGGGTTAAACGGGGAACCATCCCAAGGTAAAATTACCTCTTGCACTAGCCAGATTTCTTTGTTTATTGGAGCCACACACTCTGAAAAATTGTCCTTTTATGTGACTGTTTGTACTTTTGCCCCATTGGTGTTGGGGTTACCCTGGTTAAGGGCCCACAATCCTCAATTTGACTGGGTCTCTGGGGAGATTCTTAGTTGGGGTACTGATTGTTTCAGGAGTTGCTTGAGCCTTCCAGTCAGGCTCTCGCAGCTAAGTTTGCCAGGATTGCCAGGGTGTTATGCAGATTTTGCGGACGTGTTCTCCAAAAAAGTTGCAGAGGTACTACCTCCCCATCGCCCCTATGACTGTGCCATTGATTTGTTGCCAAATGCTAAGCTTCCCAAGAGCAGGTTGTACTCCCTGTCACGTCCTGAGACTCAGGCTATGGCAGAGTACATTCAGGAGAACTTGGCTAAGGGATTTATCAGACCTTCACAGTCTCCAGTTGGGTCGGGGTTCTTCTTCGTGGGTAAAAAGGACGGTTCGTTGCGACCCTGCATCGACTTCAGGGAATTGAACCGTATCACGATTAAAAACTCATACCCACTGCCTCTCATTTCGGTCTTGTTTGACCAGCTTCGTACTGCCACCATTTTTTCTAAGATTGACCTACGCGGTGCGTACAATCTAATCCGAATAAGAGAGGGGGATGAATGGAAGACTGCCTTTAATACCCACTCAGGGCATTATGAATATTTGGTGATGCCTTTTGGGCTCTGTAATGCCCCGGCAGTCTTCCAGGATTTCATGAATGATGTGCTCAGGGAATATTTGGATAGATTCTTAGTTGTATACTTAGATGACATCCTAATCTTCTCCCATTCCCTGGAGGAACATCGGAAGCATGTACGCTTAGTCCTCCAGAAACTCAGAGACCACCGGCTTGGGGCGAAGCTGGAGAAGTGCGAATTTGAAGTTCAGCAAATCGCATTTCTAGGATATATTATCTCCCCAGAAGGTTTCCAAATGGAGGGTTCCAAGGTACAGGCAGTCCTGGATTGGGTGCAGCCCACTAGTTTGAAGGCGCTTCAGCGTTTCCTGGGCTTTGCAAATTTTTATAGACGATTTATCGCTGGATTTTCGTCTATAGTGGCGCCCTTGGTGGCACTCACTAAGAATGGGGCGGATGTTGCTCACTGGTCTTGTGAGGCTAAAGCGGCTTTTGCCCGTCTCAAAAGGGCATTTGTTTCGGCCAAGGTGCTGCGACACCCAGATCCAGAGCGTCCTTTTGTGGTGGAGGTGGATGCCTCTGAGATGGGTATTGGGGCAGTGCTTTCTCAGATGGGAGTGTCTGATAATCGCCTTCATCCCTGTGCTTACTTTTCCCGTAAATTTTCGCCTGCCGAGATGAATTATGACGTGGGTAACCGGGAATTGTTGGCTATTAAGGATGCACTCGAGGAGTGGAGACACTGGCTTGAGGGGGCTAAGTTTGTGGTCTCAATTCTCACTGACCATAAGAATCTGGCATATTTAGAGTCAGCGAAGCGTCTCAATGCCAGGCAGGCACGATGGGCTTTGTTTTTTGCTCGCTTTAATTTTTTGATAACATATCGCCCTGGGTCAAAAAACATCAAGGCTGATGCGCTCTCGCAGAGTTTTGCTCCAATCCAGGAGACCACCGAGGAGCCGTTGCCCATTGTGTCCCCATCATGTATTAAAGTGGGCATTACCCAGGACCTCTTATCATTAGTCCTTAGAGCACAGGAGCAGGCTCCTCCAGACCTTCCGGTAGGTCTTTTGTTTGTGCCTCCTAGGTTAAGACAGCGAGTGTTCCTGGAATTCCATGCCAAGAAGTCGGCAGGTCACCCGGGTATTGCCAGAACTTGGGAGTTGCTATCTAGGGCGGTGTGGTGGCCCTCGGTGGCTAAGGATGTGGATCAGTGGGTTCGGGCATGTGACATCTGTGCCCGAAATAAGACTCCTAGAGGGGTTCCTGTTGGCCCATTACATCCACTCTCTATCCCATCTAAGCCATGGACCCACATTTCTATGGATTTTGTGGTGGACTTGCCCAAATCCTCGGGGATGACAGCCATCTGGGTTGTCGTTGACAGGTTTTCGAAGATGGCGCACTTCGTTCCACTGGTTGGGCTGCCATCAGCCAGACGCCTGTCTGAATTATTTATGCTGCATGTTGTGCGTCTCCACGGGTTGCCACTTGATGTGGTCTCTGACCGCGGATCCCAGTTTGTGGCCAAATTCTGGAGGGCATTTTGTTCCGATCTCCAGATTTCTGTCAGCTTGTCGTCAGGCTACCATCCGCAGTCTAATGGGCAGACTGAAAGGGTGAACCAGTCCTTGGAGCAGTTCCTCAGGTGTTATGTCTCCAAGTGTCAGACTGACTGGGTTGCTCATCTGTCCATGGCGGAGTTTGCCTATAACAACGCGGCTCACTCTGCTACAGGGATCTCTCCCTTCCTTTGTGTGTATGGGCATCATCCTAAGGCCAATTCTTTTGACCCCCTGGACTCCACGCCTGGTGGTTCCTCTGTGGTTTCGGTCCTTAGAGGTATTTGGCGGAAAGTGAAGAAAGCCCTTGTGTCTGTGTCATTAGTGACCAAAAGGGTTTTTGATAAGCGGAAAAGACCCTGCAGCTTCAAATTAGGAGACTTCGTCTGGTTGTCTACCAAGAATTTGAAGTTGAGACAGCCATCTCATAAGTTAGGGCCCCGGTTCATCGGCCCTTATAAGATCACCAGGGTTATCAATCCGGTGGCATTTCAGTTAGATCTGCCCCGTTCTTTGGGTATCAATAAAACATTCCATTGTTCCCTTTTAAAACGGGCGATTAGTAATCCTTCTTTCAGTGGAAGACCTTCCCCTCTTCTGATACGTGGCCAGAGGGAGCTTGTTGTTGAAAGGATTCTTGACTCCAAGGTGGTTCGGGGTCGGCTGTCATTTTTGGTGCACTGGAAGGGGTATGGCCCGGAGGAGCGGTCGTGGGTGCGCAGTTGTGATCTTCATGCCCCCAGACTGATACGCTCTTTCTTCTCGCAGTTCCCCGATAAACCCGGTGGTAGGGGTTCTTTGACCCCTCGTCAGAGGGGGGGTACTGTTAGGGTCTCCTGCCCTGTGCTGCCACGTCGTCATGGCAACCGGGAGACAAGTGCTAGTGGAGTAACCTGAGCGCAGCTGATACTCCGGTTCGGGTCTTTTGCTGTGCAGTGGTTATAGGCTCTGTGCACGGCAGGGGATCCGGTGCTGGTTTTTGTGCTCACAGTCTGTGAGGTCTGAGTGGGGCGTGGACAGCACCTGCTTTATAAGGCCTCTTTTCAGGGTAAGCAGATGCTGCTGAATCTTTGTTGGTTAGTCAGTTCATGAAAGTTAGCCAGTACTGTGTAGCTTTGTATTTGTTTGTTGCTTACTGCAAATAGGCCTGGGGATTTGGTATTACACTCTGCCAATCCAGACCTAGCAGTAAGACTGGAGTCAGTCGTTTAGCTTGCTGGGGTTCTGTTACTACTCTGTGAACTTAGCAAGTTTGCGGCTGTATTCTAAGACTTGCCTGTCTAATCCTGTCTCACTGTGCTAGGTGTCAGGGGTCAGTTTAGTGGCAGTAAGCTAAAACCTGTGCACTGCAAGTGAGAAATAGGATTGTGGAGATTCTCCTTGTGTCTATCATTCCATCTCTGACCAAGGAGTTTACTGCCACACCCGTTGGTAACCCTTTAGGGTTTTGCTGTTGCCCTTAGCAACAGCATTTCGGGTTCTCTACGTATTAAAACACAACATCTTGCTTTTCCATCTGAGCAGTTTTAATACAAGGGAGATACCCAGTACCTTAGCCTCTGGGCTTCTCTGTTCACTTTGTGTGTATTTTGTTACCCTATCACCTTCTGTGTACATTATGTCATATCCCCCAGTTTGTCTGTGAGTCCATCTGTTTTGCATAACAGTTCAAACACCAGTACTTTCCTGCAGGCACTGGTGTGCATAACAAGTCTGCTTCCCAGTTGTCCACTCTTGGAACGAACATTGCTGATAGAGAGCGTAAATGTTTTCGTTGCCCAGTGGAAAATCTTTCTGGCTTCTGCCATTTCTTCTCGGTTTTTGTCTATAGAAAACTGTTATAAACAGCCCTTATCTCTAGACCGTTAATGGGGCGACAAGTATCCTAACATGGCACTTGTCTTCAGTGAGAATTGTGCCGCTACCACAGGAGCAACGTACTGGTCTTGAAACCATGATTATCCCAGGTGGGAACCGGACCACTTGTCCAACAGGTCCCTCTAAACACTCAGGCCTGGAACCTGCCCACCGAATGGCCTCGTGGGCCCCAACCATCTTTTTCAGCAACTGACTGTATCGACGGATTGACACCGTTGCAGGTCTGCCAGACCCTGAATTCTCAGAGCTTCCCTTTTTTTTTCAGAAGCAAATAAACTCTTCTCAGTACTGCCTCTTCTAATATTGCCCAAGCCGATCACCGCGTCGTTGGGACCAAGTCCTGTTGTTGAAGAACTGTCAAGGAGAAAACGACGTTTCGCACCATTTGGCTTCTTGATCTCTCCATAATTCGGAGAGCGATCCAGTACAGAATAAATATGACTCCTTACTATCGAAGGAAACCCATCATACTGCCATCAACCTGGTGAAATGGTAGGTAACAACAATCCTGAATCGCAAACCTCAGGCAAGCCTAAAGCGGAAGAAACCGTAATTAGACCTCCTTACTCCACTTTCAGAGTGGAGAACCCTGCCATGAGAGATTCCCTCATGAAGTTTAAGTAGGAAAAATTGGGATTTATCTGACCGAGTCGTCCGGCCTCGGGAGTACGAAAAAGCTTGAACAACAGCTTCTTCTTTTTTTTTTTATGACCAGAACAGCAGGACAATGATCTGATCCAGACACAACTCTTGTATTGCGTCACATACTACCTCCCTGCCATGAGGAGGATCGGTAAGGTTGATTTGAAAACATCAGTGAGGGGAACGTCTGGAACTCCCGTATGTCCCCCTAGGGACTCTATCTTTAACTCACTGGTCCATGACCTTTCCAGGACTGACTGAAGAGTTTTAGACGAGGTCCCACCTGTGTGGGCCCCCGCAAGATAGACCCAACGTCCCACGGTGGACATGGCAGAAAGAATGGATGATTTCTGCTCCTGTGAACCTGAAAAGGCAGCTGACCTCTTACCTTTTTTACCTTCCTTTACCTGCAAAGAAAGGGGAATCCTTATCTATTTGGTCGAAATGACTGCATCCTACAACAATGCGTCACCAACCGTTGTGAGGGAACATAGGGCAAGAAAGGTAAACTTACCCGTGGCACCTGCCGAGAGCATATTAACAAGGCCATCACCAACCAGGCTTCCCTTAATGGGGAAGAGACTCCACTTCTTTTCGGATTCAGCATTTGCATCTCTTTGGTGAATCCACAACGCCCTCCTAGCCGAGACCACCATGGAAGTGGCCCGCGCACCCAAGAGTCCCATCCCTTGTAGTCGCACGGTAGTATGTTGCAATGTTCTAGACATGACCCAACTCAAGGAGTAACACATCTCTCCTCAGGGTAATTATATCGGATGATCAAGTAACCGACCATTCCTGAATACAATCACTCCCCCCTGCGCATGCAATGCAAGTATAATCAAAACATATAATTAAAATATCACTTAGCTTCCTGTAAACGATCCTTTGTGACAGGGCCCCGTGCAGAACAGGGGTTGACTCTCATTTTATTCTATCCATGGCGGGAAAAGAATAAACACTCGGAATTCTTGTGATGATTTGAAACCATCTTGCCAGCTGACCTAGAGTTATCAAACAGAGCGACCAGCACATGAGAAGGAAAAGTTTACTTCAGCATTCATTATAATTTTTTTGTATAAATATACACATTTAAATACACATATACACACGTATATCTATATATACATATCTCATATATATATATATATATATATATATATATATATATATTTATTTATTTTTGTCAGGAACAGCAGGGTCTAGTGTTCACTCTAGGCTGTTTTAGCAGGGCGCAGCGCCCTGCCCGTTTTTTAACAGGCAAAACCCGCCCTGCGGCGACCTGCTTGAACAGCCGCCCGCTCCCTGCCCTCCCGGCGTGTATAGATGCCGTGCGCATGCGCGCGGCATCCATTCACGCATTGGGAGAGGGCTGGGGGAAGCCCAGCACCGACGGAGGTGCTGGGCACGCCCCCAACAGTGACGTCGCCGGCCACAGACGCTCTCTATAGTAACGTCTGTGGGCCGCACCGCCCCCTAAAATGACGGAGGCGTGGCCGCGCCCCCATTTCGGACACATGTGCCCCCGGAGTCCGGCGCCCTGCCCCTTTTCACTCCTAGAGTGAACACTAAGGGTCCCTAGTGATATTAATGCGCTCTTAATGTGTATGAACATGTACTGAATGCCGATGTTGTGGATCTAATCAGGAAACATTATGGTCGACATAAGACATAGTATTCGTGTCGGCAACAGGGAGTAGTAACTGGGCAAAATAACATATCTTGCGACCCCGAGGAGTCTGAGGGAAATATATACATAATTTTAATATTACGCCACCACAAATATTACCACGTCTGTGCTCGAGCTACAGATCAATGCAACCGTACCATACATATACATATATATATATATATATATATATATGTATAGCTTTTTCCAAATTGCATCACATTATCATGTTAATTTTGTCACTGACCTGGGTTGGGGATGTTGTGGACTCGGGGGTTCTTCCGATGGTCGGGAAAAGGAACCACAGGTGGGTCGGAGCAGGGATGGTCGGATATAGGATTTCCTCATACAAGACTCTGATAGTTAGGTTTGGTGAAAGAATGCTGAGGAACTTTATTAAGGGAAGGGAGCAATACAGCGGCACATGAAGGAAAGTGAACTTGTGGGCAATGTCAAAAAGTTACTGGAGAATTTGTGAGCAATGTTCAACTGATGAATGAAGAACTTGTGAGCGATGATGAAAGACACTGAAGAATTTGTGAGCGATGTTTAAAGACACTGATGAATGAAAAACTTGTGAGCGATGGTAAATGACACTGAAGAATTTGTGAGCGATGTTTTAAAGACACTGATGAATGAAGAACTTGTGAGCGATGATAAAAGACACTGAAGAATTTGTGAGCGATGTTTAAAGACACTGATGAATGAAGAACTTGTGAGCGATGATGAAAGACACTGAAGAATTTGTGAGCAATGTTAAAAGACACTGATGAATGAGGAACTTGTGAGCGATGGTGAATGACACTGAAGAATTGGTGAGCGATGTTTAAGGACACTGATGAATGAGGAACTTGAGAGCGATGGTGAATGACACTGAAGAATTGGTAAGCGATGTTTAAGGACACTGATGAATGAGGAACTTGTGAGCGATGGTAAATGACACTGAACGCTGGAAATACTAAAGTTGGTTCGGCCCGCAGGCCTTGCTGAATCCAGGGAGCACGGGCAACTGCACTGCAGAGGAACACACTAGTTGCTCGGATCACTGGAGACTGTGCTGCAGGAAGGCACCCTGAATGCTAGATGCACTGGAGTATAGCTGCTGGGAAACACACTGCGTACGGGAGCTCTGGCATCCACTTCAGAAAAGAGACGATACTCAGGCGCCGAGGCTCTGCCCGGCGTCCGGTTTTGAATCTCCCGCCTCTATTGGATTGGTGAAGCGAGTTCGTGACATCACCTGCTCCCCGCCCACGTGACGCCGGCTGTCATGGCGGTGCCCACGCTCCGGGGAACCGCCGGGAGCCGCGCCAGCCAGACGCCGGGACCCGAGGACCGCCGGAGGTGAGGACCGCCAAACGGACCAGCAGCCACGCAGGGGTAAGCGCGGCGGCCGCTGCCCCTGGCATGTGACAAATTTATACCCAGTCATATTAGTTGGTGCCGACAGGGTCACCCACATACGTCTGTGTCTCCCATATAGTTTTTCTTTGGAAAAGCTTACAACTACTGACATGCTGACACTTAATCTCATGAATCAAGTACCATCAGGAGTCGGTGGTGCCGACAGAGGGATTCCCATAGCCGTTTGTGGCAGAGCACTCACACATGCCGACATACGTGTACTAAACACCCACCGACATTACACTGACTATAATGGGTAGATCCCAGTATCTGACAGGGAAAACACAGAAAACGTTTACCAACTCATCTACCACACGCTCATTATATATATAGTGCTTTATTTTTGTACCTATATTGCACTAAACAACTGTGCCCCCCCCCCCCCCACCCCCCGTTTTACACAGTGAGCTGTTCAACAGTGTTTTGGCGGGGCCAGCGTCTCTGTGAGGAGAAAATGGCGCTGGATAGAGTGCTGAGGGCTAAGCCACGCCCCTTATCGGAGCGCTTCAGTCCCGCTAGTTTTTCACATTATTATACTGGCGGGGGTCAGTATACAGTGCCTATGCACTGTATACCTCTTTGCCAGGCTATATACATGAGGTATATTGCTGCCCAGGGCGCCCCCCCCTGCGCCCTTGTAGTGCCGCTTGTGTGTGGGAGCAGTGGCGCGCAGCGCGACCACCGCGTGGTACCTCAGACTCTGAAGTCTTCTGCCGTCACTGAAGTCTTCTGTTCTTCTTTTACTCACCCGGCTTCTTTCTTCTGGCTCTGTGAGGGGGGTGACGGTGCGGCTCCGGGAACAAGCAGCTAGGCGCATCAAGTGATCGAACCCTCTGGAGCTAATGGTGTCCAGTAGCCTAAGAAGCAAAGCCCTTGAACTCTTAAGAAGTAGGTCTGCTTCTCTCTCCTCACTCCCATGAGGCAGGGAGCCTGTAGCCAGCAGGTCTCCCTGAAAATAATAAACCTAACATAAAGTATTTTCCGAGAAACTCAGTAGAGCTCCTCAGTGTGTGACCAGTCTCTCTGGGCACAGAATCTAACTGGAGTCTGGAGGAGGGGCATAGAGGGAGGAGGCAGTTCACACCCATTCAAAGTCTTATAGTGTGCCTACGTCTCCTACGGATCCCGTCTATACCCCCCATGGTCCTTTTGGAGTCCCCAGCAACCTCTAGGACGTATGAGAAATGTTAATAAATAAATGTATAGATGTTACAGCCATGAATTATAAACCTCTTGGTGTCACTAGGCATTTGAAACAGCAGTGGAAAGTTGAAACATATTGTAATACCAAAATCTATATTATACATTTATTTATTTTCCTAAGGGAGCTAATTTGTTTTATTTTTATGTGGGGGCCAATGTGTGTGTTTTTTTCCTGTGGGGGCCAATGTATTTTTTTTCTTGTTCAATGTTTTTCATCTGCGCTTGGGTCAGAGTTGCACCGCACATGCATGCACCATGATGGTGTTCATACAGAGTTGCATAGTCAAACACACGCACCAAGAATTGTATTAGAAATGTGCTGTGCATTCCTGTGTGGTTAAAGCGGACTAGCTAATCAGACGCAGATATACCGAAGTGTGGGAGTGTTGCTGATAGTGGTTGCATTTAGAGACGTTCTATTGCTCACATTGGAGACCATACTCAGACGAATGATCTGCACCTGGCATAGGGCTGGTGAAAGTTTTAATGGTGCGGCCGATGGTGGCATCTAAAGACGCACAAAGAATGATAGCAGCGTCTGTAGACACTTAAGGCCCCCATACATTACTGCGATTTCGCCTACGGGAGCAATTGTAGCCAATGCCTCTTGAGCTCCCTGGGAGAATCCCGGGCGGCAGGATCGCATGCAATATATCGCATGTGGTCCTTTTGCATGCGACATATCACATGCGATACCGTTCCCCACTGCCGGAGCCCAACCTGAGTCGGTGACTGGACGTGCAGCACGTCCGATCTCCGACTCCGATGAGCACGGGACCACGCATCGGATGTAAAACACATCCGATTTGGCCACTTTCAGACCGCCATCTATGAACACGGGTTATTGGCACATGAGCGTGCATAACCCGTGTTCAGGTGCGGTCTGAAAGGTGCAAGGGTTGAAATACCAGGTCGAGCGAACCGGTATTTTAACCCTGGTTGTGAGCAGGGTTGAACTTATGTTCAACCCCGCTCACCGTGCGATGCGACCCGTTTCCCTTCACTGTGAGTGTACAGGTGTTGCTTGGAGATCATGTGATCTCCAAGCACCGCGTCACAGCTGACATCACCAACCCGGGAATATGACGAATTGCAGACAGCAGCGGCGGGGCGCCTGAGGCGGGTCACACACTGGGAGCTCCCGTGTGCAACCCACCTCATGCGGTCTGAAAGGGGTATAACTGAGATACCCACTTGTGGCAGTGTAAATACGTCTCAATGCGTCTTAAGACGCACAACTGAAATTTTAACCAGCCCTATAGCAATTTTATTTTTTGCGTCTATGGCATACTGGTAGATGTATAAAGTTGTATTAGTGCACATTAGTGGGGGGACCATGTAATAATAAAGCGGTGTGTCCTCAGCTATCTTTCAAAATGAAAATACACCCCGCAATACTTACTAACAATGGTGGCAGTGCCGCGATTATAGTGGTGTACAGCATTCTGGGTTAATTGTATGAAGGGTCCGTATGGGGGTGAAGAAGTCCCCCATGTATTAACGCAGTGGTGTGTGCTCAGCGCCCGTCATTATCGGCCCTGCTTTCTACACGCTAATGTGCAGGACAATGTATGAACAATCAGTGGCACAGACTATTCTGACACCTGCAGCTATCGATTTCCACAACTGCAGGTGTCGTTGCCCGTATACCACAGCCAGGAGTAGCGCTGTACCCAGTAGCGGATCCAGGGGGGGGGGGGGCACTCGGGCCTGTGCCCTCCCTGTCATTTGTGGCAGTTCTCCCTCCGTCCGTCCCCGCCGCCGCACAGGGAGATGACGGGCGCCCACTGAGATTGTTTTACCAGCGGGCGCCCGTCTCCCTGCACAGCGGCAGCCGGAGGCAGGAGCTCAGTACTGAGCTCCGGCTTCCGGCGCTGTCACTGTGCGGCGTGCGCTATGGGAGAGACGTCAGTCATGACGTCTCTCTCATAGTGCTGAGGAGAGGACGCCAGGAGGAAGTCTGGAAGTGGGAACGGGGCTCGGTAAGTATGACGTTTTTTTTATCTTCCTTAGTGCAGCGGGGGCATCTACTGGGGGCAAATTACGGGGGGACATTACTACTGGGGGGCATCAACAAGGGGCATTACTGCTGAGGGGGCATTACTACTGGGGGCATTATTACTGGGGGGCATCTACTGGGGCATTACTACTGGGGGGGTCATCTATTGGGGCATTACTACTGGGGGCAGCTACTGGGGGACATTTTTACTGGGGGGCATCTACTGGGGGCAAACTACTGGGGGACATTATTACTCGGGGGCATCTACTGGGGGAAAACTACTGGGGGACATTATTACTGGGGGGCATCTACTGGGGGCAAACTACTGGGGGACATTATTACTGGGGGGCATTATTACTGGGGGCCAACTACAATTGGGCAAACTACTGGGGGTAAGCTACAAGGGGGCAAACTACAAAGGGCTAACTACTGGGGGCATACTACAGGAGGGCATTACTACTGGTGGCGTAACTACAGGGGCATTACTACTGGTGGCGTAACTACAGGGGCATTACTACTTGGGGGCTAAACTACAGGGAGGCCAAACTACTGGGTGCATAACTACAGGGGCCAAACTACTGGGGGATAACTACAGGGGCCAAACTACTGGGGGCATTACTACTGGGGGCTAAACTACAAGGGGGGCATAACTACAGGGGCTAAACTACAGGGGGGCATTACTACGGATGGCTAAACTACAAGCAGGCAAACTACTGGAGGCATTACTACTGGGAGGCTAAACTAAAGGGGGGGTAAACTACTGGGGTCATAACTGCAGGGGCATTACCACTGGGGGCATAACTACTAGGGCGCTAAATGACTGGGGGTATTACTACTGGGGGCAATACGGGCATTGCATAAGGGGCACCACTACTATGGGGTCTATATAAGGGGCACTACCAGTACAGTGGACATTGCATAATGAGCGCTACAACTGTGGGCATTGTATAAGAAGCGCTACTGTGGTGGGCATTATGTGTTTTACGGGGTGCTACTACTGTGGGCATTATTATGCTGCCCCCTGCCCCTCACACACTGCCCCCTGTACCCAGCACCTCACACACTGCCCCCTGCACCTTGACCCTCACACGCTGCCCTCTGCACACTGCACCATGCACCGAAGCCGCACGCAAATGTACTTGCCCCTTCCATGGTGCCCCCCCTATCATTTTCTTCTGGATCCGCCCCTGGCTGTACCCACCTAGCTGACTGGGCAGTGAGACACAGCACATCAGCACTAAGCTCATTGCCACAAGGGGGGAGTTTTCAATCCCCTGGTAATACATCTTGTCGATGTTCTACCTCTTGTTGAGACAAAGCAGAAAGGATCATGCAGCGATAATACATCTAATCTCCACCCTCTGTTCTAAGCTGCATCAACACTCCTACTGCACCAAAATGAATCACATCTAAAAAAATAAAAAAGGCAAACCTGTAATAAAAAACAAAACAAACCCACAAATACAAATTCTGGAAATATTATGCAATGCGCTTCAGAGGGTGAGAAGAAAGAACTCTTACGTGACGTAACATAACCCCATACCTCCCAACATGACCCTCATCAGGAGGGACACAATGCCCTGCTTCTGGACTTTTCTCATCATTTATGATTACCAGCACCTGTGTTGAACAGGTTAATGGATAAGAAAGGCGTTTCAGAACAGGTGATGGCAATCATAAATTAATTAGGAAGTCCAGGACCAGAGCATTTTATCCCTCCTGGAGAGGGTCATGTTGGGAGGTATGTAACCCGGACATAGACCGTCCATCACAACAGTGGTCACGATACGGGTTCTCCTCTTCACCAAACAATCCCTTCTTACGCATGCGCATTATGTTGTGAGTGACGCTAGGCTTCCGTAGTACCTCAGTTGTACGTCAGTTCCGTACGGCGAAAAGAAACTAAGATGGCGGCCTCCGTGTTAGGGAGCCCGGCATCGGTGCATCTGAAGTAAGTGCACGAGATTCATTGTATTTTGCATTCCCTAGCGAGGGACTCGTGTATTCTGTGCAGGGAAGGACAGCTACGCGGCGTTGCTCCTAGTTGCAGCATGCGGCTTTCATAGGCAGTAACAAAGCATCTGTCATATCCTGACACACATCCTATAGCTCTTCACGCCATATGGAATAACGCATCCCCTAATGGGGAATATAAGAGTAGTAGGAGTACAAGGAGTCGTGTGACCAGCAATATAATATTTGGCCATGGCATGTGCACTCCCCATTGCATAATATTAAGCACATAACCATGCAATGAGCATAGAGAAACAGCAGCAGGAAAATGGGACATATTGAAGAGTGATGTAGTCTACAACTATCATAGGGGTGTATTCAATAAGTGTCGGAAGCTGCCGTCTTGTCGGAAAGATGGCAGCTTCCGACAGGTTTAGGTCGGAAGGGGTTCTGACCTATTCAATGCTGGCTGTTTGTTGGATTAGCCGCGGATCTACGTGTTTCCCGCGGCCAAATCCGACAGGTTTTGGTTCCGAGAATGTCGAGGAGCAGCGGGTGAGGCGGCCGCAGGACAGTGGAAGCACGGACGGGACAACACCGGTGAGCGGCTGTGACAGTTGTTGGGAACGGCCAAATCCGACAGTCGGATTTGGCCGCTCATTGAACACTAACCTGTCTGGTCCTTTCCGTCTGAACCATTCCAACAAGTCCTTTTGCCAGATTTCTGCCCCGGACAACTATAAATTCTGTAATCGTATGCTTGTCATAATACCTTTTTAATCCAAGACACCTATGATTTACTCAGGCTCTGTGGCTGGGTAAATTCAGTCATGCATTTCACCTTGTTTTAATGACCCACAGAAACTGAGTAAATCGTAGGTGCCCTGGATTAAAGGGATATTATAGCAAGCTTATGTAATTGTGAATTGGGAGTGGTAGGCCACACAAGCTCACATACAGGATCACCAAGTGCTGATTAAGAGACTTTGGGGGAGATGTACTAAGCAGTGATAAAAGTCCATGGCAACCAATCAGCATTGACCTAACATTTATAATTTGCATACTTTAAAAGTATACAGAGCAGCTGATTGGTTGCTATGGGCGATGTATTATACCCAAACTTATCGTGTGGGTATAACGCTTCCTACTTTACCTCTTTACTGAGGTGAAGTAGCAACGCCGATATGCCGAAGCGGGGGGAGTGAGAGCTTAGTGCTGATGTGCTGTCTCTCTTCTCCGGCTGGCTCCAGTGTGCATGTGCGAGATCTCGCATGCGGCCCCGAGCCATAAACCTCCACAGCCAGGGACAGCGCTGTCCCTGGCTGTGGTGAATGGGCAACAACACCTGCAGCTGTCGGGCATACATTGCCCTGCATATCGGCTATCTTTTAGATGCCAATGACCCTGTCACTGAGCATGCACTGCCTCATTAATACATGAGAAGAAGCGGTATCAGTGAACATAATGTGCGCTGATATCACTTCTCCCCCATATCGACACTTCTTGTATCTATCCCATAGTCATTCTGGCACTGGCATGCTGACATCTTTCAGCATGTTAACTGGATCAGCATTATAACCGTAAAGATTCTGCTTTACCTACACATATGGGGGGTAATTCCGAGTTGATCGCAGCAGCAAATTTGTTAGCAGTTGGGCAAAACCATGTGCACTGCAGGGGGGGCAGATATAACATTTGCAGAGAGAGTTAGATTTGGGTGGGTTATTTTGTTTCTGTGCAGGGTAAATACTGGCTGCTTTATTTTTACACTGCAATTTAGATTTCAGTTTGAACACACCCCACCCAAATCTAACTCTCTCTGCAAATGTTATATCTGCCACACCTGTAGTGCAAATGGTTTTGGCCAACTGCTAACAAATTTGTTGCTGCGATCAACTTGGAATTACCCCCATAGTTGTAATGCCGATCTGGTCAACAAGCTGTAAGTAGCCTGTTAACCATGAAGGGCGTTTGCAATCTGGGATCAACATGGTCACTGTTGACAAAGTTACTGTCAATTCCTTATACTAAATCCCTGATTAAAGTATCGAATAAAAATAAACTGCCAATGGAAGCAACGTCAGTACATGAACTGTTCTTCTGGAGCTTCATGGGTTGGGGCTTTCATGGCCCCTTGCAAGCTTTAGATCCATATACATCCGCTGGAGTGGCGAGGACTCCTGGGCAGTGAAGTGATGAATTATGCTTCTGGCAATTATCATCTGGCAGGCTGATTGATATGGGTTTTGCTGAGTTTTTGTGAAAGAACTTGGTCTACAGAGCCCTGACCACACCCCCATATAATGCCTTTGTTATAATTTTGGCATCTGACTGCCAGCCAAGCATTTTTGCCCAACATCAGTACCACACCACTATTTTGTGCCTGAATGGATGCATATCCCAGGAGCTATGTTCCAAAACCTAGTGAAAACCCTACCAAGAAGAGTGGAGGCTGTTATAAGCAGGTGTAGGAGACCAACTCCATATTAATATCCCTGCTTTTGTAAAGAGATGTTCAACAAGCATATATGGTGGTGATATTTGGATGTCCACATTGGTGTTTTGGCCATGCAGTCTATTAAACATGGACTTTGAAACCCTGAGACTCCTAACTTATTTTTCTGTCACAACTTCCATCTCCACTCCATGTAGGTGTCCCTTAAGTATATTTACTAGACAATCTACTTTTTTGCCATTACACTTCCTCACTTGGTGAACTTTTCAGGTTTTTGGTCTACAGCACCATCTTCTTGCTGAATATACTCAACTGTTCCTGTCCTCTCTTGCATTTCAAATGATCTATTCTTTTGGATGTTTCAGTGCTTTCTCAAGTTTAATGTGTCTATGGCTGAACTTATTGTCTCCACCACTCCACACCTCTCCCTCATCTTCGACAACAACGTCATCTCTTTATTTTTCCAGTCAGCTGCCTGGGCATCACCCTTGACTCCTCTACCTCATTCACTTTACACATCCTGTTACTTATCCCCTCCTGTCAGTTCCATCTGTGGAACGTCTCCAAAATGCAACCATTACTCTTCCTTGATGCTACTAAAACACTTGTCCACTCTCTCTAATCAACTCTCATCTTGCCTTTTGCAACCTTCTTCTCTCAAGTATTCCTCTTTCCTCTTCAATCTCTTTTTAATGCTACTGCTAGACTAATATTTTATTCACACAGCTCTATTTCTCTAACGTCCTAGTGGATACTAGGGAATGTACTTTAGTACCGTGGGGTATAGATCGGGTCCTTACCAATTCCATATTTGTATCCTTTTTCCCTATAGATCCAGTTTAAACAAGAAGAGTGAGTGACATGTCAGGAAAGCAGAGACATAAAAAAATGAATATATATATATATATATATATATATATATATATATATATATATAATTTTAAAGTTACAAGAGGGGTTGTAGAAGCCAATAAATGCAGTGGCCATTAGCCAGATTCTGAGTTGGGAGTAAAGCAAGTAACTGTGCACCTTGGCAAAACCATATTGCATTGTAATAGTATGGTCCTTTTCCCAGGAACCTGAACACACTATGTTCTGAGAGCCACTTTGCATTTTTAAGGGATTGTATAGCACTTCAGAAGAGTTCTATTAAAGCTCAATGAAAGTACAAAGTACTGTAGGTGAGCAGTATTAGTCAGGGGTGCTGTTTGTGTATATAGAAGGAGCATTAAGTGTTAGTCAGGGGTGCTGTTTGTGTATATAGAAGGAGCATTAAGTGTTAGTCAGGGATGCTGTTTGAGTATATAGAAGGAGCATATTTTATGAGAAAGTGGTTGGCCAGCTGCCCTTTATCACCCAGTTGGCCATGTTTTTATTGGTGTCTTGAACTGATATTTCTGTTTATTTTGGCAATTCTTATTAATAGAAATAAGCATATCAACAAGCAAAACTATATATATACCAATGCATTTAAGTGAACAAATGTTGACAGATAAAGTGCAAGTAACGTCTAACTAAAAAATTGGTATGTCCTGTAAAGTAGGTGCGTTCAGTTGGTAGCACCGCTACACTGTACATCAGTATTGTAATATCTTAAGTATGCGTCAACATTTTTCATATTCTAGCCACAAGAAGATCAGGGCATTGTTAAAGAAAGAAAAACGAAAAAAGAAGAGACAAGCTCTTGCAAAACTAAGAGATCCAGGTAAATCATAGCAATATCCGTATGATCACTTGTGCTGTTATGTTACTGCTAGCAAACATTTTAAGACTTAAATTGCACCTGAGATGACAAACGAGGATATAAAAACGAACAAGCAGCTATTATTCCATATGATCGCAGCTACACATTATCAATTAATGATTAACCTTTTATTTTTTTAGTTGGCTGAGCCATGAGAATGTGGCCTAAATATTCAGTAGCAATTCAGTAGCTCATAGATATCATTAGTAAAACAACACCTCCAAGGACACATTTTATAGCTTATTTTATAAAGAATGTTGTACATATTGATAAATCTAATAATATTTAATGGCATATTTAACAATGAGTGATATTCTTGTTATCACTCGTTACGAATGTTTAATGGTGCTCCAGCCAATCAGCTCTTGTCACATGACGGCAGCTGATTTGGCTGGCGTGCCATTTAACATTATTGAATAGAAGATGAACGTTATGTGCATGATGGACCCCAACCCACAGCAGCGTCATGTCATAATTTCCATTCTAGCATGATCTTGAAACTTTTACAAATACACAATGTTTGTGTCTCTGTGCAAGCCAGCTATTTAGTAGACGTTTGAGGTATTGTGTTCCTTTCATTGCTTCTCTACCACTTAGTAAATGGTGGTAGTGCTTATTCCCATTTCCCCACCAGGACCTTGGTGACTGCTTCAGTCAGTTTTCCTGGGGCTCTAACAATTCTTTTGCCGATCATCATTAGAATGCTTGCATCAGTGGCAGTATTGGTGGAGATCACTGCACCAACCTTTCTGGTGGCAGTGAGGATGGGGCTGCATGTGGCAGGGGCAGTATGTGATGAGCAGAAGGGAGACAGCAGGAAGCCATAGACTGAGACACAGTGGAAAGAGCCACCAACAGTAGTCATGTGAGGCTCCTGTCAAATGTGCAGATTTTGGTGTGAAATGTGCCTCAGCATGCAGGTTTATATATGCTGCATATTGTGAAACAAGGGACAATTACAGGTTGAGTATCCCATATCCAAATATTCCGAAATACGGAATATTCTGAAATACGGACTTTTTAAAGTGAGAGTGAGATAGTGAAACTTTTGTTTTTTGATGACTCAATGTACACACACTTATTTTAAAACACAAGTTATAAAAAAATATTGTATTAAATGACCTTCAGGCTGTGTGTATAAGGTGTATATGAAACATAAATTAATTGTGTGAATATAGACACACTTTGTTTAATGCACAAATTTGTAAAAAATATTGGCTAAAATGACCTTCAGGCTGTGTGTATAAGGTGTATATGAAACCTAAATGCCTTCTGTGCTTAGACTTGGGTCCCATCACCATGATATCTCATTATGGTATGCAATTATTCCAAAATACGGAAAAATCCGATATCCAAAATACCTCTGGTCCCAAGCATTTTGGATAAGAGAGACTCAACCTGTATAACAGTTGCGCATACACTGTACAGATTTACAGTCCTCATTCATACCTCTCGTTTGGGGTGAGAGGGAGGGTTTACTAGTGCAAATGTGTCAACTGAAGAACTGAACAATGTCTGTTACCAAAAGTACAATTCCATTGCTCAGTTTACGTGATCTGCAAATTAATAATCTTCTAATACTAATTAAACAAATGCAATTTTTTTTTTATGTTTTACAGAAGAAAACAAAGAGGAGCCTTTGGAGGAGGATGAGGAGGAAGATGAAATGCAGAATGAGATTGAAAGGTTATTGTCTTCATTGCTAAAAAAATACATTTTAAAGCATACAGTAGGGGAGATTTATCAAAGCTTGGTGAACGATAGAGTACCAACCAGTCAGCTCCTGTCATTTTTCAAACTCAGGCTGTAAAAAATTACAGAAGCTAATAGGCTGGTATTTCTCTAGCATCCATAAGGGATATTGGGGAATCTAGTACGATGGGGTATAGACGGGGACCAAAGGAGCCAGTGCACTTTAAATTTCTTTAACTGGGTGTGCTGGCTCCTCCCCTCTATGCCCCCTCCCGTAGGCAGTTTAGAAAAAAGTGCCCTCAGGAGAGGATGCACATCTCTGAGCTCCAGAGAGTTTTCTTCAATTTCTAGTATGTTTGTTATTTTCGGTATGCTGTTTGGGAAACAGCATACCTGCACCGTGGGAGTTAAGAGGGACACAGTCACCAGCCTTACGAGGTGCAGAGCCGCTTTCCTGCTGCAGGACCACCGTCCTGAGGGGTTGTTGTTCAGCGGGGCACTGCGCCGCACACCCATAACGCAGCCTGAGCGTAACATCGGTGGTGAGTACACACCGGGGACCCCGCTAGGGGGTCACCCTAGTTCATTGTATGGCTGACCACGGGCGCGGCGTACGGGACCCTACCGGGGGGTGGTCCTGCTAAGATCCCCCGTGTAGACTGGCACAAAAACGCTTTGACTAGCACTTGTTTTGATGTTTTTAAGCTATATGGAGACTTTACCAGTATAATATATCACTGTAACTCCGGCGCCATTAGAGGGGGCGGAGCTACATCAGAGCGGGACCTGAGGCGTTTTAGTGCCTTCCTCTGCTTACTGCAGCCATTCTCAGCACACACAGCGCTTCCTGATCCTCAGCCACGCTGGATGTATGGTACAGGGTGTAGCAAAGGGGGAGAGCCACTTGTGTACACTATCTGGGTCCTCTTTAGGACAGGATTTGTTAGTGTTTACTGTAATATAGTGACCTGAGAGCCTCACTTGGGCTCTACAGCTAGAGGTGTGCTGTTGTCCTTCTCTGTGTCTCCTCTCACATACACTAGGGCAGGCTTGCATTATAACTATCTGTGTGTATGTTATTGTGCTTACTGTGAAACATGGGTAAACATAAGCTGTGCAGTGTATGCCACACCGGATTCTCTCCATTATCTACTAATTCTGTTTCATGTGAACAATGCAGCCAATCTTCACAGATCAGTGAAGGGGCTGTGGGAGAGGGTCCAGAACTCCACTGGCTAGGGTCTCTTAAAACTATGATGTCAGATATGTCATGCCAGCTCACTGCTACTGTACAGAAGACTCGGCTACTACAACAAGCTGTTGCAGATTTAACTGCTAGGGCAGATGCAGCACAGCCCCCCTCTCTCATGCAGGTCCACAGAAGCGTGGGTTACCTGCTCTATTCTCTGATACAGATGAGGATATACAGGAGGATGGGGATGACTTGGATCCCTTTAGTGAGGATCCCAATTCTGCTCAGGGTATTGAACCCCTAATTCTGGATATACGGGACGTGTTAAAGCTCACTCTAGAGGACGCTGCGTCATAGCTGTCGTTTCTCTAACGTCCTAGTGGATGCTGGGAACTCCGAAAGGACCATGGGGAATAGCGGCTCCGCAGGAGTCTGGGCACAACTAAAAGAAAGCTTTTAGACTACCTGGTGTGCACTGGCTCCTCCCACTATGACCCTCCTCCAAGCCTCAGTTAGATTTTTGTGCCCGGCCGAGCTGGATGCACACTAGGGGCTCTCCTGAGCTCCTAGAAAGAAAGTCTATTTTAGGTTTTTTATTTTACAGTGAGACCTGCTGGCAACAGGCTCACTGCAACGAGGGACTAAGGGGAGAAGAAGCGAACCTACCTGCTTGCAGCTAGCTTGGGCTTCTTAGGCTACTGGACACCATTAGCTCCAGAGGGACCGACCGCATGGAACTGGCCTTGGTGTTCGGTCCCGGAGCCGCGCCGCCGTCCCCCTTACAGAGCCAGAAGCAAGAAGAAGTCCTGGAAAATCGGCGGCATGAAGACTTCTGTCTTCACCAAGGTAGCGCACAGCACTGCAGCTGTGCGCCATTGCTTCTCATACACACTTCACACTCCGGTCACTGAGGGTGCAGGGCGCTGGGGGGGGGCTCCCTGAGCAGCAATAAAAACACCTTGGCTGGCAAAACAATCACAATATATAGCCCCAGAGGCTATATATGTGATAATTACCCCTGCCAGAATCCTTAAAAAAGCGGGAGAATAGTCTGCGAAAAAGGGGCGGAGCTATCTCCCTCAGCACACTGGCGCCATTTTTCCCTCACAGTTCCGCTGGAAGGAAGCTCCCTGGCTCTCCCCTGCAGTCTACACTACAGAAAAGGGTAAAAAAGAGAGGGGGGGGGGGCACTACATTTAGGCGCAGTAAATATTATAGCAGCTATAGGGGACATAATTCAGTTAGTCCCTGCAGTATATAGCGCTCTGGTGTGTGCTGGCATACTCTCTCTCTGTCTCCCCAAAGGGCTTCTGTGGGGTCCTGTCCTCTGTTAGAGCATTCCAGGTGTGTGTGCGGTGTGTCGGTACGGCTGTGTCGACATGTTTGAGGAGGAAAATTATGTGGAGGCGGAGCAGATGCCTGTAGAAGTGATGTCACCCCCTGCGGGGCAGACACCTGAGTGGATGGTTTTATGGAAGGAATTACGTGCAAGTGTCGACTCCTTACACAAAAAATTTGACGACATGCCAAATGCGGGACAGCCAGCTTCTCAGCTCGTGCCTGCCCAGGTGTCTCAAAGGCCATCAGGGGCTCTAAAACGCCCGCTACCTCAGATGGCAGACCCAGATGTCGACACGGATACTGATACCAGTGTCGACGACGATGAGTCAAATCTAATGTCCACTAAGGCCATTCGCTGCATGATTGAGGCAATGAAAGAGGTGTTACACATTTCAGATATAAACCCAGGTACCACTAAAAAGGGTATTATGTTTGGGGAGAAAAAACTACCCGTAGTTTTTCCCCCATCTGAAGAATTAAATGAAGTGTGTGAAGAAGCGTGGGCTTTCCCTGATAAAAGATTGATAATCTCAAAAAAATTATTAATGGCGTTCCCTTTCCCGCCAGAGGATAGGGCACGTTGGGTAACACCTCCTAGGGTGGATAAAGCGCTCACACGTTTGTCTAAAAAGGTGGCACTTCCGTCTCCGGATACGGCCGCCCTGAAGGAGCCTGCGGATAGAAAGCAGGAGGCGATCCTGAAATCTATATATACACACACAGGCATTATACTTAGACCAGCTATTGCGTCAGCATGGATGTGCAGTGCTGCCGCTGCGTGGTCAGATTCCCTGTCAGAAAATATTGACACCCTAGACAGGGACACTATTCTGCTAACCATAGAGCATATAAAAGACTCAGTCTTATACATGAGAGATGCACAGAGGGAGATCTGCCGGCTGGCATCTAAAATAAGTGCATTGTCCATTTCTGCTAGAAGAGGCTTATGGACTCGGCAGTGGACAGGGGATGCAGATTCCAAAAGGCACATGGAAGTTTTGCCTTATAAGGGTGAGGAGTTATTCGGGGATGGTCTCTCGGACCTCGTTTCCACAGCAACAGCTGGGAAGTCAGCATTTTTACCCCATGTTCCCTCACAGCCTAAAAAAGCGCCGTTTTATCAGGTACAGTCCTTTCGGTCCCAGAAAAACAGGCGAGGAAAAGGCGGGTCCTGTTATGATTCCAGCACTCCTGACCGGAGGAGATTTTATGACAAGGACCAGAGCGCTGGAATGGAATGCAGGTAACGGGAGCAGGAAAGACTAGTTGCCCCTGGCGCCCTAACTCTATTGTCTCACCCGTGCTATCGGAAATCCCCTGCGAGACTATGGTTTCTTGAGCCCCTGGCAGCCACGTTTGAAGGGCGGATTATGTCTGCCCAACTCCGGTGCCCCCCGGTCTTAGTGAGAGACAAAGGGAAATCCGAGGCAGGATGATAACAAGAGGACCTCTGACTGACAACAGGCCAGGGGCAACAAGCTAACTAACCAAACCTAAAGTATGTGCGGAAACCCGCCAGGGAAAAGGACAACCAAAATCCACTTGTCCAATACTCCTACCCAGCACCGCCGGATACCAGAGTGGACCTGTGGAAGCGGAACCCTCCGCGAAATGCTCCAAAACACAAATAATAAATAATAAAGCGGACAAGCCGCAACACGCGGCAAAGCCGCGACTCACGAACACCACTGGATGTTATATGGTGATTAGTCAGGACTCCAGGAATAAGATGACAACTTCCGAGTTCAGGACTTCCGAATACTGGAATGACCGAATACAGCAAGACTGGAACAGACTCTCAGCAAATAGACAGCATGCAGGAAGCTATTACCGGCGTCTGTGAGAAGCCCTGGGAGTGTATTTAACAAGGAGTCCTCCAATCAGCTGCCAAAAGGCTGATTAGAATAAATGCCGTGCATCTGCCTTGCTGCACGGCCAGAGAGCAGGTGAATACATTAACTCCTAAAGCCTAGCAACGGGGAACGCGGTCCGCCAGTGGCGTCCCCGTTGCTAGGGTCCGTGCGGCTCAGCGCGCCCGGCGTCCAGCGTTGCCAGGGAGCCGGCGGCTGTCCGCGTACGGCGTCCCTGGTTGCTAGGCGCCGGGCCGCACCGACGAGCGGACCCCGGCGCCTAACAGTACCCCCCCCTTGAGGAGGGGTCAAGGAACCCCTAAAGCCAGGCTTCCAAGGAAATTCCCGAAAAAATGCCCTCTTGAGCCTTGGGGCATGAAGATCCTTATCCAGGACCCAGGACCTTTCCTCTGGACCATAACCTCTCCAGTGAACCAGAAAATAAAGCCGGCCCCTGGACAACTTGGAATCGAGAACCTTCTCCACCAGGAACTCCTGTTGTCCCTGTACATCCACTGGAGATCTTCCCTGAGAGATCTTCCGAGGAAATTTATTGGAAGAAATGTATGGCTTCAACATGGAGCAATGAAACGTATTACCAATCCGAAGAGATTTTGGTAAACGTAACCGGAAAGCAACTGGGTTAACTTTTTTAATGATATGAAATGGTCCAATAAATTTGGGTCCCAACCTAGCTGAAGATTGTCGAAGTCTAATGTTACGAGTCGACAACCATACCCTATCTCCCACCTTAAAATTGCAAGGACGTCGGAGCCGGTCAGAAATTTTTTTCTCTCGAAAGGCCGCTTTTCTGAGAGCAAGGTGCACTTTTTTCCAAATGGCTCTGAGATGGGAGGTTAAGGTTAGCGAGGAAACTGAGGAATGTTGAAAAAAAGAATTAGCTCTGGGGTGAAAACCAAAAACTGAAAAGAATGGAGACACGTTGGTGGAGGAATGACAAGAATTATTGTAAGCAAACTCCGCCAATGGAAGAAACTCGGACCAATCATTCTGGAGTTTGGCTGAGTACAAACGCAAATACTGTTTCAATGATTGGTTAACTCGCTCGGTTTGCCCGTTGGACTGTGGGTGGTAACCAGATGTTAATGACAATCTCATCTTTAATGAAGCACAAAAACACTTCCAGAATTGTGCAATGAATTGTGGACCCCGATCAGAAACAATATCAGTGGGCAACCCATGAAGTCTGAAAACATGGCGGAGAAACAACACTGCCAATCCTTGGGCAGATGGCAGTCGGGGAAGGGCAATGAAATGAGCCATCTTGCTAAAACGGTCTACTACCACCCAAATGACTCGGCATCCAGCTGAAAGGGGAAGGTCCACCACAAAATCCATGGAAATATGAGACCATGGCCTGAGAGGGACATTCAAGGGCATAAGTTGCCCGATAGGCAAGGAACGGGGAACCTTATGCTGTGCACAAACCTGACATGAAGAAACAAACTCCTTAACGTCTTTAGAAAGACCAGACCACCATACTGAGTGGGAGACTAACTCCAATGTCTTAGAGATCCCTGGATGCCCGGAAACTTTGTTATCATGGAACTCAGTCAAAACAGTAGCTCTCAAGAACTCAGGGACGTAAAGACGACCAGCAGGAGTATTTCCAGGAGCTTGGTGTTGAAGCTGTTTTAACTGGGTAAATAAATCTTGTGTGAGGCCTGCCCAAATGACTGAAGATGGAAGTATGGGAGTAACAGGACTGTTATCATGAACCGGAAGAAAACTGCGTGACAGAGCATCTGCCTTGGTATTCTTGGAACCTGGCCTGAAAGTTATAATAAATTTGAAACGAGTAAAGAACAAAGCCCAACGAGCCTGCCGGGCATTCAGCCGCTTAGCTGATTCGATGTATTGCAGATTCTTATGGTCAGTCAATACTGAAATGGTATGTGTTGCTCCCTCCAGCCAATGCCTCCACTCCTCGAAAGCCCATTTTATTGCCAGTAATTCCCGGTTACCAACGTCATAGTTGGATTCAGCGGAGGAGAATTTCCTGGACATAAAGGCACAAGGATGTAGTTCCTGAGACTCTGGATCCTTTTGAGATAGTATAGCCCCTACTCCAACCTCCGAGGCATCAACCTCCACAACGAAGGGCAATCCTGGATTGGGATGTCTGAGGACTGGAGCCGAGACAAAAGCTTGTTTCAAGGCCCGAAAGGACAACTCCGCTTCACGCGACCAGTTGGTAGGATCCGCTCCTTTCTTTGTCAGGGCCACAATGGGAGCAACCAGGTCGGAAAAAGAATGAATGAACCTCCTGTAATAATTCGCAAACCCTAAAAAGCGCTGAATTGCTTTTAAATTGGTGGGTTGCGCCCAACTAAGGATGGCCTGGAGCTTCTTTGGTTCCATGAAAAATCCCAGAGGGGAAATAATGTATCCTAAAAAAGATACCTCCGTGACATGAAACTCGCATTTCTCCAGTTTGGCATATAGATGATTCTCACGTAACTTTTGAAGAACCTGACGCACCTGGGTAACATGTAGTTCAATAGAGTCAGAATAAATCAGGATGTCGTCTAAGTAAACGACCACGAATTTCCCTAGGAAGTCACGGAGCACATCGTTAATGAGGTCCTGGAAAACTGCTGGAGCGTTAGACAAGCCGAACGGCATCACTAGGTACTCGTAGTGACCCGACTGAGTACTGAAGGCTGTCTTCCACTCATCTCCGGACCTGATTCGGATGAGGTTATACGCTCCTCTTAGATCAATTTTGGAAAAAATCACAGCCGAACGCAGCTGATCAAAGAGGACAGAAATCAGCGGCAGAGGATAAGTATTTTTAACTGAGATTTTATTTAGGGCTCTATAGTCAATGCAAGGTCTGAGCGAGCCATCCTTTTTCTCCACAAAGAAGAAGCCTGCACTTAAAGGAGATTTAGATGGCCTAATAAATCCTTTCCCTAGGCTCTCTTTAACATAGTCATTCATGGCCGCAGTTTCTGGCCCGGATAAAGCATATAACCTTCCCTTTGGCAATGCGGCACCAGGAATAAGCTCAATGGCGCAATCATAAGGCCGATGGGGAGGCAGAATGTCTGCATTGCCCTTGGAGAACACATCAGCAAACTCCTGGTACTCCACGGGAATGAGTTCAGGAATGGCAGCAGCTATTCTGACTGGAAACGAAATACATTCCTTATCACAGAAGGCACCCCATTGAGAAATCTCCCCTGACCGCCAATCAATGGTGGGATTGTGAAAGGCCAGCCAAGGGTGACCCAGAACCACTGGAACTGCTGGGCAATGGGTAAGGAAGAACTCGATTTTTTCAGAATGAAGAGCTCCTACCGTAAGTAGTACAGAGGGAAATAACCCCATTGGACAGTGGACTCCCATCTAAGCCATGCATGGTTACACACCTACCCAAAGATAACTGAGGAATGCCTAAGGCCTTAGCCCAAGTTAAATCCATAAAGTTTCCTGCGGCTCCACTGTCGACAAAAGCCGACACCGAGGAACTGAGGCTGCCAAAGGAAACCTTAGCTGGGACTAAAAGGGAGTTATTCGAGGAGATAAGCTGCAGACCTAGGTGAACCCCCTCACAATTCACCTGGTCAAGGCGTTTCCAGACTTATTCGGACAATTACGAGCAAAATGTCCCTTACCCCCACAGTACAAACAAAGACCAGAGTTTTGCCTTCTGGCTCTCTCTTCAGGAGACAACCGGGAGAGACCCATCTGCATGGGCTCCTCTATGTCCTCAGGGATGGAATATACACACGGAGATGACCTGACCGATGCTCCTTTTTCAGCCTTCCGCTCTCTGAGACGACGATCAATCTTAATAGAAAGCTCCATGAGTTTATCGAGAGTCTCAGGAGCGGGATACTGGAGGAGACTGTCTTTAATAGATTCTGATAAGCCGAGGCGAAACTGACTGCGCAGGGCTGGGTCATTCCAGCCACAGTCGTTCGACCACCGGCGAAACTCCGTACAATAAACCTCTGCAGGATTCCTACCCTGTCTGAGAGCGCGCAATTGACCTTCAGCGGATGCCTCTCTATCAGGGTCATCATATAACAGTCCTAAAGACCCAAAAAAAGCATCTACTGACAACAACACCGGATCATCTGCTTTTAAACCAAATGCCCAAGTCTGGGGATCCCCCTGGAGCAAAGAAATAATAATCCCGACCCGCTGAGATTCAGTAGCCGAGGAGATCGGTCTTAAACGAAAATAAAGTTTACAGGATTCTTTAAAATTAAAAAACTCTTTTCTATCACCAGAAAAACGGTCGGGCAAATGCATTTTTGGTTCAGGAACTACCCTCGGGGAAGTTCGTAAAAGATCTTCCTGCGACTTCACCCGAAGGGAAAGATCCTGAACCATCTGAGTAAGTTCTTGAATCTGACTGACTAAGAGCTGACCAGGATTTGGTCCTAACCCTGTTGGATTCATGAGGCCGACAATTTCTTACAAAAACTGAATAAGAAAAAATTAAACTCCGTTTAATTTTAAGTTTTGGTATGGCCGGTAATAATGTTATGATTCCAGCACTCCTGACCGGAGGAGATTTTATGACAAGGACCAGAGCGCTGGAATGGAATGCAGGTAATGGGAGCAGGATAGACTAATTGCCCCTGGCGCCCTAACTCTATTGTCTCACCCGTGCTATCGGAAATCCCCTGCGAGACTATGGTTTCTTGAGCCCCTGGCAGCCACGTTTGAAGGGCGGATTATGTCTGCCCAACTCCGGTGCCCCCCGGTCTTAGTGAGAGACAAAGGGAAATCCGAGGCAGGATGATAACAAGAGGACCTCTGACTGACAACAGGCCAGGGGCAACAAGCTAACTAACAAAACCTAAAGTATGTGCGGAAACCCGCCAGGGAAAAGGACAACCAAAATCCACTTGTCCAATACTCCTACCCAGCACCGCCGGATACCAGAGTGGACCTGTGGAAGCGGAACCCTCCGCGAAATGCTCCAAAACACAAATAATAAATAATAAAGTGGACAAGCCGCAACACACGGCAAAGCCGCGACTCACGAACACCACTGGATGTTATATGGTGATTAGTCAGGACTCCTGGAATAAGATGACAACTTCCGAGTTCAGGACTTCCGAATACTGGAATGACCGGATACAGCAAGACTGGAACAGACTCTCAGCAAACAGAGACAGCATGCAGGAAGCTATTACCGGCGTCTGTGAGAAGCCCTGGGAGTGTATTTAACAAGGAGTCCTCCAATCAGCTGCCAAAAGGCTGATTAGAATAAATGCCGTGCATCTGCCTTGCTGCACGGCCAGAGAGCAGGTGAATACATTAACTCCTAAAGCCTAGCAACGGGGAACGCGGTCCGCCAGTGGCGTCCCCGTTGCTAGGGTCCGTGCGGCTCAGCGCGCCCGGCGTCCAGCGTTGCCAGGGAGCCGGCGGCTGTCCGCGTACGGCGTCCCTGGTTGCTAGGCGCCGGGCCGCACCGACGAGCGGACCCCGGCGCCTAACAGGTCCTTTCTGTCCAGAGGCAGAGGTAGGGGAAAAAGGCTGCAACAAACAGCTAGTTCCCAGGAGCTAAAGTCCTCCCCCGCTTCTTCCAAGTCCGCCGCATGACGGTGGGGCTCCACAGGCGGAGCCAGGTACGGTGGGGGCCCGCCTCAAAAATTTCAGCGATCAGTGGGCTCGCTCACAGGTGGATCCCTGGATCTTTCAAGTAGGATCTCAGGGGTACAAGCTGGAATTCGAGGCGTCTCCCCCCCGCCGTTTCCTCAAATCTGCATTGCCAACAACTCCCTCGGACAGGGAGGCTGTGCTAGAGGCAATTCACAAGCTGTATTCCCAGCGGGTGATAGTCAAGGTGCCCCTACTTCAACAAGGACGGGGTTACTATTCCACACTGTTTGTGGTACCGGAACCAGACGGTTCGGTGAGACCCATTTTAAATTTGAAATCCTTGAACACATACATAAAAAAATTCAAGTTCAAGATGGAATCGCTCAGGGCGGTTATTGCAAGCCTGGACGAGGGGGATTACATGGTATCCCTGGACATCAAGGATCCTTACCTGCATGTCCCCATTTACCATCCTCACCAGGAGTACCTCAGATTTGCGGTACAGAATTGCCATTACCAATTCCAGACGCTGCCGTTTGGTCTGTCCACGGCACCGAGGGTGTTTACCAAGGTAATGGCGGAAATGATGATACTCCTTCGAAAAAAGGGAGTTTTAATTATCCCATACTTGGACGATCTCCTAATAAAGGCGAGATCCAAGGAGCAGTTGTTGGTAGGAGTAGCACTATCTCAGGAGGTGCTACACCAGCACGGCTGGATTCTGAATATTCCAAAGTCACAGCTGGTTCCGACGACACGTCTACTGTTCCTGGGAATGATTCTGGACACAGTCCAGAAAAAAGTGTTTCTCCCAGAGGAAAAAGCCATGGAGCTGTCGTCTCTAGTCAGAAACCTCCTGAAACCAAAACAGGTGTCGGTGCATCACTGCACGCGAGTCCTGGGAAAGATGGTGGCTTCTTACGAAGCAATTCCTTTCGGCAGGTTCCATGCCAGAATCTTTCAGTGGGACCTGTTGGACCAATGGTCCGGATCGCATCTTCAGATGCATCGGCTAATAACCCTGTCTCCAAGAACCAGGGTGTCTCTGCTGTGGTGGCTGCAGAGTGCTCATCTTCTAGAGGGCCGCAGATTCGGCATACAGGACTGGGTCCTGGTGACCACGGACGCCAGCCTTCGAGGCTGGGGGGCAGTCACACAGGGAAGAAACTTCCAAGGACTATGGTCGAGTCAGGAGACTTCCCTACACATAAATATTCTAGAACTGAGGACCATTTACAATGCCCTAAGTCAGGCAAAACCCCTGCTTCAAAACCAGCCGGTACTGATCCAGTCAGACAACATCACGGCAGTCGCCCATGTAAACCGACAGGGCGGCACCCGAAGCAGGACGGCGATGGCAGAAGCCACAAGGATTCTCCGTTGGGCGGAAAATCACGTGTTAGCACTGTCAGCAGTGTTCATTCCGGGAGTGGACAACTGGGAAGCAGACTTCCTCAGCAGACACGACCTACACCCGGGAGAGTGGGGACTTCATCCAGAAGTCTTCACACTGATTGTGAATCGTTGGGAACGGCCACAGGTGGACATGATGGCGTCCCGCCTAAACAAAAAACTAGAGAGATATTGCGCCAGGTCAAGGGAACCTCAGGCGATAGCGGTGGACGCTCTAGTAACACCGTGGGTGTACCAGTCGGTTTATGTGTTCCCTCCTCTGCCTCTCATACCAAAGGTACTGAGAATAATAAGAAAACGAGGAGTACGGACAATACTCGTGGTTCCGGATTGGCCAAGAAGAGCGTGGTACCCGGAACTTCAAGAGTTGATCTCAGAGGACCCATGGCCTCTGCCGCTCAGACAGGACCTGCTGCAGCAAGGGCCCTGTCTGTTCCAAGACTTACCGCGGCTGCGTTTGACGGCATGGCGGTTGAACACCGGATCCTAAAGGAAAAGCATTCCGGAGGATGTCATTCCTACGCTGATTAAAGCCAGGAAAGATGTAACTGTAAAACATTATCACCGCATATGGCGAAAATATGTTGCTTGGTGTGAGGCCAATAAGGCCCCAACAGAGGAATTTCAGCTGGGTCGATTTCTGCATTTCCTACAGGCAGGAGTGTCTATGGGCCTAAAATTAGGCTCCATTAAGGTGCAGATATCGGCTCTGTCGATTTTCTTCCAAAAAGAACTAGCTTCACTACCTGAAGTTCAGACATTTGTAAAAGGAGTGCTGCATATTCAGCCCCCTTTTGTGCCTCCAGTGGCACCCTGGGATCTCAACGTGGTGTTGAATTTCCTAAAATCACATTGGTTTGAACCACTGAAGACCGTGGATCTTAAATATCTCACGTGGAAAGTGGTCATGTTATTGGCCTTGGCTTCGGCCAGGCGTGTATCAGAATTGGCGGCTTTGTCATTTAAAAGCCCTTATCTGATTTTTCATATGGATAGGGCGGAATTGAGGACTCGTCCCCAGTTTCTCCCTAAGGTGGTATCAGCTTTTCACTTGAACCAACCTATTGTAGTGCCTGCGGCTACTAGTGACTTGGAGGATTCCAAGTTGCTGGACGTAGTCAGGGCCTTGAAAATTTATGTTTCCAGGACGGCTGGAGTCAGGAAAACTGACTCGCTATTTATCCTGTATGCACCCAACAAACTGGGTGCTCCTGCTTCTAAGCAGACTATTGCTCGCTGGATTTGTAGCACAATTCAGCTGGCGCATTTTGCGGTTGGACTGCCGCGTCCTAAATCAGTTAAAGCCCATTCTACAAGGAAGGTGGGCTCATCTAGGGCGGCTGCCCGAGGGGTCTCTGCTTTACAACTTTGCCGAGCTGCTACTTGGTCAGGGGCAAACACGTTTGCAAAATTCTACAAATTTGATACCCTGGCTGAGGAGGACCTTGAGTTCTCTCATTCGGTGCTGCAGAGTCATCCGCACTCTCCCGCCCGTTTGGGAGCTTTGGTATAATCCCCATGGTCCTTTCGGAGTTCCCAGCATCCACTAGGACGTTAGAGAAAATAAGATTTTACTCACCGGTAAATCTATTTCTCGTAGTCCGTAGTGGATGCTGGGCGCCCGTCCCAAGTGCGGATTGTCTGCAATAATTGTACATAGTTATTGTTCACTAACGGGTTATTGTTATGAGCCATCTGTTGAGAGGCTCAGTTATGTTTCATACTGTTAACTGGATATGGTATCACGTGTTGTACGGTGTGATTGGTGTGGCTGGTATGAGTCTTACCCGGGATTCAAAATCCTTCCTTATTGTGTCAGCTCTTCCGGGCACAGTATCCTAACTGAGGCTTGGAGGAGGGTCATAGTGGGAGGAGCCAGTGCACACCAGGTAGTCTAAAAGCTTTCTTTTAGTTGTGCCCAGACTCCTGCTGAGCCGCTATTCCCCATGGTCCTTTCGGAGTTCCCAGCATCCACTACGGACTACGAGAAATAGATTTACCGGTGAGTAAAATCTTATTTTTTCTTTATACAAAACAAGCCTAATGTCACTTTCCCTGACTACAGCGTTAGATGACCTATTCAAGTTGGCCTGGAGAAATCCAGACAAATTTGCTCCTGAAAGTAGGAAATTTTGTGAGGAAACCCCTGGGGTTGATGTATCAGTCTCTCGCCAAAAAGCCAGTGCTGCCTGCCCCGGGCTCCTTTACCATGAAGGATCCTGGGGATAGGAAGATAGAGACTACACTCAAATCTATTTACATGGCAGCAGGTGTATCACAAAGGCCGGTCATTGCGGTTTGCTGGATGACCCATGCCATTCATTCCTGGGCCACTCAAATTCAGGGGGGCCTCTCGGGGGATATGCCCTTGGTCACTATGGTGACCCTCCTAAAACACATTCAGGACACTACACGTGTCCTCTGTGATTCGCTCAAGGAGATGGGGAACATTAATGCTAGGACTTCTGCCATGGCAGTGTCGGCGCGCAGGGCCTTGTGGTTGTGTCAGTGTGGAATCAGAATCCAAGCGTAGTGTGGAGTCCCTCCCCTTTTCTGGGGAATGGCTCTTTGGGGTTGAATTGGATGCCTGGATTTCCAAAGTTACGGCTAGGAAATCCACGTTTCTTCACTCTGGGGCCCCGCCGGCGCGATGCTCCTACCTGGGGCCGTCTGTCCAGTCCTTACGGTCTCACAGATTTCGATCTAAGGCCAGAGGTGCCTCCAGTGCGACTAGAGGCACCAGAGGTAAGTCCAGAAAGCCTGCAAGCACCAGCTTTCAGGAACAGACCACCACTTCTGCTTCCGCTAAGGCCTCAGCATGACGTTGCCCACCCACCCCGATGGTATCTCGAGGTTTTAGCTCGACTTCGTCACTTCAGCCGCGTCTGGGAGACTTCCTGCCAGGATACCTGGGTCAGAGATCTTGTTTCTCAGGGCTACAAGCTGGATTTCGACAGTACTCCTCCCCAGCGATTTTTCAAATCAAGCTTACCAGCTTTACAAGATATGCAAGTTACGTTGCAACAGGCCATACAAAAATTGGTCCAGTCCCACGTCATTGTTCCAGTACCAATACTGTAATGCAGCAAGTGGTTTTACTCCAACCTATTTGTGGTGCCGAAACCGGACGGTTCGGTCACACCTATTTTAAATCTAAAATCCTTGAATCCTTATTTGAAGGTGTTTAAGTTCAAAATGATTGCGAGCCTGGAAGAACAGGAATTCATGGTCTTCTTGGATAGGAAGGATGCCTAATTCCATATTCCGATTTGGCCGCCTCATCAAGCGTACCTGTAATTTTGCCTTGCTGGACAATCACTTCCAATTCCAGGCTCTGCCCTTCGGCCTGTCTACAGCCCCGAGGGTATTCACGAAGGTGATGGCGGAGATGATGTTCCAACTCCAGGTCCATGGGGTCAATGTTATCCCTTACCTGGATGATATACTGATAAAAGCAAGATTCACGTAGCTTTTATTGCTCCATATCGACCGCACTATCCAACTTCTGTCACACCATGGGTGGATTCTCAACTTACAGAAGTTCCACCTGGAGCCATCTCAGAGGCTCCTGTTCCTGGGGATGTTGCTGGATACTGTGGCCCAGAAGGTGTTCCTACCAGAGGACAAAGCGAGAGTACTTCAGAAGATGGTCCGCATGGTGCTCTGACCTACTCGAGTGTCCATCAATCTTTGCATACGATTGTTGGGAAAGATGGTTGACCCATACGAGGCGATCCAGTATGGGAGGTTCCATGTCAGAACGTTTCGGTGGGATCTCCTAAACAAGTGGCCCGGATCACATCTACAGATGCACCGAATGATTTGGCTGTCAGCTCAGGCCAGGATTTCCCACCTGTGGTGGCTACAGTCCTCCAATCTCCTGGAAGGCCGGAGTTTTGGGATTCGGGATTGGACCCTCCTCACAACGGATGCAAGTCTGAGGGGAAGGGGGGCTGTCACCCAAGTGGCGCAATTCCAGGGCAGGTGGTCAGCCCACAAGGCCCTCCTTCCGATCAACATTCTGGAACTTCGGGTGATCTACAGTGCTCAAGGATCACGTGATTCAGGTACAGTCGGACAACGCCACGGCAGTGGCGTATATCAATCGTCAAGGAGGGACAAAAAGCAGAGCCTGCATGCGAGAGGTGTCAGATACTCCTCTGGATGAAAAGAAATGCAAGAGCAATGTCAGCAATCTTCATTCCGGGTGTGGACAACTGGGAGGCGGAATTCCTGAATCATCACGATCTCCACCCGAGGGAGTGGGGGCTCCACCATCTGGTGTATCAGCAGATCATCGACCAGTGGGGTTGCCCACAAATAGACATGATGGCTTCTCGGCTCAACAGGATACTTCCCTGGATTGCTCACGTACCAGGGACCCTCAGACGAGGGCAGTGGATGCACTGGCAGTACCGGCTGGTCTACCTGTTTCCTCCAATCCATTGCTCCCAAGGGTGCTAAAGCGAATCAGCAATTAAGGTGTTCAGGCAATTCTGATTGCCCCGGATTAGCCTCGGAGGGCATGGTACGCGGATCTTCTGGACATGTCCGTCAAAGACCCTTGGCCTCTACCACTAAGAAGAGATCTTCAACAAGGACCGTTCATCTACCCGTACTTACGGCGACTTCGTTTGATGGCATGGAGGTTGAGCGGAACATCTTAGCTCACAAGGGCCTTTCCAAGAAGGTTATTACTACCATGGTTCAGGACAGGAAACCTGTGACGTCAAAATACTATCATCATATCTGGAGAAGATATGTCTCTTGGTGCGAGGAACGCACCTATTCGCCTGCAGAGTTTCACTTGACCGTTTCTTACGTTTCCTGCAGGCTGGTGTAGATAAGGGCTTACGTCTGGGTTCCATTAAGGTCCAGATTTCAGCCCCCTCCATTTTCTTTCAGAAGAAATTGACAGTGTTGCCAGAAGTTCAGACTTTCTTGCAAGGGGTGCTCCACATTCAACCACCTTTTGTGCCGCCTACAGCACCCTCTGATTTGTATGTAGTGTTGGCAATTCTAAAATCCTTCTGGTTTGAACCTCTGACGACGGTAGAAGACAAGTACCTCATGTGGAAGACGGTGATGTTACTGGCCCTGGTTTCTGCTCAACGTGTCTCAGAATTGGGGGCCTTATCGTGTAAAAGTTCGTACTTGGTCTTTCACGAGGACAGAGCAGAGCTCCGGACTAAACAGCAGTTCCTGTCGAAGGTTATCTCCGCATTTCACCTGAATCAACCTATTGTGATTCTGTCCCGTTCTGACACTTCTGCTCCTCCGGAGGCATTGGATGCTGTGCGTGCCTTGAAAATCTATGTGAAGCGGATTCCTTGTTCGTGCTCTGATGCGCAGAAGAAGGGTTGCCCTACTTCAAAGCAGTCCATTGCTTGTTGGATTAGGCTTGCAATCCAACAGGCCTATGTGTCGGCAACCTTACCTGTTCCTAAGTCTCTGAAGGCCCACTCTACAAGATCAGTGTGCTCTTCCTGGGCGGTTGTCCGTGGAGTCTCGGCCTTGCAGCTATGCCGAGCTGCTACCTGGTCGGGGTAGAACACCTTTGTGAAGTTCTACAAGTTTGATACCCTGGCCAAAGAGGATACCCAGTTTGGGCAGGCGGTTCTGCAGCAGTCTCCACACGTTCCCGCCCATTCTGGAAGCTTTGGGACGTCCCCATCATACTAGATTCCCCAATATCCCTTATGGATGCTAGAGAAAATAGGATTTTAATACCTACTAGTAAATCCTTTTCTCGTAGTCCATAAGGGATATTGGGTGCCCGCCTCAGTGCATTGACTTTTCTGCAGGTTCTTTTTATGTGGTTACCTGTTCAGCTGCTGTTGTTAGCCGTTGCTGGTTGTTATATGTTAGTGATGTGCTGGTGTGTAAATCTCACTACCTTTTGTTATCTTGTTCCTTCTCTCATATATGTCCTTTCTCATTTGGGCATGTTTTTACCTATAACTGCCTGTGGAAAGGGGCATAGAGGGGAGGAGCCAGCACACCCAGTTGAAGAAATTTAAAGTGCACTGGCTCCTTTGGACCCCGTCTATACCCCATCATACTAGATTACCCAATATCCCTTATGCACTACGAGAAAAGGATTTACCGGTAGGTATTGAAATCCTATTTTCATACTCAAATAGACTGGATGTCTATGCTTTTTGCCATAATTTAAATTAAATCCAAAACAAAGTTTGATTTCTTCTTTAGTTTGATAGTCCTTATAAAGCTTGTCCACCCCCTGCTATTAAGGACTCTCTTCTCCTCCCTTGCTCCCATTGAACATTGAACGGAAGCAGCAGTTAGGCACCATGTTTGCCATGGTTGGGATCCATCAAAGCCGCCACCTTTCTTCTTTCATGGCTGCAGTCCAGTAATATTAGGGGCCCAACACTTACTAAAGGAGTGTATGGGAGAGCTTGTAATTTTAAGGACACAGCTTGGTAAATATGTTACAGATTTTTTTTCAACAGTTGATGTTTTCATTAGAGCAGAGGACCTCATAGCACATTATTGTTATAAGTATGGCGTATATTTAGTAGTATTATGCAATGTCATTGTGTCAACAGACAGAGGCTCCATGAAGAATGGCTGCTCCGGGAACAGAAAGCTCATGAAGAATTCCAACTTAAAAAGCAAAAAGAGGAAGCAGCCAGAAGACATGAGGAAGAGGAGGTACAATATAAACTCTGTGCATGATAGGCTGCCTCTTCTGTGCTTTTTAATAATTATTCTTTGCCATTTTCTTTCCTGATATAGGTAAACCTTTAACTGTTTCCGCCTTGTAATTCAAATATGAGTTGCTTCCAGCCGACATATGCAAATAGTACAGTAATATTGTAATGTTATTTCTCTGACGTCCTAAGTGGATACTGGGACTCCGTAAGGATCATGGGGAATAGCGGCTCCGCAGGAGACTGGGCACAACTAAAAGAAAGCTTTTGGTCTAACTGGTGTGCACTGGCTCCTCCCTCTATGACCCTCCTCCAGACTTCAGTTAGAATCTTGTGCCCGGCTGAGCTGGATGCACACTAGGGGCTCTCCTGAGCTCCTAGAAAAGAAAGTATATTTTAGGTTTTTTATTTTCAGTGAGATCTGCTGGCAACAGACTTACTGCTACGAGGGACTAAGGGGAGAAGAAGCGAACCTACCTGATTGGAGCTAGTTTGGGCTTCTTAGGCTACTGGACACCATTAGCTCCAGAGGGATCGAACACAGGACCCGACCTCGATCGTTCGGTCCCGGAGCCGCGCCGCCGTCCCCCTTACAGAGCCAGAAGCATGAAGATGGTCCTGAAAATCGGCGGCAGAAGACTTCGGTCTTCAACAAGGTAGCGCACAGCACTGCAGCTGTGCGCCATTGCTCCTCATGCACACCTCACACTCCGGTCACTGATGGGTGCAGGGCGCTGGGGGGGGGCGCCCTGAGCAGCAATATTCATACCTTGGCTGGCAAATAATCACAATATATAGTCCCAGAGGCTATATATGTGATAAATACCCCTGCCAGAATCCATAAAAAAGCGGGAGAAAAGTCTGCCGAAAAAGGGGCGGGGCTATCTCCCTCAGCACACTGGCGCCATTTTTCCCTCACCGCTCCGCTGGAAGGATCGCTCCCTGGCTCTCCCCTGCAGTTTCAAGCTTCAAAAGGGTAAAAAAGAGAGGGGGGGCACTAAATTTAGGCGCAGCAATATATATATATAAGCAGCTATAAGGGAAAACACTCAGTTATAGTGTTAATCCCTGTGTTATATAGCGCTCTGGTGTGTGCTGGCATACTCTCTCTCTGTCTCCCCAAAGGGCTTTGTGGGGTCCTGTCCTCTGACATAGCATTCCCTGTGTGTGTGCGGTGTGTCGGTACGGCTGTGTCGACATGTTTGATGAGGAGGCTTACGTGGAGGCGGAGCAGATGCCGATAAATGTGATGTCACCCCCTGCGGGGCCGACACCAGAGTGGATGGTTATGTGGAAGGAATTACGTGACCGTGTCGACTCCTTACATAAAAGGTTTGACGACATACCAAATATGGGACAGCCGGCTTCTCAGCCTGTGCCTGCCCAGGCGTCTCAAAAGCCATCGGGGGCTCTAAAACGCCCGCTACCTCAGATGGCAGACACCGATGTCGACACGGATACTGACTCCAGTGTCGACGACGATGAGACTAATGTAACTTCCAATAGGGCCACACGTTACATGATTGAGGCAATGAAAAATGTGTTGCATATTTCTGATGTTACCCCAGGTACCACAAAAAAGGGTATTATGTTTGGAGAGAAAAAACTACCAGTAGTTTTTCCTCCATCTGAGGAATTAAATGAAGTGTGTGAAGAAGCGTGGGCTTCCCCCTATAAGAAACTGGTAATTTCTAAAAGGTTACTAATGACGTACCCTTTCCCGCCAGAGGATAGGTCACGTTGGGAAACATCCCCGAAGGTGGATAAAGCACTCACACGCTTGTCAAAGAAGGTGGCACTACCGTCTCCGGCCGCCCTAAAGGAACCTGCTGATAGAAAGCAGGAGGCTATCCTGAAGTCTGTATATACATACACAGGTATTATACTGAGACCAGCTATTGCTTCAGCATGGATGTGCAGTGCTGCAGCTGCGTGGTCAGATTCCCTGTCGGAAAATATTGATACCCTAGACAGGGACACTATATTGCTAACCGTAGAGCATATTAAAGACGCAGTCTTATACATGAGAGATGCACAGAGGGATATTTGCCGGCTGGCATCTAAAATTAGTGCAATGTCCATTTCTGCCAGGAGAGGGTTATGGACTCTGCAGTGGACAGGTGATGCAGATTCTAAAAAGCACATGGAAGTTTTGCCTTATAAGGGTGAGGAGTTGTTCGGGGATGGTCTCTCGGACCTCGTTTCCACAGCAACAGCTGGGAAGTCTACATTTTTACCCCATGTTCCCTCACAGCCAAAGAAAGCACCGTATTATCAGGTACAGTCCTTTCGGCCCCATAAGGGCAAGCGGGTTAAAGGCGCGTCCTTTCTGCCCAGAGGCAGAGGTAGAGGGAAAAAGCTGCAGCATACAGCCAGTTCCCAGGAGCAAAAGTCCTCCCCCGCTTCCTCCAAGTCCACCGCATGACGCTGGGGCTCCACAGGCGGAGCCAGGTACGGTGGGGGCCCGTCTCAAAAACTTCAGCAATCAGTGGGCTCGCTCACGGGTAGATCCCTGGATCCTTCAAGTAGTATCTCAGGGGTACAAGCTGGAATTCGAGACATCTTCCCCCCGCCGTTTCCTCAAATCTGCCTTGCCAACAACTCCCTCAGGCAGAGAGGCAGTGTTAGAGGCAATTCACAAGCTGTATTCCCAGCAGGTGATAGTCAAAGTGCCCCTACTTCAACAAGGACGGGGTTACTATTCCACAATGTTTGTGGTACCGAAACCGGACGGTTCGGTGAGACCCATTTTAAATTTGAAATCCTTGAGCACATATATAAAAAAATTCAAGTTCAAGATGGAATCGCTCAGGGCGGTTATTGCAAGCCTGGACGAGGGGGATTACATGGTATCACTGGACATCAAGGATGCTTACCTGCATGTCCCCATTTACCATCCTCACCAGGAGTACCTCAGATTTGTGGTATAGGATTGTCATTACCAATTCCAGACGTTGCCGTTTGGTCTATCCACGGCTCCGAGGGTATTTACCAAGGTAATGGCCGAAATGATGATACTCCTTCGAAAGAAGGGAGTTTTAATTATCCCGTACTTGGACGATCTTCTGATAAAGGCGAAGTCCAGGGAGCAGTTATTGGTCGGGGTAGCACTATCTCGGGAGGTGCTACAACAGCACGGCTGGATTCTAAATATTCCAAAGTCACAGCTGGTCCCTACGACACGTCTACTGTTCCTGGGCATGGTTCTGGACACAGAACAGAAAAAAAGTGTTTCTCCCGGAGGAGAAGGCCAAGGAGCTGTCATCTCTAGTCAGGGGCCTCCTAAAACCAAAACAGGTGTCGGTGCATCACTGCACGCGGATCCTGGGAAAGATGGTAGCTTCCTACGAAGCAATTCCATTCGTCAGGTTCCATGCAAGAACCTTTCAGTGGGACCTGTTGGACAAGTGGTCCGGATCGCATCTTCAGATGCATCGGCTGATAACCCTGTCTCCAAGGACCAGGGTGTCTCTGCTGTGGTGGCTGCAAAGTGCTCTTCTTCAAGAGGGCCGTAGATTCGGCATACAGGACTGGGTCCTGGTGACCACGGATGCTAGCCTTCGAGGCTGGGGGGCAGTCACACAGGGAAGAAACTTCCAAGGACTATGGTCAAGTCAGGAGACTTCCCTACACATAAATATTCTGGAACTGAGGGCCATTTTCAATGCCCTAAGTCAGGCAAAACCCCTGCTTCAAAACCAGCCGGTACTGATCCAGTCAGACAACATCACGGCAGTCGCCCATGTAAACCGACAGGGCGGCACAAGAAGCAGGACGGCGATGGCAGAAGCCACAAGGATTCTCCGATGGGCGTAAAATCACGTGTTAGCACTGTCAGCAGTGTTCATTCCGGGAGTGGACAACTGGGAAGCAGACTTCCTCAGCAGACACGACCTCCACCCGGGAGAGTGGGGACTTCATCCGGAAGTCTTCCAACTGATTGTAAACCGTTGGGAAAAGCCACAGGTGGACATGATGGCGTCCTGCCTAAACAAAAAGCTAGAAAGATATTGCGCCAGGTCGAGAGACCCTCAGGCGATAGCTGTGGACGCTCTAGTGACACCGTGGGTGTACCGGTCGGTTTATGTGTTCCCTCCTCTTCCTCTCATACCAAAGGTACTGAGGATAATAAGGAGAAGAGGAGTAAGAACTATACTCATTGTTCCGGATTGGCCAAGAAGAGCTTGGTACCTGGAACTTCAAGAAATGATCTCAGAGGACCCATGGCCTCTGCCGCTCAGACAGGACCTGCTGCAGCAGGGGCCCTGTCTGTTCCAAGACTTACCGCGGCTGCGTTTGACGGCATGGCGGTTGAACACCGGATCCTGAAGGAAAAGGGCATTCCGGAGGAAGTCATTCCTACGCTGATTAAAGCTAGGAAAGAAGTGACCGCAAACCATTATCACCGCATTTGGCGAAAATATGTTGCGTGGTGTGAGGCCAGGAAGGCCCCAACGGAGGAATTTCAGCTGGGCCGTTTTCTGCACTTCCTACAGTCAGGGGTGACTATGGGCCTCAAATTGGGTTCCATTAAGGTCCAGATTTCGGCTATATCGATTTTCTTCCAGAGAGAACTGGCTTCACTACCTGAAGTTCAGACTTTTGTTAAGGGAGTGCTGCATATTTAGCCCCCTTTTGTGCCTCCAGTGGCACCTTGGGATCTCAACGTGGTGTTGGATTTCCTAAAGTCACATTGGTTTGAGCCACTTAAAACCGTGGAATTGAAATATCTCACGTGGAAAGTGGTCATGTTGTTGGCCCTGGCTTCGGCCAGGCGTGTATCAGAATTGGCGGCTTTGTCATGTAAAAGCCCTTATCTAATTTTCCATATGGATAGGGCAGAATTGAGGACTCGTCCCCAGTTTCTCCCTAAGGTGGTATCAGCTTTTCATCTGAACCAACCTATCGTGGTGCCTGCGGCTACAAAAGACTTGGAGGCTTCCAAGTTTTTGGACGTAGTCAGGGCCCTGAAAATTTATGTTTCCAGGACAGCTGGAGTCAGAAAGGCTGACTCGCTATTTATCCTGTATGCGCCCAACAAGTTGGGTGCACCTGCTTCAAAGCAGACTATTGCTCGCTGGATCTGTAGTACGATTCAGCTTGCACATTCTGCGGCTGGACTGCCGCATCCTAAATCAGTGAAGGCCCATTCCACGAGGAAGGTGGGCTCTTCTTGGGCGGCTGCCCCAGGGGTCTAGGCTCTACAAATTTGCCGAGCAGCTACTTGGTCGGGGTCAAACACATTTGCTAAATTCTACAAGTTTGACACCCTGGCTGAGGAGGACCTAGAGTTTGCCCATTCGGTGCTGCAGAGTCATCCGCACTCTCCCGCCCGTTTGGGAGCTTTAGTATAATCCCCATGGTCCTTACGGAGTCCCAGCATCCACTTAGGACGTCAGAGAAAATAAGAATTTACTCACTGGTAATTCTATTTCTCGTAGTCCGTAGTGGATGCTGGGCGCCCATCCCAAGTGCGGATTGTCTGCAATACTTGTATATAGTTATTGTTTAACTAAAGGGTTATTGTTGAGCCATCTGTTGAGAGGCTCAGTTGTTGTCATACTGTTAACTGGGTATTGTATCACGAGTTATACGGTGTGATTGGTGTGGCTGGTATGAGTCTTACCCGGGATTCAAAATCCTTCCTTATTGTGTCAGCTCTTCCGGGCACAGTATCCTAACTGAAGTCTGGAGGAGGGTCATAGAGGGAGGAGCCAGTGCACACCAGTTAGACCAAAAGCTTTCTTTTAGTTGTGCCCAGTCTCCTGCGGAGCCGCTATTCCCCATGGTCCTTACGGAGTCCCAGCATCCACTACGGACTACGAGAAATAGAATTACCGGTGAGTAAATTCTTATTATTGTATGCACATATGCATCTCCATTTTTAGGTTTACTACATGTCTTTTCCAATACACATGTATGTTTGCTCTCTGTATGCAGTCATGACTGGAAGTTATGATTTCTCTAAAAGTGGACATATGATTCCAGAATGGCGTCGCAAGTTTTCTAGCACTGTGTAGGATGTGCAGGATAACCTGCAATGGTGGCAGTACTGTAACTAGCTGAATCAGCACATTGTCTGAATTAAATTGACCCCAAAGTGTGTGTTTGTGTGCCGAAAATACGGCGTCACAAAAAAACTACTCTGCTTGGTGTGTATTAATTTTTTAAAGTGTAGATGGTGAAAAGGCTTGCTGCAACATATTCATTGCAACAGAGCATTGCTCAGTCAGTCACAAGAGTGTACTGACGGTGAGAAAATAACAGTATAGTTTATTTCTCTGACGTCCTAGTGGATGCTGGGAACTCCGTAAGGACCATGGGGAATAGACGGGCTCCGCAGGAGACTGGGCACTCTAAAGAAAAGATTAGGTACTATCTGGTGTGCACTGGCTCCTCCCTCTATGCCCCTCCTCCAAACCTCAGTTAGAATCTGTGCCCGGCCAGAGCTGGGTGCTCCTAGTGGGCTCTCCTGAGCTTACTAGTAAAGAAAGTATTTATTAGGTTTTTTATTTTCAGTGAGCTTCTGCTGGCAACAGACTCACTGCTACGTGGGACTAAGGGGAGAGAAGCAAACCTACCTGCTTGCAGCTAGTTTGTGCTTCTTAGGCTACTGGACACCATTAGCTCCAGAGGGTTCGAACACAGGCACCTGTCCTCGATCGTCCGTTCCCGGAGCCGCGCCGCCGTCCCCCTTGCAGAGCCAGAAGAACAGAAGCTTGAAGATGACAAAATCGGCGGCTGAAGACTCCTGTCTTCATTAAGGTAGCGCACCGTAGCTGTGCGCCATTGCTCCCAGCACACTTCACACTCCGGTCACTGTAGGGTGCAGGGCGCTGGGGGGGGGGGCGCCCTGGGCTGCAATTGAAGTACCTTTGGCATAAAAACATACATATATACAGTCTAGCACTGTATATATGTAAAAAAAAAACGCAATTTTTTTACATGGAAAACGGGACAGAAGCCCGCCACTGAGGGGCCGGGGCCTTCTTCCTCAGCACACCAGCGCCATTTTCTCTTCACAGCTCCGCTGGAAGCAGCTCCCCAGGCTCTCCCCTGCAGTATCCAGGTACAAGACGGGTTAAAAAGAGAGGGGGGGCACATAAATTTAGGTGCAAACAATACAAAAAAAAGCAGCTATTGGGTAAATCACTTATTAGCAGTGAAAATCCCTGTGTTATATAGCGCTGTGATGTGTGCTGGCATACTCTCTCTCTGTCTCCCCAAAGGACTTTGTGGGGTCCTGTCCTCAGTCTGAGCATCTGAGCATTCCCTGTGTGTGTGCGGTGTGTCGGTACGGCTGTGTCGACATGTTTGATGAGGAAGGTTACGTGGAGGCGGAGCAAGGGCAGATAAGTGTGGTATCGCCCCCGTCGGGGCCGACACCTGATTGGATGGATATGTGGAAGGTCTTAAATGACAATGTAAACTCCTTACATAAAAGGTTTGATGACGCTACAGCCTTGGGACAGCCGGGGTCTCAGCCCGCGCCTGCCCAGGCGACTCAGAAACCGTCAGGGGCTCATAAACGCCCTCTATCTCAGATGGTTGACACAGATGCCGACACGGAGTCCGACTCCAGTGTCGACGATGATGAGGCACATTTACAGTCTAAAATGACCAAGGCCTTCCGATACATGATTATTGCAATGAAAGATGTATTACACATTTCTGAGAGTAACCCGGTTAATACCAAGAGGGTTTATATGTTTTTGGGGAGAAAAAGCAGCCAGTGACTTTTCCCCCATCTGATGAATTAAATGAATTGTGTGAAGAAGCGTGGAGTTCCCCTGATAAGAAATTAGTGATTTCTAAGAGGTTACTGATGGCGTACGCTTTCCCGCCAACGGACAGGTTACGTTGGGAAACAACCCCTAGGGTGGACAAGGCGCTGACACGCTTATCTAAAAAGGTGGCCCTGCCGTCTCAGGATACGGCCGCCCTAAAGGAGCCTGCGGATAGAAAGCAGGAAGCTATCCTGAAGTCAGTGTATACACACTCTGGTACTCTGAGACCTGCTATTGCTTCAGCCTGGATGTGTAGTGCTGTAGCAGCGTGAACAGATACTCTGTTAGACGACATAGATTCCCTCGACAGAGATACTGTTTTGCTAACCCTGGGCCATATCAAAGACGTCGTCTTATATATGCGAGATGCTCAGAGGGACATTTGCCTGCTGGGCTCTAGAATTAATGCTTTGTCCATTTCTGCCAGGAGGGTCTTATGGACTCTGCAATGGACAGGAGATGCTGATTCTAAAAAACACATGGAGGTTTTGCCTTATAAGGGTGAGGAATTGTTTGGGGACGGTCTGTCGGACCTCGTGTCTACAGCGACAGCTGGAAAGTCGACTTTCTTGCCTCAGGTTTCCTCACAGCCTAAGAAAGCACCGTATTATCAAATGCAGTCCTTTCGTTCCCAAAAAGGCAAGAGGGTCAGGGGCGCATCCTTTCTTGCCAGAGGCAGGGGTAGAGGTAAGAAGCTGCACCATGCAGCCAGTTCCCAGGAACAAAAGTCCTCCCCTGCTTCCACTAAGTCCACCGCATGACGTTGGGGCTCCACAGGCGGAGCCAGGTGCGGTGGGGGCGCGTCTCCGAAACTTCAGCAGCCAGTGGGTTCGCTCACAGGTGGATTTCTGGGCTATACAAATTGTATCTCAGGGATACAAGCTGGAATTTGAAGCGAATCCCCCCCGCCGTTACCTCAAATCAGCCTTGCCAGCTTCCCCCATGGAAAGGGAGGTAGTGCTGGCGGCAATTCACAAGCTGTACCTCCAGCAAGTGATTCAGGGTCCCCCTCCTTCAACAGGGAAGGGGTTACTATTCCACAATGTTTGTGGTACCGAAACCGGACGGTTCGGTGAGACCCATTCTGAATTTAAAGTCCTTGAACACTTATATGAAGAAATTCAAGTTCAAAATGGAATCGCTCAGAGCGGTTATTGCAAGCCTGGAAGAGGGGGATTTTATGGTGTCGCTGGACATCAAAGATGCTTACTTACATGTCCCCATTTACCCACCTCACCAGGAGTACCTCAGATTTGTGGTACAGGACTGTCATTACCAATTCCAGACGTTGCCGTTTGGCCTGTCCACGGCACCGAGAATATTTACCAAGGTAATGGCCGAAATGATGATACTCCTTCGGCAGAAGGGAGTTATAATTATCCCGTACTTGGACGATCTCATCATAAAGGCGAGGTCCAGGGAGCAGTTGTTGATCAGCGTAACACTCTCTCGGGAATTGTTACTACAGCACGGCTGGATTCTGAATGTTCCAAAGTAGCAGCTGATTCCTACGACGCGTCTGCTTTTCCTGGGCATGATTCTGGACACAGAACAGAAGAAGGTGTTTCTCCCGGTGGAGAAGTCCCAGGAATGAGCATCTCTGGTCAGGGACCTCCTGAAACCAAAACAGGTATCGGTGCATCACTGCACGCGAGTCCTGGGAAAGATGGTGGCTTCATACGAAGCCATTCCCTTCGGCAGATTCCATGCAAGGATCTTTCAGTGGGATCTGTTGGACAAGTGGTCCGGATCGCATCTTCAGATGCATCGGCTGATCACCCTGTCCCCAAGGGCCAGGGTGTCTCTTCTGTGGTGGCTGCAGAGTGCTCACCTTCTCGAGGGCCGCAGGTTCGGCATACAGGACTGGGTCCTGGTGACCACGGATGCAAGCCTCCGAGGATGGGGGGCAGTCACTCAGGGAAGAAACTTCCAAGGGCTGTGGTCATGTCTGGAGACTTCTCTCCACATAAATATACTGGAACTAAGGGCCATTTACAACGCCCTGAGTCAAGCAGAGCCCCTGCTGCGAAACCGGCCAGTGCTGATTCAGTCAGACAACATCACGGCTGTCGCCCATGTAAACCGCCAGGGCGGCACAAGAAGCAGGATGGCAATGGCGGAAGCCACAAAGATTCTTCGGTGGGCGGAGAATCACGTGCAAGCACTGTCAGCAGTGTTCATTCCGGGAGTGGACAACTGGGAAGCAGACTTCCTCAGCAGACACGACCTCCACCCGGGAGAGTGGGGACTTCATCAAGAAGTCTTCCAACTGATTGCAAACCGATGGGAACTGCCACAGGTGGACATGATGGCGTCCCGCCTCAACAAAAAGCTAGAAAGATATTGCGCCAGGTCAGGGACCCTCAGGCGATAGCTGTGTACCAGTCGGTTTATGTGTTTCCTCCTCTTCCTCTCATACCAAAAGTACTGAGAATAGTAAGAAAGAGAGGAATAAGAACAATACTCATTGTTCCGGACTGGCCAAGAAGGACTTGGTACCCGGAACTACAAGAAATGCGCACAGAGGACCCATGGCCTCTGCCTCTCAGACAGGACCTGCTGCAACAAGGGCCCTGTCTGTTCCAAGACTTATCGCGGCTGCGTTTGACGGCATGGCGGTTGAACGCGGGATCCTAGCGGAAAAAGGCATTCCGGATGAAGTTATTCCTACGCTGATAAAGGCTAGGATAGACGTGACAGCAAAACATTATCACCGTATATGGCGGAAGTATGTTGCTTGGTGTGAGGCCAGGAAGGTCCCTACAGAGGAATTCCAACTGGGTCGTTTCCTGCACTTCCTACAGTCAGGGGTGACTATGGGCCTAAAATTGGGTTCCATAAAGGTCCAGATTTCGGCCCTATCCATTTTCTTTCAAAAAGAACTGGCTTCACTGCCTGAGGTTCAAACATTTGTTAAGGGAGTGCTGCATATTCAGCCCCCTTTTGTGCCACCAGTGGCGCCCTGGGATCTTAACGTTGTGTTGGATTTCCTGAAATCCCACTGGTCTGAGCCACGTGGAAAGTGGTCATGCTGTTGGCCTTAGCATCGGCTAGGCGTGTGTCGGAATTGGCGGCTTTGTCATGTAAAAGCCCATATCTTATCTTCCATATGGACAGGGCAGAATTGAGGACTCGTCCCCAATTTCTCCCAAAGGTGGTGTCATCGTTTCATTTGAACCAACCTATTGTGGTGCCTGCGGCTACTCGGGACTTGGAGGACTCCAAGTTGCTGGACGTAGTCAGGGCTTTGAAAATATGTTTCCAGAACGGCTGGAGTCAGGAAGACTGATTCGCTGTTTATCTTGCATGCACCCAACAAGCTGGGTGCTCCTGCTTCAAAGCAAACTATTGCTCGCTGGATCTGTAGCACGATTCAGCAGGCTCATTCTGCGGCTGGATTGCCGCATCCAAAATCGGTGAAGGCCCATTCCACAAGGAAGGTGGGCTCTTCTTGGGCGGCTGCCCGAGGGGTCTCGGCTTTACAGCTTTGCCGAGCAGATACTTGGTCGGGTTCAAACACATTTGCAAAGTTCTACAAGTTTGATACCCTGGCTGAGGAGGACCTTGTGTTTGCTCATTCGGTGCTGCAGAGTCATCCGCACTCTCCTGCCCGTTTGGGAGCTTTGGTATAATCCCCATGGTCCTTACGGAGTTCCCAGCATCCACTAGGACGTCAGAGAAAATTAAGAATTTACTCACCGGTAATTCTATTTCTCGTAGTCCGTAGTGGATGCTGGGCGCCCGTCCCAAGTGCGAATTTTCTGCAGTAAGTGTATATAGTTATTGCTTAACTAAGGGTTATTGTTATGAGCCATCCGTTGAGTGAGGCTCAGTTGTTGTTCATACTGTTAACTGGGTAAGGTTATCACAAGTTGTACGGTGTGATTGGTGTGGCTGGTATGAGTCTTACCCTGGATTCAAAATTTCCTTTCCTTTCCTTGTAATGTCAGCTCTTCCGGGCACAGTTTCCCTAACTGAGGTCTGGAGGAGGGGCATAGAGGGAGGAGCCAGTGCACACCAGATAGTACCTAATCTTTTCTTTAGAGTGCCTAGTCTCCTGCGGATCCCGTCTATTCCCCATGGTCCTTACGGAGTTCCCAGCATCCACTACGGACTACGAGAAATAGAATTACCAGTGAGTAAATTCTTATTTTCACCTCATAGTACATTGGGGCAGATGTATTAACCTGGAGAAGGCATAATGAAGTGAAAAACCAGTGATAAATGCAAGGTGATAAACGCACCAGCCAATCACCTTCAATATGTAAATTAACAGAAGCTGATTGGCTGGTACGTTATCACCTTGCACATTTCACTGGTTTATCACCTCCTTATGCCTTCTCCAGGTTAATGCATCTGCCCCATAGTCACATTTAAAGACTTTAAAAGTGTTTTATGGTAGAATGCCTAAATGTCTGTAAATACAGAACACCTAGATATGGGAATAGCCTCATACAAACTCTTGATGCGATGTGTCTCTGCTCTATTTCCCACAGAGAAAAATGATAGAAGAATGGAGACAGCAGGAAATGAAGGAAAGAGCAGAGGAGCCGGAAGAAGTGAAGAAGAGAGAAAGAGAGGTGATTCCTGCTCTAGGAGGATAGAATCACTCATATCCTGTTTCAGCTGTAGTCAGTCTGGGTTATATCAGATTTTACATATACTATGCACAATGTTATTTCTGTTGCACTATAATATCGATTTACCAGCAGGAAAATAATTTACCAGTTATTATGTTTATTTTTAATAAATGTACACACTTGGTTACACAGACGTATACCTATAGGTGCGTACACACTAGGTACTACGCTCCATGAGTGATATCGTCCTACCCTCCCGGGCAGACTATATAGTGCGTACACACTTAACGATATCGTTCAGTGACCTACATGTACAGACGACAGAACACATAGTTAACGATGCGCGGGAGCACTTATTGTTCGTAGCGTACACACACAGCGATATTACAAACAATATCGCTCAGAAGGGTGTGTATATAATTTAGAATATCGCCTACGGTGTACGCTCCTTAAAAGTATCACTTGTGAATTCAGTAACTACTGTATATGTGTCCTAAAAACAGGGTGTCAACAAAAAAATTATTCATTTTGAATGGTACATGATATAAATTACATTTATCAGATTTCAGAGACCTATAACTAATAGATGTGTTGAAAATTGCCTTTCTTTGGATTACAGTATTTATGTACATAGAAACATAGAATTTGACAGTAGATAAGTACCACTTGGCCCATGTAGTTTGCCCTAAACACATGTACATGTTGGAAGTCAGTTAACCTACCAGTATATTTTTGGAATGTGAGAGGAAACTGGAGTACGGGGAGAATATAGAAACTCCACACAGGGCCGTGGTGGGAAACGAACCCAGGACCTCATGCCTCAAACTAATGACTTCATGGGCACTGTGCCCAGACAAGTGAGTTTGCAGGGGCACTTATCCCTGCTCAGGCTAGTGACATCACGGGGGGATCTTTGCCCTGACCAGACAAGTGACATCGCATCATTTAAATCCCTCCATGTTCTTTTTTGCCCTCAGCCCCACAGGAAATTTCTGTCCTCCATGAACTCGCCTTATGGAGCCTTCAATATAGATTCACAGGTGTTTCACCCCAAATCAAAAATAACTGCACTCTGTGGCAGCGAATAATATATATATGCGTAAATACTTTAAAACATAAAACAATGACAGATTGGTATAAGAAAAATGTAACTCCTCAAGGGAGAGGGACACTAGCACATTAAATGGCCTGTGAGGAAATGTACTTTACAGTTTCTTAAAGTTTACACGTTATTTAGAATCATTCCCGGGACACATTCAAGTTCATTTGTCCCCATCACAGTACATGCAATGTGTGTGTACGAAAAGTCAATGGAAGGAGTTTTAGTGGTTGCCCTTCCTGTACGTATACAACTAATGCGCCCCCCCCCCAGGCTACTTCATGCTATTTATTATACTGAATTTCTATTTAAATATCTAATGAATCTGCCCATGTATACATACCACCCCTTCAAAGTGTGTATACTTAACGCTTTAATGTATTTTGCTAATACAGAAGGTTATTTTGTGTATTTTATTTAGTATGTGTTACATAGCAATCTGGGTCATTTGTCTGTAAGTTTGCTGAATGTTTTATTCCTTAACTTTGTTTCCACGTGCAAAGCTGCCAGCTAAGCCCAGTCACGCCTCACTGCATCGAGATGTATCTTTTTGTTACAAAAATATATTGCTTTTGTTATTAACATTTACAAATGTAATACTAGAATGCTCAGAATTATGTGAACTCTTGTAGGATGTGTTTGAATAAGCATCAAAGTTTCCTCCCGTATGCTGTAACATATACAGTCTGCTGTACGCAGGTGACTTAAACTCCAGGAACTAATGAGCTGCTGCTGATGTAACTTATGGGTTTATAAGGACTGCTGCATTCTGCTTCCTCTCCGCAAGTAACCTGCATCCAGCAGAAGCTCATGACAAGTAACACCACGCCGATGTGATCTGCAGTAATCCAAATGTTAACAATATCGACACAGATGAATGCTATTCCGGACAGATCATCTGTTGAGCTGCTTGTGAAAGCTTTCCATAGTGATGGGAATGGCCTTGTAATTATAAAAAACCTGCAGGATTTGATTATTTGAAATCCTTTCATAGGGTATCCCCCCCCCCCCCCCCCATCCTTCTTCCATAAGCATGTCCTCAACAGATTATAAATTCAAGCTTTAGTCCCCACAAACTTTAGTTCTCCAATTGCTGACCGTGAAAGGCACTATTTAAACATTGTAGGGTGGTTTGGATTAGTGCTGTGGCCTGGTGGTGGTGTTCTCCCTGTGTGGAATCTTCCTTTAAGTTACACACAGTTCGGAATAAAACTGTTATTTTGGGAGCGTGGATCATTCAGTGAATGACCTTTATTGGGTAGGTACAGATGTGTCCGTTCTCATCTTACTTGATATCGTCTGCCGCATGCGTACCCATCACAGCAGCGATCTCATGCACCCTGACGCGCCTAGTCGCCGCCTTGCGTATGTACTTGCATTCCTATGGAAGCGGGTGCGTATGCACGTGCCCACGAATTGTCCCTAGCACACTTTCTGCGGCAAACGAGCCGCATTTGCCGTGAATATAACTTAAGATGAGAGCGGACACATAGCTGTAATCTGACTACAGAGATTGTGAGCAATCTGACACTGGTGGAGGGACACACAATTTCTGGCATGTTCATTCCTTATTGTCTCATAGGTGGTCCCATTTATAAGATAGTTATATTCTCCTTCTGCAAAAAAACAAACAAACAAACAAACCACATCAGTATTCATGGCTGCTGTTGTCTCCTAAGGGTGGCAGACATGTTGTCATTTCCTGCAGGGCACTGTGAACTACACCAATTCATATGTAGGATTATATTGTATTCTTTGCTTTCTATAAATTGCTAATAATATTAGAGGTTCTTAACCCCAAAAGCAGATACTGTCACCATGGAGGTATTCACTAGCCCTGTGTTTACACCATTTCTAGGAAGCCGTGCAGAAGATGCTGGATGAAGCAGAGAGTCAGGTAAGATGTGGTATTCAGTATTATATGTAAATATTCAATTGGTGGGATTATGAGATAAAGTGGACTTGTCGCCTGCACGCTCTAGTTCAGCCCATAAATAATATCCCTGATCTATTGTGAACATGCACCCAATCAATTCACAGAGTGCCTTGTCAATCAGTGAGGTTGAAGGTTACAGGTGACTTTATAATCTACAGCCTCAGGAAAGAAGTTTGCACGATTATTGGATTTAATGCATAGAAAGACTGTCTTTAAAATAGAGCTCAGCCAAAGAATACAATATTCAACCTTCTATCTAAGGTGAAAATCCCTTTAGCCATGGGGGTAACCTAAGTGTCAGACTAACACACAGGGGAAATAGAATTGTAATAGAATTATTTACATTTTGCTTCCTGGGGAAACTGCAGCATAATTACAACACATTCTTCAGAGACCTGACAGTTGCTGGGTAATGTTCTGTCTTTTGTCTTTTGTCTACAGCTTGAAAATGGTGGTAATTGGCACAATCCAGAGGCACCTGAAGGATATGGTACAGAAAAGGATCGAGCTAATTGCCCTTTCTATCTGAAAACTGGTGCCTGTCGGTTTGGTGAGAGGTAAGGGCAGAGATCTTAGAAAATCAGTGCTAAATCCCAAATTATCTTAACCTGTTCCATCTAGCGCTTTTTGTACTACACTTACCACTGTTTCCATTGCTGAACGTATGAGTAGTATGGTCATTAGTAGCCATGTTTGTTTATGTGGCCTGTAGTATGTATGACTATTCTTCTATGTTCTATTAGTGTAACTGTATGTAGATGTAGGGCTGACTCTACACATTTTATTTAGTGTTTATTGTAGGATATAACTTCACACTTCCAGGTAACCTAGTTAATGAGGTTGAAAAAAAGACAAGTTGTCCATCCAGTTCAACCTGTATAAAAGACTATACACTATTCTGTACGTAACCATAGGTTTAACCATACTGACTCAAGTGTTGACAACTATAATGCATTTTTTTTACTAAGTACATTCATTTAAATACTATTTCTCTAACGTCCTAAGTGGATTCTGGGGACTCCGTAAGGACCATGGGGATTAGCGGCTCCGCAGGAGACTGGGCACAACTACAAAGAAAGCTTTAGACTACTGGTGTGCACTGGCTCCTCCCACTAAGACCCTCCTCCAGACCTCAGTTAGATTCTTGTGCCCGGCCGAGCTGGATGCACACTAGAGGCTCTCCTGAGCACCTAGAAAGAAAGTATATTTAGGTTTTTTTATTTTCAGTGAGATCTGCTGGCAACAGACTCACTGCAGCGAGGGACTAAGGGGAGAAGAAGCGAACCTACCTAACAGGTGGTAGTTTGGGCTTCTTAGGCTACGAAGAAGGTCCGGAAAATCGGCGGCAGAAGACTTCAGTCTTCACCAAGGTAGCGCACAGCACTGCAGCTGTGCGCCATTGCTCCTCATGTACACCTCATACTTCGGTCACTGATGGGTGCAGGGCACTGGGGGGGGGGGGGCGCCCTGAGGGCAATAGATAACACCTTGGCTGGCAAAATATACATCATATATAGTCCCAGGGGCTATATAGATGTAAAATTTCTCTGACGTCCTAGTGGATGCTGGGAACTCCGTAAGGACCATGGGGAATAGACGGGCTCCGCAGGAGACTGGGCACTCTAAAAGAAAGATTAGGTACTATCTGGTGTGCACTGGCTCCTCCCTCTATGCCCCTCCTCCAGACCCCAGTTAGATTTCTGTGCCCGGCCGAGCTGGATGCACACTAGGGGCTCTCCTGAGCTCCTAGAAAGAAAGTATATGTTAGGTTTTTTATTTTACAGTGAGACCTGCTGGCAACAGGCTCACTGCAACGAGGGACTAAGGGGAGAAGAAGCGAACCTACCTGCTTGCAGCTAGCTTGGGCTTCTTAGGCTACTGGACACCATTAGCTCCAGAGGGATCGACCGCAGGACCCGTCCTTGGTGTTCGTTCCCGGAGCCGCGCCGCCGTCCCCCTTACAGAGCCAGAAGCATGAAGATGGTCCGGAAAATCGGCGGCAGAAGACTTCAGTCTTCACCAAGGTAGCGCACAGCACTGCAGCTGTGCGCCATTGCTCCTCATACACACTTCACACTCCGGTCACTGAGGGTGCAGGGCGCTGGGGGGGGGCGCCCTGAGCAGCAATAAAAACACCTTGGCTGGCAAAATAATCACAATATATAGCCCCAGAGGCTATATATGTTATAATTACCCCTGCCAGAATCCATAAAAAAGCGGGAGAAAAGTCCGCGAAAAAGGGGCGGAGCTATCTCCCTCGGCACACTGGCGCCATTTTCTCTTCACAGTGTAGCTGGAAGACAGCTCCCCAGGCTCTCCCCTGTAGTTTTCCGGCTCAAAGGGTTAAAAAGAGAGGGGGGGCACTAAATTTAGGCGCAATATTGTTTATACAAGCAGCTATTGGGGAAAATTCACTCAGGCCCATACACACTTGACGATAAAATGAACGATGTCGTTCATTTCAGCCCTCATGAACGACGTCGTTCAATATATCGTCAAGTGTGTATGCATCCAACGACCAACGATGCGCGGCCCAGCGGGACGTTAACGTCCATCGTTCATCTGTGGAGCATGTATGCTCAATTTCCATTATGGTCGTTACCGACCAGAGACGTCGTTGAATGTGTATGGTGTGAAAGACCAACGACCAAGCCACTGTTCACCAGCTCATTATTTTAATAAACTGTTCAGCTTGAATGCTTTAACGATGAATGGTCTATGGTCTTTCGTCTTTGGTCTTTCATCTTTCGTCTTTGGTCTTTCATCTTTCGTCTTTGGTCGTTGGTAGTGTGTATGCTCATGTCGTTTGCTCAGCTGTTCAAGGGAAGTTCAAGGGAAGTCGTTAACGACGGTCGTTAACGATGTGTGCATCGTCAAGTGTGTATGGGCCTTCAGTGATAGTGTTTATCCCTACATTATATAGCGCTCTGGTGTGTGCTGGCATACTCTCTCTCTGTCTCCCCAAAGGGCTGTGTGGGGTCCTGTCCTCAGTCAGAGCATTCCCTGTGTGTGTGCGGTGTGTCGGTACGGCTGTGTCGACATGTTTGATGAGGAGGCTTATGTGGAGGCGGAGCAGATGCCGATCAATGGGATGTCGCCCCCTGTGGGCCGATACCAGAGTGGATGGATAGGTGGAAGGTATTAACCGACAGTGTCAACTCCTTACATAAAAGGCTGGATGACGTAACAGCTATGGGACAGCCGGCTTCTCAGCCCGCGCCTGCCCAGGCGTCTCAAAGGCCATCAGGGGCTCAAAAACGCCCGCTCCCTCAGATGGCAGACACAGATGTCGACATGGAGTCTGACTCCAGTGTCGACGAGGTTGAGACATAAACACAATCCACTAGGAACATCCGTTACATGATCCCGGCAATAAAAAATGTGTTACACATTTCTGACATTAACCCAAGTACCACTAAAAAAGGGTTTTATGTTTGGGGAGAAAAAGCAGGCAGTGTTTGGTTCCCCCATCAAATGAGTGAATGAAGTGTGAAAAAGCGTGGGTTCCCCCGATAAGGAACTGGTAATTTCTAAAAAGTTACTGATGGCGTACCTTTTCCCGCCAGAGGATAAGTTACGCTGGGAGATATCCCCTAGGGTGGATAAGGCGCTCACACGTTTGTCAAAAAAGGTGGCACTGCCGTCTTAGGATACGGCCACTTTGAAGGTACCTGCTGATAAAAAGCAGGAGGCTATCCTGAAGTCTGTATTTACACACTCAGGTACTAGACTGAGACCTGCAGATAGTGCTGCTGCAGCGTGGTCTGTAACCCTGTCAAACAGGGATACTATTTTGCGAACATAAGACGTCGTCTTATATATGAGGGATGCACAGAGGGATATTTTGCCGGCTGGCATCCAGAATTAATGCAATGTCCATTCTGTCAGGAGGGTATTAGAGACCCGACACTGGACAGGTGATGCTGACTTTAAAAGGCACATAGAGCCTTATAAGGGTGAGGAATTGTTTGGGGATGGTCTCTGGGACCTCGTATCCACAGCAACAGCTGGGAAGAAAAATTTTTTACCTCAGGTTTCCTCACAGCCTAAGAAAGCACTGTATTATCAGGTACAGTCCTTTCGGCTTCAGAAAAGCAAGCGGGTCAAAGGCGCTTCCTTTCTGCACAGAGACGAGGGAAGAGGGAAAAAGCTGCACCAGTCAGCCAGTTCCCAGAATCAAAATTCTTCCCCCGCTTCCTCTGAGTCCACCGCATGACGCGGGGGCTCCACAGGCGTAGCCAGGTACGGTGGGGGGCCGCCTCAAAAATTTCAGCGATCAGTGGGCTCGCTCACAGGTGGATCCCTGGATCCTTCAAGTAGTATCTCAGGGGTACAGGCTGGAATTCGAGGCGTCTCCCCCCCGCCGTTTCCTCAAATCTGCCTTGCCGACAACTCCCTCAGGCAGGGAGGCTGTGCTAGAGGCAATTCACAAGCTGTATTCCCAGCAGGTGATAGTCAAGGTGCCCCTACTTCAACAAGGACGGGGTTACTATTCCACACTGTTTGTGGTACCGAAACCGGACGGTTCGGTGAGACCCATTTTAAATTTGAAGTCCTTGAACACATACATAAAAAAATTCAAGTTCAAGATGGAATCGCTCAGGGCGGTTATTGCAAGCCTGGAGGAGGGGGATTACATGGTATCCCTGGACATCAAGGATGCTTACCTACATGTCCCTATTTACCATCCTCACCAGGAGTACCTCAGATTTGTGGTACAGGATTGCCATTACCAATTCCAAACACTGCCGTTTGGACTGTCCACGGCACCGAGGGTCTTTACCAAGGTAATGGCAGAAATGATGATACTCCTTCGAAAAAAGGGAGTTTTTAATTATCCCGTACTTGGACGATCTCCTTGTAAAGGAGAGGTCCATGGAGCAGTTGTTGGTCGGAGTAGCACTATCTCGGGAAGTGCTACAACAGCACGGCTGGATTCTAAACATTCCAAAGTCACAGCTGGTCCCTACGACACGCCTGCTGTTCCTAGGGATGGTTCTGGACACAGAACAGAGAAAAGTGTTTCTCCCGGAGGAGAAGGCCAAGGAGCTGTCATCTCTAGTCAGAGGCCTCCTAAAACCAAAACACGTGTCGGTGCATCACTGCACGCGAGTCCTGGGAAAAATGGTAGCTTCTTACGAAGCAAAATTCCATTCGGCAGGTTCCATGCAAGAACCTTTCAGTGGGACCTGTTGGACAAGTGGTCCGGATCGCATCTTCAGATGCATCGTCTCATAACCCTGTCTCCAAGGACAAGGGTGTCTCTGCTGTGGTGGCTGCAGAGTGCTCATCTTCAAGAGGGCCGCAGATTCGGCATACAGGACTGGGTCCTGGTGACCACGAATGCCAGCCTTCGAGGCTGGGGAGCAGTCACACAGGGAAGAAACTTCCAAGGACTATGGTCAAGTCAGGAGACTTCCCTGCAAGGCAAAACCTCTGCTTCAAAACCAGCCGGTACTGATCCAGTCAGACGACATTACGGCAGTCGCCCATGTGAATCGACAGGGCGGCACGAGAAGCAGGACGGCGATGGCAGAAGCCACAAGGATTCTCCGATGGGCGGAAAATCACGTGTTAGCACTGTCAGCAGTGTTCATTCCGGGAGTGGACAACTGGGAAGCAGACTTCCTCAGCAGGCACGACCTCCACCCGGGAGAGTGGGGACTTCATCCAGAAGTCTTTCAAATGATTGTAAACCAGTGGGAAAAACTACAGGTGGACATGATGGCGTCCCGCCTAAACAAAAAGCTAGAAAAATATTGCGCCAGGTCAAGAGACCCGCAGGCGATAGCTGAGGACGCTCTGGTAACACCGTGGGTGTACCGATCGGTTTATGTGTTCCCTCCTCTTCCTCTCATACCAAAGGTACTGAGGATAATAAAGAGAAGAGGAGTAAGAACTATACTCATTGTTCCGGATTGGCCAAGAAGAGCGTGGTATCCGGAACTTCAAGAAATGATGTCAGAGGACCCATGGCCTCTACCGCTCAGACAGGACCTGCTGCAGCAGGGGCCCTGTCTGTTCCAAGACTTACCGCGGCTGCGTTTGGCGGTTGAACACCGGATCCTGAAGGAAAAGGGCATTCCGGAGGAAGTCATTCCTACGCTGATAAAAGCTAGGAAAGAAGTAACCGCGAACCATTATCACCGCATATGGCGAAAATATGTTGCGTGGTGTGAGGCCAGGAAGGCCCCAACGGTAGAATTTCAGCTGGGCCGGTTCCTGCACTTCCTACAGTCAGGGGTGACTATGGGCCTTAAATTGGGTTCCATTAAGGTCCAGATTTCGGCTCTATCGATTTTCTTCCAGAGAGAATTGGCTTCACTACCTGAAGTTCAGACTTTTGTTAAGGGAGTGCTGCATATTCAGCCCCCTTTTGTGCCTCCAGTGGCACCTTGGGATCTCAACGTGGTGTTGGATTTCCTAAAGTCACATTGGTTTGAGCCACTGAAAACCGTGAATTTAAAATATCTCACGTGGAAAGTGGTCATGTTGTTGGCCTTGGCTTCGGCCAGGCGTGTTTCAGAATTGGCGGCTTTGTCATGTAAAAGCCCTTATCTGATTTTCCATATGGATAGGGCAGAATTGAGGACTCGTCCCCAGTTCCTTCCCAAAGTGGTATCAGCCTTTCATCTGAACCAACCTATCGTGGTGCCTGCGGCTACAAATGACTTGGAGGCTTCCAAGTTGTTGGATGTAGTCAGGGCCCTAAAAATGTATGTTTCCAGGACAGCTGGAGTCAGAAAGACTGACTCGCTCTTTATCCTGTATGCGCCCAACAAGTTGGGTGCACCTGCTTCTAAGCAGACTATTGCTCGCTGGATCTGTAGTACGATTCAGCTTGCACATTCTGCGGCTGGACTGCTGCATCCTAAATCAGTAAAAGCCCATTCCACGAGGAAAGTGGGCTCTTCTTGGGCGGCTGCCCGAGGGGTCTCGGCTCTTCAACTTTGCCGAGCTGCTACTTGGTCAGGGGCAAACACGTTTGCTAAATTCTACAAATTTGATACCCTGGCTGAGGAGGACCTTGAGTTCTCTCATTCGGTGCTGCAGAGTCATCCGCACTCTCCCGCCCGTTTGGGAGCTTTGGTATAATCCCCATGGTCCTTACGGAGTCCCCAGCATCCACTTAGGACGTTAGAGAAAATAAGAATTTACTCACCGGTCATTCTATTTCTCATAGTCCGTAGTGGATGCTGGGCGCCCATCCCAAGTGCGGATTGTCTGCAATACTTGTATATAGTTATTGCTTAACTAAAGGGTTATTGTTGAGCTATCTGTTGAGAGGCTCCGTTGTTATCATGCTGTTAACTGGGTATTGTATCACGAGTTATACGGTGTGATTGGTGTGGCTGGTATGAGTCTTACCCGGGATTCAAAATCCTTCCTATTTGTGTCAGCTCTTCCGGGCACAGTATCCTAACTGAGGTCTGGAGGAGGGTCTTAGTGGGAGGAGCCAGTGCACACCAGTAGTCTAAAGCTTTCTTTGTAGTTGTGCCCAGTCTCCTGCGGAGCCGCTAATCCCCATGGTCCTTACGGAGTCCCCAGCATCCACTACGGACTTTGAGAAATAGAATTACCGGTGAGTAAATTCTTATTATTGCTTCAGTTAGAAATTTATCTAATCCATTTTTAAACATATTGAGTCTACCATTACTACTTTCTTTGGGAGAGAATTCCAAATCCTTACTGTGAAGAACTCCTTCATTCATTGGGTATGAAATGTTCTTTACTTGAACCTCAGAGGGTGTCCGCGTGACCTGTGAAGAGATCTCTTATTAAACAAATCTCCTGATAGCTCCATGTATTTTCCCCTTATATATTTGTAAAGATGAATAATGTCTCCTCTTAGACACCTCTTTTTAAGTATAAACATATCTAACCTAGTAAGTTGCTCGCCTCTGAACCATTTGACCGGAGGTAGGTCAGCTGATGACTGGAATGAGCTGAGGGTTCAGGGAGCGAAGGTAACCGGAGGATCAGCTAGTGTGCCGAAATGACCACGAAATCCGGTGAATCAGAAGAATTCCAGGAACAGGATGCTACAGGAGCAAGGCTGTGAAGCACAGATTAACTAGCACACACAAGACTGTGTGAGAGACGTTGCACTGGCGATTTCTCACCCAGAAAGCCTCAGGTTTATACCTGCAGGCTGTTTCTCATTGACTTTGCAAGTCACACTGGTGACTGGACGATTTGGGTCAGGTGACCCTTCCAAGATGGCCGCACCCATACCTCAACTCTGCCCCCTGGCCTCCCAGACCTCCCTGCAAGCTGAGACCAGCGCCAGCTGCCTGCTCCCCCTTTGGAGGGACCGCGCCAGAACGTCCGGACAGGTAAGTACCGGGACTCCCGGGACCTGATCCGCCGGACCTTGACAGTTTCCCCTTGTCTTACTTCAGTGTGCCCATTATGTACCTTGTGTATATAGATTATGCATTTCAAAGCTATTCTACAATTCATATATTTTTACTTGTATGATTAAATATGTTCTTGCTGCCATCTAGTGACTAAAGTTATTAATTACTTTGTTATTATTTGTGTTTGTATGAAGCTGAAATGAAGGCGTGGCTGTGATGTTATGAATACCTTGCCTGGAAGTTGTGCTTCAGAATAGAAACCAGGCTGTATGATGTGCCTTTCTTTCTTCTCTTCCAAGTCTTGTACATACATTGTTACTACCAGTCCCAGTCTCTGTCACACGGCATCTGCTCTCCTCATCTCCCACTGCTCTGCCATGCCATGCAGAGCAGCAATGTGTGCACCCCCCCCCCCCAACTCCCCAGCCCTCCGTGGTGGAAAACGGGACTGTCCCGCTGAATGCGGGACAGTTGGGAGATATGTATCACTGAGGGTATTCTCTGATATTAAGAGGATTAACAGTCAACAGAGACAATGTAATTATGTGAGTAAGGGAATAAAGGTAAGGGAGACATAAACTGAGCGATTGCGCCAGGTCCAGGGTATGCTAACAGCAGAATTATGTACGGCAGTTTTTATTATGGTTGCTTCATACTATATGTAGACTTTTATGGTTGCATACTATATGTAGACTATTATGGTTGCATACTATATGTAGACTATTATGGTTGCATACTATATGTAGACTATTATGGTTGCATACTATATGTAGACTATTATGGTTGAATACTATATGTAGACTAACAAAAACATTCTGTGTTTGTTCTCTTCCTCATATGACACAGGTGTTCCCGTAAGCACTGCTACCCTTCCTCCAGTCAGACGCTGCTCATCCGTGCTATGTTTGTCACGTTTGGGATGGAGCAATGTAGAAGGGACGATTATGACACAGATGCCAGCCTGGAATACGGAGAAGAAGAAATTTACCAGCAGTTTTTAGAATTTTATGCTGATGTTGTACCCGAATTTAAGAGTGTGGGCAAGGTCATCCAATTCAAGGTAGAATGTCACACAGACCTTGTTTACTATACATGGGGAAAGTTTCATACTTAAGCCATGAGACATTAATAGAGCATATAAGTAGAGCTAAGGTAATATGTAATAGCCTGCAAGATGTAGGCCGTTCCGGAATTTTCGCGAGTCTGCCCGTATTTTTTAAGCAACAATCATTTACAAGGCAGAACTGACTTGGTTTTGCCTTGTAAATGATTTCTGCTCCAAAAATCTACTACTGTGACCTCTCCCCCTTTCCCTATCATCTCCAACTGTCTTTCTTCCTGGTTGTCCTAGCGCTTTCTTAAGCTTACCATGTCTAAGACTAAGCTAATCTTATGGTCTCTCTTCCCTCCCACCTCTTTCTGTATCTAACACTGGGTCTGTTTCAAAGAAGGACGCTAATGCAGCTGCAAGTGCAATTTTCTACACAATGCAGTTGCAGATATCCGCAAGTGAAACTAATGCCCAGAAATGGAAAGAGACGTCCACTGGAGCTACCACAAATCATTCGCAATTGTGTAGACGTATACGCAGCCTATACACATGAACAAGTAACATCAGGCTGAAGGGTAGACCTGTGGCTACTATGCAGACTGGACCCGGCAGTAGTCATGCAGGCACCATGTTTTTGTATGTTGGGGCTCGCAGCTGACATTTTAATATACGCTTGGAAAACAGCAATGACATGCTGTGTTTTAACCAACACTATATTAACACCCCCAAACTGTCACTTCCTGTCAATCACTCTGCGAAAGAATCCTCATTGCATGCAAGGGGCACCTAGACTCATGCACAAAGCAAATGCAGCAGAAGCGCAGTCTGCCGTTAATCGCTCAGTTCGGTGGAACATTGGCTTTGCGTACTTCTATGAATCAGGCCCTCTATCCTCTTGCCTGTTCCCCACGTCCGCTTATAGGGGTCCTACTTGAATCCTCTGTCGCCTTCATCCCCATATTCATACTGTCAGTAAGTCTTGTAATTTTCACCTCCGCAACACCTAAAGGATCAGACCTTTCCTCACTCTGGAGGCTATCAGATCTCTTATTCATGCGCTTGTCATTTCCTCTCTGGTCTTCTGCAATTTCCTATTTCTCCTGCAGCGTCCACAGGTTATCCACAGGATAACATTGAGATATGAGGTAGCGACAGCGGATTGGCACCAAACGATTAAAGCTTAAGGCAGGAGCCTGACCATGGTCAATGGGATGCTGGTTTTTAGCAGCCATAAGCTTTTTTTTTTTTTTTATTAATTTTTTTTTGTCTTACTAGTTTTTTTTTCTCTAACGTCCTAGTGGATGCTGGGGACTCCGTCAGGACCATGGGGATTAGCGGCTCCGCATGAGACAGGGCACAAAAATAAAGCTTTAGAATCAGGTGGTGTGCACTGGCTCCTCCCCCTATGACCCTCCTCCAAGCCTCAGTTAGGTTTTTGTGCCCGTCCGAGCAGGGTGCAATCTAGGTGGCTCTCCTAAAGAGCTGCTTAGAAAAAGTTTTTAGGTTTTTTATTTTCAGTGAGTCCTGCTGGCAACAGGCTCACTGCAACGAGGGACTTAGGGGAGAAGAAGTGAACTCACCTGCGTGCAGGATGGATTGGCTTCTTAGGCTACTGGACACCATTAGCTCCAGAGGGATCGAACACAGGCCCAGCCATGGAGTCCGGTCCCGGAGCCGCGCCGCCGACCCCCTTACAGATGCCGAAAAGCGAAGAGGTCCAGAAACCGCCGGCAGAAGACTTTTCAGTCTTCATGAGGTAGCGCACAGCACTGCAGCTGTGCGCCATTGTTGTCACACACTTCACACCAGCGGTCACGGAGGGTGCAGGGCGCTGCAGGGGGCGCCCTGGGCAGCAATGAGAATACCTTGTTCTGGCTAAAAAATACATCACATATAGCCCCTGGGGCTATATGGATGTATTTAACCCCTGCCAGGTCTCAGAAAAACGGGAGAAGAAGCCCGCCGAAAAGGGGGCGGAGCCTATTCTCCTCAGCACACAGCGCCATTTTCCCTCACAGAAATGCTGGTGGGAAGGCTCCCAGGCTCTCCCCTGCACTGCACTACAGAAACAGGGTTAAAACAGAGAGGGGGGGCACTTATTTGGCGATATGATTATATATATTAAGATGCTATAAGGGAAAAACACTTATATAAAGGTTGTCCCTGTATAATTATAGCGTTTTGGTGTGTGCTGGCAAACTCTCCCTCTGTCTCCCCAAAGGGCTAGTGGGGTCCTGTCCTCTATCAGAGCATTCCCTGTGTGTGTGCTGTGTGTCAGTACGTGTGTGTCGACATGTATGAGGACGATGTTGGTGAGGAGGCGGAGCAATTGCCTGTAATGGTGATGTCACTCTCTGGGGAGTCGACACCGGAATGGATGGCTTATTTAAGGAATTACGTGATAATGTCAACACGCTGCAAGGTCGGTTGACGACATGAGACGGCCGGCAAACCAATTAGTACCTGTCCAGGCGTCTCAAACACCGTCAGGGGCTTTAAAACGCCCATTTACCTCAGTCGGTCGACACAGACACGGACACTGACTCCAGTGTCGACGGTGAAGAAACAAACGTATTTTCCATTTGGGCCACACGTTACATGTTAAGGGCAATGAAGGAGGTGTTACATATTTCTGATACTACAAGTACCACAAAAGAGGGTATTATGTGGGGTGTGAAAAAACTACCTGTAGTTTTTCCTGAATCAGATAAATTAAATGAAGTGTGTGATGATGCGTGGGTTTTCCCCGATAGAAAATTATTGGCGTTATACCCTTTCCCGCCAGAAGTTAGGGCGCGTTGGGAAACACCCCTTAGGGTGGATAAGGCGCTCACACGCTTATCAAAACAAGTGGCGTTACCGTCTCCAGATACGGCCGCCCTCAAGGAGCCAGCTGATAGGAGGCTGGAAAATATCCTAAAAAGTATATACACACATACTGGTGTTATACTGCGACCAGCGATCGCCTCAGCCTGGATGTGCAGCGCTGGGATGGCTTGGTCGGATTCCCTGACTGAAAATATTGATACCCTTGACAGGGACAGTATTTTATTGACTATAGAGCATTTAAAGGATGCATTTCTATATATGCGAGATGCACAGAGGGATATTTGCACTCTGGCATCAAGAGTAAGTGCGATGTCCATATCTGCCAGAAGATGTTTATGGACACGACAGTGGTCAGGTGATGCAGATTCCAAACGGCACATGGAAGTATTGCCGTATAAAGAGAGGAGTTATTTGGGGTCGGTCCATCGGACCTGGTGGCCACGGCAACACCTGGAAAATCCACCTTTTTTACCCCAAGTCACATCTCAGCAGAAAAAGACACCGTCTTTTCAGCCTCAGTCCTTTCGTCCCCATAAGGGCAAGCAGGCAAAAGGCCAGTCATATCTGCCCAGGGATAGAGGAAAGGGAAGAAGACTGCAGCAGGCAGCCCATTCCCAGGAACAGAAGCCCTCCACCGCTTTTGCCAAGTCCTCAGCATGACGCTGGGGCCGTACAAACAGCTGCGGTGGGGGGTCGTCTCAAGAGTTTCAGTGCGCAGTGGGCTCACTCGCAAGTGGACCCCTGGATCCTACAAGTAGTATCCCAGGGGTACAGATTGGAAGTTCGAGACGTCTCCCCCTCGCAGGTTCCTGAAGTCTGTTTTACCAACGTCTCCCTCCGACAGGGAGGCAGTATTGGAAACAATTCACAAGCTGTATTCCCAGCAGGTGATAATCAAAGTACCCCTCCTACAACAAGGAAAAGGGGTACTATTCCACACTATATTGTGGTACTGAAGCCAGACGGCTCGGTGAGACCTATTCTAAATCTGAAATATTTGAACGCTTACATACAAAGGTTCAAATCAAGATGGAGTCACTCAGAGCAATGATAGCGAACCAGGAAGGGGACTATATGGTGTCCCTGGACATCAAGGATGCTTACCTCCATGTCCCAATTTGCCCTTCTCACAAGGGTACCTCAGGTTCGTGGTACAAAACTGTCACTATCAGTTTCAGACGCTGCCGTTTGGATTGTCCACGGCACCCCGGGTCTTTACCTAGGTAATGGCCGAAATGATGATTCTTCTTCAAAGAAAAGGCGTCTTAATTATCCCTTACTTGGACGATCTCCTGATAAGGGCAAGGTCCAGAGAACAGTTGGAGGTCGGAGTAGCACTATCTCAAGTAGTTCTACGACAGCACGGGTGGATTCTAAATATTCCAAAATCGCAGCTGTCTCCGACGACACGTCTGCTGTTCCTAGGGATGATTCTGGACACAGTCCAGAAAAAGGTGTTTCTCCCGGAGGAGAAAGCCAGGGAGTTATCCGAGCTAGTCAGGAACCTCCTAAAACCAGGAAAAGTGTCAGTGCATCATTGCACAAGGGTCCTGGGAAAAATGGTGGCTTCTTACGAAGCGATTCCATTCGGCAGATTTCACGCAAGAACTTTTCAGTGGGATCTGCTGGAAAAATGGTCCGGATCGCATCTTCAGATGCATCAGCGGATAACCCTGTCTCCAAGGACAAGGGTGTCTCTTCTGTGGTGGCTGCAGAGTGCTCATCTACTAAAGGGCCACAGATTCGGCATTCAGGACTGGGTCCTGGTGACCACGGATGCCAGCCTGAACGGCTGGGGAGCAGTCACACAAGGAAAAAATTTCCAGGGAGTGTGATCAAGTCTGGAGACTTCTCTCCACATAAATATACTGGAGCTAAGAGCAATTTACAATGCTCTAAGCTTAGCAAGACCTCTGCTTCAAGGTCAGCCGGTATTGATCCAGTGGGACAACATCACGGCAGTCGCCCACGTAAACAGACTGGGGGGCACAAGAAGCAGGAGGGCAATGGCAGAAACTGCAAGGATTCTTCGCTGGGCGGAAAATCATGTGTTAGCACTGTCAGCAGTGTTCATTCCGGGAGTGGACAACTGGGAAGCAGACTTCCTCAGCACGACCTCCACCCGGGAGAGTGGGGACTTCATCGGGAAGTCTTCCACATGATTGTGAACCGTTGGGAAAGACCAAAGGTGGACATGATGGCGTCCCGCCTGAACAAAAAACTGGACAGGTATTGCGCCAGGTCAAGAGACCCTCAGGCAATAGCTGTGGACGTTCTGGTAACACCGTGGGTGTACCAGTCGGTGTATGTGTTCCCTCCTCTGCTTCTCATACCTAAGGTACTGAGAATTATAAGACGTAGAGGAGTAAGAACTATACTCGTGGCTCCGGATTGGCCAAGAAGGACTTGGTACCCGGAACTTCAAGAGATGCTCACAGAGGACTCATGGCCTCTGCCGCTAAGAAGGGACTTGCTTCAGCAAGTACCATGTCTGTTCCAAGACTTACCGCGGCTGCATTTGACGGCATGGCGGTTGAACGCCGGATCCTAAGGGAAAAAGGCATTCCGGAAGAGGTCATTCCTACCCTGGTCAAAGCCAGGAAGGAGGTGACCGCACAACATTATCACCACATGTGGCAAAAATATGTTGCGTGGTGTGAGGCCAGGAAGGCCCCACGAAGAAATTTCAACTCGGTCGATTCCTGCATCTCCTGCAAACAGGAGTGTCTATGGGCCTCAAATTGGGGTCCATTAAGGTTCAAATTTCGGCCCTGTCGATTTTCTTCCAGAAAGAATTGGCTTCAGTTCCTGAAGTCCAGAAGTTTGTCAAGGGAGTACTGCATATACAACCCCCTTTTGTGCCTCCAGTGGCACTGTGGGATCTCAACGTAGTTCTGGGATTCCTCAAATCACATTGGTTTAAACCGCTCAAATCTGTGGATTTGAAATATTTCAAATGGAAAGTGACCATGATGTTGGCCCTGGCCTCGGCCAGGCGAGTGTCAGAATTGGCGGCTTTGTCTCACAAAAGCCCATATCTGATTGTCCATTCGGACAGGGCAGAGCTGCGGACTCGTCCCCAGTTTCTCCATAAGGTGGTGTCAGCGTTTCACCTGAACCAGCTTATTGTGGTACCTGCGGCTACTAGGGACTTGGAGGACTCCAAATTGCTAGATGTTGTCAGGGCCCTGAAAATATAGGTTTCCAGGACGGCTGGAGTCAGGAAAACTGACTTGCTGTTATCCTGTATGCACCCAACAAACTGGGTGCTCTTGCTTCTAAGCAGACGATTGCTAGTTGGATGTGTAGTACAATTCAGCTTGCACATTCTGTGGCAGGCCTGCCACAGCCAAAATCTGTAAATGCCCATTCCACAAGGAAGGTGGGCTCATCTTGGGCGGCTGCCCGAGGGGTCTCGGCTTTACAACTTTGCCGAGCAGCTACTTGGTCAGGGGCAAACACGTTTGCTAAATTCTACAAATTTGATACCCTGGCTGAGGAGGACCTTGAGTTCTCTCATTCGGTGCTGCAGAGTCATCCGCACTCTCCCGCCCGTTTGGGAGCTTTGGTATAATCCCCATGGTCCTTTCGGAGTTCCCAGCATCCACTAGGACGTTAGAGAAAATAAGATTTTACTTACCGATAAATCTATTTCTCGTAGTCCGTAGTGGATGCTGGGCGCCCATCCCAAGTGCGGATTGTCTGCAATACTTGTACATAGTTATTGTTACAAAGAAATTGGGTTATTATTGTTGTGAGCCGTCTGTTCAGAGGCTCCTACGTTGTCATACTGTTAACTGGGTTCAGATCACAAGTTGTACGGTGTGATTGGTGTGGCTGGTATGAGTCTTACCCGGGATTCAAAATCCTTCCTTATTGTGTACGCTCGTCCGGGCACAGTATCCTAACTGAGGCTTGGAGGAGGGTCATAGGGGGAGGAGCCAGTGCACACCACCTGATCCTAAAGCTTTATTTTTGTGCCCTGTCTCCTGCGGAGCCGCTAATCCCCATGGTCCTGACGGAGTCCCCAGCATCCACTACGGACTACGAGAAATAGATTTATCGGTAAGTAAAATCTTATTTTTTGAGCAGTCTTTCTTAAACGTACCTTAGAAAGAGTCACTCCAACAACTCCACGCCGGGTCGCGACAACGCTTACCCACGTGTACAGTGCAGTTTTGGTGGGTTCTGTGTAGGATGTACTAGCAAGTCCAGCAGACGTTACCAGGTTGTGGCCGGAGCACTGGGAGAAGGTAAGGCATCGGTTCCACTTAGTAGGGGAAACGCGAGACACAACCACACTGTTTTGGGATGGAGACTACCGAACAGTCGCTGACGCAGCTGCCACCTCAGGTGCACGAGCGCTAGGCCTCAGGGATCATAGGCTATAGGGGTAGTGTGAGGCCGCGATCCGTAGGGTTGATGGCAGCAGTGGGAAGTAAGACGCTCCCCTGGTCGCCCCTCCCCCCCGGTTCATGACCAGTTTCCACTGAGGTTCCCGCCATGAACTGAGTTCCCACTTCCGTCTGGGACGCTGTGTATCTAAAAGGACCCAGTCGCAGCATAGGCGGCTGTATGACTGGTGCGTCGGTGTTCACTTGGGCGTCTGTGTTCACTGTAGGTTCACGGGGCGGTTGTGTACACTAATAGCATCTGGATCCATTCAGCGTTCACGAACGTATTGATCGATCCTGGAAGCGGGGTGAAGTCTCCCTGTATCCCACTCTCATGAGCCGGGTGATACAGCACTAAGTCTCTGTCTACCTTTGAGTACAAATAGTTGGATAAGTGCCTGATGCATATGAGTCTGTAAACTATTGCTGCTGTTTCTTTTGCTGTGCAACTGAATACGTTTAATCTCCTATATAAGGTAATGCAGTAATATGTTTCTCCTGCAAATGTATCTGTAGTTGATTGTGTGCTCATATTGCTTATTATAATAATGTATAACCTGTGACTGATTGCTAGTGTGACTGTTGACTTTACTGTAATTCGGGTGGTCTTCAGTATGCCGGCTGTCGGGATCCCGGCGCACAGTATACCGGCGCCGGAATCCCGACAGCCGGCATACCAACACTTATTCTCCCTCGTGGGGGTCCACGACCCCCCTGGAGGGAGAATAAAATAGCGTAGCGCGCCACCGGTTACCGCAGCGTGGCGAGCGCAGCGAGCCCGCAAGGGGCTCATTTGTGCTCTCCACACTGTCGGTAAGCCGGCGGTCGGGCTCCCGGCGCCGGTATGCTGGTCGCCGGGAGCCTGACCACCGGCATACCATACCACACCCTATAATTCTGTCAGTTTCTCTGAATTCTGATCCTCAGTGCTGGTACAAGGCAGGAAGGGATCGGATTGTATGTCACTTTAACAAATTTTAAAGTGATTGCAGTCACAAATTGTTTAATAAACACTGTACAGGTGTGTGATTTATTTATCATGTCTGAGAGGCAAGAGTGAGGAGGATACACTCCCCACAGCAGCACCTACACTCATTTCATGTTTGTTTTACAAAACTGCATTAACCTCTCAGGATCTGGTTCAAAATGGATTATGTGCAAATTGTTTTAGCTTTCACCAAAGCATCTTGAATAATCCAAGGCAGGAACAGGTTCAAGTTGAACAACCATGGGCTACTTTTGCACAGACATTATCCAGTATAGCTGAGCGGATAATGCCAGCTCCTATACCAGGAATAGGTTACCCTATTAACCGTCACATGCAATATTCCACCTGGGGTTTATCACATCCAGTACAGAAAACGGCAGCCTCTCAACTAAAACAGGCTGAAAGGCCGGTGGTAAGTAAATCACATAGACGTGAAACAACATCTTCACAGTCTACACATGTTTCAGATGAGGACTCAACGCACTCTGGGTCTGCATACAGTGACTAGGAGGAAGGCCCCAGCTCAGTGGACATACCTGAGCTAATTAGTTCTATGAAAGCCATTCTATCCTTAGAGGAGGCAGCAGAGCCTTTGATAAAATCTAAGGCACCTGTGTTTAAACGTCCCAAAACAGTTAGGACTGGGTTTCCTGTGTCAGAACAGCTGACCGAAATTATACAAGAGGCTTGGGTTACGCCGAGTAAGAAGTTTAGAATTCCAAAGAAATGGAATTCCTATTATTCTCTTTTGGCTGTGGACTATTTAAAAAGGGAAGTTGGCTCCCAAAGTAGATATGCATGTCATTCGATTGGTGTGAAAATCTACATTACCTTTGCCATCAACATCATTAAATTATTTCATGGATAGGAAATAAATGGTTTTCTCTAACGTCCTAGTGGATGCTGGGGACTCCGAAAGGACCATGGGGAATAGCGGCTCCGCAGGAGACTGGGCAAAAAGTAAAAGCTTTAGGACTAGCTGGTGTGCACTGGCTCCTCCCCCTATGACCCCCCTCCAAGCCTCAGTTAGATTTTGTGCCCGAACGAGAAGGGTGCAATCTAGGTGGCTCTCCTGAGCTGCTTAGAGTAAAAGTTTAAATAGGTTTTTTATTTTCAGTGAGACCTGCTGGCAACAGGCTCACTGCATCGAGGGACTTAGGGGAGAGAAACGAACTCACCTGCGTGCAGAGTGGATTGGGTTTCTTAGGCTACTGGACATTAGCTCCAGAGGGACGATCACAGGCCCAGCCATGGATGGGTCCCGGAGCCGCGCCGCCGGCCCCCTTACAGATGCTGAAGCAAGAAGAGGTCCATAAATCGGCGGCAGAAGACTTTCCTGTCTTCATAAGGTAGCGCACAGCACTGCAGCTGTGCGCCATTGCTCTCAGCACACTTCACACTCCGGTCACTGAGGGTGCAGGTCGCTGGGGGGGGGCGTCCTGGGAAGCAATGAATTTACCTTAGTTGGCGAAAAATACATCACATATAGCTCCTGGGCTATATGGATGTATTTAACCCCTGCCAGTTTTCCAGAAAAAAAGCGGGAGAAGAGCCCGCCGTGAAGGGGGCGGGGCCTATCTCCTCAGCACACAGCGCCATTTTTCCCACACAGCTCCGCTGGTAGGAAGGCTCCCAGAATCTCCCCTGCATCCTGCAACTACAGAAACAGGGTAAAAAAGAGAGGGGGGCACTTATTTGGCAAAATAACAGATATAAGCAGCTATAAGGGATAGACACTTATTGTAAGGTTGTCCCTATACATATATAGCGCTCTGGTGTGTGCTGGCAAACTCTCCCTCTGTCTCCCCAAAGGGCTAAGTGGGTCCTGTCCTCTATCAGAGCATTCCCTGTGTGTGTGCTGGGTGTCGGTACGTGTGTGTCGACATGTATGAGGAGGAAAATGATGTGGAGGCGGAGTAATTGCCTATAATGGTGATGTCACCCCCTAGGGAGTCGACACCTGAATGGATGGCCGTAATTAAGGAATTACGTGACAGTGTCGGCACGTTACAGAAAACTGTTGACGACATGAGACAGCCGGCAGCTCAGTTAGTGCCTGTCCAGGCGTCTCAAACACCGTCAGGGGCTATTAAACGCCCATTACCTCAGTGGGTCGACACGGACCCAGACACAAACACTGACTCCAGTGTCGACGGTGAAGAAACAAACGTATTTTCCAGTAGGGCCACACGTTACATGATCACGGCAATGAAGGAGGTTTTGCACATCTCTGATACTGCAAGTACCACAAAAAGGGGTATTATGTGGGGTGTGAAAAAACTACCCGTAGTTTTTCCTGAATCAGATGAATTGAATGAAGTGTGTGATGAAGCGTGGGTTACCCCCGACAGAAAACTGCTAATTTCTAAAAAATTATTGGCACTATATCCCTTCCCACCAGAGGTTAGGGCTCGTTGGGAAACACCCCCTAGGGTGGATAAGGCGCTCACACGCTTATCAAAACAAGTGGCGTTACCGTCTCCAGAAACGGCCGCCCTTAAGGAGCCAGCAGATAGGAGGCTGGAAAATATCCTTAAAAGTATATACACACATACTGGTGTTATACTGCGACCAGCAATCGCCTCAGCCTGGATGTGCAGTGCTGGGGTGGCTTGGTCGGATTCCCTGACTGAAAATATTGATACCCTGGACAGGGACAATATATTATTGACTATAGAGCATTTAAAGGATGCATTCCTATATATGCGAGATGCACAGAGAGACATTTGCACTCTGGCATCAAGAGTAAGTGCGATGTCCATTTCTGCCAGAAGAGGATTATGGACGCGACAGTGGTCAGGGGATGCGGATTTCAAACGGCATATGGAAGTATTGCCGTATAAAGGGGAGGAGTTATTTGGGGGCGGTCTATCGGACCTGGTGGCCACGGCAACGGCTGGGAAATCCACCTTTTTACCCCAAGTCACCTCGCAGCAGAAAAAGATACCGCCTTTTCAGGCTCAGTCCTTTCGTCCCCATAAGGGCAAGCGGGCAAAAGGCCACTCATATCTGCCCCGGGGCAGAGGAAGGGGAAAAAGACTACAACAGACAGCTTCTTCCCACGACCAGAAGCCCTCCCCCGCTTCTGCCAAGTCCTCAGCATGACGCTGGGGCCTTACAAGCGGACTCGGGCACGGTGGGGGCCCATCTCAAGAATTTCAGCGCGCAGTGGGCTCACTCGCAAGTGGACCCCTGGATCCTGCAGGTAGTATCTCAGGGGTACAAATTGGAATTCGAGACGTCTCCCCCTCGCCGGTTCTTGAAGTCTGCTTTACCAACGTCTACCCCCGACAGGGAGGCGGTATTGGAAGCCATTCACAAGCTGTATTCCCAGCAAGTGATAATCAAGGTACCCCTCCTACAACAGGGAAAGGGGTATTGCTCCACGCTGTTTGTGGTACCGAAGCCGGACGGCTCGGTGAGACCCATTTTAAATCTGAAAACCTTGAACACTTACATAAAAAGGTTCAAGTTCAAGATGGAGTCACTCAGAGCTGTGATAGCGAACCTGGAAGAAGGGGACTACATGGTGTCTCTGGACATCAAGGATGCTTACCTCCATGTCCCAATTTGCCCTTCTCACCAAGGGTACCTCAGGTTTGTGGTACAGAACTGTCACTATCAGTTTCAGACGCTGCCGTTTGGATTGTCCACGGCACCCCGGGTCTTTACCAAGGTAATGGCCGAAATGATGATTCTTCTTCGAAGAAAAGGCGTCTTAATTATCCCTTACTTGGACGATCTCCTGATAAGGGCACGGTCCAGAGAACAGTCAGAGGTCGGAGTAGCACTATCGCAAATAGTACTACGACAGCACGGATGGATTCTAAATATTCCAAAATCGCAGCTGATTCCGACGACACGTCTGCTGTTCCTAGGGATGATTCTGGACACAGTACAGAAAAAGGTGTTTCTCCCGGAAGAGAAAGCCAGGGAGTTATCCGACCTAGTCGGGAAACTCCTAAGACCAGGCCAGGTGTCAGTGCATCAGTGCACAAGGGTCCTGGGAAAGATGGTGGCTTCTTACGAAGCGATTCCATTCGGCAGATTCCACGCAAGAACTTTTCAGTTGGATCTGCTAGACAAATGGTCCGGATCGCATCTTCAAATGCATCAGCGGATAACCCTGTCTCCAAGGACAAGGGTGTCTCTCCTGTGGTGGTTACAGAGTGCTCATCTCCTAGAGGGCCGCAGATTCGGCATTCAGGATTGGGTCCTGGTGACCACGGATGCCAGCCTGAGAGGCTGGGGAGCAGTCACACAGGGAAAAAATTTCCAGGGCTTGTGGTCAAGCATGGAAACGTCACTTCACATAAATATCCTGGAACTAAGGGCCATTTACAATGCCCTAAGTCAGGCAAGGCCTCTGCTTCAGGGTCAGCCAGTATTGATCCAGTCGGACAACATCACGGCAGTCGCCCACGTAAACAGACAGGGCGGCACAAGAAGCAGGAGGGCAATGACGGAAGTGGCAAGGATTCTTCGCTGGGCGGAAAATCATGTGATAGCACTGTCAGCAGTGTTCATTCCGGGAGTGGACAACTGGGAAGCAGACTTCCTCAGCAGACACGATCTTCACCCGGGGGAGTGGGGACTTCACCCGGAAGTCTTCCACATGATTGTAAACCGTTGGGAAAAACCAAAGGTGGACATGATGGCGTCTCGCCTCAACAAAAAACTGGACAGATATTGTTCCAGGTCAAGGGACCCTCAGGCAATAGCTGTGGACGCTCTGGTAACACCGTGGGTGTACCGGTCAGTGTATGTGTTCCCTCCTCTTCCTCTCATACCAAAAGTACTGAGAATCATAAGAAGGAGAGGAGTAAAGACTATACTCGTGGCTCCGGATTGGCCAAGAAGGACTTGGTACCCGGAAATTCAAGAGATGCTCACGGAAGACCCGTGGCCTCTACCTCTAAGACAGGACCTGCTCCAGCAGGGACCATGTCTGTTCCAAGACTTACCGCGGCTGCGTTTGACGGCATGGCGGTTGAACGCCGGATCCTGAAGGAAAAAGGCATTCCGGATGAAGTCATCCCTACCCTGATCAAAGCCAGGAAGGATGTAACCGTACAACATTATCACCGTATTTGGCGTAAATATGTTGCGTGGTGCGAGGCCAGGAAGGCCCCTACGGAGGAATTTCAACTGGGTCGATTCCTGCATTTCCTGCAAACAGGACTGTCTATGGGCCTCAAATTAGGGTCCATTAAGGTTCAAATTTCGGCCCTGTCGATATTCTTCCAAAAAGAACTAGCTTCTGTACCTGAAGTTCAGACGTTTGTCAAGGGAGTACTGCATATACAGCCTCCTTTTGTGCCTCCAGTGGCACCTTGGGTTCTCAATGTAGTGTTGGGATTCCTAAAATCACATTGGTTTGAACCACTCACCACTGTGGACTTGAAGTATCTCACTTGGAAAGTGGTAATGCTGTTAGCCCTGGCTTCAGCCAGGCGTGTATCAGAATTGGCGGCTTTATCCTATAAAAGCCCTTACCTAATTTTTCATACGGACAGGGCAGAATTGAGGACTCGTCTTCAATTTCTCCCTAAGGTGGTTTCAGCATTTCACTTAAACCACCCTATCGTGGTGCCTGCGGCTACTAGGGACTTGGAGGATTCCAAGTTGCTGGACGTAGTCAGGGCCCTGAAAATATATGTTTCCAGGATGGCTGGAGTCAGAAAATCTGACTCGCTGTTTATCCTGTATGCACCCAACAAGCTGGGTGCTCCTGCTTCTAAGCAGACGATTGCTCGTTGGATTTGTAGTACAATTCAGCTTGCACATTCTGTGGCAGGCCTGCCACAGCCAAAATCTATAAAAGCCCATTCCACACGGAAAGTGGGCTCATCTTGGGCGGCTGCCCGAGGGGTCTCGGCTTTACAACTTTGCCGAGCAGCTACTTGGTCAGGGGCAAACACGTTTGCTAAATTCTACAAATTTGATACCCTGGCTGAGGAGGACCTGGAGTTCTCTCATTCGGTGCTGCAGAGTCATCCGCACTCTCCCGCCCGTTTGGGAGCTTTGGTATAATCCCCATGGTCCTTTCGGAGTCCCCAGCATCCACTAGGACGTTAGAGAAAATAAGAATTTACTTACCGATAATTCTATTTCTCATAGTCCGTAGTGGATGCTGGGCGCCCATCCCAAGTGCGGATTGTCTGCATTACTTGTACATAGTTATTGTTACAAAAATCGGGTTATTGTTGTTGTGAGCCATCTTTTCAGAGGCTCCTTCTGTTATCATGCTGTTAACTGGGTTCAGATCACAAGTTGTACGGTGTGATTGGTGTGGCTGGTAATGAGTCTTACCCGGGATTCAAAATCCTTCCTTATTGTGTACGCTCGTCCGGGCACAGTATCCTAACTGAGGCTTGGAGGAGGGTCATAGGGGGAGGAGCCAGTGCACACCAGCTAGTCCTAAAGCTTTTACTTTGTGCCCAGTCTCCTGCGGAGCCGCTATTCCCCATGGTCCTTTCGGAGTCCCCAGCATCCACTACGGACTATGAGAAATAGAATTATCGGTAAGTAAATTCTTATTTTCTAAAAACCATTTTCTCCTTGTCTGGGGCAATCATAAGACCAGCCATGGCTTCAGCCTAGATGGCAAAAGCAGTGGCGGCCTGGGCTGATGCATTGGAGTATGAGCTTTCATTGGCATCTAGAGAGCAAAACTCCCACATTGCACATATCAAACAGGCTGCTATTTTTATGGAAGAAGTAGCCTTGGATATGGGTACAATTGCCTTTTAGGCATCAGCCTCAGCAGTAGCAGCTTGCGGAGCAGTTTGGCTATGTACATGGAAAGCTGACTCAGAATCCAAGAAATTTCTGGAGTCTTTGCCTTTTACTGGAGATATCCTCTTTGGTAAAGAATTAAACAGTATTTTGGAGTCAGAAACAGACTCCAAGAAAGTGAAGTTTCCTTGCACACACAAATCTAAGCCTAGATTTCCAGCTTTTTGGCCCCTTTGGACTCGGGGGGGGGGGGGGGGGGAGCAAAAGGAAAGGGTTATGGCAAACATGTCTCAATCTGACAAGTCTGTTAAGTCAAAAAAGCATTGGGCTACCAGAGGGCTGTCTTCCATTAAGAAGAAAAGCCATCAGCCTGATGAGAGACCCCAGGGTGGGAGGCCAACTTTTTCAGTTTGCACAGATCGAGCAGCAGTCTACCGCAGATGCCTGGGTGCAAGAAGTGGTATCTCACAGTTAGGTGTTTGCTTTCAAGAAACACCCTCCTCAAAGGTTTTTTTTGTACCAGCCCGTCTTCAGTGGATATAAAGGCCAGGTCTTTGCAAGAGGCAGTTCAGAAGTTGCTTCAGTCAGGAGTGATAATTCCAGTTCCTACTGCGCACAAGGACAAGGTTTTTATTCCAGCCTGTTTCTAGTCCAGATGCCAAGTGGGTTGTATCGGCCCATACTCAATCTCAAAGTGCTGAACAAGTACATTTGGGTGACTCGGTTTCATATGGAGAGTTTACGTTCCATTATTTTGGCCATTGAGACGGAGGATCTTATGGTATCCCTGGATATCCAGGATGCTTACCTACATGTTCGTATTTCACTGTCCCATCAGCGCTATCTCAGGTTTGCTATCAACATTTTCAGTTTCAGGTCCTACCATTTGGACTGGCCACAGCTCCCAGAGTATTCACCAAAATTATGGTGATAATGGCATCTTATCTCCATCAACAGGGAATAAGGATTTTTCCATACCTCAACGATTTATTAATCCTGGCACAATCTCAGGAATTGCTTCAGTGTCATCTGCAACAGACAATAGCTTGTTTGCAGAGACACTGTTGACTCATAATTTGGGCAAAGTCATCCCTGGTTCCGTCACAACGGATGACTCACTTGTGGACTGTGTTGATTCGGGTATTCAGAGAGTAATTTTACATCTGAACAAAATATCCAGAATTCAGGAGCTGCTGCACAGTCTAAGGGTATCCATTCACGCAGCAATGCGTGTGTTAGGGTTGATGGTGTTGACACTCAACATGGTGGAGTATGCTCCCACTCGAGGTCTATGCAATGTCTGATCCTTTCCAAATTGAATGGTTTTCATCAGACAAAAAAAACGCAGACTATGGTCCTTCCTCTGGAAGTAAGGAGGTCATTAGCCTGGTGGCTACAGACATCCCATCTGGACAAAGGAAGACCTTTTTGGATATCAGATTGGGAAATTCTGACAACAGATGCCAGCTTCCAGGGCTGGGGAGCGGTGTCAGGAAGGAGTTTCTTCCAGGGGCAGTGAACCAAGGAAGAAAGTTGCCTGCCAATAAATATATTGGAGCTTTGGGCCATATATATGGCACTTATTCAGGCAAAGGACGTCCTTCAGGGGAAACTAGTCCAAATCCACTCGGACAATGCAACGGCAGTAGCGTACCTCAACCATCAGGGAAAAACTTGCAGCCAAAACGCAAAGAAGGAGGTAAGTCATACGCTAAAGTGGGCAGAACGTCATCATCCAGCCTTGTCCGCAGCGTTCATTCCGAGGTCTTCCAAATTCTGGTAGACAAGTGGGGGGGGGGGGGGGGGGGTTTACCGGAGATAGATCTCATGGCGTCCTGTCTAAACAACAAAGTTCCCGCATACGGGTCAAGAACAAAGGATCCCAAAGTGATCTTTGTGGATCCCCTGTCAGTGAGATGGGACTTTCGTCTGACTTATGTGTTTCCACCAATCACCCTGTTACCCAGGGTGATGCGAAAGGCAAAACAAGGAAGGGGCGCCATGATACTAATAGCTCCGGCTTGACCCAGAAGACATTGGTACACAAATCTGCAGAGGCTGTCAATGAATTCTCCATTCCTGATCCCTCAACGTCCAGATCTACTGTTTCAGGGTCCTTGCTATCACAAGCACCTGGATCGACTGTCTATGACGGCGTGGCTCTTGAGACTTCCATCCTGAAAGCAAGAGGATTCTCACAACAGGTAAATCAAACAATGCTCAGAGCAAGGAAACCTTCCTCAGCTCGTATTTATCACCGAATATGGCAAGCCTATATTCTATGGTGCAGTCACCGGAAATTTGACCCTAGGTCTTTCAGAGTTTCCAGAGTCCTAGCATTCCTTTAAGCAGGAATGGACTAAGGGTGGCTTCCTTGGGAGTGCAAGTGTCAGCATTGACTCTGTGGTTCCAAAAGAAAATTGGTAACCTACAGGATGTGCGCACTTTTTCAAGGGAATGTTGCACAATCAACCTCCTTTTGTTCCTCCTACAGTGCCTTGGGACTTAAGTTTTGTCAAAGTCGAAAAATATTGCAGAACACACAGCACGTATAAACTGCACACACATGCCCACTGCGCGTGCACTTGTTCTGCAGTGCGTACGCACTTTGCGTATGGTCGGTCCTGCGCATCGGCGCGTGGTATGGGTATTTACGGCAGAGTTTGTGTACGCATGGAGGGCCATCAGAACACATTACATATTTAATCCAAATCGTGCACAAGGTACACATAGTCTCCTTGCACCACATCAGAAAGTTATAGCTGTTTAAATGGCTGCAGAACAAAGGGATTCACCTTTACAGGATAAGAGGGGACAGACTAAGGTTATAAGGTGATATTTGGTATCCAGCTGTAGGATATTTTAAGGGTAACATTTCGGTGGTGGTCTGCGGAAGATCGCATGTTCCTGCGGATAGTTATGTGCAGAAGCAGAATATAGATATAAATTGTATTTACTGTATATTATGTATGCGGCGGGAATCCAGAGGAGACCACCCACAAGAGCAGTTGAGAAAGACATCGCCTACCTTTTCAAATCAACCTATGACCTCTCCTGTACTGTAAAAGTGCATCCCTGTGTTCAATGGACAAAGTGATTACAGTATCCATTGTATTGCTTTTGTAAGACTTGTATAAATAAACGCATGCTGCAGGCCGGCTAGTCACAAGACTCACAATGTTATCTATTTGATTACGGAGGACTGGACCAGGAAGCGCACGCGAATATTCTCACGTATGTACATTGACTGTAGCCATTATTCTGTTATATATATTGTCTTGTATTGTAGTGTATAATTTGTATTGTAAACCCCCTTTCAGAAATAAACCACTGTGGTGTCTGAACCCAGCGGTAAACTCACAATTGGTGTCGTGTGCTCATTGCCCTGCTAAGGTTTAAAGTGTAATAGCATCACACTGCATTGCTGTATAAGGTTTAAAGTGTAATATCATTGCATTGCATTACTGTGAAGGTTTAAAGTGTATCTCTGGGTGTGTGCGCGCTGTGTGTACTTTGTACCCCCAGCGCGGCGTGTGTACGCAAAGTCCGTACACTACAGAACCCTTTTACGCTGATAGCGTAAAAGGTGCGTAGTGTGAATGAAGTATAGCGGCCACAGCGGCTAAAGGCTTAAGGTGTGTTTAAGGGTATAGCTGTCATTCCTGTAAAGATAATCGACATTATCAGTTTAGTCCTAAAGGCCCTTCAGGTTGCCCCATTTGAACCACTAAAATGAGTGGATCTTAAATGGTTGACAGCTAAAGTTCTCTTTCTATTGGCTATTGCTTCAGCTAGAAGAGTTTGATGTAGGGGCATTGTTATGTTGCCCTTATTTTCAGATTTTTTTATCCAGATAGAGCGGTTCTCGGAATCAAATCTTGGTATCTTCCTAAGGTGGTGTCTAAATTTCACCTTAAAGAAATTGTAGTCTCGGCCTTCCAAGGGCCGGACCTTTCTGCGGGAGATGCATCATTGGACGTATTCCATGCTTTAAGGATCTACGTGGATCGTACCAGTGCCATCAGAAAAACACACACACTCTTCGTTCTCTACGGTTTTCACAAGAGCAGACACTGTCGAGGTGGCTTTGAATGACTATTTCTCTATCGTCCTAGTGGATGCTGGGGTTCCTGAAAGGACCATGGGGAATAGCGGCTCCGCAGGAGACAGGGCACAAAAAGTAAAGCTTTAGGATCAGGTGGTGTGCACTGGCTCCTCCCCCTATGACCCTCCTCCAAGCCAGTTAGATTTTGTGCCCGGCCGAGAAGGGTGCAATTCTAGGTGGCTCTCATAAAGAGCTGCTTAGAGAGTTTAGCTTAGGTTTTTTATTTTACAGTGATTCCTGCTGGCAACAGGATCACTGCAACGAGGGACAGAGGGGAGAAGAAGTGAACTCACCTGCGTGCAGGATGGATTGGCTTCTTGGCTACTGGACATGAAGCTCCAGAGGGACGATCACAGGTACAGCCTGGATGGTCACCGGAGCCACGCCGCCGGCCCCCTCACAGATGCTGAAGCAAGAAGAGGTCCAGAATCGGCGGCTGAAGACTCCTGCAGTCTTCTTAAGGTAGCGCACAGCACTGCAGCTGTGCGCCATTTTCCTCTCAGCACACTTCACACGGCAGTCACTGAGGGTGCAGGGCGCTGGGGGGGGGCGCCCTGGGAGGCAAATGAAAACCTTTAAAAAGGCTAAAAATACCTCACATATAGCCCCAGAGGCTATATGGAGATATTTACCCCTGCCTAAATGTACTAAATAGCGGGAGACGAGCCCGCCGGAAAAGGGGGCGGGGCCTATCTCCTCAGCACACGGCGCCATTTTCTGTCACAGCTCCGCTGGTCAGGAAGGCTCCCAGGTCTCTCCCCTGCACTGCACTACAGAAACAGGGTATAACAGAGAGGGGGGGCAAAATAAATGGCTATATATATATTAATATAAAAGCAGCTATAAGGGAGCACTTAATCATAAGGCTATCCCTGTCATATATAGCGCTTTTTGGTGTGTGCTGGCAGACTCTCCCTCTGTCTCCCCAAAGGGCTAGTGGGTCCTGTCTTCGTATAGAGCATTCCCTGTGTGTCTGCTGTGTGTCGGTACGTGTGTGTCGACATGTATGAGGACGATATTGGCGTGGAGGCGGAGCAATTGCCTGTAATGGTGATGTCACTCTCTAGGGAGTCGACACCGGAATGGATGGCTTATTTAGGAAATTACGTGATAATGTCAACACGCTGCAAAGTCGGTTGACGACATGAGACGGCCGACAAACAATTAGTACGGTCCAGACGTCTCAAAAACACCGTCAAGGGTTTTTTAAAACGCCCGTTTACTTTAGTCGGTCGACACAGACACAGACAGGGACACTGAATCCAGTGTCGACGGTGAATAAACAAACGTATTCCTTATTAGGGCCACACGTTAAAGGCAATGAAGGAGGTGTTACGTATTTCTGATACTACAAGTACCACAAAAGAGGGTATTATGTGGGATGTGAAAAAACTACCATAGTTTTTCCTGAATCAGATAAATTAAATAAAGTGTGTGATGATGCGTGGGTTCCCCCCGATAGAAAATTATGGGCGGTATACCCTTTCCCGCCAGAAGTTAGGGCGCGTTGGGAAACACCCCTTAAGGTGGATAAGGCGCTCACACGCTTATCAAAACAAGTGGCGGTACCGTCTATAGATAGGGCCGTCCTCAAGGACCAGCTGACAAGGCTGGAAAATATAATAAAAAGTATATACACACATACTGGTGTTATACTGCGGCCAGCGATCGCCTCAGCCTGGATGTGCAGAGCTAGGGTGGCTTGGTCGGATTCCCTGACTAAAAATATTGATACCCTTGACAGGGACAGTATTTTATTGACTATAGAGCATTTCTATATATGCGAGATGCACAGAGGGATATTTGCACTCTGGCATCATGAATAAACGCGATGTCCATAACTGCCAGAAGATGTTATGGACACGACAGTGGTCAGGTGATGCAGATTCCAAACGGCACAGTATGGCCGTATAAAGGAAGAGGACTTGTTTGGGGTCGGTCCATCGGACCTGGTGGTCACGGCAACTGCTGGAAAATCCACCGTTTTTTACCCTAAGTCACATCTCTGCAGAAAAAGACACCGTCTTTTCAGCCTCAGTCCTCTCGTCCCTATAAGATCATATCTGCCCAGGGATAGAGGAAAGGGAAGAAGACTGCAGCAGGCAGCCCATTCCCAGGAACAGAAGCGTTCCACCGCGTCTGACAAGTTCTCAGCATGGCGCTGAGACCGTACAGGACCCCTGGATCCTACAAGTAGTATCCCGGGGGTACAGATGGGAATGTCGAGACGTTTCCCCTTCGCAGGCTCCTGAAGTCTGCTTTACCAAGTCTCCCTCCGACAAGGAGGTAGTATGGGAAAAAATTCACAAGCTGTATTCCCAGCAGGTGATAATTAAATTACCCCTCCTACTACAGAAAAGGGGTATTATTCCACACTATATTGTGGTACTGAAGCCAGAAGGCTAGGTGAGACTTATTCTAAAAATTTTTTTTTTTTTTTGAACACTTACAAAGGTTCAAATTAAGATGAAGTCACTCAGAGCAGTGATAACGAACCAGGAAGAAGGGGACTATATAGTGTCCCGGGACATCAGGGATGCTTACCTCTATGTCCCAAATTTGCCCTTCTCACTAAGGGTACCTCAGGTTCGTGGTGCAGAACTGTCACTATCAGTTTCAGACGCTGCCGTTTGGATTGTCCACGGCACCCCGGGGTCTTTACCAAGGTAATGGCCGAAATGATGATTCTTCTTCGAAGAAAAGGCGTCTTAATTATCCCTTACTTGGACGATCTCCTGATAGGGGCATAGTCCAGGGAACAGTTGGAGGTCGGAGTAGCACTATCTCGGATACTGCTACAATCAGCACGGGTGGATTCTAAATATTCCAAAATCGCAGCTGATCCCGACGACACGTCTGCTGTGCCTAGGGATGATTCTGGACACAGTCCAGAAAAAGGTGTTTCTCCCGGAAGAGAAAGCCAGGGAGTTATCCGAGCAAGTCAGGAACCTCCTAAAAACAGTGCATCATTGCACAAGGGTCCTGGTAAAAATGGTGGCTTCCTACGAAGCAATTCCATTCGGCAGATTTCACGTAAGAACTTTTTAGTGGGATCTGCTGGACAAATGGTCCGGATCGCATCTTCAGATGCATCAGCGGATAACCCAATATCCAAGGACAAGGGTGTCTCTCCTGTGGTGGTTATAGAGTGCTCATCTTCTAGAGGGCCGCAGATTCGGCATTCAGGATTGGATGCTGGTAACCACGGAGCCCAGCCTGAGAGGCTGGGGAGCAGTCACACAAGGGAAAAATTTCCAGGGAGTGTGATCAAGTATGGAGACTTTTCTCCACATAAATATACTGGAGCTAAGGGTAAATTTATAATGCTCTAAGCTTAGCAAGACCTCTGCTTCAAGGTCAGCCGGTATTGATCCAGTGGGAAAAACATCACGGCAGTCGCCCACGTAAACAGACAGGGCGACACAAGAAGCAGGAGGGCAATGGCAGAAACTGCAAGGACTTTTCGCTGGGCGGAAAATCATGTGATAACACTGTCAGCAGTTTTTCATCCCGGGAATGGAAACTGGGAAGCAGACTTCCTCAGCACGACCTCCACCCGGGAGAGTGGAAACTTCATTGAGAAGTTTTTTCCACATGATTGTAAACCGTTGGGAAATACCAAAGGTGGACATGATGGCGTCCCGTCTGAACAAAAAACGGGACAGGTATTGCGCCAGGTCAAGAGACTCTCAGGCAATAGATGTGGACGTTCTGGTAACACCGTGGGTGTACCAGTCGGTGTATGTGTTCCCTCCTCTGCTTCTCATACCTAAGGTGCTGAGAATTATAAGACGTAGAGGAGTAAGAACTATACTCATGGCTCCGGATTGGCCAAGAAGGACTTGGTACCCGGAACTTCAAGAGATGCTTACAGAGGTCTTATGGCCTCTGCCGCTAAGAAGGGACTTGCTTCAGCAAGTACCATGTCTGTTCCAAGACTTACCGCAGCTGCGTTTGTCGGCATGGCGATGGAAAGCCGGATCCTAAGGGAAAAAAGGCATTCCGGAAGAGGTCATTCCTACCCTGGTCAAAGCCAGAAAGGAGGTGACCGCACAACATTATCACCACGTGTGGCGAAAATATGTTGCGTGGTGTGAGGCCAGGAAGGCCCCACAAAGAAATTTCAACTCGGTCGTTTCCTGCATTTCCTGCAAACAGGAGTGTCTATGGGCCTCAAATTGGGGTCCATTAAGGTTCAAATTCGGCCCTGTAAATTTTCTTCCAGAAAGAATTGGCTTCAGTTCCTGAAGTCCAGAAGTTTGTCAAGGGAGTATTGCATATACAAACCCCTTTTTTGTGCCTCCAGTGGCACTGTGGGATCTCAACGTTGTTCTGGGATTCCTCAAATCACATTGGTTTAAAACCAGTCAAATATGTGGATTTGAAGCATCTCACATAAAAAGTGACCATGCTCTTGGCCCTGGCTTGGACCAGGCGAGTGTCAAATTGGTGGTTTTTTCTCAAAAAAGCCCATATCTGTTTGTCCATTCGGACAGGGCAGAGCTGCGGACTCGTCCCCAGTTCTCTCCCTAAGGTGGTGTCAGTGTTTCACCTGAACCAGCTTATTGTGGTGCCTTGCACCTACTAGGGACTTGGAGGACTCCAAGTTGCTAGAAGTTGTCAGGGCCCTGAAAATATGTTCCAGGACAGCTGGAGTCAGAAAATCTGACTCGCTGTTTATACTGTATGCACCCAACAAGTTGGGTGCGCCTGCTTCTAAGCAGTCGATTGCTCGTTGGTTTTGTAACACAATTCAACTTGCACATTCTGAGGCAGGCCTGCCACAGTCTAAATCGGTTAAGGCCCATTCCACAAGGAAGGTGGGCTCATCTTGGGCGGCTGCCCGAGAGGTCTCGGCATTACAACTCTGCCGAGCAGATACGTGGTCAGGGGAGAACACGTTTGTAAAATTCTACAAATTTGATATCCTGGCAAAAGAGGACCTGGAGTTCTCTCATTCGGTGCTGCAGAGTCATCCGCACTCTCCCGCCCGTTTGGGAGCTTTGGTATAATCCCCATGGTCCTTTCAGGAACCCCAGCATCCACTAGGACGATAGAGAAAATAAGAATTTACTTACCGATAATTCTATTTCTCGGAGTCCGTAGTGGATGCTGGGCGCCCATCCCAAGTGCGGATTATCTGCAATACTTGTACATAGTTACAAAAATCGGGTTATTATTGTTGTGAGCCATCTTTTCAGAGGCTCCGCTGTTATCATACTGTTAACTGGGTTTAGATCACAAGTTGTACGGTGTGATTGGTGTGGCTGGTATGAGTCTTACCCGGGATTCAAAATTCCTCCCTTATTGTGTACGCTCGTCCGGGCACAGTACCTAACTGGCTTGGAGGAGGGTCATAGGGGGAGGAGCCAGTGCACACCACCTGATCCTAAAGCTTTACTTTTTGTGCCCTGTCTCCTGCGGAGCCGCTATTCCCCATGGTCCTTTCAGGAACCCCAGCATCCACTACGGACTCCGAGAAATAGAATTATCGGTAAGTAAATTCTTATTTTCTCTAACGTCCTAAGTGGATGCTGGGGACTCCGTACGGACCATGGGGAATAGCGGGTCCGCAGGAGACTGGGCACAAAAGTAAAAGCTTTAGGACTACCTGGTGTGCACTGGCTCCTCCCCCTATGACCCTCCTCCAAGCCTCAGTTAGATTTTTGTGCCTGAACGAGAAGGGTGCACACTAGGTGGCTCTCCTGAGCTGCTTAGTGAAAAGTTTAGTTTTAGGTTTTTTATTTTCAGTGAGACCTGCTGGCAACAGGTTCACTGCACCGAGGGACTAAGGGGAGAAGAAGCGAACTCACCTGCGTGCAGAGTGGATTGGGCTTCTTAGGCTACTGGACATTAGCTCCAGAGGGACGATCACAGGCCCAGCCATGGATGGGTCCCAGAGCCGCGCCGCCGGCCCCCTTACAGAGCCAGAAGACTGAAGAGGTCCGGGAAATCGGCGGCAGAAGACGTCCTGTCTTCAATAAGGTAGCGCACAGCACCGCAGCTGTGCGCCATTGCTCTCAGCACACTTCACACTCCGGTCACTGAGGGTGCAGGGCGCTGGGGGGGGCGCCCTGAGACGCAATAAAAACACCTTAGATGGCTAAAAATACATCACATATAGCTCCTGGGCTATATGGATGCATTTAACCCCTGCCAGTTTTTCCTTAAAAAAGCGGGAGAAAGGCCGCCGAGAAGGGGGCGGAGCCTATCTCCTCAGCACACAAGCGCCATTTTCCCACACAGCTCCGTTGGAGGGAAGCTCCCTGACTCTCCCCTGCAGTCCTGCACTACAGAAACAGGGTAAAACAAGAGAGGGGGGGGCACTAAATTTGGCAGATTAATAATACAGCAGCTATATAAGGGAAAAACACTTATATAAGGTTATCCCTGTATATATATAGCGCTCTGGTGTGTGCTGGCAAACTCTCCCTCTGTCTCCCCAAAGGGCTAGTGGGGTCCTGTCCTCTATCAGAGCATTCCCTGTGTGTGTGCTGTGTCTGTACGTTGTGTCGACATGTATGAGGAGGAAAATGGTATGGAGGCGGAGCAATTGCCTGTAATAGTGATGTCACCCCCTAGGGAGTCGACACCTGACTGGATGGTCGTATGGAAGGAATTACGTGATAGCGTCAGCACTTTACAAAAAACTGTTGACGACATGAGACAGCCGGAAAAACAGTTAATACCTGTCCAGGCGTCTCAAACACCGTCAGGGGCTCTAAAGCGCCAGTTACCTCAGATGGTCGACACAGACCCAGACACGGACACTGACTCCAGTGTCGACGGTGAGGAAACAAACGTATTTTCCAGTAGGGCCACACGTTACATGATCACGGCAATGAAGGAGGTTTTGAACATTTCTAATACTACAAGTACCACAAAAAAGGGTATTATGTGGGGTGTGAAAAAACTACCCGTAGTTTTTCCTGAATCAGATGAATTAAATGAGGTGTGTGATGAAGCGTGGGTTTCCCCCGATAAAAAACTGCTAATTTCTAAAAAATTAGTGGCATTATACCCTTTCCCGCCAGAGGTTAGGGCGCGTTGGGAAACACCCCCTAGGGTAGATAAGGCGCTCACACGCTTATCAAAACAAGTGGCGTTACCATCTCCGGATACGGCCGCCCTCAAGGAGCCAACTGATAGAAAGCTGGAAAATATCCTAAAAAGTATATACACACATACTGGTGTTATACTGAGACCAGCAATCGCCTCAGCCTGGATGTGCAGTGCTGGGGTGGCTTGGTCGGATTCCCTGACTGAAAATATTGATACCCTAGACAGGGACAATATATTATTGACTATAGAGCATTTAAAGGATGCATTTCTATATATGCGAGATGCACAGAGGGATATTTGCACTCTGGCATCAAGAGTAAGTGCGCTGTCCATTTCTGCCAGAAGAGGGTTATGGACGCGACAGTGGTCAGGTGATGCGGATTCCAAACGGCATATGGAAGTATTGCCGTATAAAGGGGAGGAGTTATTTGGGGTCGGTCTATCGGACCTGGTGGCCACGGCAACGGCTGGGAAATCCACCTTTTTACCCCAGGTCACCTCTCAGCAGAAAAAGACACCGTCTTTTCAGGCTCAGTCCTTTCGTCCCCATAAGGGCAAGCGGGCAAAAGGCCACTCATATCTGCCCCGGGGCAGAGGAAGGGGAAAAAGACTGCAGCAGGCAGCCTCTTCCCAGGAACAGAAGCCCTCCCCCGCTTCTGCCAAGTCCTCAGCATGACGCTGGGGCCTTACATGCGGACTCAGGTACGGTGGGGGGTCGTCTCAAGAATTTCAGCGCGCAGTGGGCTCACTCGCAAGTGGACCCCTGGATCCTGCAGGTAGTATCTCAGGGGTACAAATTGGAATTCGAGACGTCTCCCCCTCGCCGGTTCCTGAAGTCTGCTTTACCAACGTCTCCCTCCGACAGGGAGGCGGTATTGGAAGCCATTCACAAGCTGTATTCCCAGCAGGTGATAATCAAGGTACCCCTCCTACAACAGGGAAAGGGGTATTATTCCACGCTGTTTGTGGTACCGAAGCCGGACGGCTCGATGAGACCTATTTTAAATCTGAAATCCTTGAACACTTACATACAAAGGTTCAAATTCAAGATGGAGTCACTCAGAGCAGTGATAGCGAACCTGGAAGAAGGGGACTATATGGTGTCTCTGGACATCAAGGATGCTTACCTCCATGTCCCAATTTGCCCTTCTCACCAAGGGTACCTCAGGTTTGTGGTACAGAACTGTCACTATCAGTTTCAGACGCTGCCGATTGGATTGTCCACGGCACCCCGGGCCTTTACCAAGGTAATGGCCGAAATGATGATTCTTCTTCGAAGAAAAGGCGTCTTAATTATCCCTTACTTGGACGATCTCCTGATAAGGGCAAGGTCCAGGGAACAGTTAGAGGTCGGAGTAGCACTATCTCAAGTAGTGCTACGACAGCACGGGTGGATTCTAAATATTCCAAAATCGCAGCTGATTCCGACGACACGTCTGCTGTTCCTAGGGATGATTCTGGACACAGTCCAGAAAAAGGTGTTTCTCCCGGAGGAGAAAGCCAGGGAGTTATCCGAGCTAGTCAGGAAACTCCTAAAACCAGGCCAAGTGTCAGTGCATCAATGCACAAGGGTCCTGGGAAAAATGGTGGCTTCTTACGAAGCGATTCCATTCGGCAGATTCCACGTAAGAACTTTTCAGTGGGATCTGCTGGAAAAATGGTCCGGATCGCATCTTCAGATGCATCAGCGGATAGCCCTGTCTCCAAGGACAAGGGTGTCTCTCCTGTGGTGGTTGCAGAGTGCTCATCTTCTAGAGGGCCGCAGATTTGGCATTCAGGACTGGGTCCTGGTGACCACGGATGCCAGCCTGAGAGGCTGGGGAGCAGTCACACAGGGAAGAAATTTCCAGGGCTTGTGGTCAAGCCTGGAGACATCACTTCACATAAATATCCTGGAGCTAAGAGCCATCTACAATGCTCTGAGCCTAGCAAGACCTCTGCTTCAAGGTTAGCCGGTGCTGATCCAGTCGGACAACATCACGGCAGTCGCCCACGTAAACAGACAGGGCGGCACAAGAAGCAGGAGGGCAATGACAGAAGTTGCAAGGATTCTTCGCTGGGCAGAAAATCATGTGATAGCACTGTCAGCAGTGTTCATTCCAGGTGTGGACAACTGGGAAGCAGACTTCCTCAGCAGACACGTCCTCCACCCGGGGGAGTGGGGACTTCACCCAGAAGTTTTCCACATGATTGTGAACCATTGGGAAAAACCAAAGGTGGACATGATGGCGTCCCGCCTCAACAAAAAACTAGACAGATATTGCGCCAGGTCAAGGGACCCTCAGGCAATAGCTGTGGACGCTCTGGTAACACCATGGGTGTACCAGTCAGTGTATGTGTTCCCTCCTCTGCCTCTCATACCCAAGGTACTGAGGATCATAAGAAGGAGAGGAGTAAGGACTATACTCGTGGCTCCGGATTGGCCAAGAAGGACTTGGTACCCGGAACTTCAAGAGATGCTCACAGAGGACCCGTGGCCTCTACCTCTAAGAAAGGACCTGCTCCAGCAGGGACCCTGTCTCTTCCAAGACTTACCGCGGCTGCGTTTGACGGCATGGCGGTTGAACGCCGGAACCTGAAGGAAAAAGGCATTCCGGATGAAGTCATCCCTACCCTGATCAAAGCCAGGAAGGATGTAACCGTACAACATTATCACCGTATTTGGCGTAAATATGTTGCGTGGTGCGAGGCCAGGAAGGCCCCTACAGAGGAATTTCAACTGGGTCGTTTCCTGCATTTCCTACAAACAGGACTGTCTATGGGCCTAAAATTAGGGTCCATTAAGGTTCAGATTTCGGCCCTGTCGATTTTCTTCCAAAAAGAACTGGCTTCAGTTCCTGAAGTACAGACGTTTGTCAAGGGGGTACTGCATATACAAACTCCTTTTGTGCCTCCAGTGGCACCTTGGGATCTAAATGTAGTTTTGGGATTCCTAAAATCACATTGGTTTGAACCACTTTCCACTGTGGACTTAAAATATCTCACATGGAAGGTGGTAATGCTGTTAGCCTGGGCTTCAGCCAGGCGTGTCTCAGAATTGGCGGCTTTATCCTATAAAAGCCCTTACCTAATTTTTCATACGGACAGGGCAGAATTGAGGACTCGTCCTCAATTTCTCCCTAAGGTGGTTTCAGCATTTCACTTGAACCAGCCTATTGTGGTGCCTGCGGCTACTAGGGACTTGGAGGACTCCAAGTTGCTGGACGTAGTCAGGGCCCTGAAAATATATGTTTCCAGGACGGCTGGAGTCAGAAAATCTGACTCGCTGTTTATCCTGTATGCACCCAACAAGCTGGGTGCTCCTGCTTCTAAGCAGACTATTGCTCGCTGGATTTGTAGTACAATTCAGCTTGCACATTCTGTGGCAGGCCTGCCACAGCCAAAATCTGTAAATGCCCATTCCACAAGGAAGGTGGGCTCATCTTGGGCGGCTGCCCGAGGGGTCTCGGCTTTACAACTTTGCCGAGCAGCTACTTGGTCAGGGGCAAACACGTTTGCTAAATTCTACAAATTTGATACCCTGGCTGAGGAGGACCTGGAGTTCTCTCATTCGGTGCTGCAGAGTCATCCGCACTCTCCCGCCCGTTTGGGAGCTTTGGTATAATCCCCATGGTCCTTACGGAGTCCCCAGCATCCACTTAGGACGTTAGAGAAAATAAGAATTTACTTACCGATAATTCTATTTCTCATAGTCCGTAGTGGATGCTGGGCGCCCATCCCAAGTGCGGATTGTCTGCAATACTTGTACATAGTTATTGTTACAAAAATCGGGTTATTATTGTTGTGAGCCATCTTTTCAGAGGCTCCTCTGTTATCATGCTGTTAACTGGGTTCAGATCACAGGTTGTACGGTGTGATTGGTGTGGCTGGTATGAGTCTTACCCGGGATTCAATATCCTTCCTTATTGTGTACGCTCGTCCGGGCACAGTATCCTAACTGAGGCTTGGAGGAGGGTCATAGGGGGAGGAGCCAGTGCACACCAGGTAGTCCTAAAGCTTTTACTTTTGTGCCCAGTCTCCTGCGGAGCCGCTATTCCCCATGGTCCTTACGGAGTCCCCAGCATCCACTACGGACTATGAGAAATAGAATTATCGGTAAGTAAATTCTTATTTTCAGAAGCATATTCTCAAGCTGATCTCCCTGTTCCGGCTAATGTTTCTTCTCACTCTTCTCGTAAGGTAGGTCCGTCATGGGCATTACAATGTGGTGCTTCAGCAGAACAGATATGTAAGGCAGCCACATGGTCTTCATTTAACACATTCATTAGATATTATGCGTTTGATACCTTTGCCTCTCAGGACGCTGAATTCGGGCTAAAGATTGCACTGTCCAATCAGGAGCGTCCCCACCACTAAATATCCTGTGGATAACCTGTGGACCCTGCAGGAGAAATAATCGTTATGGTAGACTTACCATTGATAACTCTATTTCTCCTAAGTCCACAGGATCCACAGGGATCCCACCCTGATGCACCTGATTTGAGCATCCTTTTACTTGCTAACCTCTTCCTACTTGTGCGTAAGGGTGTGCATGTGTGTTCTTCTCGCCTGATTAGGGCTCTCTATGATGCTCCTGCCTTGAGCTTTGTAAAAACAACTGATTTGCCTGAGCCAGGAGGCGGGGATATAGGGACGGGCCCATTGCATTCTGGGAGGCAGAAAGCTTTGATCGTTTGGTGCCAATCCGCTGTCGCTACCTCATATCCCAATGTTATTCTGTGGATCTTGTGTACTTAGGAGATAATAGAATTATCAACAGTAAGTCTACCATAACGATTATTTCTGTATTTTGCCATGTTTGCATACCATAATAAGTTGTCATGGGGATGGGACTCAAGTGTATACACAGAATGCATTTTTGTTTCATATACGCCTTATACACACAAGTAAATGCACCAAAGAGAAGAAATACAAACTTTGTACAACAGCTATTAGTGCAGCAATCCACACAGAGGCTCTTCCCACCTTCACCACATATAATGCCCCCACAAATGAACAGGATACCACTCCACCAGTGCTTGATTGAACCACAGCACAGGTGTGTATTACACCTCAAAGTTATCGGACATAACCAGAAAGTTAGGGAATGAATAGCAACCTATGCATTTGCTCGCTTTCTGGTTATTTGTGATACACACCTGTGCTGTGGGGTTCTAAAAGAGGAGAATAGCATATGGAATTAAAGAAACCACATTATTAAGTGGTCCATCAATCGCTTGTTGAGTGGTATCCTGTTAATTTGTGTGTACCTTATACACACAGCCTGAATGTAATTTTATACAATATTTTTAATAACTTGTGCATGAACTAAAGTTTGTATACATTGAACCATCAGAAAGCAAAGGTGTAACACTCTCGCATTCAAAAAATTCCTTATTTCGCAATATTCCGTATTTCTGAATTTTGCATATGGGAGATACAACCTGTATTGCATTGTTTGTTTATACTATTGTAATTCTCCAATAGCTCTATGAACACTTGGTGGCACCTTATACATATAATGTAATGATAAAGTAATAAGAATTGTGCACCTGCAAAAAAAAAAGGTTTATAGTGACAGCCTGTCAAAGACAATAGCATTATTTAAGCAATCCTTCTCCTTAAACTTCAATTGAAGTCCAATCAAATGGCCATCAAACACATTGTACACCTTTTGTTTTCTTCATCTCTGGAAAAAGGTACAGACATCACAGCGTATTTCCTTTTGCATCGATAGGAAGGGAAACAAACAGAATATGCTGAACTGGTGTTGCCAGATAAACACACACAGAGTTTGTGTTTTATACAACTTCAAACTCCAAATCAGTCATGCAATGTGCTTGATGCCCAGCATGCCAGCTACAAAGAGTGGCACTGGCATAGTAATGTTCAGTCTAGATCACAACGTGAAATTGAAATACAATAGATATTTTGTTTTGTTATACTACTCTACTATTTTCTCTGACGTCCTAGTGGATGCTGGGAACTCCGTAAGGACCATGGGGAATAGCGGCTCCGCAGGAGACTGGGCACAACTAAAGAAAGCTTTAGGACTACCTGGTGTGCACTGGCTCATCCCTCTATGACCCTCCTCCAGACCTCAGTTAGAATTTTGTGCCCGGCTGAGCTGGATGCACACTAGGGGCTCTCCTGAGCTCTTAGAAAAAGAAAGTTTATTTTAGGTTTTTTATTTTCAGTGAGATCTGCTGGCAACAGACTCACTGCTACGAGGGTCTAAGGGGAGAGAAGCGAACCTACCTGCTTGCAGCTAGCTTGGGCTTCTAGGCTACTGGACACCATTAGCTCCAGAGGGATCGAACACAGGCCCAGCCTTGGTCGTCCGGTCCCGGAGCCGCGCCGCCGTCCCCCTTACAGAGCCAGAAGCAAGAAGAGGGTCCTGAAAATCGGCGGCAGAAGACTTCGGTCTTCATCAAGGTAGCGCACAGCACTGCAGCTGTGCGCCATTGCTTCCCATGCACACCTCACACTCCGGTCACTGATGGGTGCAGGGCGCTGGGGAGGGGGGGGGGGGGTGCGCCAATGGGCAGCAATATTGAGTACCTTGGCTGGCAAATAACACATAATATAGTCATAGAGACTATATATGTGTAAAATACCCCTGCCAGATATACATAGAAAAAAGCGGGAGAAGTCCGCCGAAAAAGGGGCGGGGCTATCTCCCTCAGCACACTGGCGCCATTTTCCCTCAGCTCCGCTGGAAGGATCGCTCCCAGGCTCTCCCCTGCAGTTTCCAGACTACATAGGGTAAAAAAGAGAGGGGGGGGGGGGGCACTAAATTTAGGCGCAATATTGTGTATACAAGCAGCTATTGGGAAAAATCACTCAGTTATAGTGTTAATCCCTGTGTTATATAGCGCTGTTGGTGTGTGCTGGCATACTCTCTCTCTGTCTCCCCAAAGGGCTTTGTGGGGTTCTGTCCTCAGTCAGAGCATTCCCTGTGTGTGTGCGGTGTGTCGGTACGGCTGTGTCGACATGTTTGATGAGGAGGCTTATGTGGAGGCGGAGCAGGTGCCGATAAATGTGATGTCACCCGCTGCGGGGTCGACACCTGAGTGGATGGTTATGTGGAAGGAATTACGCGACAGTGTCGACTCCTTACATAAAAGGTTTGACGACATAGCAGATGTGGGACAGCCGGCTTCTCAGCCTGTGCCTGCCCAGACGTCTCTAAAGCCATCAGGGGCTCTAAAATGCCCGCTACCTCAGATGGCAGACACAGATGTCGACACGGATACTGACTCCAGTGTCGACGATGATGAGACTAGTGTACATTCCAATAGAGCCACCCGTTACATGATTACGGCAATGAAAAATGTGTTGCATATTTCTGATATTACCCCAGGTACCACAAAAAAGGGTATTATGTTTGGGGAGAAAAAACTACCAGTGGTTTTTCCCCCATCTGATAAATTAAATGAAGTATGTGAAGAAGCGTGGGCTTCCCCCGATAAGAAACTGGTAATTTCTAAAAAGTTACTAATGGCGTACCCTTTCCCGCCAGAGGACAGGTCACGTTGGGAGACATCCCCTAGGGTGGATAAAGCGCTCACACGTCTGTCAAAAAAGGTGGCACTACCGTCTCCGGACACGGCCGCCCTAAAGGAGCCTGCAGATAGAAAGCAGGAGGCTATCCTGAAGTCTGTATATACACACTCAGGTATTATACTGAGACCGGCTATTGCTTCAGCATGGATGTGCAGTGCTGCAGCTGCGTGGTCAGATTCCCTGTCGGAAATCATTGATACCCTAGACAGGGACACTATATTGCTAACCGTAGAGCATATTTAAAGACGCTGTCTTGTACATGAGAGATGCACAGAGGGATATTTGCTAGCTGGCATCTACAATAAACGCAATGTCCATTTCTGCCAGGAGAGGATTGTGGACTCGGCAGTGGACAGGAGATGCAGATTCTAAAAGGCACATGGAAGTATTGCCTTACAAGGGTGAGGAGTTGTTTGGGGATGGTCTCTTGGACCTCGTTTCCACAGCGACAGCTGGGAAGTCAGCATTTTTACCCCATGTTCCCTCACAGCCAAAGAAAGCACCATATTATCAGGTACAGTCCTTTCGGCCCCAGAAAGGCAAGCGGGTTAGAGGCGCATCCTTTCTGCCCAGAGGCAGAGGTAGAGGGAAAAAGCTGCAACATACAGCCAGTTCCCAGGAACAAAAGTCCTCCCCCGCTTCCTCTAAGTCCACCGCATGACGCTGGGGCTCCACAGGCGGAGCCAGTTACGGTGTCTCAAGAACTTCAGCGACCAGTGGGCTCGCTCACGGGTGGATCCCTGGATTCTACAAGTAGTATCTCAGGGGTACAAGCTGGAATTCGAGACGTCTCCCCCTCGCCGTTTCCTCAAATCTGCCTTGCCGACAGCTCCCCCGGACAGGGAGGCAGTGCTGGAGGCGATTCACAAGCTGTATTCTCAGCAGGTGATAATCAAGGTACCCTTCCTTCAACAAGGACGGGGTTACTATTCCACAATGTTTGTGGTACCGAAACCGGATGGTTCTGTGAGACCCATTTTAAATTTAAAATCCTTGAACACTTATATAAGAAGGTTAAAGTTCAAGATGGAATCGCTCAGGGCGGTGATTGCAAGCCTGGACGAGGGGGATTCCATGGTATCACTGGACATCAAGGATGCTTACCTGCATGTCCCCATTTACCCTCCTCACCAGGAGTACCTCAGATTTGTGGTACAGGACTGTCATTACCAATTCCAGACGTTGCCGTTTGGTCTGTCCACGGCACCGAGGGTATTTACCAAGGTAATGGCCGAAATGATGATACTCCTTCGGAGAAAGGGAGTTTTAATTATCCCGTACTTGGACGATCTCCTTATAAAGGCGAGGTCCAGGGAACAGTTGTTGATCGGTGTAGCACTAGCTCGGGAAGTGCTACAACAGCACGGCTGGATCCTGAATATTCCAAAGTCGCAGCTGGTTCCTACAACGCGTCTACTGTTCCTGGGGATGGTTCTGGACACAGAACATAAAAAAGTATTTCTCCCGGAGGAGAAGGCCAAGGAGTTGTCATCTCTAGTCAGAGACCTCCTAAAACCAAAACAGGTGTCGGTGCACCACTGCACGCGAGTCCTGGGAAAGATGGTGGCTTCTTACGAAGCAATTCCATTCGGAAGGTTCCATGCAAGGATCTTTCAGTGGGATCTGTTGGACAAGTGGTCCGGATCGCATCTTCAGATGCATCGGCTGATAACCCTGTCTCCAAGGACCAGGGTGTCGCTGTTGTGGTGGCTGCAGAGTGCTCATCTTCTAGAGGGCCGCAGATTCGGCATACAGGACTGGGTCCTGGTGACCACGGATGCCAGCCTTCGAGGTTGGGGGGCAGTCACACAGGGAAGAAACTTCCAGGGACTATGGATAAGTCAGGGGACTTCCCTACACATAAATATTCTGGAACTAAGGGCCATTTACAATGCCCTAAGTCAGGCAAGACCCCTGCTTCAACACCAGCCGGTGCTGATCCAGTCAGACAACATCACGGCGGTCGCCCATGTAAACCGACAGGGCGGCACAAGAAGCAGGATGGCAATGGCAGAAGCCACAAGGATTCTCCGATGGGCGGAAAATCATGTGTTAGCACTGTCAGCAGTGTTCATTCCCGGAGTGGACAACTGGGAAGCAGACTTTCTCAGCAGACACTACCTCCACCCGGGAGAGTGGGGACTTCATCCAGAAGTCTTCCAAATGATTGTACACCGGTGGGAAAGGCCACAGGTGGACATGATGGCGTCCCGCCTCAACAAAAAGCTAAAAAGATATGGCGCCAGGTCAAGGGACCCTCAGGCGATAGCTGTGGACGCTCTGGTAACACCGTGGGTGTACCGGTCGGTGTATGTGTTCCCTCCTCTGCCTCTCATACCCAAGGTACTGAGACTAATAAGAAGGAGAGGAGTAAGAACTATACTCATTGTTCCGGATTGGCCAAGAAGAGCTTGGTACCCAGAACTTCAAGAAATGATCTCAGAGGACCCATGGCCTCTGCCGCTCAGACAGGACCTGCTGCAGCAGGGGCCCTGTCTGTTCCAAGACTTACCGCGGCTGCGTTTGACGGCATGGCGGTTGAACGCCGGATCCTGAGGGAAAAAGGCCTTCCGGAGGAAGTTATCCCTACGCTTATTAAAGCTAGGAAAGAAGTGACCGCAAACCATTATCACCGCATATGGCGGAAATATGTTGCGTGGTGTGAGGCCAGGAAGGCCCCAACGGAGGAATTTCAGCTAGGTCGATTTCTGCACTTCCTACAGTCAGGGGTGACTATGGGCCTAAAATTGGGTTCCATTAAGGTCCAGATTTCGGCTCTATCGATTTTCTTCCAAAAAGAACTGGCTTCACTACCTGAAGTTCAGACATTTGTTAAGGGAGTGCTGCATATTCAGCCCCCTTGTGTGCCCCCAGTGGCACCTTGGGATCTCAACGTGGTGTTGGATTTCCTAAAGTCGCATTGGTTTGAACCACTTAAAACCGTGGAACTAAAATATCTCACGTGAAAAGTGGTCATGCTGTTGGCCTTGGCTTCGGCCAGGCGTGTGTCAGAATTGGCGGCTTTGTCTTGTAAAAGCCCTTCTCTGATTTTCCATATGGATAGGGCGGAATTGAGGACTCGTCCCCAATTTCTCCCAAAGGTGGTTTCAGCGTTTCATTTGAACCAGCCTATTGTGGTGCCTGCGGCTACTCGTGACTTGGAGGACTCCAAGTTGCTGGACGTAGTCCGGGCCCTAAAAATCTATGCTTCCAGGACAGCTGGAGTCAGAAAGACTGACTCGCTATTTATCCTGCATTGCCCAACAAGTTGGGTGCGCCTGCTTCAAAGCAGACTATTGCTCGCTGGATCTGTAGCACGCTACAACTTGCACATTATGCGGCTGGACTGCCGCATCCTAAATCTGTAAAAGCCCATTCCACGAGGAAGGTGGGCTCTTCTTGGGCGGCTGCCCGAGGGGTCTCGGCTTTACAACTTTGCCGAGCAGCTACTTGGTCGGGGTCAAACACATTTGCTAAATTCTACAAGTTTGATACCCTGGCTGAGGAGGACCTAGAGTTCGCTCATTCGGTGCTGCAGAGTCATCCGCACTCTCCCGCCCGTTTGGGAGCTTTGGTATAATCCCCATGGTCCTTACGGAGTTCCCAGCATCCACTAGGACGTCAGAGAAAATAAGATTTTACTCACCGGTAAATCTATTTCTCGTAGTCCGTAGTGGATTCTGGGCACCCGTCCCAAGTGCAGATTGTCTGCAATACTTATATATAGTTATTGTTTAACTAAAGGGTTATTGTTGAGCCATCTGTTGAGAGGCTCAGTTATATTTCATACTGTTAACTGGGTATAGTATCACGAGTTATACGGTGTGATTGGTGTGGCTGGTATGAGTCTTACCCGGGATTCAAAATCCTTTCCTTATTGTGTCAGCTCTTTCGGGCACAGTATCCTAACTGAGGTCTGGAGGAGGGTCATAGAGGGAGGAGCCAGTGCACACCAGGTAGTCCTAAAGCTTTCTTTAGTTGTGCCCAGTCTCCTGCGGAGCCGCTATTCCCCATGGTCCTTACGGAGTTCCCAGCATCCACTACGGACTGCGAGAAATAGATTTACCGGTGAGTAAAATCTGATTTTTAGTAGTAGACATAATAGTATTGTGCAATATTCAAGAAGTACACAGATGTTACTTACCAGTACAAATCATAACACAAAGGTGAAGAGGCTGCTGTTTACAGCCGCTTACTACATAAAGTTACAAATATGAATGCAATGGTTTTGTGCTTAGTTGTCTGCTGTTAGTAGATGTGAGATAGGTAAAGCTTAATAGCTAGTATAAATGAAAGGATCAGGGATATATTAATTGTTCTCCTGTAACTCAGTGGGTCCTCAAATTTGTAGGCATGTCCCATGAGCACAAAAGCTGATTGTGCTTCATACCATGCATAAAACCAGCAACTTGGAGATAAAGATGTTTTATGTAAGGTTTTCCTCAGCATCTGCTGCTGTCTATGGGGTATATGCAATTCACGGCGAATTGCGGCAATTTTTCGCCGTTTTTTAATTCGACTAAATTCGCCAGGTGAATTCCGGAAGGTGGCTGCCGGAATTCACCATATTCAATGAAAAACGGATTCGCCAGAATCGCGGGCGAAAATCGTCCGATTTGGCGGATTTTGCCGCGATTTTAAAAAACGGGAAAAAACGGGAAAAACCCGAAGAAAAAAAAATGGCGTGGGGTCCCCCCTCCAAAGCATAACCAGCCTCGGGCTCTTCGAGCTGGTCCTGGTTCTAAAAATGCAGGGGAAAAATTGGGCAGGGATCCCCCGTATTTTTAAAACCAGCACCGGGCTCTGCGCCTGGTGCTGGTGCCAAAAATACGGGGGACAAAAAGAGTAGGGGTCCCCCGTATTTTTAACACCAGCATAGGGCTCCACTAGCTGGACAGATAATGCCATAGCCGGGGGTCACTTTTATGCCGTGCCCTGCGGCCGTGGCATTAACTACCCAACTAGTCACCCCTGGCCGGGGTACCCTGGGGGAGTGGGGACCCCTTCAATCAAGGGGTCCCCCCCCATCCACCCAAGGGCCAGGGGTGAAGCCCGAGGCTGTCCCCCCCCATCCAATGGGCTGCGGATGGGGGGGCTGATAGCCTTTTGTGATAATAAAAAGATATTGTTTTTTCCAGCAGTACTACAAGTCCCAGCAAGCCTCCCCCGCAAGCTGGTACTTGGAGAACCACAAGTACCAGCATGCGGGAGAAAAACGGGCCCGCTGGTACCTGTAGTACTACTGGGAAAAAAATACCCAAATAAAAACAGTACACAGACACCTTGATAGTAAAACTTTTTCTCTATCGTCCTAAGTGGATGCTGGGGTTCCTGAAAGGACCATGGGGAATAGCGGCTCCGCAGGAGACAGGGCACAAAAAAGTAAAGCTTTACTAGGTCAGGTGGTGTGCACTGGCTCCTCCCCCTATGACCCTCCTCCAGACTCCAGTTAGATTTTGTGCCCGAACGAGAAGGGTGCAATCTAGGTGGCTCTCCTAAAGAGCTGCTTAGAGAAAGTTTAGTTTAGGTTTTTTTCTTTACAGTGAGTCCTGCTGGCAACAGGATCACTGCAACGTGGGACTTAGGGGGAAAGTAGTAAACTCACCTGCATGCAGAGTGGATTTGCTGCTTGGCTACTGGACACCATTAGCTCCAGAGGGATCGAACACAGGCCCAGCCGTGGAGTCCGGTCCCGGAGCCGCGCCGCCGACCCCCTTGCAGATGCTGAAGCGTGAAGAGGTCCGGAAACCGGCGGCTGAAGACTCCTCAGTCTTCATAAGGTAGCGCACAGCACTGCAGCTGTGCGCCATTTTCCTCTCAGCACACTTCACTGGGCAGTCACTGAGGGTGCAGAGCGCTGGGGGGGGGCGCTCTGAGAGGCAAATATAAACCTTATACAAGGCTAAAAATACCTCACATATAGCCCATAGGGGCTATATGGAGATATTTAACCCCTGCCTGACTGGAAAAATAGCGGGAGAAGAACCCGCCGAAAAAGGGGCGGGGCCTATCTCCTCAGCACACGGCGCCATTTTCTGTCACAGCTCCGCTGGTCAGAACGGCTCCCAGGTCTCTCCCCTGCACTGCACTACAGAAACAGGGTAAAACAGAGAGGGGGGGCACATTAATGGCTATATATATATATATTAAAGCAGCTATAAGGGAGCACTTAATATAAGGATATCCCTTGTATATATAGCGCTTTGTGGTGTGTGCTGGCAGACTCTCCCTCTGTCTCCCCAAAAGGGCTAGTGGGTCCTGTCTTCATTAGAGCATTCCCTGTGAGTTTGCGGTGTGTGTCGGTACGTGGTGTCGACATGTATGAGGACGATATTGGTGTGGAGGCGGAGCAATTGCCAAATATGCAGATGTCACCCCCCAGGGGGTCGACACCAGAATGGATGCCTTTATTTGTGGAATTACGTGATGGTTTATCTTCCCTTAAACAGTCAGTGGAGGACATGAGGCGGCCGGACAATCAATTAATGCCTGTCCAGGCGCCTCAAACACCGTCAGGGGCTGTAAAACGCCCTTTGCCTCAGTCGGTCGACACAGACCCAGACACGGGCACTGATTCCAGTGACGACGGTAGAAATTCAAACGTATTTTCCAGTAGGGCCACACGTTATATGATTTTGGCAATGAAGGAGACGTTACATTTAACTGATACTACAGATACCGTAAAACAGGGTATTATGTATGGTGTGAAAAAACTACAAACAGTTTTTCCTGAATCAGAAGAATTAAATGACGTGTGTGATGAAGCGTGGGTTGCTCCTGATAAAAAGTTGATAATTTCAAAAAAGTTATTGGCATTATACCCTTTCCCGCCAGAGGTTAGGGCGCGCTGGGAAACACCCCCTAAGGTGGACAAGGCGCTCACACGCTTATCCAAACAAGTGGCGTTACCCTCTCCTGAGACGGCCGCACTTAAGGATCCATCAGATAGAAAGATGGAAGTTATTCAAAAGAATATATACACACATGCAGGTGTTATACTACGACCAGCTATAGCAACTGCCTGGATGTGCAGTGCTGGAGTAGTTTGGTCAGAATCCCTGATTGAAAATATTGATACCCTAGATAGGGACAATGTTTTACTGTCGTTAGAACAAATAAAGGATGCATTTATCTATATGCGTGATGCACAGAGGGATATTTGCACACTGGCATCTCGGGTGAGTGCTATGTCCATTTCAGCCAGAAGAGCCTTATGGACACGACAGTGGACAGGCGATGCGGATTCAAAACGTCACATGGAGGTTTTGCCGTATAAAGGGGAGGAGTTATTTGGAGTTGGTCTATCAGACTTGGTGGCCACGGCTACTGCCGGGAAATCCACTTTTTTACCTCAAGTCACTCCCCAACAGAGAAAGGCACCGACTTTTCAACCGCAGCCTTTTCGCTCCTACAAAAATAAGAGAGCAAAGGGCTTGTCGTACCTGCCACGAGGCAGAGGAAGAGGGAAGAGACACCAACAGGCAGCTCCTTCCCAGGAACAGAAGTCCTTCCCGGCTCCTGCAAAAACCTCAGCATGACGCTGGGGCCTCTCAAGCGGACTCGGGGACAGTGGGGGGCCGTCTCAAAAATTACAGCGCGCAGTGGGCTCACTCGCAGGTAGACCCCTGGATCCTGCAGATAATATCTCAGGGGTACAGGTTGGAATTAGAGACGGATCCTCCTCATCGTTTCCTGAAGTCTGCCTTACCAACCGTCTCTTCCGAAAGGGAGAGGGTGTTGGAAGCCATTCACAAGCTGTACGCTCAGCAGGTGATAGTCAAAGTACCCCTATTACAACAAGGAAAGGGGTATTATTCCACTCTATTTGTGGTACCGAAGCCGGATGGCTCGGTAAGGCCTATTCTAAATCTGAAGTCCTTGAACCTCTACATAAAAAAGTTCAAGTTCAAGATGGAGTCACTCAGAGCAGTGATAGCGAACCTGGAAGAAGGGGACTTTATGGTATCCTTGGACATCAAGGATGCGTATCTACACGTTCCGATTTACCCCGCACACCAGGGGTACCTCAGGTTCATTGTTCAAAACTGTCACTATCAGTTTCAGACGCTGCCGTTCGGATTGTCCACGGCGCCTCGGGTCTTTACCAAGGTAATGGCCGAGATGATGATTCTTCTTCGAAGAAAAGGCGTATTAGTTATCCCATACTTGGACGATCTCCTAATAAGGGCAAGGTCCAGAGAACAGCTGGAGACAGCTTTAGCACTATCTCAAGAGGTGCTAAGACAACACGGGTGGATTCTGAATATTCCAAAATCCCATTTAATCCCGACAACTCGTCTGCTGTTCCTAGGAATGATTCTGGACACGGTTCAGAAAAAGGTTTTCCTTCCAGAGGAAAAAGCCAAGGAGTTATCCGATCTGGTCAGGAACCTCCTAAAACCAGGAAAAGTGTCAGTACATCAATGCACAAGAGTCCTGGGAAAAATGGTGGCTTCTTACGAAGCAATTCCATTCGGCAGATTCCATGCAAGAATATTCCAAAGGGATCTGTTGGACAAATGGTCAGGGTCGCATCTGCAGATGCACCTGCGAATAACCCTGTCACCAAAGACAAGGGTGTCACTTCTGTGGTGGTTGCAGAAGGCTCACCTATTAGAAGGCCGCAGATTCGGCATTCAGGATTGGATCCTGGTGACCACGGACGCCAGCCTGAGAGGCTGGGGAGCAGTCACACAAGGAAGAAACTTCCAGGGAGTATGGACGAGTCTGGAAAAGTCTCTTCACATAAACATTCTGGAACTAAGAGCAATCTACAATGCTCTAAGCCAGGCGGAACTTCTCCTGCAAGGAAAGCCGGTGTTGATTCAGTCGGACAACATCACGGCGGTCGCCCATGTAAACAGGCAGGGCGGCACAAGAAGCAGGAGTGCAATGGCAGAAGCTGCCAAGATTCTTCGCTGGGCGGAGAATCACGTGATAGCACTGTCAGCAGTGTTCATCCCGGGCGTGGACAACTGGGAAGCAGACTTCCTCAGCAGACACGATCTTCATCCGGGAGAGTGGGGTCTACATCCAGAAGTCTTCAACATGTTAATAGACCGTTGGGAAAGACCAATTGTAGACATGATGGCGTCTCGCCTCAACAAGAAACTGGACAAATATTGCGCCAGGTCAAGAGATCCACAGGCAATAGCTGTGGACGCACTGGTAACTCCTTGGGTGTACCAGTCAGTGTATGTGTTTCCTCCTCTGCCGCTCATACCAAAGGTATTGAAGATCATACGGCAAAGAAGAGTAAGAACAATACTAGTGGTTCCGGATTGGCCGAGAAGGACTTGGTATCCGGAACTTCAAGAGATGCTCACGGACGAACCGTGGCCTCTACCTCTGAGAAGGGACCTGCTACAGCAGGGTCCCTGTCTTTTTCAAGACTTACCGCGGCTGCGTTTGACGGCATGGCGGTTGAACGCCAGATCCTAAAAGGGAAAGGCATTCCAGAAGAAGTCATTCCTACCTTGATTAAGGCACGGAAGGAAGTCACCGTGAAACATTATCACCGCATTTGGCGAAAATATGTAGCGTGGTGCGAGGATCGGAAGGTTCCGACGGAGGAATTCCAACTGGGTCGTTTCCTACATTTCCTGCAATCAGGATTATCTATGGGTCTCAAATTGGGATCCATTAAGGTTCAAATTTCGGCCCTGTCAATATTCTTCCAAAAAGAATTGGCCTCTGTCCCTGAGGTCCAGACTTTTGTCAAGGGAGTACTGCATATACAGCCTCCTGTGGTGCCTCCGGTGGCACCGTGGGATCTAAATGTAGTTTTAGATTTCCTCAAATCCCATTGGTTTGAACCATTGAAAAAGGTGGATTTGAAATATCTCACATTGAAAGTGACTATGTTACTAGCCCTGGCCTCTGCCAGGAGAGTATCTGAATTGGCGGCTTTATCTTATAAAAGTCCTTATCTAATCTTCCATTCGGATAGGGCAGAACTGCGGACTCGTCCGCATTTTCTCCCTAAAGTGGTATCAGCATTTCATCTGAACCAACCTATTGTGGTGCCTGCGGCCACTAGCGACTTGGAGGACTCCAAGTTGTTGGACGTTGTCAGAGCCTTAAAAATATACATTGCAAGGACGGCTGGAGTCAGAAAATCTGACTCGCTGTTTATATTGTATGCACCCAACAAGTTGGGCGCACCTGCTTCTAAGCAGTCGATTGCTCGTTGGATTTGTAACACAATTCAACTTGCACATTCTGTGGCAGGCCTGCCACAGCCTAAAACTGTAAAAGCCCACTCCACAAGGAAGGTGGGCTCATCTTGGGCGGCTGCCCGAGGGGTCTCGGCATTACAACTCTGCCGAGCAGCTACGTGGTCGGGGGAGAACACGTTTGTAAAATTTTACAAATTTGATACCCTGGCAAAGGAGGACCTGGAGTTCTCTCATTCGGTGCTGCAGAGTCATCCGCACTCTCCCGCCCGTTTGGGAGCTTTGGTATAATCCCCATGGTCCTTTCAGGAACCCCAGCATCCACTTAGGACGATAGAGAAAATAAGAATTTACTTACCGATAATTCTATTTCTCGGAGTCCGTAGTGGATGCTGGGCGCCCATCCCAAGTGCGGATTATCTGCAATACTTGTACATAGTTATTGTTAACTAATTCGGGTTATTGTTAAGGAGCCATCTTTAAGAGGCCCTTTCTGTTGTCATACTGTTAACTGGGTTTAGATCACAAGTTGTACGGTGTGATTGGTGTGGCTGGTATGAGTCTTACCCGGGATTCAAAATGCCTCCCTTATTGTGTATGCTCGTCCGGGCACAGTACCTAACTGGAGTCTGGAGGAGGGTCATAGGGGGAGGAGCCAGTGCACACCACCTGACCTAGTAAAGCTTTACTTTTTTGTGCCCTGTCTCCTGCGGAGCCGCTATTCCCCATGGTCCTTTCAGGAACCCCAGCATCCACTACGGACTCCGAGAAATAGAATTATCGGTAAGTAAATTCTTATTATTACACACTACCGACACACACATACTTACCTATGTTGACACGCCGACTGCCACGGTCTCCGACGATCCGAGGTACCTGTGAAAAAATTATACTCACCTTCCAGCGTCCAGAGGTACATCCACGTCCAGAGATAATCCACGTACTTGGCAAAACAAAAAAACGAACACCGATCCATACCGGACTAGAAAGGGGTCCCATGCTTTCACATCAGACCCCTTTCTCCCGAATCCCGGGACATCACGTGACTCCTGTCACTGAAGTCCCTTCAGCCAATCAGGAAGCGCTACTTCCGTGGCGCTCACCTGATTGGCTGTGCACTGTCTGAGCTGTCAGACAGCGCATCGCAAAGCCGCTCCATTACTTTAAATGGTGGGAACTTTGCGGGTAGCGGTGGGGTTAACCCGCGGTCAGCCGCTGACCGGCGGGTGACCTCACCGCTAGCCGCTAAGTTCCCACCATTGAATATAATGGACTGGGCTGTGCGATGCGCTGTCTGCTCAGACGCGCAGAGCCAATCAGATGAGCGCAACGAAGTTGCGCTTCCTGATTGGCTTTAGAGACCTTTCTGTGACAGCTGTCACTGACAGGTCTCTCTGCATTCGGGGATAGGGGTCTCATGTGTCAGCATGGGACCCCTTTCAGTCCGTGTGGTCGGTTGTCCGGTTTGTTTTTTTCTCCAAGTCCGTGGATTTATCTCTGGACCATGGCTGAGGTGAGTATATTGATCTTTTATTTTCAGGTATCCGTGGATTCTACATGGAGAAGAGGACCGATGTCGGCGTGTGAACATAGGTAAGTATGTGTGTGTCGACGTATGAAATAAAGTTTTACTTTCACGGTGTGTGTGTCCTGTTTTTATTTGGGTATTTTTTTTCCAGTAGTACTACAGGTACCAGCGGGCCCGCTTTTCTCCCGCATGCTGGTACTTGTGGTTCTCCAAGTACCAGCTTGCGGGGGAGGCTTGCTGGGACTTGTAGTACTGCTGGAAAAAACAATATTCTTTTCATGATCACAAAAGGCTATCAGCCCCCCCATCCGCAGCCCATTGGATGGGGGGGGACAGCCTCGGGCTTCACCCCTGGCCCTTGGGTGGCTGTGGGGGGGACCCCTTGATTGAAGGGGTCCCCACTCCCCCAGGGTACCCCGGCCAGGGGTGACTAGTTGGATATCTAATGCCACGGCCGCAGGGAACGCCATAAAAGTGACCCCCGGCTGTGGCATTATCTGTCCAGCTAGTGGAGCCCGATGCTGGTGTTAAAAATACGGGGGACCCCTACGCTTTTTGTCCCCCGTATTTTTGGCACCAGCACCAGGCGCAGAGCCCGGTGCTAGTTTTAAAAATACGGGGGATCCCCTGTCAATTTTTTCCCCGCATTTTTAGAACCAGGACCAGCTCGAAGAGCCCGAGGCTGGTTATGCTTTGGAGGGGGGACCCCACGCCATTTTTTTTTAGGATTTTACCGTTCCAGCAATAAAAAAATAAATAAAAAAAAATAATATTTTAAAAAATATATAAATAATATTTGTGCCTCCAAAAAAAAAAAAAAAAAAAAAAAGTACCTAATCCCTTCTAATATATATAGATCTGCTATTCCCAAAAAAAAAAACACAAAAAAAAACATGTTTAAATTTTTTTTATTTGTTTTCACCCTCCAAAGTGTGGCGGATTGAAAATGACGAATTTGCTGTCTAAAAGCACTGCTGTCGAATTTCCAAACTTGAATTGAATATGCTTTGGTCGAATTGCAGCACTTGTATCATTGCAGAAAAGTCGAATTTGCAAAAATTCGAATTTCAAAAAGTCGAATTTTAAAAGTCCGTTTTTTGGTCGGAAAGCACTGAATTGCATAGGCAAATTTTTTTTTTTGGTCGAAAATGACCCGAAATTCGACAATTTCGGGAATTCGACCGCAATTGCATATACCACTATAACCCACTGTCTTGTACGCTATTGTCTTAATGGAATACGGTGGTGCTGATTTAGATTGACACGCACTCGGTTCAGCTGTAATTACATTGCATTTTATAGTTGGGCTAGGCAGCTATCCCCTCCCACCTGTAAATCGGGTTGTACCCCTCCCCCCCCCCCACTTTCCCCTCGATAATCTCTGTAAATCGGCACTGATAATGCCAAATGCATCTCCTTACCCACATTACCTAGTTGGACTTTGTTTAACTTTGCGTCTTGGAGTAGTGTGACAGGGTGTAGTATGGTAGGCCGGCGGTCGGGCTCCCGGCGACCAGCATACCGGCGCCGGGAGCCCGACCACCGGGTTACCGACAGTGTGGCGAGCGCAAATGAGCCCCTTGCGGGCACGCTGCGCTCGCCACGCTGTGCGCTATTTTCTCTAACGTCCTAGTGGATGCTGGGGACTCCGTAAGGACCATGGGGAATAGACGGGCTCCGCAGGAGACTGGGCACTCTAAGAAAGATTTAGTACTACTGGTGTGCACTGGCTCCTCCCTCTATGCCCCTCCTCCAGACCTCAGTTAGAATCTGTGCCCGGACAGAGCTGGGTGCATTTTAGTGAGCTCTCCTGATCTTGCTAATAAGAAAGTATTTTAGTTAGGTTTTTTATTTTCAGAGAGCTTCTGCTGGCAACAGACTCTCTGCTACGTGGGACTGAGGGGAGAGAAGCAAACCTACTAACTGCGGCTAGGTTGCACTTCTTAGGCTACTGGACACCATTAGCTCCAGAGGGATCGAACACAGGAACCTAACCTTGGTCGTCCGTTCCCGGAGCCGCGCCGCCGTCCCGCTCGCAGAGCCAGAAGACAGAAGCCGGCGGGTTGAAGCAAGAAGACGTCAAAATCGGCGGCAGAATACTCCTGTCTTCATATGAGGTAGCGCACAGCACTGCAGCTGTGCGCCATTGTGCCCACACTAACCCACACACTCCGGTCACTGTAGGGTGCAGGGTGCAGGGGGGGGCGCCCTGGGCAGCAATTAAGTACCTCCTGGCAAAAGCAGCATATATACAGTTGGACACTGTTATATGCATGAGCCACCGCCATTATTTTTACACAAAATCGCGGGACAGAAGCCCGCCGCTGAGGGGGCGGGGCCTTCTTCCTCAGCACTCACCAGCGCCATTTTCTCTCCACAGCTCCACTGAGAGGAAGCTCCCCAGGCTCTCCCCTGCAGACGATAGAGAGGGTGAAAAAGAGAGGGGTGGCACATAAATTTGGCGTAAAAACTATATACAGCAGCTACTGGGTTAACACTAAGTTACTGTGTGATTCCTGGGTCATATAGCGCTGGGGTGTGTGCTGGCATACTCTCTCTCTGTCTCTCCAAAGGGCCTTGTGGGGGAACTGTCTTCAAATAGAGCACCCCCTGTGTGTGGTGTGTCGTTATGTGTGTGTCGACATGTCTGAGGTAAAAAGCTCCCCTAAGGAGGAGATGGAGCAAATATGTGTGTGAGAGGGTGTCTCCGTCGACAACGCCGACACCTGTTTGGATATGTGTAAGTGCTAAGGTGAATTTATTGCACAAAAGATTAGAGTACAGACAGGAAATCTACCCATGTCTGTCCCTATGTCACAGAGACCTTCAGAGTCTCACAATGCTCACTATCCAAAATAATAAACACTGATATCGACACGGAGTTTGACTCCAGTGTCGACTACGATAATGCAAAGTTACAGCCAAAATGGCAGAAAGGTATTCAATATATGATTATTGTAATAAAAGATGATTTGCATATCACTGATGACTCATTTGTCCCTGACACAAGGGTACACATGTTAAGGGGAAGAAAGCTGAGGTAAATTTCCCTCCTCTCATGAGGAAAAAGAGCGGGAATCTCCAGACAAGAGACTGCAGCTTCCCACAAAAAATTCTCAGGCAGTATCCTTTCCCCACTAGGGCCAGGATGTGATGGGAATCTTCCCCTAGGGTGTCACGTTTGCACAAAAGGTAGCACTAGCTATTCTCAGGGATCCTGCAGATAGCGTGCACATTCTGGTACACTACTCAGACCGGCGATTGTGTCGGCATGGGTTTATAGCGCTGTGGCAGCGTGGACAGGTACCTTATCAGCAGAGATTGAGACCCTAGTATGCATATATATATATATATATATATATATATATATATATAGAGAGAGAGAGAGAGATATAGAGATATATATTAAAAAGATGCTGTCTTAAGAGATATGTGTATATATATAAAACATGCCCAAAGAGACATGAGTATACTGGGTCCTAGAGTCAAAGCTATGTCGATTTCTGCTTGACATGTCCTGTAGAATATGCAATGGACAGATGATGCCGACTTAAGAGGCATATGGAAGGCTGAGGATTGTGTGGAGAAGGGTTCTCGGACCTGGTCTCCACAGCTATAGCTGGTAATTCTGATATTTTGCCTTATATTCCTGCACAGCCTAGGAAAGCACGACATTATCAAATGCAGCCTTTCGAATAAAGAAACAAGAAAGTCCGAGGTGCGTCCTTTCTTGCCAGAGGCGGGGGCAGAGGAAAGAAGCTGTACAACACAGCTAGTTCCCAGGAACAGAAGTCCTCCCCGGCCTCTTCAAAAATCCACCGCATGTCGCTGGGGCTCCACAGGCGGAGCTGGGCCCGGTGGGGGCACGCCTTCGTAAGTTCAGCCACAAGTGTGTTCACTCCCTGTTAGATCCCTGGGCAATAGATATTGTGTCTCAGGGATACAAGCTGGACTTTGAGAAGATGCCCCCTCACCGACGGCCCTGCCAGCTTCCCCCCACGAGAGGGAAACAGTGTTAACTGCAATTCACAAATTGTATCTTCAAAAGGTGGTGGTCAAGGTTCCCCTGCTTCAACAAGGAGGGGGTTATTATTCGACCATGTTGTAGTCCCGAAACCAGACGGTTCGGACGGACCCATATTGAATTTAAGATCCCTGAACATATACCTGAAAAGGTTCAAGTTCATGATGGAATCGCTAAGAGCGGTCATTGCAAGCCTGAAAGGGGGAAATTTTATGGTGACTCGGTACATAAAGGATGCATACCTTCATGTCCCCATTTATCCACCTCATCAGGCGTACCTCAGAATTGCGGTACGGGATTGTCATTACCAATTTCAGGCGTTGCCGTTTGGTCTCTCCACGGCCTTGAGAATATTCACCAAGGTAATGGCGGAAATGATGGTGCTCCTGCGTAAGCAAGGTGTCACTATTATCACGTACTTGGACGATCTCATAAAAGCGAGATCAAGAAAGCAGTTGCTGAACAGCGTATCACTTTCTCTGGAAGTGGTCCGGCAACACGGCTGGATTCTATATACTCCAAAGTCGCAGTTGGTTCTTACAGCTCATCTGCCTCTCCTAGGCATGATCCTAGACACAGACCAGAAAAGGGTTTATCTCCCGATAGAGAGAGCTCAGGAGCTCGTGACACTGGTCAGGAATCTATTAAAACCAAAACAGGTGTCAGTGCATCACTGCACTCGAGTCCTGGGAAGGAGGGTGGCATCATACGAGGCCATTCCCTTCGGCAGGTTCCATACGAGGACCTTCTAATGGGACTTACTGGACAAGTGGTCCGGATCACATCTTCAGATGCATCGGTTAATCACCCTATCCCCCAGAGCCAGGGTGTCTCTCCTGTGGTGGCTGCAGAGTGCTCACCTTCTCGAAGGTCGCAGATTCGGCATTCAGGACTGGGTCCTGGTGACCACGGATGCAAGCCTCCGAGGGTGGGGGGGCAGTCACACAGGGAAGAAATTTCCAAGGGCTGTGGTCAAGGCAGGAAACTTAAAAGGAAAAAAATACACCTGTATAAAAAAGCGCTTTAAAGCAGCAGGGGAATGGTAATCCAAAAAAGAGGCGTTACCCTAACCCCAATAAAATTAACCAGAAACTAAAAAGAATTTGGATCTCCTATCCACTGCGCTCCCCAAATGTATAGATACGTAAAGAAGGGAATAAACCTCTACTTATCTTAGGAGGTCGGTATTATTTTCGCACGTCCCACCTTCTTCTCGTTAGGTTTTATTACGAGTATTAATAGATGGTATTATTCCAAGAGGTCCAACAATAACCCATGTAAGAGAAAATAAAACACAATCTAGTGTATTACCGTCATACAGATCCCTTCATTGGATAAAAATACAACATGGGTCTATGGATTCAAATCAGTAATAAGTGTGATCCACACGTATATATAAAATACAATTTTTTAATACTAAAAAAGTTCCAATTATAAAGTATGCTTCAGTCACATTGATATATGACACATGTCCACTTTTACATCCAGTAATATGTGAGGGTGGCTTCCTACCAGATTTTGGAATTTAGAAGTGCTTATAAAAAAGCTGTGCAGATGTCTCAGCAGTCCCAGGGAAAACCAGCTTCAATGGTCAGCACCCCGTCCTCTCCTCGTCTGGTATGTCCGTCACAAATCCTCACCGTCAGCCAACGCGTTTCGATCAAATTCGCTGATCTTTATCAAGGCATAATACTGATGGCCTCCTCTTCCAGCTCTTTATACCCTTATGAATTAATGTTCCTAATTGCTGGGAGTAGCCACTCTCACTCACAATTAATGGCATTTTTACATTTATTAAGTCATCCCAAACTAATCTAACATCAAAGAACTGCTCTACAAGATGGTATAATATCCATATATTTCATGTTAAAAGATACCAACCCACTCAAAAATGAATTAAAAACATAAAATTTCGCTAACCGGAAGTGTCCTGTGTAAACAGGATCAACTTCCGTCTATACTGTTATGAGGGTTCCACACAGCGGAAAGAAGGAGTCCTATCCTTCTATCTCAGCGTCACATCCTGTCACGTGATCGCTCCGTCACGTGATCGCTGCGGTCCGCATCAGTATATCCCATGTTCATTCCGAAGATATGTCCGGTCACGTGACGCTCCACGGCCGGAAGTTCCTCGGCGGCCATTTTTAAAACTCCAAAGAGGGGATTTGACAGCACATCTCCTCATTACTACAGTGTTATAGGTATAGAAGGGCGGAAGTATATATACCGCCATATTGCTTCCTGGAAAAAAGAGATTTCCTTTATTTTCATAACAAATGGTCACATCAGGTAAAACGATCTTATAAAAAACCTTATAGAAGACTCCAATACACACAATTCATATTTTCCCAGTTACTATAAGAAAATGGGCTATAGGAAAATCACTTGATAATCAAACATATCTACTTTATTCAGCGTCACACCTAGCCAAGGAACCATTTTACCTCAAAATCCTTATTCAGGCCACCCGGGATTAGAGTTTTAGTGAATAAATATATTGCATTTCAGTTTTTGCTAGAATTGCAGCTATATTATTACATCTCCAATTCCCCTTTATCTGTTTTAATGCTCCAAATACTTTTAACTGTTTGATGTCCTGACCGTGAATTTGTTTGAAATGGGATGAGAGTGCATGTGTCTCAACACCATTTCTTATATTACGTAGATGCTCTGTGAATCTTGTTTTTAAATTCCTACTGGTCCTGCCAATGTAAAATAAGTCACAACTACATCCCAAGTAATAGATCACATTTCTTGAGGTGCACGTTATGAACTCATTAATTTTATTATTTTGTCCATTTATTTCGATTTCCGTGCACTTTGCTGCACCTCTGACCTCTTTACACATACAGCAAGTACCACACCTAAAAAAAAACCTTTGAAAAAGTGCGAATATTTGCTTTCGGCGGTGACATAGCACTCCTAACCAATTTATCTTTAATGTTCTTAGCTTTCCGATAAATGAATTTGGGTCTATCTGGCAACAATTTTTCCAATAAAGGGTCACCCTTCAAGATCGTCCAATGGTTCCTGAAAATCTTCTCTATTTGTTTGTGTTGGGTGTTATAACCCGTAATAAAGGCTAAGGAATGATTCTTATTTCCATCCGATACAGGTATCTTTTTTGATGGAAGTAGTAAATCCTTTCTGTCTATAATTTCACACTTAGTGACAGCCTTCTCAATGCTTTTGTTACTATAACCACTATTTCTGAATTTTTTACTCATTATATCAGCTTGTTCCCTGTAAACCTCATTATCTGTACAGTTCCTCTTTAGTCTCTGTAACTGACTATTAGGTATGGACTTAAGCCAATTGGCATGGTGGCAGCTAGTAGTGTGAATATATGTTCCTGAATCAGTCGATTTTGTGTAATTACGAGTTTTTAATTGTCCATTTTCCACATAAATATTTAAATCAAGAAAATTTACACTGGTATTACTGACTTCAAATGTCAGTGAGATATTGTAGTCTTTCTCATTTAGCTGATCACAAAAGGTAGTCAAAGTTTCTCTATCACCCCTCCAAACAAAAATAATATCGTCTATGTATCTAGACCAGGATACCAGGCTCGCCCCAAACTGATGGTTTTGCCATACATGTTGGCATAGCTTGGGGCGAACCTGGTACCCATGGCCGTCCCCACTTTTTGCAGGTAGAAACTATCCTTAAAGTGGAAATAATTATTTTGCAAAATGAAGTCAACACCTTTTACCAAAAAGTCACATAATTCCGACTCATAGTTACTATCTGATAAATATGTAACCACTGCCTCTATTCCTAGATCGTGATTAATGATCGTATACAGCGAAGTCACATCTGCTGTGACTATATAGCAATTCTCGTCCCATTGTATACTTTTAATGACATTTAATGCATCTCTGGTGTCCTTTAAATGCGAACGATTTTTTTGTACTAGAGGCTGGAGGTTAAAATCTATGAACTCCGACATATTAGCAGTCACCGAATTAATTCCCGACACTATAGGTCTGCCGGGCGGGTTCTGCAGGTCCTTATGGACTTTTGGCAAAATGTAAATAACGGGGATACTTGGATCTGTAGGTATCAAAAATTGACCTTCTGCCTCACTGATGGTCCCGTTATCTACATAGGTTTTAACTAATGTCGTAAAGCCGGTCACGATCCTTTTAGTTGGATCCCCTCTCAGTTTTTTATAGGTTTTTCCGTCGCTCAGTTGTCTTATCACCTCGTTCTCATATTTGTCCATATCCATTATTACGACTCCTCCACCCTTATCCGTTGGTTTTATTATAATGTCTTTATTCGATTTTAATTCTTTTAAGGCCTCATTCTCTTTTCTTGTTAAATTATAGTGAATTTTCGGTGGTGTGAGTGCTTCAATATCCTTGTTCACTAATGAGAAAAAGGTTTCTACATAGTTTCCCCTCATATAGGTCGGGTTAAAGATGGACTTAGGTCTAAATACTTTTTTGGGTGGGGAATCTTCCATTAATTCCTCCTCTGGTTGCTGTTTACCAGCAAAGAACCTCTTCAAGGATAATTTTCTTACATATTTTTGAAGATCCACATAGACCTCAAATTTATTAAGCTTGGCTACCGGGGCGAATTTCAACCCTTTTTCAAGTAATGAAATCTCCGACTCCCCTAATATATGTTTGCTCAAATTAAAAATCTTTACCTTATTTTCCACTTTTGAGGTCTCAGTCTCTTGTGGTTCCGTAACCCCTGTCCTACAGCCCTTCCTTTTCTCTCTTCTATTTTTCCTATTCTTGATGTTCCTTCTTATCTTTCTTCCTTTCTTTCCCCCTCTTTTTCCTCTCTGTTTCCTACCTACTATGTGTATTTTCGTTTCCTCATCCCATCCTCTAAAAAAAGATCGTCATTTTGGAATCGACTAAAACGATTCCGACGGTATGGGGAATTATTCAACTCTTTTCTTTCCCTTCTCTGGTAAGTGGGTAAACCTTCCCTTCTCCAATTATTGGACCTATATCTACTATGGTCTCTTATCGTCTCTTATCGTAAGAGGAATTTAAAAACAAGATTCACAGAGCATCTACGTAATATAAGAAATGGTGTTGAGACACATGCACTCTCATCCCATTTCAAACAAATTCACGGTCAGGACATCAAACAGTTAAAAGTATTTGGAGCATTAAAACAGATAAAGGGGAATTGGAGATGTAATAATATAGCTGCAATTCTAGCAAAAACTGAAATGCAATATATTTATTCACTAAAAACTCTAATCCCGGGTGGCCTGAATAAGGATTTTGAGGTAAAATGGTTCCTTGGCTAGGTGTGACGCTGAATAAATTAGATATGTTTGATTATCAAGTGATTTTCCTATAGCCCATTTTCTTATAGTAACTGGGAAAATATGAATTGTGTGTATTGGAGTCTTCTATAAGGTTTTTTATAAGATCGTTTTACCTGATGTGACCATTTGTTCTGAAAATAAAGGAAATCTCTTTTTTCCAGGAAGCAATATGGCGGTATATATACTTCCGCCCTTCTATACCTATAACACTGTAGTAATGAGGAGATGTGCTGTCAAATCCCCTCTTTGGAGTTTTAAAAAATGGCCGCCGAGGAACTTCCGGCCGTGGAGCGTCACGTGACCGGACATATCTTCGGAATGAACATGGGATATACTGATGCGGACCGCAGCGATCACGTGACGGAGCGATCACGTGACAGGATGTGACGCTGAGATAGAAGGATAGGACTCCTTCTTTCCGCTATGTGGAACCCTCATAACAGTATAGACGGAAGTTGATCCTGTTTACACAGGACACTTCCGGTTAGCGAAATTTTATGTTTTATGTTTTTAATTCATTTTTGAGTGGGTTGGTATCTTTTAACATGAAATATATGGATATTATACCATCTTGTAGAGCAGTTCTTTGATGTTAGATTAGTTTGGGATGACTTAATAAATGTAAAAATGCCATTAATTGTGAGTGAGAGTGGCTCCTCCCAGCAATTAGGAACATTAATTCATAAGGGTATAAAGAGCTGGAAGAGGAGGCCATCAGTATTATGCCTTGATAAAGATCAGCGAATTTGATCGAAACGCGTTGGCTGACGGTGAGGATTTGTGACGGACATACCAGACGAGGAGAGGACGGGGTGCTGACCATTGAAGCTGGTTTTCCCTGGGACTGCTGAGACATCTGCACAGCTTTTTTATAAGCACTTCTAAATTCCAAAATCTGGTAGGAAGCCACCCTCACATATTACTGAATGTAAAAGTGGATATGTGTCATATATCAATGTGACTGAAGCATACTTTATAATTGGAACTTTTTTAGTATTAAAAAATTGTATTTTATATATACGTGTGGATCACACTTATTATTGATTTGAATCCATAGACCCATGTTGTATTTTTATCCAATGAAGAGATCTGTATGACGGTAATACACTAGATTGTGTTTTATTTTCTCTTACATGGGTTATTGTTGGACCTCTTGGAATAATACCATCTTTTAATACTCGTAATAAAACCTAACGAGAAGAAGGTGGGACGTGCAAAAACAATACCGACCTCCTAAGATAAGTAGAGGTTTATTCCCTTCTTTACGTATCTATACATTTGGGGAGCGCAGTGGATAGGAGATCCAAATTCTTTTTAGTATCAAGGCAGGAGACTTGCCTTCACATCATTATCCTGGAACTGAGGGCCATATACAACGCCCTAAGTCAAGCGGAGACCCTGCTTCGCGACCAACCGGTTCTGATTCAGTCAGACAATATCACCGCAGTGGCTCATGTAAACCGCCAAGGCGGCACAAGGAGCAGGGTGGCGATGGTAGAAGCCACCAGAATTCTTCGCTGGGCGGAGAATCACGTAAGAGCACTGTCAGCACTGTTCATTCTGGGAGTGGACAACTGGGAAGCAGACTTCCTCAGCAGGCACGACCTCCACCCGGGAGAGTGGGGACTTCATCAAGAGGTCTTCGCGCAGATTGTAGGTCGATGGGAACTGCCACAGGTGGACATGATGGCATCCCGCCTCAACAAAAAGCTACAGAGGTATTGCGCCAGGTCAAGAGACTCTCAGGCGATAGCTGTAGACGCACTGGTGACACCGTGGATGTTCCAGTCGGTTTATGTGTTTCCTCCTTTTCCTCTCTTACCCAAGGTGCTGAGAATCATAAGGAAAAGAGGAGTGAGAACAATACTCATTGTTCCGGATTGGCCAAGAAGGACTTGGTATACAGAGCTGCAAGAAATGCTCACAGAGGACCCATGGCCTCTGTCTCTAGGGCAGGATCTGTTACAGCAGGGACCTTGTATGTTCCAAGACTTACCGCAGCTGCGTTTGACGGCATGGCGGTTGGACGCCGGATCCTAGTAGAAAAGAGGGATTCCGGATGAGGTTATTCCTACGCTGATAAGGGCTAGGAAGGTCGTGACGGCTAAACATTATCACCGTATACGGCGAAAATATGTTGCTGGGTGTGAGGCCAGGAATGCCTCTACAGAGGAATTCCAGCTGGGCCGTTTTCCTTCACTTCCTACAGTCGGGAATGACTTTGGGCCTAGAATTTGGGGTCCATTAAGGTCCAGATTTCGGCCCTATCCATTTTCTTTCATAAAAAAAAAAAAAATAGCTTCTCTACCTGAAGTTCAGACGTTTGTAAAGGGAGTGCTGCATATTCAGCCCCCTTTTTGTGCTACCAGTGGCACCTTGGGATCTTAACGTGGTGTTGAGTTTCCTGAAATCTCACTGGTTTGAGCCGCTTAAGACCGTGGAGTTAAAATATCTCACGTGGAAAGTGGTCAAGAATTGGCGGCTTTGTCATGTAAAAGCCCCTATCTGGTTTTCCATATGGACAGGGCAGAATTAGGGACTCGTCCGCAATTTCTGCCAAAGGTGGTGTCATCTTTTCATTTGAACCAACCTATTGTGGTGCCTACGGCTACTCGTGACTTGGAGGATTCCAAGTTACTAGATGTAGTTAGGGCTTTGAAGATTTATGTAGCCATAACGGCTGGAGTCAGGAAACCTGACTCGCTGTTTATCCTGTATGCATCCAACAAGCTGGGTGCTCCTGCTTCAAAGCAAACCATTGCTCGCTGGATCTGCAGCACGATTCAGCAGGCTCATTCTGCGGCTGGTTTGCCGTATCCAAAATCAGTGAAAGCCCATTCCACAAGGAAGGTGGGCTCTTCTTGGGCGGCTGCCCGAGGGGTCTCGGCATTACAGCTTTGCTGAGCAGCTACTTGGTCGTGTACAAACACATTTGCTAAGTTCTACAAGTTTCATACCCTGGCTGAGGAGGACCTTGTGTTTGCCCATTCGGTGCTGCAGAGTCATCCGCACTCTCCCGCCCGTTTGGGAGCTTTGGTATAATCCCCATGGTCCTTACGGAGTCCCCAGCATCCACTAGGACGTTAGAGAAAATAAGATTTTACTCACCGGTAAATCTATTTCTCGTAGTCTGTAGTGGATGCTGGGCGCCCGTCCCAAGTGCGGACTTCTTCTGCAATACTTGTATATAGTTATTGCCTAAATAAGGGTTATGTTATGGTTGCATCAGTTTGTCTGATGCTCTGTTGTTGTTCATACTGTTGACTGGGTATGTTATCACAAGTTATACGTTGTGATTGGTGTGGCTGGTATGAGTCTTAGCCTGGATTCCAAAATCCTTTCCTTGTAATGTCAGCTCTTCCGGGCACAGTTTCCTTAACTGAGGTCTGGAGGAGGGGCATAGAGGGAGGAGCCAGTGCACACCAGTAGTACTAAATCTTTCTTAGAGTGCCCAGTCTCCTGCGAAGCCCGTCTATTCCCCATGGTCCTTACGGAGTCCCCAGCATCCACTACGGACTACGAGAAATAGATTAACCGGTGAGTAAAATCTTATTTTTTTCTCCCTCCTGGGTGGTCGTGGACCCCCACGAGGAAGAATAAGTGTCGGTATGCCGGCTGTCGGGATTCCGGCGCCGGTATACTGTGCGCCGGGATCCTGACAGCCGGCATACTGAAGACCACCCGTGTGACAATGTGTATCTTGCCTGTTCGTGCTACTGTATCTTACTGTAGAACATTGTGGTTCATCTACTGCATGACTGTCCAGCTGTAACATAAAGAGAGCTTCCATAGAAGTGTGAAGCAGAGATGTTCCAACATGTACTATATATTAAACATTTCTGATACATCAAATGCAATTATGCTTATTTTTACTATTATAGTCTCCATTATTTCCACACATTTTAATCTTAAAAGACAAAATAAACTTGAGACATAAATTTTATGGCATGTTGTTAGGAATCTGACAGCAGCACGTGATGTCCTGTATGATAAGTTATTGAAGAAAAGCGCTGCGGAATATGTATGTGGTGCTCAGGTCCTGTATGCAGTAAATATAGTTTGACATATGTCGCCTTTTTTTTTTCTAGGTTAGCTGCAATTTTGAACCTCATTTAAGAGGAAATGTGTATGTCCAGTACCAGACGTAAGTGTTTAATTCTGAATGTTATGAAATATGCTTAGGTTGGATTTATGTGTATGGTTCATAACACAGTTTGTGTATACATTTTGTGAGCGTTTTGATTTTTAATCTTTGGGTTTTTTTTTAGTTTCAGACAGCAATCATAATTATCCTATAGAAAAAATGTAGGGACGTAGACTCTACTGCAGTTACCTGGAAGTGCTAATTGGTACTCCCATCATTTGCGTGTGACTGGCTTACAGTATAGGCAGCTAATTGCAGTACAGTAATGAAGGGGATTAATCTAATAATTCTTCAGTATTGGGACAGGTAGCAGATCAATCAGTCGTTTCATAGAATCCAGTAAATGACTCATTTCACGGGTCACAACCCACTTCATCAGATTGGTAATACAGGTTGAGTATCCCTTATCCAAAATGCTTGGGATTAGAGGTATTTTGGATATCGGATTTTTCCGTATTTTGGAATAATTGCATCCCATAATGAGATATCATGGCGATGGGACCCAAGTCTAAGCACAGAATACATTTATGTATCATATACACCTTATACACACAGCCTGAAGGTAATTTTAGCCAATATTTTTTAATAACTTTGTGCATTAAACAAAGTGTGTGTACATTCACAAAATTAATTTATGTTTCATATACATCTTATACACACAGCCTGAAGGTCATTTAATACAATATTTTTTATAACTTTGTGTATTAAACAAAGTTTGTGTACATTGGGCCATCAGAAAACAAAGGTTTCACTATCTCACTCAAAAAAGTCCGTATTTTGGAATGTTCCTTATTTCGGAATATTTGGATATGGGATACTCAACCTGTATACTAAAAAGGACAAAGTGTCTTCAGCAAATAATATAGATATCTTCTGGCGAGTAATTAAAATAAAAAAACACATAAGAAATGTTTCTTTAAGTTTCATTTTTAAGTATATTGTCGTATTTTGAATTAATAAAAAAAACTTTTCCAGGATTATACTCATGATTAATTATGTCTCATTTTTGTCCGTTTGTTTTGCAACTTTGTCTGTAGTTTTTATGGTCTGTGGGCTAGAAATAAATATTTTTTTTATTTTATGTTGTCTATTTCTCTTACGTCCTAGAGGATACTGGGGTCCACATTAGCACCATGAGGTATAGACGGGTCCACTAGGAGCCTTGGGCACTTTAAGAAATCTATAGTGTGCACTGGCTACTCCCTCTATGCCGCTCCTACCAGACTCAGTCTAGAAAATGTGCCCGGAGAAGCCGGTCACGTTTGGGAAGCTCCTGAAGGGTTTTCTGCATTTATTTTCTATTTTTTGTTTTCATGCAGGTCTGGTTGGCACCAATCTGCCTGCTTCGTGGGACTTGGGGGGGGGGGGCGGACGGACGGTTCAACCTCCTTAGGGTTAATGGTCCCGTTCCTCCCTTCCTGACTGGACACTGAGCTCCTGAGGAGGGTCCTATTTGCAAAGGCCCCCCCACGGCGAGCGTACAGACTCGCAGTACGCCGCCTCCCCTAACAGAGCCAGGCGTAAGAAGAGTGATGAGTAGGTGGCCGGTGTCCCGGTTAGCGGATCGCCGGTTATAATGGCGGCACAAAGGTAGGAGCACAGCGTTGATAAGCAGGCTGCGGCTCCAGGCGAGCTGAAGCCATAACTATTAATACCCACACTGGAAGTACATCTTACAGGGGTTTTAACCCGCTGTAGAGCAGAAATATCACCTCAGCCAGTATAAAAAACCGGGAAGACCACGCGCCATTAAGGGGGCGGGGCTTCACTATGATCGGATCCAGCAGCACACCAGCGCCATTTTCCCTCTGCAGCTATACACAGACAGGCTGGCCTGAAAGCGCTGCTCCTCCACAAAAACTCCAGATCACCTCAGCGGTACCAGGGGTCATAGCAAAGGGGGAGCAATAATAGTATACTAAGCCCTTTTAAGGGTGCTTAGTTTGCGATCCAGATTAACTTGGAAATTAGCTATAGGGGCTCTGTGTGGCTGGCTCCATCATACTCTGTCTCTCCCAAGGGGTCTCTTTGTGGGTTAACTGTGCTTTTAACTTATTGTCCTGTGTGTGTGGGTTCTTTCACATTTTATTATGTCAAAGGAGTGTGTCTCATGCATGGCAGAGTGTTTCTCTAACGTCCTAAGTGGATGCTGGGGACTCCGTAAGGACCATGGGGATTAGCGGCTCCGCAGGAGACTGGGCACATCTAAAGAAAGCTTTAGGACTAGCTGGTGTGCACTGGCTCCTCCCCCTATGACCCTCCTCCAAGCCTCAGTTAGATTTCTGTGCCCGAACGAGATGGGTGCACACTAGGTGGCTCTCCTGAGCTGCTTAGTGAAAAGTTAGTTTTAGGTTTTTTATTTTCAGTGAGTCCTGCTGGCAACAGGCTCACTGCATCGAGGGACTAAGGGGAGAAGAAGCGAACTCACCTGCGTGCAGAGTGGATTGGGCTTCTTAGGCTACTGGACATTAGCTCCAGAGGGACGATCACAGGCCCAGCCTGGATGGGTCCCAGAGCCGCGCCGCCGGCCCCCTTACAGAGCCAGAAGCCTGAAGAGATCCGGAAAATCGGCGGCAGAAGACGTCCTGTCTTCAAAAAGGTAGCGCACAGCACCGCAGCTGTGCGCCATTGCTCTCAGCACACTTCACACTCCGGTCACTGAGGGTGCAGGGCGCTGGGTGGGGGCGCCCTGAGACGCAATAAAAATACCTTAAATGGCAAAAGATGCATCACATATAGCTCCTGGGCTATATGGATGCATTTAACCCATGCCAAAAATACACAAAAAACGGGAGATAAGGCCGCCGATAAGGGGGCGGAGCCTATCTCCTCAGCACACTGGCGCCATTTTCCCTCACAGCTTCGTTGGAGGGAAGCTCCCTGTCTCTCCCCTGCAGTCACTACACTACAGAAAGGGTTAAATAAAGAGAGGGGGGCACTAATTAGGCGCAGTATAAACAATACAGCAGCTATAAGGGGAAAAACACTTATATAAGGTTATCCCTGTATATATATATAGCGCTCTGGTGTGTGCTGGCAAACTCTCCCTCTGTCTCCCCAAAGGGCTAGTGGGGTCCTGTCCTCTATCAGAGCATTCCCTGTGTGTGTGCTGTATGTCGGTACGTTGGTGTCGACATGTATGAGGAGAAAAATGATGTGGAGACGGAGCAGATTGCCTGTAATAGTGATGTCACCCCCTAGGGGGTCGACACCTGAGTGGATGAACTGTTGGAAGAATTACGTGACAGTGTCAGCTCTGTATAAAAGACAGTGGTTGACATGAGACAGCCGGCTACTCAGCTTGTGCCTGTCCAGACGTCTCATAGGCCGTCAGGGGCTCTAAAGCGCCCGTTACCTCAGATGGCAGATATAGACACCGACACGGATACTGACTCCAGTGTCGACGGTGAAGAGACAAATGTGACTTCCAGTAGGGCCACACGTTACATGATTGAGGCAATGAAAAATGTTTTACACATTTCTGATAATACGAGTACCACCAAAAAGGGGTATTATGTTCGGTGAGGAAAAACTACCTGTAGTTTTCCTGAATCTGAGAAATTAAATGAGGTGTGTGATGATGCGTGGGTTTCCCCCGATAACAACTGATAAAAATGTTATTGGCATTATATCCTTTCCCGCCAGAGGTTAGGGTGCGTTGGGAAACACCCCCTAGGGTGGATAAAGCGCTCACACGCTAGTAAGAACAAGGGCTCTACCCTCTCCTGAGATGGCCGCCCTTAAGGATCCTGCTGATAGAAAGCAGGAGGATATCCTAAAATGTATTACACACATACTGGTGTTATACTGCGACCAGCAATCGCCTCAGCCTGGATGTGCAGTGCTGGGTTGGCGTGGTCGGATTCCCTGACTGAAAATATTGTTACCTTAGATAGGGACAGTATATTATTGCCTATAGAGCATTTTAAAGATGCATTACTATATATGCGTGATGCACAGCGGAATATTTGCCGACTGGCATCAAGTCTAAGTACGTTGTCCATTTCTACCAGTAGAGGGTTATGGACACGTCAGTGGTCAGGTGATGCGTATTCCAAACGGCATTTGGAAATATTGCCTTATTAAGGGGAGGAGTTATTTGGGGTCGGTCTTTCAGACCTGGTGGCCACGGCAACAGCTGGGAAATCCACGTTTGTACCCCAGGTCGCCTCTCATCATGAGAAGACGCCGTATTATCAGGCGCAGTCTTTTCGTGGACAAGCGGGCAAAAGGTTCCTCTTTTCTGCCCCGTGACAGAGGGAGAGGAAAAAGGCTGCAGAAATCAGCCAGTTCCCAGGAACAGAAAACCTCTCCCGCCTCTGCCAAGCCCTCAGTATGACGCTGGGGCTTTACAAGCAGAATCAGGCACGGTGGGGGGCCCGTCTCAATGAATTTCAGCGCGCAGTGGGCTCACTCGCAAGTAGACCCCTGGATCCTTCAGGTGATACTCAGGGGTACAAATTAGAATTCGAGACGTCTCCCCCTCGCCGTTTCCTGAAGTCGGCTTTACCGATGTCTCCTTCTGACAGGGAGATAGTTTTGGAAGCCATTCACAAGCTGTATTCCCAGCAGGTGATAATCAAGATACCCCTCCTGCAACAGGGAACGGGGTATTATTCCACACTGTTGTGGTACCAAAGCCGGACGGCTTGGTGAGACCGATTATAAATCTAAAATCTTTGAACACTTACATACAGAGGTTCAAATTCAAGATTGAGTCACTTAGAGCAGTGATTGCGAATCTGGAAGAAGGGGACTACATGATGTCTCGGGACATCAAGGATGCTTACCTTCATGTAAAAAATGTACCCTTCTCATCAAGGGTACCTCAGGTTTATGGTACAGAACTGTCACTATCAGTTCAGACGCTGCCGTATGGATGGTCCACGGCACCCCGGGTCTTTACCAAGGTAATGGCCGAAATGATGATATTCTTTCGAAGGAAGGGAATATTAGTTATCCCTTACTTGGACGATTCCCTGATAAGGGTAAGATCCAGGGAACAGTTGGAGGTCGGTGTAGCACTATCTCAGGTAGTGTTGCGGCAGCACGATTGGATTCTCAATATTCCAAAATCGCACCTGGTTCCGACGACTTGTCTTCTGTTCCTAGGGATGATCCTGGACATAGTCCAGAAAAAGGTGTTTCTCCTGGAGGAGAAAGCCAGGGAGTTATCCGAGATAGTCAGGAACCTCCTAAAACCGAGCCAAGTCTCAGTGCATCAATGCACAAGGGTTCTGGGTATAATGGTGGCTTCCTACGAAGCAATCCCATTCGGCAGATTCCACGCAAGAACTTTCCAGTGGGACCTGCTGGACAAATGGTCCGGGTCGCATCTTCAGATGCATCAGCGGATAACCCTGTCACCAAGGACAAGGGTGTCCCTCCTGTGGTGGTTGCAGAGTGCTCATCTTCTAGAGGGCCGCAGATTCGGCATTCAGGACTGGGTCCTGGTGACCACGGATGCTAGCCTGCGAGGCTGGGGAGCAGTCACACAGGGAAGGAATATCCAGGGCTTATAGTCTAGCCTGGAGACGTCACTTCACATAAATATCCTAAAGCTAAGGGCCATTTACAATGCTCTAAGCTTAGCAAGACCTCTGCTTCAAGGTCAGCCGGTGTTGATCCAGTCGGACAACATCACGGCAGTCACCCACGTAAACAAACAAGGGTGGCACAAGAAGCAGGAGCAATGGCAGAAGCTGCAAGGATTTTTCGCTGGGCGGAAAACCATGTGATAGCACTGTCAGCAGTATTCATTCCGGGAGTGGACAACTGGGAAGCAGACTTCCTCAACACGACCTCCACCCGGGAGAGTGGGGACTTCACCCAGAAGTCTTCCACATGATTATAAACCGTTGGGAAAAACTCGACATGTATTGCGCCAGGTCAAGGGACCCTCAGGCAATAGCTGTAGACGCTCTGGTAACACCGTGGGTGTACCAGTCAGTGTATGTGTTCCCTCCTCTACCTCTCATACCCAAGGTACTGAGATTGATAAGATGGAGAGGAGTAAGCACTATATTCGTGGCTCCGGATTGGCCAAGAAGGAATTGGTAACCGGAACTTCAAGAGATGCTCACGGAGGATCCGTGGCCTCTACCTCTAAGAAGGGACCTGCTCCAGCATGGACCCTGTCTGTTCCAAGACTTACCGCGGCTGCGTTTGACGGCATGGCGGTTGAACGCCGGATCCTGAAGGAAAAAAGGCATTCCGGATGAAGTCATCCCTATCCTGATCAAAGCCAGGAAGGATGTAACCGCAAAACATTATCACCGCATTTGGCGAAAATATGTTGCGTGGTGCGAGGCCAGTAAGGCCCGACGGAGGAAATTCAACTGGGTCGATTCCTACATTTCCTGCAAACAGGAGTGTCTATGGGCCTGAAATTGGGGTCCATTAAGGTTCAAATTTCGGCCCTGTCAATTTTCTTCCAAAAAGAACTAGCTTCAGTCCCTGAAGTTCAGACGTTTGTAAAAGGGGTACTGCATATACAGCCTCCTTTTGTGCCTCCAGTGGCACTTTGGGATCTCAATGTAGGTTTTGGTTTCCAAAAGTCACATTGGGTTGAACCACTTAAATCTGTGGAGTTAAAATATCTCACATGGAAAGTGGTCATGCTGTTGGCCCTGGCCGGGGCCAGGCGCGTGTCAGAATTGGTGGCTTTATCCTGTAAAAGCCCTTATCTGATTTTCCATTCGGACAGGGGGAATTGAGGACTCGTCCTCAGTTTCTCCCTAAGGTGGTTTCAGCGTTTCACCTGAACCAACCTATTGTGGTGCCTGCGGCTACTAGGGACTTGGAGGACTCCAAGTTGCTAGATGTTGTCAGGGCCCTGAAAATATCCAGGACGGCTGGAGTCAGGAAAACTGACTCGCTGTTTATCCTGTATGCACCCAACAAGCTGGGTGCTCCTGCTTCTAAGCAGACTATTGCTCGTTGGATTTGTAGTACAATTCAGCTTGCACATTCTGTGGCAGGCCTGCCACAGCCAAAAAATCTGTAAATGCCCACTCCACAAGGAAGGTGGGCTCATCTTGGGCGGTTGCCCGAGGGGTCTCGGCTTTACAACTTTGCCGAGCAGCTACTTGGTCAGGAGCAAATACGTTTGTAAAATTCTACAAAATTGATACCCCGGCTGAGGAGGACCTGGAGTTTCTCTCAATTGGTGCTGCAGAGTCATCCGCACTCTCCCGCCCGTTTGGGAGCTTTGGTATAATCCCCATGGTCCTTACGGAGTCCCCAGCATCCACTTAGGACGTTAGAGAAAATAAGAATTTACTTACCGATAATTCTATTTCTCGTAGTCCGTAGTGGATGCTGGGCGCCCATCCCAAGTGCGGATTGTCTGAAATACTGGTACATAGTTATTGTTACCAAAAAGATCGGGTTATTGCTGTAGTGAGCCATCTTTTCTAGAGGCTCCTCTGTTATCATGCTGTTAACTGGGTTCAGATCACAAGTTATACGGTGTGATAGGTGTGGCTGGTATGAGTCTTACCCGGGATTCAAGATCCTTCCTTATTGTGTACGCTCGTCCGGGCACAGTATCCTAACTGAGGCTTGGAGGAGGGTCATAGGGGGAGGAGCCAGTGCACACCAGCTAGTCCTAAAGCTTTCTTTAGATGTGCCCAGTCTCCTGCGGAGCCGCTAATCCCCATGGTCCTTACGGAGTCCCCAGCATCCACTACGGACTACGAGAAATAGAATTATCGTTAAGTAAATTCTTATTTTTTCTCACTCAGGGGGATCACTGAGTGTACTCAGTATAGTACACATTCTCAGGCTAGTGGATCTGAACCTGTATGGTTAAATTCATTGAAAGGGATGGTCTCGAATATTTCTCATAAATTATCCCAAAATGAGAAGGAGACACAATACTTAAGACAGTCGGTAGATGACCTGATGACCTTTCCTTGCATCTAAGGAATTAAATTCCCTTTTTGAAGAAACTTGGGTTAATCCTGAGAAGAAGTTTCAGATCCCTAAAAGGTTACTGACATCCTTCCCTTTTCCTCAGGACGATAGGAAAAAATGGGAAAACCTACCAATTGTTGACGCCTAGATTGTCCCATAAAATAGTCTTACCGGTCCCGGGGGCAGCCTCCTTAAAGGATACGGCTGACTGCAAGATTGAGACCATTCTCAAGTCTGTATACACGGCTGCGGGGCTTGCTCAGAGACCCACTATAGCTTGTGCTTGGATCACTAGGGCCATTGCAAAATGGTCGGGTAACCTAATTGAGGGGTTAGATTACTTACCAAGAGGTGAGATACTTTTACTCCTGCACTATATACAGGACTCTGCAAATTTTATGGTGGAAGCCATAAAAGAAATTGGATTGCTCAATGCACGCACCACGGCCATGGCAGTGTCTGCACGCAGGGGCCTATGGCTACGTCAGCAGACGGCAGATGCGGATTCCAGAAAGGGGGTGGAAAGCCTACCTTTAACAGGCGAGGCCCTGTTTGGTGACAAACTGGATTCGTGGATATCCAAGGCTACGGCAGGTAAGTCTACATATCCTCCTTCTGCAGCCCCCCCAGCTAGGAAGGCCTATTGTGCTCTGACTCTGCAGTCCTTTCGGACAGCAAAATTTTAACATAAAGCTAAGGGTTCTTCTACAGCCTTCAAAGGCAATAGAGAGAACCCAGAAAACAAGCAACTGCAGGTACACAGGAACAGAACTCCGGTTCTGCTTCCTCAAAGCCTTCAACATGATGGTGGACCTCTCTGCCTGGAAGACGGGCAGGTAGGAGCCCATTTAAAAGATTTCAGTCACGTATGGGCAACATCATGCCAGGATCCCTGGATCAAAGAGCTCATCGCTCCAGGGATACAGACTGGAGTTTCAGGACGTCCCACCTCACAGATTCTTAAAGTGAGGCTTACCAGCTTCTCAGGAGGCAAGTATAAATTTACAGGATGCAATTCAAAAACTGATACAGACTCAGGTCATTGTTCCAGTTCCACCGAAGCTACGGAACAGAGGGTATTATTCCAACCTGTTTGTGGTTCCGAAACCGGACGGTTCGGTGAGGCCCATTTTAAACCTCAAGTCGTTGAACCCGTATTTACGGGTGTTCAAATTCAAGATGGATTCTCTGAAAGCGGTGAACTCGAGTCTGGAGGAAGGGGAATTCTTGGTGTCTCTGGGTATCAAGGATGCATACCTTCATATCCCGATCTGGCCACCTCATCAGGCTTAACTCAGGTTTGCCTTACAGGACTGTCACTACCAGTTCCAGGCTCTGCCTTTTGGCCTCTCCACGGCTCCAAGGGTGTTCACCAAGGTAATGGCGGAGATGATGTTCCTCCTCCGAAAACGAGGAGGCAACATAATTCCGTACCTGGACGATCTGCTGATCAAAGCACCATCCAGGGAGCGGTTGTTGGACAGCATTGTCCTCTCAACTCAGCTTCTCTGGGATCACGGGTGGGTTCTGAACCTACCAAAATCTCACCTGGAACCAACACGGAGGCTTCCGTTCCTGGGGATGATACTGGATACGGAAGTACAGAAGGTATCCTTCCATTGGAGAAGGCAGTGGTGATCCAGTCGATGGTGCGTGATGTTCTCAAACCAACCCGGATATCGGTGCATATCTGCATTCGCCTTCTTGGAAAGGTGGTAGCTGCTTACGAGGCACTGCAGTACAGGAGGTTTCACGCCAGACCCTTCCAGCTGGACCCGTTGGACAAATGGTCCAGATCGCATCTCCACGTGCAACAGAGGATTTCTGTTGCCAAAAGCCAGGATTTCTCTGCTGTGGTGGCTCCAGATTTCTCACCTGACCGAGGGCCGGAGGTTCGGTATTCAAAATTGGATTCTGTTAACCACAGACGCAAGCCTCAGAGGTTGGGGAGCAGTCACCCAGGGGGAACCCTTCCAAGGAAAATGGTCAAGTCAGGAAACAATTCTTCCAATCAACATTCTGGATCTAAGGGCCATATACAACGTCCTTCTACAGGCAGCACATCTTCTTCAGGATCAGGCGATCCAGGTTCAGTTAGACAATGTGATAGCGGTAACGTACATAAACCGACAGGGCTGTACGAAGAGCAATGTCAGAGATAACACAGATTCTCATCAGGGCAGAGAGACGCTGTGGCGTTGTCTGTGATCTTCATTCCGGGAGTAGACAACTGTGAAGCAGATTTCCTCAGCAGACACGACCTCCACACAGGAGAGTGGGGCCTTCGCCCGGAGGTGTTTGGGTCGTGACACGTCGGTAGGGAACTCCACAGATCGACATTATGGCCTCTCGTCTCAACAAGCAACTCGGGCAGTATTGTTCCAGGTCGAGAGACCCACAGGCAGTGGTGGTGGACGCTCTGGTGGCTCCATGGGGCTACCAGATGGTGTATGTGTTTCCACCACTTCCACTGGTCCCAAGAATTCTCAAAAGGGAAAGGGTTCAGGCAATTCTCATTGCTCCGGATTGGCCTAGAAGGGCTTGGTACGCGGATCTACTGGACATGCTTCTGGAGGATCCGTGACCTCTATCTCTCCGAGAGGATATTCTGCAACAGGGGCCGTTCGTCTATCAAGACTTACCCCGGCTACGTTTGACTGCATGGAGGTTGAGCGTCAAATTTTAGCCCGGAAAGGAATTCCGGACGGTAATTCCTACCCTGATCCAAGCCAAGAAAGGGCTAAGGTCTAAACATTACCACCGGATTTGGAGAAAATGTGTGTCTTGGTGTGAAAACAGAAAAATTCCTGCGGTGAGATTTCAACTGGGTCGGTTTCTGCTTTTTCTGCAGTCTGGTGTGGATGTAAGCCTACGCCTGGGCTCCATAAAAGTCCAGATTTTGGCCTTGTCCACTTTCTTCCAAAAACAGTTGGCTTCCCTCCCTGAGGTTCAGACGTTCTTGAAAGGTGTTCTGCACATCCAGCCGCCCTTTGTGCCTCCCATGGCACCTTGGGATCTCAAAGTGGTGTTGCGGTTTCTACAATCTGAATGGTTTGAGCCTTTACAGGAGGTTGATGTAAAGTTTCTTACGTGGAAGACCGTCACATTGCTGGCCTTGGCTTCGGCAAGACGTGTGTCGGAATTGGGGGCGTTGTCTCACAAGAGCCCCTATTTGATTTTTCATGAAGATAGAGCTGAACTCAGAACTTGTCCGCAATTTCTTCCAAAGGTGGTGTCTGGGTTTTCATCAACCCGTCTCCTCGGACACAGTTTCTAGACTGAGTCTGGTAGGAGGGGCATAGAGGGAGGAGCCAGTGCACACTATTGATTTCTTAAAGTGCCCAAGGCTCCTAGTGGACCCGTCTATACCCCATGGTACTAATGTGGACCCCGGTATCCTCTACGGACTATGAGAAAAGGATTTACCGGTAGGTAATTAAAATCCAATTTTTTTTGCATTTACTTTTTTTTATTTAAATGCCCCCCAGCAGATCGGGAGATATTTACATTTTTCTAGCAACTGCTAGTTAACACTAATTTGGAGCTGACACAAACTATTATTTTTATTTATTAGGCATCTGTTTGGATGTTAGTGTACTAAGCTAGAAAACCATTATAAATGCCAGCGTACTGTGTTGTTTTCCCTTACAGCTATTTTCCCCCTCTAAATTCCTAACATGCTATATGGTGCTACAGGCAAGAACAGCATGGATTTCTTTTTTGATCAGTCTGGACAAAGGACTTTTATTTGTATCAGGCTTCTTCATGTGGTGCAGAACTGGAACAGACAGATTTCTGTTCAATGCTGCCTTTTGGCGGGATAATAATTGAAGGTTCTGTGTTCTATCTTTCCCAAACAGAAGTCGTCTTGGCTTTTGTTGATGTAAATACAGATAAAGGTTTTACTTTGGAGAAGAGAATATTTTTCCTTCAAACTTTATTGATTTTAGCAATCTTACAAAGAAGTTTTACAGTAAAGTGTCTAAAGTGGTTCCAGTAACACCCCTAATATTCTACTAACAACTAATACCGCTGCCGTGCACTCCATTACAGCAGGTTAGTAATACCTGATGTATCTGTGATAAAGGAGTGCTTCCTGTGCACTGACAGATTACATATAAAAGTGCTGTGGCGGTAGAACCATCCAGGAATGCTGGTAGGGTTTCAGAAGTGCTAATGGTACATCCTGAGACGCTAGATGGTACAATGGGAATCTGTGGCACCTCAATGTGCTTTACCACACGTAAAGTGCTTCTTATCAAAGCTCAAAACAATAATCGAGCATCCATGTACAGTAGTTTTGAAAACTCACTCTGGACCTGGTGTGTCCTCTCTTCTGTGGTTACTAATGTCTTCATGGCTGCTGTTAACAGCTCTGTGTGTGTTGTAGGGAAGAAGAATGCTTGCAGGCCTTTTCCCAGTTCAACGGGCGGTGGTACGCAGCGCGCCAGCTTCAGTGTGAATTCTCGCCAGTCACCAAGTGGAAGTTGGCTATATGTGGTAAGAGTTCACCCAAGTTTTCTTCATAACTGAGATTTGCTGAATGTATACAAGTCACTGGCACGCACGGTGACAGTCGCTTGCATGCACGGTGACGGTCGCTTGCATGCACGGTGACGGTCGCTTGCATGCACGGTGACCGTCGCTTGCACACACGGTGACAGTCGCTTGCACACACAGTGACGGATAATCGTGTGAGCTGCAACAGTATTCCTGATAATACAGGCTGTTTATTCACTGAGGTGTAGTATAATCACTGAGACACCAGGTACAACATTATATTCTGTCTTTGTGCTACAGATTCTCAGTTTTCTTCTGTGAATGGTGTTTTAGTTAAGTATGAATAGTAAAAGTTTTTCATCATTTTAAATTGGCTGCTGGCATTTGTAAACATCTCATTTGCTAGCAAAGGCAGGTGATTTTACAACGTATTGCAGAGCTTTCATTAAACGTCTTTACTTGTGCTATATCCAATGACGTTCTCAGGTGGAGAAGTTCCATAACGATAGAGCCTAATAGAAATGGTTCCTCAACATGATTTATGCTTCATTTTTTCCCCTAAATGGATGAAGGAAATTATTGTGTTGTAATACTGTATATAAAGTGCATTATCCATCTAGGAAAAATACACATCGTGTAGTATGTACCCAGCTTTATATTTGGCAAACCTTCTAAAGAAGCCTTTAGATTTAGGAAATCTCTGATCTGTGTTTGTGGCTCTTTAATTATATTGCTATACCCATTTTAAAATATAAACAATCATTACTGAAACATCTGAATAATGGTACTAAAGATATCCTGTTATATTACCCTATATTGGAAATTACGCAATCCCCCACCTATCTGGTTCAAGAGATTCAATTTCTGGTTCAGGAGATTAGATGCATACATGGAGATGGAAGATATCTCCCTGTCAGTGATGGATAACTTTTGTATTTAAATTTACAAGGTCTTACTGTATAGAGTCTAGACCAGGCATTCCCAACCACGGTCCTCAAGGCACACCAACAGTGCAGGTTTTAGTGATATCCAGGCTGCAGCACAGATGGTTAAATCAAAATAACTGAGCTACTAATTAAGTCACCTGTGCTGAAGCCTGGATATCACTAAAACCTGCACTGTTGGTGTGCCTTGAGGACCGTGGTTGGGAATGCCTGGTCTAGACTATAAGGAATTCCTAGTTTACGTGAGCTCCTCATCCCTCCCTTCCCTTACATCTTCCCTCCTATTTCTCCAATGTTCTCTTTCCTGTTGATTATACTGCTTCATATATTATGGTCTGTTACCCATTGTAGCACTTATATTGGAAAATGTACCAATGTTTCTAATTCGTTCATTATCTGTCTACCATTTGTTCGTCTTTTGTGCTTAATAAATACAGATTGTAAACAGCAAAAAAAAATCAATAACTATTGAATTTTTGTTTTGGATTTAATGTTTAGGGTTATTTGAAAGGCAAAAATGTCCTCGAGGAAAACATTGCAATTTCTTGCATGTCTTCAGGAACCCAAATAATGAATTCTGGGAAGCCAGCAGAGACATTAACATGTCACCAGACAGAAGTAACTTCTCTGAGAGAAGGGATCGGACAGGAAGATATGATGATCATTGGATCTCCAGGAGATACCGCAGCCCTAGCCTAGACTCCAAAAGAAACGGTAATTCCAGCAGAAAAAAAATCAGCCGACACAAAAGCAAGAAGAAGCACCACTCGCATAGATCAAGAAGCAGAGAAAGGAGATCACGCAGCAGGGGCAGAAAGAAACACAAGCACAAAAACCATAGCCGTAATTCAAGATCAGAAAGCCACAGCCGAAATAGCAGAAGTCGTTCTAGATCCAGGAGTCAAGGCAAAAAGAGCAGAAGTCGTTCTAGATCCAGAAGCCGAGGCAAAAAGAGCAGAAGTCCATCTAGATCCAGAAGCCGAGGCAAGAAGAGCAGAAGTCGTTCTAGATCCAGAAGCCGAGGCAAAAAGAGCAGAAGTCGTTCTAGATCCAGAAGCCGAGGCAAAAAGAGCAGAAGTCGTTCTAAATCCAGAAGCCGAGGCAAAAAGAGCAGAAGTCGTTCTAGATCCAGAAGCCGAGGCAAAAAGAGCAGAAGTCCATCTAGATCCAGAAGCCGAGGCAAAAAGAGCAGAAGTCCATCTAGATCCAGAACTAAGCCAAAAATAGCAAAACTCATTGTAGATCTAGAAGCCGTTGCAAAAAAAGCAGAAGCCGCTCTATATCAAAAAGACATGGCGAAAAGGGCAGAAGTCATTCTAAATCCAGAAGCCATGGCAAACAGAGTAGAAGTCGTTCAAAATCCAGAAGCCGTGGTACAAAGAGCAGAAGTCGTTCAAAATCCAGAAGCCGTGGTACAAAGAGCAGAAGTCTTTCTCGATCTCGTGGCAGAAGACGGTTAAAAAGCAGAGAGAAGCTCTAATGTGCGTGAACATAATTGTATCAAGGTATATTGCTTATTAGTTATGCTATATATAACTTTAGACCTGCCTACGACTATTATATATTATGTGGAAGTAATTTCCAAATAAGTAATTTATTGTATACATTCTATACTAGCATAATGTACCTGGCATATGCCAGGTCACCTCACTCTATGTCCCCCTGCTCTGGTCAGACCTACGCCACCTCCCCTATTTTGTCGCAGCTGCTTTGCGACCCTTTGCTAGCCACCACCAGATAATACTTTGTGGTTTTTGCTTCAGACTTAATCCACTTTTACAAAACGGGGAGAATCCAGATTCTACACATAGTTTTACATATAAAAATCTAAACTGGAAATTATAATTTCTTTTTCATCCACTAGAGGTCACTGGAGTACTCTTGGGATATGGACGGCTTCCGCAGGAAACAGGGCACTGAATATTTAAATTTAGAACTCTCCAACCCTCCATATCCCAGAGTACCTCAGTGTTTTTTCTGTGCTCACTGCACTAACAAGGCTTGTGTGGGGCTCCCACACTTTTCTTTGAATATTTTTTGATTTTAATTTTTCATTTTTACTTTTTTATTACAACTTAAACACATCCCTTCCCAGTTTCTACTAAAAACATGGGTCCAGGATAGTGCCGCTGCACGGAGGCAGCGCATGGCGTGTAGGTCCTCACAAAGAGCACCCTCACAGCTACACGCAGCTCACTGCCTGCTGCAAGAGCTGGACGGAGCTTACAGAAAGAAGCCCTGTCGCAGCCCTCCCTACAAGGAGACAAGGTATGCTGGGGGGAACGGGGCGGTCAGCGCATGCTGCCGCTCCGCTTTGTGGGGTCCGTGTTATCACCGCCGCCCGCACCCGCCGCTAATACAGCCCGCCCGCCCCAGCTGCCCTGTCCGCGCTGTACGTACATCAAAGTACCAGCGCTAAGAGGGGGAGAACCGCCGCAGCTCAGCGCTCACACTAGCGCCACCGGAAGCCGCTAAGCGCCGCTCCAGCCAGCCGAACTCCATTCACACGGCCGCTCTCTTCATAAGAGTCCCCCGCCTCCCTGCAATGACACTAGGGTCAGCTTCCCGGCAATCGCTCCCCGCTGAGACACAGCGCTACACGGAGCACAGGGGGAGGGGGGGGGGGACAAGTCTGATCACAGGCAGCGCTGCTGCAAGGGAGAAAAACGTATATGGGAAGAATAGGCTGCATGACAGGCTGCCAGATTTCATATGCATAGATCCATAGATTATATTAATAGACTGTTAAGCCTATATTACACTGCAGTCAGGTACTGGTTATAAAGGCATGTATTGTAACCTGACCTGTGATTCTAACTGTAAGCATGGCATGGGGGCCATTTTTACCATGCTTCCTGTTTCTTCCAGTTTGTGATTCCAGAACGTTCCTGTCCTACATCTCTACCACATGTACAGTATGTTTTGTAGGTTTCCACTCCGGAAGCCGGTTTCATTCCCGGATCCTATGTTAAGCAAATGTAATGGCTGGGTTGAAATCAGAATTGGCCGCCGCTCGACACGAGCGGCAAGATCGGAGTCTCGGGTGAGACCGCTAGAACTAACGGAGGAGTCTCAGCCTTTGCAAAGGTCCAAGTTCACTTTGGGTACAAGGGATACATTTAATTTGTCTTATAATTTACCCGTTTCTACTATGTTGCAGTCTGACGATTCTATGCCAGACCTCACGGCGCTAAATAAGGGTGAGGAGGGCAAATTAGACCAGCAGTCAGATAGTGCAGCTTTTGACAGCCCAGATATTGATAATATCATCAGGCCAGTGCGTCAGTCTCTGAAGTTTACAGAGACTAAGGAGCCTCTGACATATAATAAAGTCGTATTTACTAAACGACAGATATCTCCAATGGGGTTCTTATTTAGGAATATCTTAATAAGATGTTAGTAGAAACACGAAAGAACCGAATAACCGGTTCTATACCTCACAGATTTAAGTCTAGTTACCCATTTCCACAGTCAGTGACATCTACATTGGAGAATCCGCCATTGGTGGATTAGTCTGTGTCAATCCTTATAAAGACCCTTCAGACGTAAGATAGAAGGGCATTTGGGTCACTACGGCGCTAATTGTATGGATAACAGAACTCAAGTCTGCTCTACATGACGATCACGTTATACTTATCGCTAATCAAATCTGAGAAGCTGCTGAGTATCTATGTACAGCTTCTGCTGCCGGCTGTCAGCTCACTTATCGCTTTTCATCGTCGCTAGTTACAGCACGACAAGCACTCTGGCTGCGTTCTTGCCAAGCGGAGTCAGAGCTCAAAAGAATACGGTGGCCAGAAGTTGTTGGGTCCTAAATGGGACAAATTAATTTCTCAGTCCACGGGGGGGGGGGAAAGTGGGGGGGGGTCTAGTTTCCTGCCATTGCCTCCTCCGGTACCGAGACGGAAATACTCTGGCCCGGCGTTCAAATCCTTTAGACTTCAGTCCTTTCAAGACTGTGTTAGAGAAACAGCCACGCCTAGTAACGTCAGGGCGCTAAGGTCACCAACAAGCCAGTGGCTTAACGGGCTCCCAGGCCATCTCGGATTTCCAATTGTGGGAGCACGCCTTCAGACGTTACATTTGCCGGAGTTCCAGACATCCACTGATGGATGGATCCACAATTTAGTGTTAAAACAAAGCTGTCTCCTGCCACTGCACTTTTTCAAGACAGGACTGCCTCTGTCGGACGACAAGAAGGCGGTTCGGCAAATTGCCATTCAGTCTCTGCTGGATTCAGCAGTTTTAATTCCAGGCCTTGTACAACAACAATGTCGGGGTTATTATTCCAGTCTGTTTGTGGTACCGAAGCCGGATGGCTCAGTCAGGCCAATATTGAACTTAAAGGGTCTCAATCAGTAAGTCACTTACTACAGATTAAAGATGGAATCTCTGCAGTCAGTAATTGCAGATTTAGAGCCACAAGAATGCTTGATTGCGCTAGATCTCAAGGATGCGTACTTACAGATTCCGATTTGGTCACCTCATCAGAGGTTCTTGCGTTTTGCAATATGCCACAACCATTACCAGTTTCAGGCTCTACCGTTTGGCCTCTCGTCAGCGCCTCGGGTATTCACCAAAGTGATGTCTGTGATGATAGCTCATCTCAGATCCCTGGGAGTGACAATTGTTCCGTACTTAGACGATCTGCTCATAAAAGCTCCGTCTCAACAGATGCTCCTCCAACATGCGCTGCTGACGTACAATGTACTGGTTCACCACGGTTGGATTGTCAACTTCAAGAAATCACATCTAATTCCGTCTCAACGACTTCAATTCCTAGGTATGATTCTCGATACGGTAAATCAAAGAATTTACCTACCACAACAGAAAGTACAGATTATTCGCCATCTGGTACAATTAGTGCTCAAGCCACGCACAGTCTCGGTACATTTTGTGTATTCGCCTCTTAGGAACAATGGTGGCGGCTTTCGAAGCGCTTCAGTTCGGAAGATTTCACTCACGTCCATTTCAACTGGATGTGCTCGCACAGTGGTCGGGCTCGCATCTGCAGATTCACCACAGGGTGAGGTTGTCGCCAAGGGCAAGGGTGTCTCTACTCTGGTGGCTCAAGGTGCACAATTTAACTGCAGGCGGCGGCTGGAATTGGATAATTCTAACGACAGACGCGAGTCTCAGAGGTTGGGGAGCTGTAGTTCAAAATTGTCAGCTCCAGGGTCTCTGGGCGGATCACGAATGATTGCGGTCTATAAATGTCCTGGAACTCCGCGCAATTTACAATGCGCTATGACAAGCAGTACAATTGCTTCGGTCTCAGACTGTCCAGGTGCAGTCAGACAACGCAACGGCAGTCGCATACATCAACAAGCAATGAGGAACGAGAAGCCGCATGGCAATGCGGAATGTAGCTCGAATCCTCAATTGGGCAGAATACCACCAGGTGATATTGTCGGCAGTGTTCATTCCGGGAGTGGACAACTGGGAGGCGGATTATCTCAGCCGTCGGGATTTTCATCCAGGAGAATGGGCATTAAATCCAGAAATGTTTCACATGTTGGTCCAGAGGTGGGGTTACCCTCAAGTTGACCTGATGGTGTCTCGCCACAATCACCAAACGCACCAGTAGGTGTCCAGAACGAGAGATCCAAAGGCAGTGGCGGTGGATGCTCTCACAATCGCTTGGCCGTACAGCCTAGTGTATCTGTTCCCACCGTTTCCGCTGCTCCCTCTGGTGCTAGAACGGATCAAAAGAGAGTCTGTCACAGTCATACTAGTGGCGCCTCATTGGCCTCGGAAAGCTTGGTTCTCGGGTCTCCGCGGACTACTCGCACTCGGTCCTTGCCCGCTTCCACTCCGTCCGGACTTGTTACAACAGGGTCCGTTCCTTTACCCCGATTTAGCGCGGCTGCGTTTGATGAGGTGGCTATTGAGAACGCACTCTTAAGGAGAGAGGCCATTCCAGAATCGGAAGCCAGTTACGGCAGCTCATTATTACAGAATTTGGCGTGCCTATATAGGTGGGTGTGAAGCTCGGAAGTTTCCGACATCATCTTTCAAGTTATCCCGTCTTTTGTTGTTTCTACAGACGGGGTTAGATGGAGGACTGCGCTTATCTACACTAAAGGTGCAGGTATCTGCATTGTCAATTTATTTTCAAAGCCGATTGGCTCTATTGCCGTCGGTACACACTTTTCTGCAAGGTGTCCTCAGAGTACAGCCTCCATTCATTCCACCTACAGCGCCATGGGACTTGAATCTGGTTTTAGATTTCTTACAGTCTTCACATTTTGAAAGTGGATATTACTTGGAAAATAATATTTCTCCTAGCCTTAGCTTAGGCAAGGCGTGTTTCAGATTTGGGTGCCTTGTCAGGCAAGCCACCGTATTTGGTGTTTCATGATGACAGAGCGGAACTTCGGACGAATCCCGCTTTCTTACCAAAGGTAGTGTCATCTTTTCACATCAATCAACCAATAGTAGTTCCTGTGTTAACCGGACATTCTGGAACTCTGGATGTGGTACGCGCATTACGCGTTTATGTATCCCGAACGTCTACAGTTCGTAAAACGGATACGTTGTTTGTTCTCTATGTTGCTGCCAACATAGGTTGGCCAGCTTCTAAGCAGACCTTATCCAGATGGATAAAACTGACTATACGTCAGGCTTACCTTCATGCTAGGTTACAGCTGCCTACATCAGTAACAGCTCATTCCACATGTTCTGTGGGAGCTTCATGGGCATCTGGTCGTGGAGCTTCTACGACGCAGCTTTGCCGTGCGGCTACATGGTCATCAGTGCACACGTTTGTGCGCTGTTACAGGTTTGATAGGTTTGCGGAATCAGCATCTAGCTTTGGCCGCATAGTGTTACAGGTGCCAAACAGCTCTCCCGCCCACAAAGGAAACTTTGGTACGTCCCAAGAGTACTCCAGTGACCCCTAGTGGATGAAAAAGAAAATAGGATTTTGGTACTTACCAGGTAAATCCTTTTCTTTGAATCCATGGCCCTCATTCCGAGTCGTTCGCTCGGTAATTTTCTTCGCATCGCAGCGTTTTTCTGCTTAGTACGCATGCGCAATGTTCGCACTGCGACTGCGCCAAGTAATTTTGCTATGAAGATAGTTTTTTTACTCACGGCTTTTTCTTCGCTCCGGCGATCGTAGTGTGATTGACAGGAAATGGGTGTTACTGGGCGGAAACACTGCGTTTTATGGGCGTGTGAATAAAAACGCTACCGTTTCCGGAAAAAACGCGGGAGTGGCTGGAGAAACGGAGGAGTGTCTGGGCGAACGCTGGGTGTGTTTATGACGTCAAACCAGGAACGACAAGCACTGAACTGATCGCAGATGCCGAGTAAGTCTGAAGCTACTCTGAAACTGCTAAGTAGTTTGTAATCGCAATATTGCGATTACATCGTTCGCAACTTTAATAAGCTAAGATTCACTCCCAGTAGGCGGCGGCTTAGCGTGTGTAACTCTGCTAAAATCGCCTTGCGAGCGAACAACTCGGAATGAGGGCCCATAGGCGGCACTGGACGCCCACCCAAAGCAGTTTTACCTGGTTTGTGGTAAGCTCAGGGGGTCTTATGGTAACACACTTTCACCCACTGGTTCAAATTATAAAATTCTATCGGTTATGGTGTCAACTGTTTAGTTGTCAGTAACGTTATGTGTCAACTTTATTGTTGTCCGTTATGTTATATGTAATTCTCCATTGTCAACCTCTCTATAGCTCCTGTTCGGCTCAGTAAAAAACACTGAGGTACTCTGGGATATGGAGGGGTAGAGAGTTCTAAATTTAAATATTCAGTGCCCTGTTTCCTGCGGAAGCCGTCCATATCCCAAGAGTACTCCAGTGCCCCCTATGGATTCAAAGGAAAGGATTTACCTGGTAAGTACCAAAATCCTATTATTTCATTTTAGAATATTTTGATATGTGTAGGATAATATGATAGGCCAACATGGTGACCCCTGTGTTTATTGATGCCATGAAAGAAGAGATCTGGGCATTAGAACCTTTCTGCCATGTAGTATGTTTGATGATAACCAGACAGTAATTACTAATAATAAACATCAAGAAAAGGTATTTAAAACTTTTATAACTTTAACTTATTTGCCACTAACGCAAAATAACCTTTGACTTATTAAATGCACCATGTACCACAAATTGCTTTTTCTTATATCACTACATAGTATTCGCTCCAAGATTATTACATCATTCAATCTCCCTGAAACTCGCCTCTCTGTACACATTGCTGCTTCAATTATCCACTCCCCTCTTATCAACACCTGTGAGCTTTTTAACTTACGTACATACTTTGACTGTAACATCCACACCCTGCCACCATAAAAACACTCACATACTTCCTATAACTATATTTATCTTTCTCTTCTGCTTTTGTTAGCTGGTGACATAGACAGACCCCAACCTCTTGCCGCACTCATATTCACGTAATTTGCAGCATTACAGAAATCCAGCTAACCTTATAAACCTCACATGTCTCCAATCACCGTACAAAATACTAAATTGTGCCTTCTAGAATTCACACTCCGTTTGCAAACAATCCATGAACTCTTCATCTATCCATCCATCCGTGACCTCTTCATCTTTGCCTCAATCTGCTGGCTATAACAGAAACTTGGCTCACACCATCAGGCACTGCCTCCCCTGCAGCATTGTCACATGGTGGTCTCCACTTTACACACACTTCCAGGCCTGAAAACAGTAAAGGAGGTGGGGCTGGAATATTACTATCCCAATCTTTTACATACACTGTTCTACCACAGATTCCATCAATCTCATTTACATCATACAAAGTACATTCTATAAGGATTTTTACCCCTTTCTTGCTGCATAGTGCTGCTATTGATCACCCACCTGGGCAACCCAAACATCAATTTCTATAAGATTTTTCTGCCTGGCTCTCTCACTTCTTATCCTCTGACATCCCCACTATCATCATGGGTGATTTCAATATCCCTATTGATAGTCTGAAATCTTCTGCTCATTCCTCTAAATTACTCTCTCTAAACTCCTCTCTCGGACTGACTCCTCTACTCATCAGTAGGGCCACTGCCTTAATCTTGTATTCACCAGACTATGCTCAGTTTTTGAATTTACACTCCTTTCCCTCTCAGAACATTTCTCACCTGCATGCTTTCCCCCATTACTTCAAACTCCATGTCATAGAAGCCTACAAACCTCCACAAACTCGCAGAAATATTAACATTATTACTTTTTGACCACTATCCACCTCTCTGCAACAACTATTCTTACCAATTTCTACATTCACCTCTACTGAGACTGCTGTATCACACCTGAACCAGACTCTAGAAATAGCGCTCGATGAAGTGGCACCAGTTACTCATCACACTTCACATAGACTTCGATGTCAACCGTGGCACTATAAATTCACAAGACACCTAGAAATACTTTCAAAACAAAGTAGAACGTCAGTGACGTAAATCTCGTACTTCAAGTGACTTCCGTTTACCACTCTTATCGTAATGCCCTGGACACTGCCAAACAAACATTTTCAATCTCTCATTTCTGCTCATGCCTCTAACCCCATGCAACTTTTTAATACATTTAAATCACTTCTTAACCCTCCCTCACCAATCCCACCAGCTACTATCAGTGCACAAAATCTTGCTTCCTATTTCAATGACCAGATTGATAAGATCCGAAATGAAATGGTATGCTCTTCCATAGCAAGTTACCTGCTCAGTTCCCTTCCTGAACCCTTTGGTACCTTCTCTTCATTTGATCCCACAAATGAAAATGAAGCATCTACACTATTCTCATCTGCCTACTCTACTACCTCTCCTCTTGATACTATATCCTCAAAAATAAGTAAAGCTCTGTCTCCTGTGCTCATCCCAAACTTAACTTAACATCTGTAATCTCTGTCTCTCTACTGGTATCTTTCCATCCCTGTTCGAACATGCAGTGTTTACTCCCATTCTGAAAAAATACATTTCTGACCCCAACTCTCTCAAATTACAGTCCCATTTCTCATCTCCCATGCCCATCGAGAGACTTGTGTAAAAATACAGAGATTGGGCGCTTCTGTTTGGGCTCGTTAGGACGTGTATTCTTGAGTGCTCATAGAACCTGCGCAAGGGTACCCGACCCTTGTGTACAACAATATTTTAAATTGGGGTGTGGGTTCTAGCGCTCTTCAAGGATGAGATGTAGGTAAGAAAATATCTGTGTATTAAGGCAGAGTGCACACAATTCTGATACAGTGTAACTGTAACTACTCTCACACAGTATATGAAACAAAATAGCAATGTGGTTAGCAGTAGAACAAATGGTTAATATTTGAATCGTCCTATTGTTTAACAGTTCGCTCTTGCTCAGGATACAATATGGTTATAGTACCGTTCTATAAATCATTACCCCAAGAGGGGCATTAACTTCTAAGTTAGAGGAGAATGATCCCTCCTATCCGGCTGCTAATTAGCAGATTCTGCAGTATATGCAGGAGGTGGTTGAAGGCTAATTTTCCTCATTAGATGTTCATATGTGGATCCACTCTGTCAGTTCCTCCGTTAGTTACCGGTATTCTCCCGTATTCAATAGAAAATGCTTTTACTTACTTAAAGGACATTAACCAAACTGCCCAACATACATCTCTTCGCTTATCTCAAAATATCTTCCTACCCGACCTCTCCGCTCTGCACAAGATCTACATCTCTCATCCACACGCATTACTTGATCCCACTCAGAATTACAGGACATAACATTATAATAAGAGCAGTCAGGTGGGGGGGGTTTTTTGCGCTTGACGCACCCAAACATACTGAGTTTAGTCACATAAAATGGCAAAACAAGAGAAAATGGGTTATATTGAAGTTTTGTAAAACTGTTGAAACTTGTTTGAGGGAAAGTTTCACATAAACATTAAACAATGTACCCCTGTCCATGCCACACTCCAGTGTGGCAGTACAGTAGCCCCTATTGACATATTTATGTAACTGAATATTCTCCTAGTTTTCTGTTTTGTGTTTTTTTTTAAACTAGGTGTTCTAAAACCCATGTGACCCTGCTCTGTTTCCAGCAGAATGCTTTTAAAAACTAATTTTTTTGTAATTGATAGAAGCTAACCAATAAGAGCGTCTGCTAATTATTGAAACTTTTCTTCTGTAAAGTATAACATTCAGGCATACTAGCTAGCTAGCTATATATAGTTTCATTAAAATGTGATTGTTTTTTACTTGGTTTGTTAATTAGACGTTTACATGTATAATCTTGGAATCTATGAAATCCAAGTTTGTGCCGTTGGGGCTCTAAAATAGGGAGCAGAGAAAAGACAACGCACACTGTATTTTGTGGTCTGTGTGCTACTGCTTCTCTGTGCAATCCCATTAACACACTATGGGGTATATGCAATTCACGGCGAATCGCGGCAAATTATCGCCGTTTTTTTAATTCGACACAATTCGACAGGTGAATTCCGGCAGGTGGCTGCCGGAATTCACCATATTCAATGAAAAACGGATTCGACATTCCCGCGGGCGAAAAATGGCCGATTTGCCGGATTTTGCCGCGATTTTAAAAAACGGGAAAAAATGGCGTGGGGTCCCCCCTCCAAAGCATAACCAGCCTCGGGCTCTTCGAGCTGGTCCTGGTTCTAAAAATGCGGGGGAAAATTTGACAGAGGATCCCCCGTATTTTTAAAACCAGCACCGGGCTCTGCGCCTGATGCTGGTGCAAAAAATACGGGGGACAAAACGAGTAGGGGTCCCCCGTATTTTTCACACCAGCATCGGGCTCCACTAGCTGGACAGATAATGCCACAGCCGGGGGTCACTTTTATACAGTGCCCTGCGGCCGTGGCATTAAATATCCAACTAGTCACCCCTGGCCGGGGTACCCTGGGGGAGTGGGGACCCCTTCAATCAAGGGGTCCCCCCCCCCAGCCACCCAAGGGCCAGGGGTGAAGCCCGAGGCTGTCCCCCCCATCCAATGGCTGCGGATGGGAGGCTGATAGCCTTGAGAAAAATGACAAGAATATTGTTTTTTCCAGTAGTACTACAAGTCCCAGCAAGACTCCTCCGCAAGCTGGTACTTGGAGAACCACAAGTACCAGCATGCGGGAGAAAAACGGGCCCGCTGGTACCTGTAGTACTACTGGAAAAAAAATACCCAAATAAAAACAGGAGACACACACCATGACTTGTACAACTTTATTACATACTGCCGACACACACATACTTACCTATGTTGACACGAAGCAGTCGGTCCTCTTCTCCAAGTAGAATCCACGGATACCTGAAAATAAAAGATAATTATACTCACCTTCCAGCGTCCAGAGATACATCCACGTCCAGAAAATAATCCAGGAATTTGGCAAAAAAACAAAACGCAAATACCCGTGCCAGTATTGCCACTATTCAGTAAAGAAATTTAAAGAACAAGTAACCCCCTTCTTTAAATCCTTGTAGAGAGATGATTCTTAAAGAAAGGATAACATAGAAAATGCTGGTCCTTTGAACTAGATAGCAGTCTCTTACTGCGTTATCTTGTCCAGTCTTCCACAGGTTACAGTGCTGCAGTTTTCTACCTTGTTGTGTCCGAAATTACATTATTATTTTTTTAGCACAGAGCCAAAAGTGTAGAAGGTAATCCTAATATTAGATGGAAAAACACATTTGGATTTAAGCTGATAATACATAAATGTAATGTAAACTTCACAGGATTTTTAACAGCCTTTTGAGTTAGGAAATGTTGAAAATGTTTCCTCTTTTGAAAAGGACTCTGCTGCTCTCTGTAAATACAGGTTGAGTATCCCATATCCAAATATTCCGAAATACGGAATATTCCGAAATACTGACTTTTTTGAGCGAGAGTGAGATTGTGAAACCTTTGTTTTTTGATGGCTCAATGTACACAAACTTTGTTTAATACACAAAGTTATTAAAAATATTGTATTAAATGACCTTCAGGCTGTGTGTATAAGGTGTATATGAAACATAAATGAATTGTGTGAATGTACACACACTTTGTTTAATGCACAAAGTTATAAAAAATATTGGCTAAAATGACCTTCAGGCTGTGTGTATAAGGTGTATATGTAACATAAATGCATTCTGTGCTTAGATTTAGGTCCCATCACCATGATATCTCATTATGGTATGCAATTATTCCAAAATACGGAAAAATCCCATATCCAAAATACCTCTGGTCCCAAGCATTTTGGATAAGGGAGACTCAACCTGTATAACATCAGATATTTGGATGTGTTTCTTTGTAGCCACGCTTTGTATTGCTGCCTTTCTGGGCACTTAAAAAATGTCATCTCTTGTAACTTTTTGTTAAAGGAGGATCTTCTGGCAAACTAAATAGTTTATCAGTTGGCCCTGTCTCCCAACTAGTATGAGCAAGTGTGCCTGGGCAGCAACTACTCTCATCTAACAGTGGGTGATTCTACAGGTATACAAGAATAGGGAAATTTGAAAGCTGTACTGTATGTTGACTGATTTACCAACACATCTGGCTGGATGTTTGTATGTATGTACTCCCTATCTAGTCCGCTGCTTTGTCAGCCTCCTTGTGCAATCTGCATAATTAGGATTTTGTATCTGGAGACGTAAATGACTGATGTGGTTGAGCAGCCAAGCCACAGCTGGTGGAAGGTGGTTTGCTGATTAAAATGTGTAAATCCATCATTTACACGTTCTAAAAATAGTATTAATCAGTTTTTGATGATTGATCTACTTATAATTTTTGGCTAACGCCTTAGTTTTTTATGTTGACACTTTAGCATGACCCGGGACATCCATTCCTTATATTTATTATCCAATAACCATGGACTCTTGCACCTAGGTGAGATGACTAGGTAATAGCTTGGCTTTTCTTTTCCTTTATAGGGCAGTAGCCTATCAGCCACAATCGCGAAAAATTATATATATTGCAGAGTGCTATACTGATCTAATTATGTAAAAAATATATTTCAGAATGCTATACTGATCTAATTATATGTAAAAATTACATGTATTTCAGAGTGCTCTACTGATCTAATTATATGTAAAAATTATATATATTTCAGAGTGCTATAATGATCTAATTATGTAAAAAATATATTTCAGAATGCTATACTGATCTAATTATATGTAAAAATTATATGTATTTCAGAGTGCTATACTGATCTAATTATATTTAAAAATATTATGTTTTTTCAGGATATTCTGGCCGGATATTCTGGCTACAGGTAGACTCAGCAGATGCATGGCATGTCCGGTATCCATCTATAGATACAATGTATCCTCCTTAATGGATTGTTGGACAGTTACCATTCTCAGAGCTGAGCTCACCAGTGTGATGATGACATGCTGGTTTCTTCATTGTTTCAGTTCAGTTCTCTCAAATAAAAGTACCAGAAGTATCTGTTCATGTGTTTATCAGACTTTTGCACACACAAGTTGTGATATCTTTGTACATTTTCTTTTTAGCAAAGTGTAAATATTTTTAAATAAAACTTATTTGAAATTAGATTTATAGATTTATTTTATTTTACATTTTTGTTGGAAGGCTGCTTGGCTGGGGAAAAACCATTTGTAAAATTACTGTACATGTTGTTGCACTTTTAACTTCATACTCATGTAAAGCAATAATGTAGCCATAATTACACAGCTTGGCGCTTAACCAGTGCAGGGGGAGATGATGGGGTTTCTGTTATTAGACAGGTGCCTGGTAGTATTACTAAAGCAGAAATTGGTGGTGTGTATTGGAAATAATTAAATAACAGGGTGAAAACTGCGATCTCTGAAACCCTGCACCTCGTAACTGAATGCCATTGAGGGTTAGAGTAATCTTATCGCATTCAGTATTATATCCCGATGGACTGGATACCGGCAGTTTGAATACCGACAGTGGCATCCTGACCATCAGAATCCTGACAACCACCCAGATAGTACCTTAAGCCTCCCCTGCCCCCTACCCTAACCCTCCCATGTGGGTGATTAACTCTAACCCTTCCCCGCTGCGTAAACCTAACCCTCCCCACTTGGTGCCTAACCCAAACACCCCACTCTCCCTCCCCGGTACCTACCCATATCCTTCCCATCACTAACCCTAACTCCCCTTCTAATGCCTACACCTAATCTACCCCCCCCCCCCCCCCCTCCCCGCGGCAGGACACAAGCACGTCCTGCTATTACAACAATCGAGATTCCAGGCGTCGGTGTTTTGACACCGGTCTTATGCCTTCATTCGGGATTTCGGCATTGGTATTTCGACCGCCGAGATCCTGTCCGCCGGCATTTTAACTGTATCCCATCTTATCTACTCTACTGGAGACAGGTAATATGCAGCCAACCAGTCTATGTAACACTACAATTCTCAGCATACACTAGTAGCCACAATTATAATATGGCTGCATTTGCTAAAACAAATAAACCACAAAACAAAGCATTGCGGACAATAATATGAAGTAACAAAGTCTGTCTATGCATATAAACATGCAATACACTGATTAATCAGCCATGCATTCACTTGACTAGAATCACATGTTTAGTTAAAACAATTACATGCACACTAAAGAATAACAATTCAATCTAAGCAGTGAACTAACAATAACAACCACAAATGCATGAGTCTTCTCTAGACAATGATACAGAACAATAAAAGAGAATGTGGTATTTCAAATGGTGCGCTGGAATCCCGACCGCTGAGAATCCCAACAGCATCCTGAACGTAAGTATACCGCTGTCTGTATTCTGTCCGCTGGCATTCTAACTTTGGGGACCCCTTACCTAACCCTGTAACATTTTGATAACACCACTGCAATTGGTGTTCTATATTCAGCAGGCCAACATAAAATCAGTCTCCATAAACTAATTTCTCTTATGTCCTAGGGGACACTGGGATTCCATTTAGTACCATGGGGTATAAACTGGTCCACTAGGAGCCTTGGGCACTTTAAAAATTTGATAGTGTGCACTGGCTCCTCCCTCTATGCCCCTCCTACCAGACTCAGTTTAGAAAATGTGCCGGGAGGAGCCGGTCACGTCTCTGGAAGCTCCTGAAGAGTTTTCTGAATTTAGTTTGTTTGTTATTTTCAGGCAGTACTGAATGGCACCAGCCTGCCTGCTTCGTGGGACTTAGTGGGGGGGATGGCCCAACCTCTTGAAGGGTTAATGGTCCCGTTCCCCGCTGACAGGACACTAGCTCCTGAGGGAACTATTCGCAAGCCGCACCACGGCGTATGTACATTCCCGCAGCACACCGCCAGCCCTAACAGCCAGAAGAAAGAAGAGTGGTGAGTACTAAGCCGGCGTCCTGGTTAGCGGGTCGCCGGCCATTATGGTGGCATGAGGGTACAGACACACACGGCTTCAACATAGGGCGACTGGGTCTCCAGACGCTACACAATGCAGACGCACAGCTTCTGAGGGGGCGAACTGAGTCTCAGTACACTATATGTCCTTGGCATTACAGACTTAAAAGGGGGCTGACTCCATTTTAGGCACTAAATTACCTCAGCCAGTATAAAAAAGAGTGGGAAGACCGCGTGCCATTGAAGGGGCAGGGCTTCACTATGAGTGGATCCAGCAGCTCACAGCACCATTTTCCCTCTGCAGCTGACACAGACTCTGACTGACAGGGATGCACAGCTCCTCCAGAGAGACTCCAGATTACCTCAGCGATACCAGGGGTTCATAGCAGGGGGGAGCGGATATTAGTGTACTAAGTCCCTAATCTTAGGTACTTAATCTGCGACCCAGCTAAGCTTGAAATTAGCGGTAAGGGCGCTGTGTGCTGGCTCTATACTTTCACTGTGTCTCCCTGGAAGAGTTCTTTGTGGCTTAATTGTGTATTTAATCTTTTCTTGTGTGTGTGTGTGCTGTCACTGTTACAGTATGTCAGGCAAAAAGTGTGTTTCATGTAAGGCACAGTGTTTCTGTTCTCCAGGGGGTTCACTAGTGTGTATTCAGCGTAGTGTACCTTCCCATGCTAGCAGGGCAGAGCCAGCATGGCTGGAGTCCATTAGGGGAATGATTTCCAATTTTTCTACTAAATTGTCCTGCAATGAGAAAGAGACACAAAACTTAAGACAATCTAAGACTGAGTTTATGTAAAGAGACTCGGTACCCAAACCAGTGTCTCAGTCCCCTTCCATTTGTCAGTAAAAACGTACTTTATTATTATATTTTATTTATAAGGTGCCACATGTGTTTCGCAGCGCCGTACAAAGGACAGTACAGGGGAAAAAAACATTGCATTACAGTAAATAAATAACAGAAATAGAGTACAGAAAACAGAGCACCACACATTCTCAAGACATAATACAGCTAAGATGTAAGTATCGAGGGAGTGATCATCGTACTACTAGAGGCTGGTGGCCATAGATGGAGATGAGCCTTTACTAGCAGGATAAAGATGGTCGTTGAGTAGGGGAGAGCTGTGAGTGAAATGTGTTGAGACGAGGGCTTAGATAACAAGAGGAAAGAGGGCCCTGCTCTGAAGAGCTAACAATCTAGTGGGGAGGGGCGACAGATGACAAGAGGTGCAGGCAAGTGGGAGGTAGCCTGATGGCAGTATGCAAGCAAAGCTGAGATGTTCACGGCATGAGGCAGGGGGGTGGGGGCGCGGCTTCAGCACTGGGTTATGCATCGGGAGGGTATGCTTTGATGAATAGGTGGGTTTTTAGTGCCCGTTTGAAGCTTTGCAAGGTTGGGGAGAGTCTAATGGAGCGAGGGAGTGCGTTCCACTGAAGGGGTGCAGCACGGGCAAAATCCTGAACTCGTGCATGGGAAGCAGTGACCAGGGCGGTGGAGAGGCGACGGTCATTAGTCGACCGTAGGGGGCGGGAGGGAGTATGAAGGGAAAGGAGGTTGGAGATGTAGGGAGCAGTGGAATTAGAGATGGCCTTGTATGTGAGGGTGAGGAGTTTGAAGAGGATTCTGTAGGGGAATGGGAGCCAGTGTAGATTTTGTTGAAGGGGAGTGGCAGATGTGGTGCGGCGGGAGAGGAAGATAAGCCTAGCTGCGGAGTTCAGGACAGATTGGAGGGGAGCAAGATGGGAGCAAGCGAGGCCAGTGAGGAGGACATTACAGTAGTCAAGTCGTGAGATGACCAGTGAGTGGATGATGAGTTTAGTTGCACTCTGGGAGAGATATGGCCTGATACGAGCAATGTTGCGTAGCTGGAAACGACAGGATTGTGCCAGAGCTTGGATGTGGGGTGCAAAGGAGAGGGAGGAGTCAAGAGTGATGCCCAGGCAGCGGAGTTGGGGAACGGGGAGATGGTGGTGTTGTCAACAATGATGGAGATATTGGTCGGGGGTGTTGCTCTGGATGGGGGGAAGATGATGAGTTCCGTTTTGTCCATGTTGAGCTTTAGAGAGCATTCAGACATCCAGGAGGAAATTGCAGAGAGGCAGCTGGAAACCTGAGAGAGAGGACAGAGGGGAACAGATCAGGAGATGAGAGGTAGTGTGTCATCAGCATAGAGGTGGTATTGAAGGCCAAATGAGTTAATGAGCGCACCCAGGGAAGAGGTATACAGGGAGAACAGAAGGGGTCCAAGGACAGAACCCTGAGGGACACCAACAGGAAGGATGGAAGGGTGTGAGGTGGTGCTGGATGCAGACACAGAGAAGGAGCGGGTTAGTGAGGTAAGAAGAAAACCAGTCAAGGACAGTGCTAGAGAGGCCAGCGTTTTGGAGTGTGCCGAGGAGGAGAGGATGATCTACGGTGTCAAAGGCAGCAGAGAGGTCCAGAAGGATGAGCAGAGAGAAGTGGCCCCTGGATTTGGCCGAGAGCAGGTCATTGGTGACTTTCACCAGGGCAGTCTCAGTTGAGTGGAGTGGGCGAAAGCCAGATTGTAGTGGATCGAGGATGAAGTTGTCAGAGAGGTAGCTTGTGAGATGGCTGTAGACTAGTTGTTCAAGTAATTTGGAGGCGAAAGGGAGAAGAGAGATGGGGCGGTAGTTAGTGGGTGATGAGGGGTCGAGTTTGGTTTTTTTGAGAATAGGCGAGACCAGAGCATGTGTGAATGGCGAGGGGAAGATGCCGGTGGAGAGGGACAGGTTAAAGAGGTGAGCAAGGTGGGAGCAGGCAGTGGGGGAGAGGGAGCGGAGAAGACGGGAGGGAAGGCGGTCCAGGGGGCAGGTGGTGGGGGGGGGAGGATAAGATGAGGGAGTGGACTTCCTTTTCTGAAGTGGGATGGAAGGAGGACAGGGTGGGATAGATGGAGGGGAGGGATAAAGGGGGCAGGGGGGTAGCAGAGGGGTGACGGCGGGAGATGTCGTGTCGGATATCCTCAATTTTGGAGATGAAGGAGGCAAAGTCAGTGGCAGTGAGGGAGGATGCGAGGGGAGGAGGAGGGGGGCGAAGGAGAGTGTTGAAAGTTTCAAAGAGACGGCGTGGACAGGAGGACTGAGAAGAGATGAGTGCTTGGAAAAAGGATTGCTTGGCGAGGGAAAGAGCAGAGCTGTAGGAGGAGAGAATAAACTTGAAATAGAGGAAGTCCGGCAGAGAGTGAGATCTCCTCCAGTAGCGTTCAGCGGAGCGTGAGCATTTTTGTAAGAAACGTGTTAGTTTGGTGTGCCAGGGTTGGGGTTTGGAGCGGCGGAGGGGGACAGAGGAGAGGGGGCCACAGAGTCGAGAGCATCGGTTAGGGAAGAGTTATAGAAGGTGGCTGCCTGGTTGGGACAAGTCATAGTGGAAAGAGGAGAGAGGAAAGTCTCGAGGGAGGACATGAAAGTGGGGTTGAGAAACCCGAGATTGCGTCTGGTGGTGGTGGGGTCTGGGCATGGAGAGGAGGAGGGAGGATGAGAGGGTGAAAGAAAGCAGATGGTGGTCAGAGAGAGGGAAGGAAGAGTTTGAGAAATCAGAGAGATCACATCGGTGGGTGAAGACAAGGTCGAGGGAGTGGCCGAGATTGTGAGTAGGGGTGGAGGTCCATTGAGAAAGTCCAAAGGAGGTGGAAAGGGCGAGAAGATTAGTGGAAGCGGCATTAGTGATGTCAATAGGGATGTTAAAGTCTCCAAGGATGACAGAGGGGAGGTCGGAGGAGAGAAAGTGGGGAAGCCAGGCAGCAAAGTTGTCAAGGAAAGGTGAACAGTGGCCAGGGGGGCGGTAGATCACTGCCACAAGGAGGTGAATGGGGTAGAAGAGGCGGATAGTGTGGACCTCGAAGGTGGAGAAGGTGAGAGAGGGCTCAGGTGGGATGACACGAAAGGTGCAGTTAGGGGAGAGAAGGACGCCCACGCCTCCACCCTGGCGACCATCAGTTCTGACTGTGTGGGTGAAGGAGAGACCTCCGTAGGAGAGGGCAGCAGGGGAGGTGGTGTCAAAGGAGGAGAGCCAGGTTTCAGTGATGGCGAGAAGGTGAAAAGAGTGGGAGATGAAGAGGTCGTGGATAGTTGGCAGCTTGTTGCAGATTGATCTAGCATTCCAGAGTGCACAGGAGAAAGGAATGGAGGGGACAGGGGAGATAGGGATAAGGTTGGCTGGGTTCTGAGTGTTTGTGGGTGATTTTGAATTTGGGTGGTGAGACCTGGCAGTGAGGATTGGTATGTGACAGGATCGAGGAGCCATAATTTGGTACAGTAGTGTTCAGGGGAATAGAATGGTGTAGGTGTAATATAGAATGAACAAGGAGAATGTGGGGTGTAATGTAAGCAAAACACAGTGCAAACAGAATTTTAAGAAATAATGTTAGGAACGGAAAGGCTGAGATGGATACACAGTGGTTGTAGATTGTGTACATGAGAGTGTGAGCAATGTGTGAATGCAGTAGGGCTGCTACTTAATCAGACAGGTTGTTCAGTATCCAGGCTGTGCAGGCTGCAGGCATTACTGGTAGTGGTATGGGTAACTCACTGTAGTCTGTTGTTTGCAGTTCTTTTGTGGAGATGAGGGAGATAGCCTGCTGTCCTTCTGTTTCTCTCCTGTTTATCTCCGTATATCTCCAAATATTATATCATACTTTACACTAACATACTTAGCAACTAAAATGCTTGCAGCCTAAGATGCTTGCAGCATTGATCTATACTAGTTAAATAACCATGCAGACATGGATACAGGGTTAATTGATAGCAGCCCCCACCCTCTGAAAACTCCACCCACAACAAAAGGTTGCCCCAAGGTATACTATACCCCCACTAATACACAGTGAGAACAGACTATAGTCTGGCCTAGAAATAACTAGTTAAAGATAAAATTGTCAGTACCTAGCATAGTACAAAAAGCATGTAATGGGTGGATGTCAAAGTTGCAGCAGTGAGAGATTGTCAATACTTTAGCCCATATTCTGCAGTCTGACTGATGATGAAAGGTCAGACTTGGAGGAGGGGGAGGTGGTTTCAGAGGTTGGGCAGGCTACTCTGTCACAGGGAATAGAGGCTCTCGTAGAGGCTATCAGAGAAGTTCTGCATATCCCTGATAAGATGACAGAGGAGAGTGAGGAAACTTATTTTAATATAAAAAATAAATCCTCAGCCACTTTTCCTGTGTCAAAGGAACTACAGTAAATACCCTGTTTGAAGAACCGTGGGTTATTCCTGATAGGAAATTTCAAATCCATAAAAGGTTGCTATCATCTTTTCCTTTTCCTCCGGAGGATAGTTAAAAATGGGAAAATCCACCGATAGTGGATGCATCAGTATCCAGGCTGTCACGAAAAATCGTATTGCCTGTCGTGGGTGCAGCCTCCCTGAAAGACACGGCTGATCATAAAATTGAGACCACACTCAAATCCTTGTATACAGCTGCTGGTGTGGCCCATAGACCCACTGTAGCATGTGGGTTGATTACTAAAGCCATTGCCAAATATTCGGGTAACCTAATTGAGGAGTTAATCTCCCCTTGAGGCAAGGTATCTATTTTACTCCTGCAACATATACAGGAGTCTGCGAACTTTATCGTGGAAGCCATAAAAGAAATAGGATTGCTTAATGCACGCACCACTGCTATGGTAGTGTCAGCACGCAGGGGCTTATGGCTACCCAGCGGACTGCTGATGCAGACTCCAGGAAGGGTGTGGAAGGCATACCTTTCACAGGAGAGGCCTTATGTGGAGATGAACTAGACAAATGGATCTCCAAAGCTACTGCGGGTAAGTCCACATATCTTCCTTCTGCAGCTCCCTCAGCCAGGAAGCCTTACTCAGGTCCCAATTTACAGTCCTTTCAGACTGCCAAATATAGGGGCAAGGCCAGAGGTTCTTCTACCGCCACCAGAGGTGCTAGAGGTAAACCACGCAAACCAGCAACTGCCGGTTCTCAGGGACAGAGCTCAGGCTCTGCTTCACCAAAACCTTCAGCATGATGGTGGACTGCGATGCCTGGAAGACTGGCAGGTGGGAGCCCGACTGAAATTCTTCAGTCACATCTGGACAATTCGTGCCAGGATCCCTGGGTCATAGATCTTATTTCCCAGGGCTACAGACTGGAGTTCCAGGAGTTCCCATCTCACAGATTCTTCAAATCAGGCTTACCAGTTTCGCAAGAGGCAAGTATAACTTTACAGGACGCCATTCAAAAACTGGTACAGACTCAGTTCATTATTCCAGTTCCACCTCATCTGCAAAACAAGGGGTATTATTTCAACTTGTTTCTAGTACTGAAACTGGACGGTTCGGTAAGACCGGTTTTGAACCTAGTCAATGAACCCGTACTTACGAATGTTTAAATTCAAGATGGAGTCTCTGAGAACGGTGATCTCAGGTCTGGAGGAGGGTGAATTCCTAGTGTCTCTGGATATCAAGGATGCATACCTTCACATTAAGATCTGGCTGCCTCATCAGGCTTATCTACGGTTTGCACTGCAGGACTGTCACTACCAGTTCCAGGCCCTGCCATTTGGTGTCTCCACAGCACCGAGGGTAATCACCAAAGTAATGGCAGAGATGATATTTCTACTCCGCAAACAGGGCATGAACACAATTCCGTACGTGGACGATCTTCTGATAAAGGCACCGTCCAGGGAACGGTTGTTGAACAGCATTGACCTCTCAACCAGATTACTCCTAGATCAAGGGTGGATTCTGAATTTACCAAAATCTCACCTGGAATTGACACAGAGGCTTCCTTTCCTGGGAATGATACTGGACACAGAGTCTCAGAGAGTGTTCCTTCGCTTGGAGAAGGCTATGGTAATCCAGTCGATGGTTCAAGCTGTCCTGAAGCCAACCCGGATCCCGGTGCATCTGTGCATTCATCTTCTGGGGAAAACAGTGGCCTCTTACGAGGCGATTCAGTACGGAAAGTTTCATGAGGCCCTTCCAGCTGGATCTATTGGACAAATGGTCTGGATCACATCTTCACATGCACCAGAGGATCCGTCTGTCACCAAAAGCCGAGATCTCCCTTCTGTGGTGGCTACAGACTTCTCACCTTGTCCAGGGTTGGAGGTTCGGGATTCAGAATTGGATTCTGCTAACCACAGACACAAGCCTCAAAGGTTGGGGAGCAGTCCCTCGGGGGGGGTGCAATTTCAAGGAAGATGGTCAAATCAGAAAGTCGTCCTTCCAGTAAACATCCTGGAACTTAGGGTTATCTACAACGCCCTTCTGCAAGCCTCATCTCTACTTCGGAATCAGGCCATTCAAGTCCAGTCGGACAATGTGACGGCGGTAATGTACATAAACTGACAGGGCAGAACGAAAAGCAGAGCAGCAATGTCACAGGTGTCAAGAATCTCTGGGCAGAAAAACACGCCGTGGCATTGTCGGCGCTCTACATTCCGGGAGTATACAACTGGGAAGCACACTTCCTCAGCAGGCATGACCTGCACCCGAGGGAGTGGGGCCTTCACCCGGAGCTGTTCATTTAGTTGACACGTTGGTAGGGATATCGACATGATGGCCTCTCGACTCAACAAGAAGCTCAAGCAGTATTGTACCAGGTCGAGAGACCCACATCAGTGGCGGTAGACGCTCTGACAACTCCATGGGTCTTTCAGCTGATGTACGTGCTTCCTCCACTTCCTCTGATCCCAAGAATTATAAAGAGAATAAAAAGGTAAAATGTTCAAGCAATCCTCATTGCTCCGAACTGGCCGCGAAGGGCCTGGTATGCGGATCTTCTTGAGATGCTGATCGAAAATCCATGGCCTCTGCCTCTTCGCGAGGATCTTCAAGACTTACCGCGGCTAAGTTTAACGGCATGGAAGTTGAACGGATGATTCTCGCCAGAAGAGGGATTCCTAACAAGGTCATCCCGACTATGATCCAAGCCAGGAAGGGGGTAACGTCTAAACATTACCACCATATCTGGAAGAAGTATGTCTCTTGGTGTGAGAGCAGACACACCAAGTCCAGATTTCGGCCTTGTCTATTTTCTTTCAGAAACAATTGGCTTCTCTCCCTGGGGTCCAGATGTTCTTGAAAGGTATTCTGCACTTACAACCTCCCTTTGTGCCTCCCACAGCACCTTGGGATCTCAATTTGGTGCTGCAGTTCCTCCAATCAGACTGGTTTGAACCATTACAGGAGGTGAACGTAAAGTACCTTACTTGGAAGACCATCACACTGTTGGCCTTGACTTCAGCAAGACGTGTGTCGGAGCTAGGGGCGTTGTCTCACAAGTGTCCCTACTTAATTTTCCATGAGGACAGATCTGAACTTAGAACTCAACAATTTCTTCCTAAGGTGGTGTCCGCGCTTCACATCAACCAACCTATTGTGGTTTCGGCTGTTACGGACACATCGGCTACTTCAAAGTCTTTGGATGTTGTGAGGGCTTTGGAGGTGTATGTAAAGAGAACAGCTCGTTACTGGAAACCCGACTCACTGTTGGTTCTCTATGATCCCAATAAAATTTGGTGTCCTGCTTCAAAGCAGTCCATTGCATGCTGGATCAGGCTCACTATCCAGCATGCTTTTTCCACGGCAGGCTTGCCAGTTCCAAAATCTGTACATGCCCACTGTACTAGGTCGGTGGGTTCTTTTTGGGTGGCTGTCCAGGGTGTCTCGTCTTTACAGCTCTGCCGAGCAGCTACTTTGGTTCAAATACGTTTGCTAAGTTTTACAAGTTCGATACTTTGACCAAACTGAAGGTCCTCAGAGACCAAGTTACAAAAAAGAGAAAGATAGTAGCATTGTGGTGCACTCCATCGATTAGGGTTACTATTTGTACTTGGGTAAGTAATGGCTGGATAAAAGGGAACAGCGAGTTATAGTTAATGGGATGTTCTCCAACTGGGCCACTTTATTCAGTGGAATACCGCAAGGGTCAGTACACGGGCCTCTACTGTTCAATATATTTATTAATGACCTAGGAATAGGTAGGGAAAGTACGGTATCAAATTTTGTAGATTGAACTAAACTATGTAGGGTAATTATCTCAGACAATGATTCAGAGTCCCTACAGAATGACTTATTTAAACTGGAGCCCTGGGCATTTATATTGAGAATGAGATTTAATATACATGTAAAGTCATGCACTTTGGAACTAAAAATAACCATGCATCCTACAATTAAATGGAGAGATTTAAGGAGAAACTGTTTTAGATAAAGACCTGAGGGTGCTCATTGATAATACATTTAACAACAGTCTACAATGTCAGATTGCAGCAATAAATGCAAATAAGGTTTTAGTCTGCATAAAACGGGACGTTTGAGACAAGGGATGAAAGTGTAATTGTACCATTATATAAATCACTGGTACAGCCACATCTTGAATATTGTGTACAATTTTGGACACTCCAATATAAAAAATATCTTCGAGCTTGAAAGGGTTCAGAGATGAGCAACTAAATTGATAAGGGGGTTAGAGACTCTGGGATATGAGGAAAGGCTTACCAGGTTAAATATGTTCTCACTTGAAAAAAAGGTGTCTAAGAGGAGACATCAATATATATAAATACATAAAGGGACAATACATGGAGCTATCAGGTGATTTGTTTATTAGGAGACCTATACAAAGGACACGCTTACACTCTCTGAGGTTAGAAGAGAATTTTTTTTAAAACCCAACGAAGGAGAGGGTTCTTCATAATAAAGGAAGTAAGGCTCTGGAATACCTTGCCAGAGAAGGTAGCAATGGTGGACTTAGTAATTGAGTTTAAAAATGGGTTGGATAAATTTCTAACTGATAAAGCTATCCAGGGATATACCATTTAAAAAGACTGTATTGAGTTACTACGGGTATACTTTGGTTACATTCATAACAGTATAGGATCAAAACAAAAGTTGAACTCGATGGACAACTTATATTTTTTCAACCTCACTAACTATGTTATTATGACACCCAGGACTGCATCGGACACATGGGGGACAGGTAAGGCGGGTTCTCATTTGCGGACCTGCGCATTGCGCAGTCCATATGCACTGACACTAGGGATTACCGGCCAGGAGAACCAGTGGTGGAAGTCAGCATAGGGGAGGTCAGTGCTTCCCCAGCCCAGGGCACCATTCCATTGCTGTGGGCTGCTCCTCCCTCACCAGAGACGCTGGGCAGCCATTACAGATCTCTGCAGGTCTACCGAGGTGGTGGATGGAGTCTCTCTGTATACCACTCCAACATAGCAGGTTATACACAATGCTGAATCCTACCAGCCTCCTCCATTTGGCTGTTTTGTTGATACCAGCACCCATTGAAGTTACATTTTTATTTAAGGGTCCACCGTGATCCACAGGATCTACCTTGGGATATATAGTAACAGCGAAATGGTCACCAAACAGTTAAGCTTTTCAGACTCCCAGGATGCAATGGGCCAGCCCCCTATATCGCTTCCTGGCTCTGGCAATTCAGTTTTCTCTAACGTCCTATGGGATACAGGGATGGTCTAGTATCATGGGTATAGATGGGGTCCATTGGAGCCTGGCACTTTAAATTTCTTCAGAGTGTGCTGGCTCCTCCCCTCCATGCCCCTCCTGCAGACCCAGTTTAGAAAAATGTGCCCAAGGAGCCAGGTGCATTCTCTGGAGCTCCAGAGGTTTTTTTCTTCAAATTTATTTTAGTTTGATTTTTTCAGGCATAACTGGTCATGGGACTTAGAGGTGGGAGCCGGTACCAACTTCTTACAAGGGTTAATGGTCCGGATTCCCGCTGATGGGACATAGCTCCTGAAGGGGGTTGTTTCACTTGGCCACAGCGGTATGCACTCTCCCCCGCAGCACCCATAATTGCGGAGCTGAAGATGCTGATTGTGGAGTACAGAATCGGGGTCCCGGTTAGCGGGTCCCCGGTTCTGTTGGCGGCATTAGGGCGGCAGGCACATAGCTCAGTGAGGGGCTGCTATTGTCCCTCTATATATGCCCACACTGGCGCTGACACTGAAAAGAGGTTTTAACCCCTTTTTCTATGAAACTAGTAACCCTGCCAGTATAATCTATGCGGGAACAACGTACTCCATTAAGGGGGCGGGACTTGTCGGAGAGCAGGACCAGCGGCTCAGGGCGCCATCTCCTCCTGCATCACAGACCAATCTGGCTGCAGAGAAGCGCTGCTCCTCCTAAGGACCCTCAGAAGCAACTTGTTTGGTACTATGGGGCTTTGTGGTGGGGTGGAGCGATATACTTTATGTATATATAATATTCTAGGTCCCTTATATAAGGCTCCTAATTACTGCCCGGCAAAGCACTACTTTAGCTGTAGAGGCAAGGTGTGCTAGTTTCTCCCTCTCTGTCTCAACCTAACAGACTATCTGGGTTACTGTGTTTCACCTGTTCCTGTGTGTGTGTATTCTGCTGAACAGAATGTCAGGCAAAAAAGTAATATGTCAGTCCTGCAACACAAAGTTTTCCCCTCCCCCAGGGGGGTCTCTGTTGTATGCACAGTGCAGCCCCCCTTCTCAAGGAAGCAGCACTCAGGAGCCAGTGTGGCTGGACTCAATTAAAGGGATGATTACAGATATATTAACTGAACTGGCTAATGCCAGGCAGGAGAGGCAAGATTTAAAAAAATCTATGACTGATTTTATGCTGCAAAATTCTGACCATAGGCCAGCTTCTCAGCCTCCTATGCTTATTTCACAGAAATGCACACTGCCCCATGTTCTCCAATCTGACTCAGATGACGATATGCTAGACCTGGAGGAGGGGGAGGTGGAAGTCGACAAGGGTGATGGTACCCTGTGTCAGGGAGTGGAAGCTCTTATATATTCTATTCAGGTGGTACTGAATATACCTGATAAAGAGACAGAAATAGGAAAAGAGTCAATTTTTTATGTAAAACCAAAGTCTACTGCTACATTTCCGGTCTCAAAGGAATTAAACACACTTTTTAGGGAATCATGGGTTAATCCTGATAAGAAATTTCAGATCCCTAAGAGGTTGCTGACATCGTTTCCCTTTTCCCTCTAAGGATAGAAAGGTGTGGAAAAACCCTCCTATAGTGGATACTGTTAGGTTCCTGGTGCTCAGAACAAGGGAGATGTTGCGTAGTGAGTCCTGAGCACCAGAACGTGACGCTGAAACGAGGTGTGGTGTGGAAATAGCCCCTAGCACCCTACCTCTGTTGTTTCACCCGTGTGGTCCGTTCACGCCTGAGTGACTATGGTTTCTTGGGCCCAAGGCAGCCGCGTTTGAAGGGCGGATTAGGTCTGCCCAACTCCGATGCCCCCAGGTCTTAGATTGAGACAAGGCGTGAACCGAGACAGGATAATAACAAGGTGACCTCTAGCTAAAACAAACAGAAGGCTAGGGGCTACTAACAACCCTAAACCTAAATATATGTGCGGCACGCCGCCAAAGGAAAAGAACAACAAAGGAAATGCTGTCCACTCGCCGACACAATACCGTTGTGTACCGGCAGTGACAGCACAAGCAGAACCCTCTGCAAAACACCAGAAACAAATTATAACCAAAGAATACTGCGGCCTGAGCCGACGGACGCGGTACTCACGGAACCGGTACAAATACTGTCAAACGGACAGGAACCCCCAATGTAGCCGACACAGACTCTCAGAACTGGAGGACAGGCAGAATCCCAAACGACAGACCGGTGGACACCAAGAAGACAGATATTCGACCAGGCACAGACAAAGCCACAGGACTCCTGGACAGGAACGCTTCACGGCAGGACACAGGATCAGACACTGGAATCGACACTGGAATCGACACTCAAAGCAGCTAGACAGACACTGCTAGACAGGAGCTCAGGAACTGGCAGGGACTAGCTCAGAACTCAAGAACTCTGGAACCCAGGAAATATCACCAGCATCTGTGAATTGCACTGAGCCAGAATATAACAGAGAGTCTTAATTAATTATGTCGTGCAGCTGCCCTGCTGCACAACTGAGAGGTGCAATCAACAGACAGGTGAGGCTGAACACATGGGAACAAGCTGCAATCACACAGACTCACCACTGGCAGCAAACAAGAATCTTCTTAAACCAGAGCAATGGGAAATCCTGGCCTGCAAGACTACTTATAAACATAAAATAGGAATGAACCACTACCTATGGTTCATAACAGTACCCTCTCTTTAAGGGTGGGCTCCGAACACCCCATGACACCCACGGGGAACAGAAACAGAAGTATAACATAAAATACATAACCAAAAATGCAAAACAGGAATGAGCCAAAGCCGTGGCTCATAACAGATACTTCAGTGTCCAGGCTGTCACGTAATCTCATGCTGCCAGTACCGGGAGCTATCTCCTTAAAAGACCCTGCTGAATGAAAAATTGAGACTACTCTCAAATTTATTTACACAGCAGTGGGAGTGGCACAAAGACCCACAATTGCTTGTGGTTGGATTACACGCGCCATTGTTAAATGGACAGGTAATATAATTGAAGGTATTGACACTATGGGGGGGGATTCAAATGTTTGAAAAGTCAGTTGGGTGTCTGTTTTTTCCTGTCTATTAGATTGGAAAAAACAGACATCCAACTGACTTTTCAAACATTTGAATACCCCCTTATACCTCAGGATGAACTTATCACACTCCTGCAGCATGTTCAGGATTCTACTAATTTCATGAGTTAGGCTGCTCTATGACTGTGCTGGCACGTTCTACGGCTATAGCTGCGGCAGTGGACTGCGGAAGCTGATTCCAAAAGAGGTGTTGAGAATTTTCCCTTTACAGGGGAGGCTTTATTTGGTGAGAACTAAACAAGTGGATTTCACAAGAGACGGCAGGTAATTCCATTTAGCTGTCCCGCCGGATAGACGTGCTTACCCGGGCCCCTCTCTGCAGTCCTTTCGAGTGGCCTGGTTTAGGGACAGGGCTTCTTCCAATACCGCAAGGAGTAACCGAGGAAAACCACGCAGACCCGCGGCCGCTAGTTCCCTGGAGCGAAGCTCAGGCTCCACCTCTTCCAAGCCCTCCGTCTGACGGTTGACAGCAGCTTCGGGGTGATTTACAAGTGTGTGCATGCCTAAAATTTTTCAGTCACGTTTGGCCGGAATCCTGCCGGGACCCTTGGGTTCGAGACCTCGTCTCCCAGGGATACCGGTTGGAGTTTCAAACGCTCCCACCTCACAGTTTCTTCAAGCTAAGCTTGCCAGCTTCACCTGCATAAAGGGTCACCTTGCTAATAGCCATTCAAAACCTGCAGCGAATACCTCTACTCCAAAAATAAGGATTTTATTCCAGCCTGTTCGTGGTACCGAAACCAGACAGTTTGGTTCGGCCGATCTTGAACCTCAAATCTTTGAACCTGTACTTGCGGGTGTTCAAGTTCAAGATGGAGACTCTAAGAGCAGTGGTTGCTGGCCTGGAAGAAGGAGAATTCCTGGTATCCCTGGATATCAAGGATGCATACCTTCACATCCCGATATAGCCGCCTCATCAAGCGTACCTCAGATTTGCCTTACCAGACAATCACTTCCAGTTCCGGGCCTTACCTTTTGGTCTCTCCATGGCACCGAGGGTGTTCACGAAGGTGATGGCGGAGATGATGCTCCTGCTCCGAGTGATGGGAGTAACCATCGTTCCGTACTTGGACGATTTCATAAAAGCAGTGTCCAGAGCACATTTGTTGGAGAGCATCGACCTGATTACACAGCTACTCAGGAATCACGGATGGATCCTCAATCTGCAGAAATCCCAACTGGAACCTTCTCAGAGGCTTCAGTTCCTGGGGATGATACTGGACACACTGTCTCAGAAAGTTACTGTTCCAGATCGAGGGATCTGCTTGCCACGGCGGTGAATGCTCTGACAACGCCATGTGTTTACCGGTTTGTTTACTCATTTCCTCCAATTCCTCTCATTCCCAGAGTTCTAAAAAGGCTAAAAAGGGAAAACTTCAAGCAATTCTTATTGCCCCAGATTGGCCTCGCAGGGCCTGGTATGTGGACCTACTGGTCATGTCCATTGAAGAGCCCTGGCCTCTGCCGCTTCAGGACGATCTTCTTCTGAAAGGGCCGTTCATCTATCAAGACTTTCCGCAGCTACGTTTGATGGCATGGAAGTTGAGAGGGAGATTTTAGCCAGGAAAGGTCTTCCTGGCAAGGTTATCTCGACTATGGTCCAAGCCCGGAAGATGGTCACGTCAAAGCATTACCATCGCATATGGAAGAAGTATGTCTCTTGGTGAGGTTCAGCAGTATTCTACTGTGGTTTTTCATCTGGGTCGCTTTTTACTTTTCCTGCAGGCAGGTGTGGCTATGGGCCTACACTTAGGCTCCATTAAAGTTCAGATATCGACCTTGTCTATTTCCTTCCAGTGGCAGATGACCATTATCCTTAAAGTTCAGACGTTCTTGAAAGGTGTTCTTCATATTCAACTATCTTTTGTGCCTCCCACGATGCCATGGGATTTCAGCTTGGTTCTGACATTTCTCCAATCAGTTGGTTTGAACCTTTGCACAGGGTGGATGTGAAGTATTTGATGTGGAAGGCTGTCATGCTGTTGGCCTTGGCCTCTGCAAGGCGTGTTTCGGAGCTAGGGGCCTTGTCCTGTAAGGGCCGTTATCTAGTGTTTCACGAGGATAGAGCGGAGCTCTGGACTCGCCTGCAATTTTTGCCTACGATGGTGTCTGCGTTTCACATCAATCAGCCGATAGTGGTTTCTGTGGTGTCTGACATGGCTGCTATGCCAAAGTCCCTGGACGTTGTTCAGGCTTTAAAGGTTTATGTCAAGAGAACTGCTTGTCATAGGAAGTCTCATTCGCTTTTTGTTCTCTATGACGCTACCAAGATTGGTTGTCCTGCTTCGAAGCAGTCAATTGCACATTGGATCAGACTTACAATCCAACAGGCTTACTCTTTGGCAGCTTTGCTCATGCCACGCAGTCGGTGGGTTCTTCCTGGGCGGCTGTCCGGGTGTCTCGGCCTTATAGTTATGCCGGACTGCTGTTTGGTCAGGTTCGAACACGTTGTTAAATTTTACATGTTCGATACCTTGGCTACTGAGGACCTTCAGTTTGGGCAATCAGTTTTTCAGGGGTCTCAGCACTCTCTCACCCGATCTGGGAGCTTTTGGACTTCCCCATGATTCTAGACCTTCCGAGTATCCCCTAGGATGTTAGAGAAAGTAGGAATTTAATTCATACCGGTAATTCCTTTTCTCATAGTCCGTAGGGGATACTGGGCGCCCACCTCTGTGCTTCGTTATCTGCAAGGGTTATTTTTGTTTAGGTCTGCTGTTGCTGTCCCTCTTTTCAAGTTGTGGTTAGTATTGCTATCCTCTTGTGTTGTGTTGTATGCTGGTTCATTTCTCACCACTTTCTTGTCTATTTTCCTCCTCTCAAAGTATGTCCGTCTCCTCGGGCGCAGTTTTCCTAGACGGGTCTGCAGAAGGGTCATAGAGGGGAGGAGCCAGCACACTCTGAAGAAATTTAAAGTGCCAGGCTCCAATGGACCCCATCTATACCCATGATACTAGACCATCCCAGTATCCCCTATGGACTACGAGAAAAGGAATTACCGGTAGGTATTAAATTCCTATCTTTGGTGCAGCAGGAGCCGGACCACTTCGAATGGTTGGACCGCACCTATAAGCTTTGTTATTTTATACTATTTTTTCTTTTTATAAGTGATATTTCTATGCATCTTAAACATATAAGGTAAAGACGCTCCAAAAACTCTCCGCCAGGTCGCGACAACTGTTACCTCCGAGTACACAGCTGTTTCGGCGGGCGATGTTCTAGCAAGTCCGTACTGACGTTCGAAGCGTGAGGCCAGAGAATGGGGAGAAGGTAAGGCATCTGTTATTGATCAGCAGTGTAAGATGCATATAAGATGACTTACTGTTCCGGGGCGAAGTCTACCGGACAGTCGCTGATGCGGCTGCCACCACGGGTGCACCAGCCCTAGGCCACAGGGATCATAGGTCTGGGTATCCGAAGAGACCGCGATCCTTGAAGTTGATGTCAGCAGTGGGGAGTAAGGCACTCCCCTGGTCGCCCCTCCCCCCAATTCATGTCCAGTTTCCTCCAAGTTTCCTGCCATGAACTGATATTCCCGATTCCGTCTGAGACTTACACAAACAAGGTTCTGTCTAAGTTGCTGTGCGGCTGTGTCCACTGCTGCAGCTGTTTTTTCCCAGCCATCTGTAACTGTGTGGTTGAGTACGGAGCGGGGCTTAAATCCCCCTGTATCCCACTCTCCTGAGGCAGGTGATATGGGACTGAGTACCTATCTACCCTGGCGTATTGAATAGTTGATTAGGTGCCTGATGCAAATGAGCGTTGATAACATTTACTGTTGTATTATTCGCTGTGCATCTGAATACGCTATTCTACGGTATAAGGTAATGAGGTAATGTTTCTTCCTACCTGTTAAGTTGCCTCTCTCTGTTATTCAGATCCTCTATGCAGGGGATCTGATTGTGCTTCACTTTATAGCATTAAAGTGAGGACGGTCACATTTATGTGTAGAATTACACTGATTATTGTAATAATTGTTTCTCTGACGTCCTAGTGGATGCTGGGGACTCCGTCAGGACCATGGGGAATAGCGGCTCCGCAGGAGACAGGGCACAAAATTTAAAAGTTTGACCACTAGGTGGTGTGTACTGGCTCCTCCCCCTATGACCCTCCTCCAAGCCTCAGTTAGGTTTTTGTGCCCGTCCGAGCAGGGTGCAATCTAGGTGGCTCTCATAAAGAGCTGCTTAGAGTAAAAGTTTTGATAGTTTTATTATTTTCAGTGAGTCCTGCTGGCAACAGGCTCACTGCAACGAGGGACCTAGGGGAGAAGAAGTGAACTCACCTGCGTGCAGGATGGATTTGCTTCTTAGGCTACTGGACACTAGCTCCAGAGGGACGATCACAGGTAGAGCCTGGATGGGTCACCGGAGCCGCGCCGCCGACCCCCTTGCAGATGCCGAAGTAAGAAGAGGTCCAGAAACCGGCGGCTGAAGGCTTTTCAGTCTTCATGAGGTAGCGCACAGCACTGCAGCTGTGCGCCATTGCGCTCAGGCACACTTCACACCGGCGGTCACTGAGGGTGCAGGGCGCTGGGGGGGGCGCCCTGGGCAGCAATGTTAATACCTTTCTGGCTCAAAAGAATACATCACATATAGTCCATGAGGCTATATGGATGTATTTCACCCCTGCCAGGTCTCAGAAAAACCGGGAGAAGAGCCCGCCGGAATAGGGGGCGGGGCCTATCTCCTCAGCACACAGCGCCATTTTCCTACACAGCTCCGCTGCTAGGAAGGCTCCCAGGCTCTCCCCTGCACTGCACTACAGAAACAGGGTAAAAAACAGAGAGGGGGGGCATTTTTTGGCGATATTATATATATTTAAGCAGCTATAAGGAAACAACACTTATATAAGGTTGTTCCTATATAATTATAGCGCTTTGGTGTGTGCTGGCAAACTCTCCCTCTGTCTCCCCAAAGGGCTAGTGGGGTCCTGTCTTCTATCAGAGCATTCCCTGTGTGTCTGCTGTGTGTCGGTACGTGTGTGTCGACATGTATGAGGACGATGTTGGTGTGGAGGCGGAGCAATTGCCGGTAATGGTGATGTCACCCCCTAGGGAGTCGACACCGGAATGGATGGCTTTGTTTATGGAATAATGTCAGCACGCTGCAAAAGTCGGTTGACGACATGAGACGACCGGCAAACCAGTTAGTACCTGCACAGGCGTCTCAAACACCGTCAGGGGCTGTAAAACGCCCTTTGCCTCAGTCGGTCGACACAGACCCAGACACCGAATCTAGTGTCGACGGTGAAGAAACGAACGTATTTTCCAGTAGGGCCACACGTTATATGATCACGGCAATGAAGGAGGCTTTGCATATCTCTGATACTGCAAGTACCACAAAAAGGGGTATTATGTGGGGTCTGAAAAAACTACCTGTAGTTTTTCCTGAATCGGAGGAATTGAATGACGTGTGTGATGAAGCGTGGGTTACCCCTGATAAAAAACTGCTAATTTCAAAGAAGTTATTGGCGTTATACCCTTTCCCGCCAGAGGTTAGGGCGCGCTGGGAAACACCCCCTAGGGTGGACAAGGCGCTCACACGTTTATCCAAACAAGTGGCGTTACCGTCTCCTGATACGGCCGCCCTCAAGGATCCAGCTGATAGGAGGCTGGAAAATACTCTAAAAAGTATATACACACATACTGGTGTTATACTGCGACCAGCAATCGCCTCAGCCTGGATGTGCAGTGCTGGGGTGGCTTGGTCGGATTCCCTGACTGAAAATATTGATACCCTGGATAGGGACAGTATTTTATTGACTATAGAGCAATTAAAGGATGCATTCCTTTATATGCGAGATGCACAGAGGGATATCTGCCCTCTGGCATCAAGAGTAAGTGCGATGTCCATATCTGCCAGAAGAAGTCTATGGACACGACAGTGGTCAGGCGATGCGGATTCCAAACGGCATATGGAAGTATTGCCGTATAAAGGGGAGGAATTATTTGGGGTCGGTCTATCGGATTTGGTAGCCACGGCAACAGCCGGGAAGTCCACCTTTTTACCTCAAGTCCCCTCCCAGCAGAAAAAGACACAGTCTTTTCAGCCGCAGTCCTTTCGTTCCTATAAGAACAAGCAAGCAAAAGGACATTCATATTTGCCCCGAGGCAAAGGAAAGGGTAAGAGACTGTAGCAAGCAGCCCCTTCCCAGGAGCAGAAGTCCTCCCCGGCTTCTGCAAAGGCCTCAGCATGACGCTGGGACCTTACAAGCGGACTCAGGGGCGGTGGGGGGTCGCCTCAAGAATTTCAGCGCACAGTGGGCTCACTCGCAGGTGGACCCCTGGATCCTGCAGGTAGTATCTCAGGGTTACAGGTTGGAATTCGAGAAGTCTCCCCCTCAGACAGGGCGACGGTATTGGAAGCCATTCACAAGCTGTATTCTCAGCAGGTGATAATCAAGGTACCCCTTCTACAACAGGGAAAGGGGTATTACTCCACGCTATTTGTGGTACCGAAGCCGGACGGCTCGGTAAGACCTATTCTAAATCTGAAATCTCTGAACCTGTACATACAAAAATTCAAGTTCAAGATGGAGTCACTCAGAGCAGTGATAGCGAATCTGGAAGAAGGGGATTTTATGGTGTCCCTGGACATCAAGGATGCTTACCTTCATGTCCCAATTTGCCCTTCACACCAAGGGTACCTCAGGTTCGTGGTACAAAACTGTCATTATCAGTTTCAGACGCTGCCGTTTGGATTGTCCACGGCACCCAGGGTCTTTACCAAGGTAATGGCCGAAATGATGATCCTTCTTCGAAGAGAAGGCGTATTAATTATCCCTTACTTGGACGATCTCCTGATAAGGGCAAGATCCAGAGAACAGCTGGAGGTCGGAGTAGCACTAACTCAAGTAGTGCTCCAACAGCACGGGTGGATTCTGAATTTTCCAAAATCCCAACTGATCCCGACGACACGTCTGCTGTTCCTAGGATGATTCTGGACACTGTTCAGAAAAAGGTATTTCTTCCGGAGGAGAAAGCCAGGGAGTTATCCGAACTCGTCAGGAACCTCCTAAAACCAGGGACAGTGTCTGTGCATCAATGCACAAGAGTCCTGGGAAAAATGGTGGCTTCTTACGAAGCGATTCCATTCGGCAGATTCCATGCACGAATTTTTCAGTGGGATCTGCTAGACAAATGGTCCGGATTGTATTTGCAGATGCATCAGCGGATAAAATTGTCGACAAGGACAAGGGTCTCTCTGCTATGGTGGTTGCAGAGTGCTCATCTGTTAGAGGGCCGCAGATTCGGCATACAGAACTGGGTCCTAGTGACCACGGATGCCAGCCTGAGAGGCTGGGGAGCGGTCACACAAGGAAGAAACTTCCAGGGCGTGTGGTCAAGCCTGGAAACGTCTCTTCACATAAATATACTGGAACTAAGAGCAATCTACAATGCTCTAAGCCTGGCAAACCCTCTGCTTCAGGGTCAGCCGGTGTTGATCCAGTCGGACAACATCACGGCAGTCGCCCACGTAAACAGACAGGGCGGCACAAGAAGCAGGAGGGCAATGGCAGAGGCTGCAAGGATTCTTCGCTGGGCGGAAAATCATGTGATAGCACTGTCAGCAGTGTTCATCCCGGGAGTGGACAACTGGGAAGCAGACTTCCTCAGCAGACACGATCTTCACCCGGGAGAGTGGGGACTTCATCCAGAAGTCTTCCACATGATTGTAGTCCATTGGGAAAGACCAATGGTGGACATGATGGCGTCCCGCCTCAACAAAAAACTGGACAGGTATTGCGCCAGGTCAAGAGACCCTCAGGCAATAGCTGTGGACGCTCTGGTAACACCATGGGTGTACCAGTCAGTGTATGTGTTTCCTCCTCTGCCTCTCATACCCAAGGTACTGAGAATTATACGGCAAAGGGGAGTAAGAACGATACTAGTGGCTCCGGACTGGCCAAGAAGGACTTGGTACCCGGAACTTCAGGAGATGCTCACGGAAGATCCGTGGCCTCTACCTCTAAGAAGGGATCTGCTTCAGCAGGGACCGTGTCTATTCCAAGACTTACCGCGGCTGCGTTTGACGGCATGGCGGTTGAACGCCGGATCCTAAGGGAAAAAGGCATTCCGGAAGAGGTCATCCCTACCCTGGTCAAAGCCAGGAAGGAGGTGACTGCACAACATTATCACCGCATTTGGAGAAAATATGTTGCATGGTGTGAGGCCAGGAAGGCCCCGACAGAGGAATTTCAACTGGGTCGATTCCTACATTTCCTGCAAACAGGATTATCTATGGGCCTCAAATTAGGGTCCATTAAGGTTCAAATTTCGGCCCTGTCGATTTTCTTCCAGAAAGAATTGGCTTCAGTTCCTGAAGTCCAGACTTTTGTAAAAGGAGTACTACATATACAGCCCCCGGTTGTGCCCCCAGTGGCACCGTGGGATCTCAATGTAGTTTTGGATTTTCTCAAATCCCATTGGTTTGAGCCACTCAAATCGGTAGATTTGAAATATCTTACATGGAAAGTAACCATGCTACTGGCCCTGGCTTCAGCCAGGAGAGTGTCGGAATTGGCGGCTTTATCGTATAAAAGCCCATATCTGATTTTCCATTCGGACAGGGCAGAATTGAGGACGCGTCCTCATTTTCTGCCTAAGGTGGTATCAGCGTTTCACCTGAACCAGCCTATTGTGGTGCCTGCGGCTACTAGCGATTTGGAGGATTCCAAGTTGCTGGACGTTGTCAGAGCATTGAAAATATATATTTCAAGGACGGCTGGAGTCAGAAAATCTGACTCGCTGTTTATACTGTATGCACCCAACAAGCTGGGTGCTCCTGCTTCTAAGCAGACGATTGCTCGTTGGATTTGTAGCACAATTCAACTGGCACATTCTGTGGCAGGCCTGCCACAGCCTAAATCTGTCAATGCCCACTCCACAAGGAAGGTGGGCTCATCTTGGGCGGCTGCCCGAGGGGTCTCGGCATTACAACTCTGCCGAGCAGCTACGTGGTCAGGGGAGAACACGTTTGTAAAATTCTACAAATTTGATACCCTGGCTAAGGAGGACCTGGAGTTCTCTCATTTGGTGCTTCAGAGTAAGCCGCACTCTCCCGCCCGTTTGGGAGCTTTGGTATAATCCCCATGGTCCTGACGGAGTCCCCAGCATCCACTAGGACGTCAGAGAAAATAAGAATTTACTCACCGGTAATTCTATTTCTCGTAGTCCGTAGTGGATGCTGGGCGCCCATCCCAAGTGCGGATTGTCTGCAATACTTGTACATAGTTATTGTTACAAAAAAATCAGGTTGTTTATTGTTGTGAGCCATCTTTTCAGAGGCTCCTACGTTATCATACTGTTAACTGGGTTCAGATCACAAGTTGTACGGTGTGGCTGGTATGAGTCTTACCCGGGATTCAAAATCCTTCCTTATTGTGTACACTCGTCCGGGCACAGTATCCTAACTGAGGCTTGGAGGAGGGTCATAGGGGGAGGAGCCAGTACACACCACCTAGTGGTCAAACTTTAAAATTTTGTGCCCTGTCTCCTGCGGAGCCGCTATTCCCCATGGTCCTGACGGAGTCCCCAGCATCCACTACGGACTACGAGAAATAGAATTACCGGTGAGTAAATTCTTATTTTCTATGTCCAAGAAAGGAAATAGTGATGACTACATTAACATGTTATTTTACTAAACTGGGTTAATCACGCAGGATTAGGTACAAGATGAATGGTAGTGTAAAAACTTTCAGAATATACAGATCCAAGTCAGGTACTTGCTAATTCATAAGAACCTCCTTGGGCAGTTTTTGTACAGATGTTGTCTGATTAGCAGGCATCTGCTACGGTACCAGGTATGGGGTTCCCACTTAACCCTTACATGCAATATCCCACTGGGATTATGCCACCTCCAGTGCAAGTCACATAGACAGGAAGTGGAGAAAAGGATTCTTCACAGTAAGAGCAGTAAGGATTTGGAATTCTCTTCCAGAGAAGGTAGTAATGGTGGACACAATCAATAAGTTTAAAAATGGATTAGATAAATTCCTAGCTGAAAAAAATATTCAGGGATACAGCATTTAATTAATATTTAAAGAAAAAATAATTCAATTAAATAATGTAATGTACAATAGGTTGAACTCGATGAACATTTGTCTTTTTTCAACCTCTACAACTATGTAAGTTACTTCTCCAGTCTCGTCACTTTTTTCATAATCAGAGGATACTTCATGTGATGAAGGCGAATGCTCCCATTCTGAAATATTAGAAGAGGAACAGTCTTCTAAAGGGGAATACCTGATTTAATTCAGGTAGTTTAATCTATTTGTCAATCTAAGAGGCCCCTGGATTTAAACGTCCAACAGAATTTCTTAATTCGGTTCAGCTGAGAGAAATAATGCAAAGGCATGGGTTACATCCAGTAAGTAATTTAAGATTCCCAAAGGGGGTTCTTATTATCCTTTTCCTACTGTGGACTGTTTCAAAGGGAGATTCCTTCCAGGGTAGTTGTGCATGTAGTGAGACTATTGCACAAATCTACATTATCTCTGCCTACAAAATCATTATAAATATAATGACAAAAAGATTGGTGGGTTTCTTAAGAACTGTTTTTCTTTAGCACAATGTCTAGCTCAGCTACGGCCACAGCATCAGTGGCTAAAGCAGTACGACTTACAGACACACCACACTGACATGTCCATCTCACCTGATTTTGAAAGCTAAGCAGTGTTAGTACTCGGATGGGAGACCATCTGGGAATACCAGTTGCTGTAAGTCCAAGAAGGGGCAGATGCTTTGGTATATGATCTTTCAACAGCTACAAGAAAACAGTTATCCCATATTGCAAAGAAGTTGCCCTGGATAGAGTACAGTAGACTTTAGCTTCTTCAATAACAGCTCGTAGAGATCTGGCTACATACAAGAAGGCTGATTCCAAATCTTAGAGGTCATGGAATCTTTGCCTGTTGTTGTGAATATTCTGTTTGGCAGAGAATTACATAACATTCTGGTGTCTGACTCCAAAAAGGGGAATTTTTCCTCCTCATATAAGGTTAAACCCAGTTTCCAGCTTTTTCTGCCCTTTCGGGCTTAAAGTAAAGCAAAAGGAAAGGTTTACAGCAAGTACAACCAGACGCTTAGCTTCTAAGCCAGAAGACAAGCCAATCGATTTGATGGCATGGGCATCCACCTAGGGGAAGCCCCAGGGTGGGAGGCCGACTTCTATTTGCACAGGTTTGGCAGCAGTCCACCACAGATACCTGGGTGTGAGAAGCAGTGTCTCATGGTTATGCTTTTGCTTTTAAGAAACACCCCCAAACATAATTGGGTGCCTCGATTCCATATGGAAACTTGCGTTCCATTATATTGGCAATAATGCCGGGGGATTTTGTCATCCCTGGATATTCAGGATGCTAACCTACATGTACCTATAGTACCTTCCTATCACTGCTATATCAGGTCCGCTATCCTCCAGCAACATTTCCAGTTCCAGGCACTACCCTTTCGACTGGCTACAGCTCCAAGAGCAATAGCCTGCTTACCGGCTCACGGCTGGCTCATAAATTAGGCAAAGTCCTCCTTAGTCCCATCACAAGCATTGGGGGCTGAATTGGTTACCAGTCTCCAGAGAATCTTTCTATCTCTGAACAAAATATCCACAATATAGACGAGGATTAAGGGGTTGTTACATAGCAGAGTGTATCCATTCATGGAGCAATGCGAGTTCTGTGATCGATGGTTTCAACATTCGACATGGTAGAATATGATCATTTTCATTCAAGGCTCCTTCAACATCTGATTCTCTCCAAATGGAACGGATCAGATGATAAAAGCTCAGACTATAATTCTTCCTCAGGAAGAGTGTTGTTTATGAGCTTGGTGGCTACAAACATCCCATCTGGACAGAGGTTGACCCTTTTGGATCTCAGATTGGGAGGTTCTGAAAACGCTAGTCTTCAGGGCTGGGAAGCTGTGACAAAACAGTACTTCTTCCAAGGACATTGGAGTAAGGAAGAAAGTTGCCTGCCAATCAACGTTCTGGAACTTCGGCTCATGCACATGGCACTCACCAAGGCAAAATACTTCATGGCAAGCCGATTCAGATTTGCTCAAATAATGCGATGGCAGTAGCGTACCTCAATCATCAAGGAGGAACTCACAGACGAAGGGTAATGAAGAAGGTAAGCAGCACGTTAAGGTGTCTGCAGTGTTCAAACCGGGAGTCCTAGATTGGGAAGTGGACTTTCTCAGTCAGCACGACAGTCATGCATGCAAATGGGTCTTGCACTCAGAAGTCTTACAGATTCTGGTAAACAAGCAGGGACTGCCATGGACTTCATGGCCTCTCGTCAGAACAGCAAAGTACCCGCAAATGGGTCAAGAACAAAGGATCCCGAAGCAATCTTCGTGGAGGCCCTATCTGTGGAATGGGAATTACATCTGGCATATGTTTTATCACCAATCTTCCTGTTGCCTAGGGTGATTCAAAAATTCAAACAGGTAAGGGTGCAGTGATACTAATAGCTCCGCTGCGGCCCAGACAAAATTGGTACACAGATCTGCAGAGGCTGTCCGCGGATACTCTGTTCATTCTGCCTCAACGTCCAGATCTACTGATCCAGGGTCCCTGTCTCTATGAACACCTGGATCTACTGTTTTTAACAGCATGGCTCCTGAGGCATCCATCTTGAAAGCAAAAAGGTTTCACAAGATGTAATTCCAACAATGCTTAAAGCAAGGAAACCATCCTTGGCTTGCATCTAATTTTGGATATGGCATGCATATTTTGAAGGGTGCACTGCCAGAAAATATGACACTAGGCCTTTAAGAGTTTCACGAATTCTAGCATTTCTTCAAGCAGGAATGGACAGAGGTCTCTGCTTAGCTTCCTGGAAGGTAGAAGTGTCAGCATTAATTGTATGGTCCCAAAAGAAAATTGCTAACCTACAGGATGTTTGCATTTTTCTCCTAGAAATGCTCCACATTCAACCTCCTTTTGTTCCCTCTACAGCCCCTTGGGATCTAGAAATAGTCCTCAGGGAGCTTCAAGTTGCCCCATTTGAACCACTAAATCATGTGGATTTTAAATGGATGACAGCTAAAGTTCTTTTTCTCCTATCAATTGCTTCAGCTTGAAGAGTATCAGATTTATGGGCACTATTGTGTCGTCCTCCCTTTCTGGTATTTCATCCAGATAGAGCAGTTCTCCAAGCTAAATCTGGGTATCTTCCTAAGGTGGTCTCTAAGTACCACCTTAATGAAGAAATTGTAGTTCAGACTTTTCAGGTACCGGACCTCTCTGCAGAAAATGAATCACTGGACGTAGTTCGTGCTCCAAGGATCTCCGTAGATCATACCAGTGCCATCAGTAGGACAGACTCTCTCTGCGTCCTATATGGATTTCCCAAAAGAGGATGGCCTATGAATAAATAATCACTGGCGAAATGGCTTCAGATAACTATCTCAGAAGCTTACTCCCAAGCTGATCTCCCTATTCCTGATAATGTCTCTGTGCACTCTAATAGTAAGGTAGGTTCTTCATGGGCTGCCTACCGTGGCGACTCAGTTGAACAAATCTGTAAGGCAGCCACATGGTATTGCATTTAATAGACATTATGCCACTGACACATTTGCCTCTCAGGATGCTGTATTTTGTTGAAGGATTCTCCTGTCAAATCAAAAGAGTCCCCTCCACTAGTGACTGCTTTGGGACGTCCCAAGGTAGATACTGTGGATCACTGTGGACCCTGATAAAGCAGAGGTTATGGTAGACTTACCTAGATAACCTTGTTTCTCTGAAGCCTACAGTGTCCACAGGGAACCCACCCTGATGCACCTGATTTAAGAATCTATACACTAACTAACCTCTTCCTGTCCTTTGGTATGGAAGTGTGTGTGTATGGTCTTCTCGCCTGAATAGGTCTCCCTCTGGAACTGCTCCTGCCTTGAACTTTGTAACCAACTGAATAGCCTGAGCCAGGAGGCGGGGATATAGGGGGCTGGCCCATTGCATCCTGGGAGTCTGAAAAGCTTAACTGTTTGGTGCCCATTCCGCTGTCGCTACTATATTTCCCGAGGTTGATCCTGTGGACACTGTGGACTTCAGAGAAACAAGGTTATCTAGGTAAGTCTACCATAACCTCTGCTTTCCTGCACTGTATGTGACTTATGCTAGTGCTGCTGCTTGTACTTCTCTCTCTTCCTCACTGTACATTACAATTACTTTCCCTGCACCTTTTTCTCTCACTAAGGGCGGGATGAATTAACATACATCGCCGCCCCTCGCAACGATGTTGATAGCATATGTATTAACATATGCGATCAACATCGCAATACGGTGACAGAGGCCCCCTGCGATACCTGTGAAGTGGTGTGCAGGGGGTCTCTGTCACCTCCCTGGGCTCTCCCTCTCCTCAGCTGCCAGGCAGCAGGCTGTCCAGAGCATCTCCTCCTCCCTACAGCCGGAAGACCTCCGGGTGCATTGCTATGGGGAGAAGGAGTTTATCTTCCGGGTTCAGGGCTACCTGGAGGAAGGTATGCCCGGGGGAGGGGGGTCGGCGTCTGCGGCGGGGGTCGGCATCTGCAGCGGGTTGCAGCGGCTGGTGATAAGAAGCCCATAGGCTTCTATAGGGTATCGCCATCCAAAGATGGCGATACCCTCAGCGGCGAAAACCTGGCGGCCAGATCTTAGTACATATGAAAATGCTTTTTCACTTAAGTACATCCCGCCCTAAGTGACCCTTGAATACTTGTGTATATTGGGTTTACTCTGCCACACTTTACTGTATATTGTATTTGTTTGAGCTCATTGTCACATACTGTTCCTGTTGCATGCTGTATATTACCATATTGTGTTTGTATACTACTTGCAGTTATGTCTCTTACAAAAGCAAGGCTAAGCAGACAGTGGCTTGTAATACCTGTAACATGGAGGATTTAGCTCAGTATTTATAACAGGATGGTGAATGCACAACCTGTCTCGTGCCTCCCAGCACCTCAGCCCCTCCAGTCCCTGTGAAGAAGCCTCCATGGGCAAAAATTGCTGACCATATTGCCACCCCACCTGTGGCTCCCCCTATGGGTATACCACAACCTGTGCAGCCCACAATGGTTCCCCTTATGGGTATACCACAATCAGTGTAGCCCACAATGGCTCGCCTTATGGATTTCCAACAGCCATTACAGCCTGTTTATCAGACCACTGCAGCCCCGCCCGTCCCTCCTCCATGGTTTTTCTCATTCTCTAACTCCATACAGAGTTTGGCTGCTTCCTCTGCTGCATTTCACAACATGATGCAGGGTCAGGGCACACTACCTGCACCTACTGCCTCTAAGCATACTGTACCTTCCTCACAGTCTACGTCCCTCTAATTGGGAAGAATCATCAGTTACTGCTGATCAAGCTGAGATTTCTGATACAGAATCCCCCTCAAGGGACGAGAAGGTCCAACCCAAATTTAATGTGGCTGTATTAATTAGGGCAGTCAAATTCTCCCTTCAACTCGATGATACTGAACTGGCCCCTGCAAACGGCAGAAAGTAGTGCTAGCCTAATTTCCACACTCAGATCACTTCTTGGAAGCTAGGAACGAGGCATGGAAAATGCCAACTAAGAAATTTACTGTTCCTAAAAAGCTCAGCTCCTTTTACCTGTTACCCACAAGGGATTGTGCAAAGTAGGAAAATCCACCTGTGATGGATGCTCATGTGACACATTTAATTAAACATAGTAACATAGTAACATAGTATCTGAGGTTGAAAAAAGACAATTGTCCATCGAGTTCAACCTATTTGTGGTGTCCTATGCATGATGATTTGACTAAACTTTCTGACTGATGCTGCTGTCAGCCATTGCATTTTATCCCTATTTATAGTAACTATAATGCATGACTATGCACCATACCCCTGGATATCCTTATCCAATAGGAATTTATCTAACCCATTCTTAAAGGTGTTGACAGATTCCGCCATTACAACTCCCTCGGGCAGGGAATTCCAAACACGTATTGTCCTTACCGTGAAAAAGCCTTTACGCCGTATTGTGCGGAATCTCCTTTCCTCTAACCTGAGCGAGTGTCCACGAGTCCTCTGTGTTGATCTAACCAAAAACAGGTCCCGCGCAAGCTCTGTGTATTGTCCCCTTATATATTTGTAGATGTTGATCATATCCCCTCTTAGTCTCCGCTTTTCCAATGTAAACATGCCGAGTCTTTGAAGCCTTTCCTTGTATTCCATCGTCTCCATGCCCTTAATTAGTTTGGTCGCCCTCCTCTGTACCTTTTCAAGCTCCAGGATATCCTTTTTGTAGTACGGTGCCCAGAACTGTACACAGTATTCAAGGTGTGGCCTCACTAGTGATTTATATAACGGGAGTATAATACTCTCGTCCCTAGCATCAATACCCCGTTTTATGCATGCTAATATCTTATTAGCCTTCTTTGCTGCAGTCCTACTTTGGGTACTACTGCTTAGCTTGCTATCTATGAGGACACCTAAGTCCTTTTCCAGTACAGAATCCCCTAATTTTACCCCATTTAGTAGGTAGGTGTAATTTTTGTTCTTGTTACCACAGTGCATTACCTTACACTTGTCTGTGTTGAAGCGCATTCTCCATTTGGCTGCCCATGCTTCTAATTTAACTAAGTCGTTCTGAAGAGACTCGGCATCCTCCTCTGTATTTATAGCCTTACACAATTTGGTATCATCTGCAAAAATTGACACCATGCTCTCTAGACCTTCTGTTAGGTCGTTAATGAAAATATTGAACAATAGCGGTCCTAATACTGAGCCTTGCGGCACACCACTTAGCACTTCAGTCCAAGTTGAAAAAGATCCATTAACCACAACGCGCTGCTTCCTATTATCTAACCAGTTTTTGACCCAAGTGCATATTGTGCTTCCTAGCCCTGATTCTTGTAGCTTGTATATAAGTCTCATGTGTGGTACAGTATCGAACGCTTTGGCAAAGTCTAAAAAGATTACATCCACGTCTTTACCCTGATCTAGGTTTGCGCTTACTGTTTCATAAAAGCCAAGTAAGTTGGTTTGACAGGATCTGTCCTTCATAAACCCATGTTGATTCCTTTTAATGACCTTATTGGTTTCAAGGAACTTCTGAATACTATCTCTTAGAATACCTTCCAATACTTTCCCCACTATAGATGTAAGACTAACTGGTCTATAATTACCTGGTTCAGCTTTACTTCCCTTTTTGAATATAGGCACTACTTCCGCTATACGCCAGTCTTTGGGAACCATACCTGATATAACTGAATCCTCAAAGATCAAAGATAGCGGTTTTGCCAGTTCAGAGTGAAGCTCCATTAGAACCCTTGGATGAATACCATCGGGCCCTGGTGATTTATTAATCTTTAAATGTTTTAATCGGTCACAGATTAAAACGTTCCATCCTTCCTATCCTGACTGCATCCTCCCTTAAGGAACTACCGGATAGACAACTGGATGCTTGTCTTAAATCTCTGTACTCCCTTACTGGTGCAACAGCCACGCTGGCTATGGCTGCAGCCTGGGTGGCTAAGGCCATGGAAACTTGGGCTAATAAACTTGAACATAGTTTCACATCTGACCCTACCAAGGAACAATTGTCTCTAATTGCTAACATCAGAGATGCGGCCTATTACATTGGGGAAGCAGCTCTGGATATAGTTCTGTTATCCTCTAGGGCTTTGGATGTTTCCTTTACAGCTCGCTGTATAGTGTATTTGCAACAGAAGATAAAAACTTAACCTCACTCGCAAGAGTGGGTGAGCCACGCGTTTGACAGAGTTGATTCTCCTCTAGCAGCTGAAAAAAATTGGAACGTCACTCCAAACTGAACACAATATGCAATTGTACTCTAGGTACCAAAGACAGCGCTTAGTGATACACAAAAAAATATTATTAAAAATTAAAAGTAAGACAGATGTATGCAGACAGGTGTAAAGGATCAATCAATATTTATTTAATTTCAAATGAAATTAAATAAATATTGATTGATCCTTTACACCTATCTGCATACATCTGTCTTACTTTTAATTTTTAATAATATTTTTTTGTGTATCACTAAGCGCTGTCTTTGGTACCTAGAGTACAATTGCATATCGCTGTATAGTGTGGCTGTGCTCATGGAAGGAGGATTCGGACACCAAGAAAGACCTGGAAGCCCTACTGTACACAGGCTATTTCCTAGTTGGACTGGAACTAGACAAGATTGTCAATAACCTGGCAACTTCTAAGACTGCTCACTTGCCTTCGGCTTGTTCAGTGTGGCCTCGAACTTCGTCCTTTTAATTTTTTTCATCCACTGGGCAAGGCCAAAGGTCAGACCTTCCCACTGTTGTCTTGCACTGTCAAGGCCTCCAAAACCAAGACAAAGCAGGTTTGGGCTGCTAGACGGCAACTACCAAGCCAGAGGATAAACCCTCAGCCTGATGGGATGGGCCTCTCCCTGGGAGACCCCAGGGTGGGAAGCCTGCTTCTTCAATTCGCCCACACATGACGTCAAATCACAACCGATGCCTGGGTCAAAGAAGTGGTTTTTCACGGGTACGCTCTTTCCTTCCTGAAGCATCCTCCCAGACAATACTTTCCTACCACTCCATCGACAGACTCGGGCAAAGCACAAGTGCTGCAGTCAGTCATTCATTCCTTACTACAGTCAGGAGTCATTATCCCTGTTCCATGACCTCAACAAGGTTAGGGGTTCTATTCCACACTCTTTTTAGTTCAGAAACCAAATGGGTCATAACATCCCATTCTGAATCTGAAGTTGCTGAACAAGTAACTCAAGGTCGCCATGTTCTATATGGAGACTTTCCGATCCATTATCCTGACTATGCAACCTGGGGATTATATGGTCTACCTGGATATACAGGATGCGCATAGCACCCTGTCATCAGCAATATCTCTGATTTGCCATTCTACGTCAGCTTTTCCAATTCCAAGCTCTACCCTTTGGACTGAACAGCCCCCCCCCCCCCCCACCCCCATGTTCCCCAAGTTCAGGGCAATGATGGTGGCCATGTCCGAAAGCAAGGAATTCGCATTCTTCCTTACTTGGACGGGATTCAGTATGAAATCCAGACTGTTGGGATCCCAACAGTCAATATACCGACAATGGAATCCCGACTATAGAAATCATGACCTCGAGCGCATTGAGTCCCCTCGCGGGCTCTCTGCGCACACAACACTATTATATTCCCCCTCGAGTGGTGGCGTGAACCACCACCCTAGAGGGAATACCGGGCGGCTGTCGGAATTTCGACAGCCGACATTGTCCCTGCTATCGGGATTCCGGGGTCGGTATTTCAACCGCCAGGATCCCAATGTTTGGGAAATTAACTGCATCCCCTTGGATGACCTCCTTCTTCTGGCACAGTCTCCAGAGCTGCTAGATCGTCGCCTACGGATAATCAACTGGGCCAAATCCTCACTCATCCCATTTCAGATGATGCTCCACCTTAGAGCACTAGTAGACGCCAATGTACAACACATCTTCTTTCCTCAGTACAAAATTGTGGCATTGCAGTTGTGCATCTGCAACCTACTGCACAGTCACTTGGTCCATGCAACGATGCAGACCCTGGGCGCCATGATATCAGTCTTCGACATGGTGGAATATTCCAAGTTTCACTGCAGGCCTCTACAATGCTTGATACTTGCCAAATGGAATGGTCTACCAACGTAAATCTAATGTGGGAATAATATAACTAATAAATAATGTGGGAATAATATGTATGGAGTTGGAACAGGGCATGATAGTTGGTGCCTGTCGGATGGGACATTTCAAATCTAAAGTTGTGTGGACATTCAACATTTCTTTATCTATGATGTCACATGTGTTCCAGGAATACCTCATGGAAGGTATTACCACCCACCTTTCACAGCGTAGTGACCGGCCATGGGTGCTTAATAGTCATGACCAGTCTGGCCAGAATTGCCCATGGTAACAGACCAGCAATACTGCCTCAAATCATATTGTTAGGGTCTCCTGCCCTGTGCTGCCACGTCGTCATGGCAACCGGGAGACAAGTGCTAGTGGAGTAACCTGAGCGCAGCTGATACTCCGGTTCGGGTCTTTTGCTGTGCAGTGGTTATAGGCTCTGTGCACGGCAGGGGATCCGGTGCTGGTTTTTGTGCTCACAGTCTGTGAGGTCTGAGTGGGGCGTGGACAGCACCTGCTTTATAAGGCCTCTTTTCAGGGTAAGCAGATGCTGCTGAATCTTTGTTGGTTAGTCAGTTCATGAACGTTAGCCAGTACTGTGTAGCTTTGTATTTGTTTGTTGCTTACTGCAAATAGGCCTGGGAATTTGGTATTACACTCTGCCAATCCAGACCTAGCAGTAAGACTGGAGTCAGTCATTTAGCTTGCTGGGGTTCTGTTACTACTCTGTGAACTTAGCAAGTTTGCGGCTGTATTCTAAGACTTGCCTGTCTAATCCTGTCTCACTGTGCTAGGTGTCAGGGGTCAGTTTAGTGGCAGTAAGCTAAAACCTGTGCACTGCAAGTGAGAATTTGGATTGTGGAGATTCTCCTTGTGTCTATCATTCCATCTCTGACCAAGGAGTTTACTGCCACACCCGTTGGTAACCCTTTAGGGTTTTGCTGTTGCCCTTAGCAACAGCATTTCGGGTACTCTACGTATTAAAACACAACATCTTGCTTTTTCCATCTTAGCAGTTCTAATACAAGGGAGATACCCAGTTCCTTAGCCTCTGGGCTTCTCTGTTCACTTTGTGTGTATTTTGTTACCCTATCACCTTCTGTGTATGTTATGTCATATCCCCCAGTTTGTCTGTGAGTCCATCTGTTTTGCATAACAGTTCAAACACCAGTACATTCCTGCAGACACTGGAGTGCATAACAGTTCTGACACCAGTACTTTCCTGCTGGCACTGGTGTGCATAACATATTCAGCAGCCTAATACTCCTGTTGAAATTTTGTGGGAATATGGAGCATACCCCTCAAAATACGTTGCAACAGGTGGTCGATCAGGTGCAGGTCCTGACTCGACAATTTAATGATTTGTCCATTAAAATGCACACCTCCCAGGCTGCTGGCGGAGCTCCCGCAGCAGCAGCACCTGCAGGGGTTAAGGAGCCGAAAGTAAATCTCCCGGATCGTTTTTCTGGAGATCGCTCGCAGTTCTTTTGTTTCAAGGAGAGCTGCAAGCTATACTTCCGGCTTACGCCTCAGTCTTCTGGGTCGGAGATTCAGCGGGTGGGCATAGTGATTTCCTTGCTACAAGGAGACCCACAGGTCTGGGCATATGGGTTGCAGCCTGACTGTCCGTCGCTTAAAAGTGTTGATGCTTTTTTTACGGCACTGGGCATGTTGTATGATGACCCTGACAAGACGGCCTCAGCCGAGGCTCAGATTTCGATCCTTAAGCAAGGGCGCAGGCCAGTTGAGGTTTACTGTACGGAGTTTCGGAGGTTGGCCCATGATACCCAGTGGAATGACCCAGCCCTGAGACACCAGTACCGAAGAGGTCTTTCTAACCAGATAAAGGACCAACTGGTACAATATCCATTGCCTGATAGCTTGGATCAGCTCATGCAGTTATCCATCCGGGTGGATAGACGGCTGAGAGAGCGTAGGCTTGAAAGGGAGACTGAGATTTCCTTCCTTCCCAAGGGAACCTCAGACTCTGAGGAATTTTCTGAGGAGCCTATGCAGATTGGGGCTACCCGCCTCTCCTCGCGTGAGAAGACGCGGAGGAGACAGCAGGGGTTGTGTTTGTACTGTGGGAATAAAGGTCATGTGGTAGTATCATGCCCAGAAAAGCCGGAAAACTTCAGGGCCTGAGGGTGATGGGAAATATCCTGTCAGGCCAGAAGTCAGAATTTCCCAAGAAGACTTTTATCATTCCGGTGACCTTGAAGATCCTCGATCAAACTGTCAAGACTGAGGCCTTTGTGGACAGTGGGGCCGACGGGGTTTTTATGGACCGCCAATTCGCCCTGAAACACTCTGTTCCCTTAGTACCCTTGGCATCGGAAATTGAGATTTGTGGGTTAAACGGGGAACCATTATCCCAAGGTAAACTTACCTCTTGCACTAGCCAGATTTCTTTGTTTATTGCAGCCACACACTCTGAAAAATTGTCCTTTTATGTGACTGTCTGTACTTTTGCCCCATTGGTGTTGGGGTTACCCTGGTTAAGGGCCCACAATCCTCAATTTGACTGGGTCTCTGGGGAGATTCTTAGTTGGGGTACTGATTGTTTCAGGAGTTGCTTGAGCCTTCCAGTCAGGCTCTCGCAGCTAAGTTTGCCAGGATTGCCAGGGTGTTATGCAGATTTTGCGGACGTGTTCTCCAAAAAAGTTGCAGAGGTACTACCTCCCCATCGCCCCTATGACTGTGCCATTGATTTGTTGCCAAATGCTAAGCTTCCCAAGAGCAGGTTGTACTCCCTGTCACGTCCTGAGACTCAGGCTATGGCAGAGTACATTCAGGAGAACTTGGCTAAGGGATTTATCAGACCTTCACAGTCTCCAGTTGGGTCGGGGTTCTTCTTCGTGGGTAAAAAGGACGGTTCGTTGCGACCCTGCATCGACTTCAGGGAATTGAACCGTATCACGATTAAAAACTCATACCCACTGCCTCTCATTTCGGTCTTGTTTGACCAGCTTCGTACTGCCACCATTTTTTCTAAGATTGACCTACGCGGTGCGTACAATCTAATCCGAATAAGAGAGGGGGATGAATGGAAGACTGCCTTTAATACCCACTCAGGGCATTATGAATATTTGGTGATGCCTTTTGGGCTCTGTAATGCCCCGGCAGTCTTCCAGGATTTCATGAATGATGTGCTCAGGGAATATTTGGATAGATTCTTAGTTGTATACTTAGATGACATCCTAATCTTCTCCCATTCCCTGGAGGAACATCGGAAGCATGTACGCTTAGTCCTCCAGAAACTCAGAGACCACCGGCTTGGGGCAAAGCTGGAGAAGTGCGAATTTGAAGTTCAGCAAATCGCATTTCTAGGATATATTATCTCCCCAGAAGGTTTCCAAATGGAGGGTTCCAAGGTACAGGCAGTCCTGGATTGGGTGCAGCCCACTAGTTTGAAGGCGCTTCAGCGTTTCCTGGGCTTTGCGAATTTTTATAGACGATTTATCGCTGGATTTTCGTCTATAGTGGCGCCCTTGGTGGCACTCACTAAGAAAGGGGCGGATGTTGCTCACTGGTCTTGTGAGGCTAAAGCGGCTTTTGCCCGTCTCAAAAGGGCATTTGTTTCGGCCAAGGTGCTGCGACACCCAGATCCAGAGCGTCCTTTTGTGGTGGAGGTGGATGCCTCTGAGATGGGTATTGGGGCAGTGCTTTCTCAGATGGGAGTGTCTGATAATCGCCTTCATCCCTGTGCTTACTTTTCCCGTAAATTTTCGCCTGCCGAGATGAATTATGACGTGGGTAACCGGGAATTGTTGGCTATTAAGGATGCACTCGAGGAGTGGAGACACTGGCTTGAGGGGGCTAAGTTTGTGGTCTCAATTCTCACTGACCATAAGAATCTGGCATATTTAGAGTCAGCGAAGCGTCTCAATGCCAGGCAGGCACGATGGGCTTTGTTTTTTGCTCGCTTTAATTTTTTGATAACATATCGCCCTGGGTCAAAAAACATCAAGGCTGATGCGCTCTCGCGGAGTTTTGCTCCAATCCAGGAGACCACCGAGGAGCCGTTGCCCATTGTTTCCCCATCATGTATTAAAGTGGGCATTACCCAGGACCTCTTATCATTAGTCCTTAGAGCACAGGAGCAGGCTCCTCCAGACCTTCCGGTAGGTCTTTTGTTTGTGCCTCCTAGGTTAAGACAGCGAGTGTTCCTGGAATTCCATGCCAAGAAGTCGGCAGGTCACCCGGGTATTGCCAGAACTCGGGAGTTGCTATCTAGGGCGGTGTGGTGGCCCTCGGTGGCTAAGGATGTGGATCAGTGGGTTCGGGCATGTGACATCTGTGCCCGAAATAAGACTCCTAGAGGGGTTCCTGTTGGCCCATTACATCCACTCTCTATCCCATCTAAGCCATGGACCCACATTTCAATGGATTTTGTGGTGGACTTGCCCAAATCCTCGGGGATGACAGCCATCTGGGTTGTCGTTGACAGGTTTTCGAAGATGGCGCACTTCGTTCCACTGGTTGGGCTGCCATCAGCCAGACGCCTGTCTGAATTATTTATGCTGCATGTTGTGCGTCTCCACGGGTTGCCACTTGATGTGGTCTCTGACCGCGGATCCCAGTTTGTGGCCAAATTCTGGAGGGCATTTTGTTCCGATCTCCAGATTTCTGTCAGCTTGTCGTCAGGCTACCATCCGCAGTCTAATGGGCAGACTGAAAGGGTGAACCAGTCCTTGGAGCAGTTCCTCAGGTGTTATGTCTCCAAGTGTCAGACTGACTGGGTTGCTCATCTGTCCATGGCGGAGTTTGCCTATAACAACGCGGCTCACTCTGCTACAGGGATCTCTCCCTTCCTTTGTGTGTATGGGCATCATCCTAAGGCCAATTCTTTTGACCCCGTGGACTCCACGCCTGGTGGTTCCTCTGTGGTTTCGGTCCTTAGAGGTATTTGGCGGAAAGTGAAGAAAGCCCTTGTGTCTGTGTCATTAGTGACCAAAAGGGTTTTTGATAAGCGGAAAAGACCCTGCAGCTTCAAATTAGGAGACTTCGTCTGGTTGTCTACCAAGAATTTGAAGTTGAGACAGCCATCTCATAAGTTAGGGCCCCGGTTCATCGGCCCTTATAAGATCACCAGGGTTATCAATCCGGTGGCATTTCAGTTAGATCTGCCCCGTTCTTTGGGTATCAATAAAACATTTCATTGTTCCCTTTTAAAACGGGCGATTAGTAATCCTTCTACCAGTGGAAGACCTTCCCCTCTTCTGATACGTGGCCAGAGGGAGTTTGTTGTTGAAAGGATTCTTGACTCCAAGGTGGTTCGGGGTCGGCTGTCATTTTTGGTGCACTGGAAGGGGTATGGCCCGGAGGAGCGGTCGTGGGTGCGCAGTTGTGATCTTCATGCCCCCAGACTGATACGCTCTTTCTTCTCGCAGTTCCCCGATAAACCCGGTGGTAGGGGTTCTTTGACCCCTCGTCAGAGGGGGGGTACTGTTAGGGTCTCCTGCCCTGTGCTGCCACGTCGTCATGGCAACCGGGAGACAAGTGCTAGTGGAGTAACCTGAGCGCAGCTGATACTCCGGTTCGGGTCTTTTGCTGTGCAGTGGTTATAGGCTCTGTGCACGGCAGGGGATCCGGTGCTGGTTTTTGTGCTCACAGTCTGTGAGGTCTGAGTGGGGCGTGGACAGCACCTGCTTTATAAGGCCTCTTTTCAGGGTAAGCAGATGCTGCTGAATCTTTGTTGGTTAGTCAGTTCATGAACGTTAGCCAGTACTGTGTAGCTTTGTATTTGTTTGTTGCTTACTGCAAATAGGCCTGGGAATTTGGTATTACACTCTGCCAATCCAGACCTAGCAGTAAGACTGGAGTCAGTCGTTTAGCTTGCTGGGGTTCTGTTACTACTCTGTGAACTTAGCAAGTTTGCGGCTGTATTCTAAGACTTGCCTGTCTAATCCTGTCTCACTGTGCTAGGTGTCAGGGGTCAGTTTAGTGGCAGTAAGCTAAAACCTGTGCACTGCAAGTGAGAATTTGGATTGTGGAGATTCTCCTTGTGTCTATCATTCCATCTCTGACCAAGGAGTTTACTGCCACACCCGTTGGTAACCCTTTAGGGTTTTGCTGTTGCCCTTAGCAACAGCATTTCGGGTACTCTACGTATTAAAACACAACATCTTGCTTTTTCCATCTTAGCAGTTCTAATACAAGGGAGATACCCAGTTCCTTAGCCTCTGGGCTTCTCTGTTCACTTTGTGTGTATTTTGTTACCCTATCACCTTCTGTGTATGTTATGTCATATCCCCCAGTTTGTCTGTGAGTCCATCTGTTTTGCATAACAGTTCAAACACCAGTACATTCCTGCAGACACTGGAGTGCATAACAGTTCTGACACCAGTACTTTCCTGCTGGCACTGGTGTGCATAACACATATCCACATTCAATGCAGGAGGTAACAGAAGCATATCCAGCAGGCAAGTGCAGGTTTTTTCTATATAGCTCCCATGTAATATTGGAGCAGAAGACTCACCAGAGTGCCCTTGTTAACACTATGATACCGGACACAGCACCTCAGGGCTTGTGATGTTGTTAATTGGACCCAAGAGGACTGGCAATATGTTGAGTAGTCCAACGAGTAACGGTTCCAGTTGTATCAGGCTGAAGGTATGGTTCAGGTGTGATGCAGACCTCACAAAGTCATGGACCCCAGATGTCACCTAGGCACTGTGCAAGCTGGTGGTGGTTCCATAATAGCGTAGAGTGTGTTCATAAGGCATGGGTTGGGTTTGCTGGTCTACCTGAACAGGTCATTCACCAGTAACCACTACGTTGAAGTGCTTGGTGACCATTTGCAGCCCTTCATGTACTTCATGTACCTCCACAACGATGGAATATTCCAGCAGGATGATGCACCGTATCATCAGACCTAAGTTGTCCAGAATTGGTTAGAGGAGCATTCTGGAGAGTTCTGATGAATGGTGTGGCCACCACATTCACCCGGTATAAAACACATCTAGTATTTATGGGACATGGTGGTGAAGTCCATTCTACCCCACATGAACAAAATTGAAATGAAAAGAGTTAGGGGCCTATCTATCAAGTGTTTTCTTCATAAAGTTAAGTAGAAACTGCAGTTGCTATGTACTAATAGACTAATGCAGATTTCACAGAAGGCTAATTAGCGCTGCAGATAGCAGGGCCGTAACTCAGGTAATGCAGTGCAAGCTTGGCACACAGCGCATATGCCCTGAGGGCAGAACCAGACACATCCACCAGCAAATGCCTTTGTACTGAATGCTCCACCACCAGCTGCAGTGTTTGCCGCTGTAATGTATTATAGTAGCAGTGCGCCTGGCTCCGTCTCTGCCAGATGCACAGCTACTAATACATATTACAGTGGGCCACACTTCACCTACCTGCCAGTGTTCTGTGCCACCTTCCCCTGCAGTGTCTTCAGGGACTGGGAGAGACATTATGACGGCTCTCCCAGTCCATGCCCTGTGAGGAGCCGTCCCATTGGCTGCAGAAGAGGCGGCCTGGCGGAGTCTGTGTTTTCACCCGGCTCCCATGGTGTTATATGGTAACTGCTGCATTCTGAGAACACCACCTCTGGAGAAGGGGGGATAGTGGGGGGAAGATTTCTATTATGTGTCATAATGTGTATGAAGCATTACTAATGTGGGAATAATACGTATGGATGTACGGGACCAAGACAAGAGATCGAAGAATCGAGCTTCGTGGACGCACTTACAGTCCAATGGAACTTTCCTCTGGCCTATCTCTTTCCTCCAGTGTCTCTCTTTCCCAGAGTACTGCACATATTCAAGGAGGACAGCGGCACGCTCATCCTGGTGGCTCCAGCATGGCCCAGATACCATTGGTTCTCGGATCTGCAGGATCTCTCCATAGACGAGCCCTTCCCTCTGCCTCTTTGTCTGGACCTGCTCTCTCAGGGGCTTTGCCTCCATCCAGATCTGCCCCACCTGTCTTTGATCGCGTGGCTCTGGAGACATCCCTCCTAAGGGAAAAAGGCTTGTCCAGTGCAGTGGTTCAAACTATGCTTCAGGCTCGGAAACCAGCCTCAGCCCGCATATATTACCGGAAATGGCACTCCTACTTTCAGTGGTGTGCTCATCGTAACTAGGATCCTAAAGTTCTCAGGATCCCTAGGCTGTTAGCCTTCTTACAGGTGGGCATAGCCATGGGTCTTCATCTGGCTTCTTTGATGGTTCAGATCTTAGCCCTGTCTGTCTGGTTCCAGAAGATATGCGTACCTTACTCCGGGGGTACTCTGGATACAGCCTCCATTTTTCCATCCAGTTGCTCTGTGGCATTTGTCCTTGGTGAAGCACAACGGACTCCTTTTGAACCATTGGAGACAGTGGACCTCAAATGATTAACGTCAAAGACTCTCTTCCTACTGGCCATCGCTTCAGCCCAAAGAATCATCTCCTGTCACTCCCCCTTTTTGATATTTCACCAGGACTGAACAGATTGTCGCACCAGCCTTCAACGAGCCTGGTCTTTCACAAGAGGATGCCTCATTGGATGTGGTCTGTGCTCTCAGGATCCACGTGGACCATACTAGTTCCGTTAGAAAGACTGATTCCTTATTCATCCTCTATGAATTTCACAAGCGGAGCAGGCCAGCTAATAAACAAACATTGGCATGGTGGCTCCACATGACAATCTCACTGGCTTACACACAGGCTGATCTTCCTATTCCAAGTACAGTCTCTGCTCACTCTACTTGCTCTGTGGGTCCTTTGTGGGCAGCCCACCGTGGCGTGTCTGCTGAACAGCCCTGCAAGGCTACTATGTGGTCTTCTGCCCACACGTTTGTTAGGTTCTAAGCCTTTGATATGTTTGCCTCTCAGGATGCAACCTTTGGCTGAAATGTCCTTTCAGCTTAGGAGCATCCCCTCCCTATTACTACTGTGTTGGAACATCCCAAGGTTATCCCTGTAGAGATCATGGACCACGAAGAAGAAAATAAAGAGTTATGGTAAAACTTACCTTCAATAACTCTTTTACTTAGAGGTACATCGGATCCACAGGGTGCCCACCCTGACACACCTAGCTTCAATGGGTTACTTTACGGTCACCAGTTCCCTTCTCCTTTATGCGAGAGTGTGTTATCTGTGTGTACCATTCTTTCTTCTCTCTCTTCTCTTCAGCTCCTGCTTTGGGCTTGTTAACTAAAACTGAAGTGCCTGAGCATGGGGCACGGGGTATGAAGGGAGAGGAGACCAGTGCATTCTGGGCTCACAAAGTTACACTGTTCAGTGCCAGTCTTGGTCTCCACCAGCCATACCGCAAGGTTAACCCTGTGGATCCCATGGACCTCGAAGAAAAAGAGTTAATAAAGGTACGTTTTACCATAACTCTTTATTCATATTATTAAAAAGTAGATAAAAAAAATAATAATATGGGAAGTGAATAAGTTTCGAAATAAATGGACATAGGGGGTCATTCCGAGTTGATCGCTAGCTGCTGTTGTTCGCTGCGTAGCGATCAGTGAAAAAAAAACGGCTAATCTGTGCATGCGTATGCACCACAATGCACACATGCGTCGTACGGGTTCAAAGTCATTTGTGGTTTTGTAGTGGTTCTAGCAAATATTCCAATCGCACAGCCGAACGCAAGGAGATTGACAGGAAATGGGAGTTTCTGGGTGCAACTGACCGTTTTCTGGGAGTGTTTGTAAAAACGCAGGCGTGGCCGGGCGTTTGCTGGGTGGGTATCTGACATAATTACCGTGTCGCTCGTCGCAGCAATCATCGCACAGAATAAGTAACTACAGGGCTGGTCTTGTTCTGCACAAAATGTGTTTGCTGCCACGCGCCTGCACAGGCGTTTGCACTTCTGCAAAGCAAAAATACACTCCCCCGTGGGCGGCGTCTATGCGTTTTCATGGCTGCTAAAAACTGCTAGCGAGCTATCAACTTGGAATGACCCCAATAGTATTAATACTTGCATAGGATGCTGCACTGTGCATGATTTGATCTTAGTTTCTATCTTGCTGTACCAATATAGTCCTATATGACCGTTATATAGACCTTTATATTATTTGGGTAGTGATGAACCACTTATAATTAAGGGGCCTATTTGTTAATAGTGCCACATTATTAACAATCTGTATTGTGTTGCATGAAAATATCCCCACTATTTACTAAATGTAACATGCAGGCACAGCCTACTTCCATTAAAAATGAGACTACGATCAGCCACAGCAGTAACTAGACATTTAGGTGCCCCCCACCCCTATATTCTTAACAGAAACTCTGCATGCCACAGGCATGTGCTTCAAAAAAGGGATGTGGTCACACTATAGTACTCCCAATTTACATTGCAACACACAGTATTGCCCCTTATTCACATTACACTGCACAGTGGTGTTCCTTATGCACATTACTTTACACAGTAGTAGTGTCCCTTACACATTAAGCCACACAGTAGCAGTGCCCCTTACACATTATGGGGCAAATTCAGTATGAATCGCAAGTAGCGATTCGTACGGAATTTTTGCTGAGGGGCCGCGGGCGCATGCGCAGCAGGCCCTACTGCGCATGCGCCCGCATCTTCTGCGGGGAGGGCGCAGAAAATATGATCGCCTCTACCTGTCAATCAGGCAGTGGTGGTCACGGGGCTGAAGGGGGCGGCAACGCTCCATTTTCTGTGTGGAAAAGGAGCATTGCGGGGGCGTGCCAGCTGAAACGGTGGGCTGGTACGCACAAATGGGGGCGTGTCGGGGGTGTGGCCGCAGCGGCTGAGTGACGTCACATGCAGCCGCTGCGATAGCAAAAATGTCACCGGTACTCCTGTGGTCGCAGCTAAGCTACGCCGGCAGGAGTCATCCTTAATTTCTGCTAACAAGCAGAAATTGCATGCTGTTCGCAATTTCTGCTTGAAGCAGGTGGGGTGGCACCGGTCAGCATGCTGGGCGGCCCGCAGCATGCGTGCTAATGGTTAGCAAATTCTACTGATTAGCAGAATTTGCTAACCTTACTGAATTGGCCCCTACGCAGTAGCAATGTCCCTTACACATTATGATCATGCAGTAGTAATGCTCCATACACATTATGTTTGCAGTAGTAATGCTCCATATGGTATGCGTTTAACATACAGTGCATCCGGAAAGTATTCACAGCACTTCACTTTTTCCACATTTTGTTATGTTACAGCCTTATTCCAAAATGGAATAAATTATTTTTTCCCTCAGAATTCTACACACAATATCTAATAATGAAGCAAAAAAGTTTTTTTTTGAGATTTTTGCAAATTTATTAAAAATAAAAAACTAAGAAATCACATATACATAAGTATTCACAGTCTTTTCTCAATACTTTGTTGATGCAGCTTTGGCAGCAATTACAGCCTCAAGTCTTTTTGAATATGATGCCACAAGCTTGGCACACCTATCTTTGGGCAGTTTCGCCCATTCCTCTTTGCAGCGCCTCTCAAGCTCCATCAGGTTGGATGGGAAGTGTCGGTGCACAGCCATTTTCAGATCTCTCCAGAGATGTTCAATCGGATTCAAGTCTGGGCTCTGGCTGGGCCACTCAAGGACATTCACAGAGTTGTTCTGAAGCCACTCCTTTGATATCTTGGCTGTGTGCTCAGGGTCGTTGCCCTGCTGAAAGATGAGCCGTCACCCCAGTCTGGGGTCAAGAGCGCTCTGGAGCAGGGTTTCATCCAGGATGTCTTTATACATTGCTGCATTCATCTTTCCCTCTATCCTGACTAGTCTCCCAGTTCCTGCCACTGAAAAACATCCCCACAGCATGATGCTGCCACCCCCATGCTTCACTGTAGGGATGGTATTGGCCTGGTGATGAGCGGTGCCTGGTTTCCTCCAATCATGACGTCTGGCATTCACGCTAAAAAGAGATCTTTGTCTCATCAGACCATAGAATTATGTTACTCATGGTCTGAGAGTCCTTTAAGTGCATTTTGGCAAACTCCAGGTGGGCTGCCATGTGCTTTTTACTAAGGAGTGGCTTCCGTCTGGCCATTCTACCATACAGGCCTGATTGATGGATTACTGCACAGATGGTTGTCCTTCTGGAAGGTTCTCCTCTCTCCACAGATGAATGCTTTAGCTCTGACAGAGTGAGCATCGGGTTCTTGGTCACCTCCCTGACTAGGGCCCTTCTCCCCCAATCGCTCAGTTTAGTCGGCCAGCCAGCTCTAGTAAGAGTCTTGGTGGTTTCGAACTTCTTCCATTTACGGATGATGGAGGTCACTGCTCACTGGGACCTTCAAAGCAGCAGATATTTTTCTGTACCCTTCCATAGATTTGTGCCTTGAGACAATCCTGTCTCGGAGGTCTACAGACAATTCCTTTGACTTCATGCTTGGTTTGTGCTCAGACATGTACTGTCAAGTGTGGGACTTTACATAGATAAGTGTGTGCCTTTCCAAATCATGTCCAATCAACTGAATTTACAACAGGTGGACTCCAATTAAGCTCTAGGAACATCTCAAGGATGATCAGTGGAAACAGGATGCACCTGAGCTCAATTTTGAGCTTCATGGCAAAGACTGCGAATACTTATGTACATGTGATTTCTTTGATTTTTTATTTTTAATAAATTTGCAAAAATCTCAAAAAACGTTTTTCACTTTGTCATTATGGGGTATTGTGTGTTGAATTTTGAGGGAACAAAATGAATTTATTACATTTGGAATAAGGCTGTAACATAACAAAATGTGGAAAAAGTGAAGTGCTATGAATACTTTCCGGATGCACTGTACCGCCCGTCGGGATCTCAGCTGTCTTAACACCGATGCCACTATATCGTCGAGGTACTATACCGCCGCTGGAATACCGGCGAGGTAGGCGATTCCCCCTCTATGGGTGTCCACTACATCCATAGAGGAAAATAGAACCTCTGGCAAGCGAAGCTCGCCACCGTGCCCGTAAGGGGCTTCGTTGCACTCGCCCCTGTCGGCATTCTAGCGCCTGTGCGGCGGGATCATATACCGATCCCCTCCATACATACAGTATTATTCCCACATTAGTAATGCTCCATATACATTATGACACACAATAGAAATCTTCCCCTCCTCTGGAGGTGTTGTTCTCGGATTGCAGCACTTACCATATAACACCGTGGGAGCTGGGTGAAGACACAGGCTCCGCTAGGCCGCCTCTTCTGCAGCCCAATGCAAATGGGACGGCTCCTCACAGGGCACTGTGGGACTGAACTGGGAGAGCTGTCATAATGTTTCTCCCAGTCCCTGAAGACACTGCAGGGGAAGGGGGCACAGAACACTGGCAGGCAGGTGAAGTGCGGCCCACGGTAATATGTATTAGTAACTGTACATCTGGCAAGAAGGAGCCAGGCACACTGCTACTATTATAAATTACAGCGGGCAACACTGCAGCTGGCTGTGGAGCATACAAAGGCATTTGCTGGTGGATGTGTCTGGTTCCGCCTACAGGGCATATGCGCTGTGTGCCAAGCTTGTGCCACATTACCCGAGTTATAGCCCTGCTATCTGCAGCAGTAATTAGCCTTTTGAAGGAGATTTCTGTGAAATCTGCACCAGGCTATTAGTACATAGCAACTGCAGTTTCTACTTAACTTTATGAAGAAAACACTTAATAAATAGGCCCCTAACTCTTTTCAGTTCAAATTTTGTTCACTCTTATAGCTCTATAACTGCTAACTTGCCGGATCTCACATTTGGGTAAATGTATTACCCATCGTTATGGGGGAGAAGCGGTATCAGTGCACCTTATGTGCACTATACCGCTCCTCCCCCATGTATGACAACAGCGGTGTCTGCAGGGTGACAGTGGCGCTATGCGTGAGTAGTGAGATCCCGCGCAGGCGCACTGGAGCTGAATCGCTGTGTGCTCGGGGGACATCGTTCACCCTCTTCGGCTGATAAGATGTTAGTACTCGGTAATGAGGCAAAGCAGGAAGTGTTATAGCGGCACGATCTGTGCTGGTATAATACATTTAGTCACTATTTAGTCAGGGTATAAGAAACAGATCGACATAGCAAACTACCTACATCCTTATTGTGCACATAATAAGTCCTGGGAAAATTCATAGGCTTAAACAAACTGCACATTAGAAAGACAATTTAAAAATTGGTCTGAAGGCTGTTTAAAGACAATGCTTAACCAGATTATTAAGTCACTGAAATCAATTATCATCTATGGCTGCATGTTTATTGAGTCATGTTATACATTTAAGTGCCAAAAGTAATGGGATAGATGCCTGGTATCGAGCAGGACCCCCTCTAGGCAGCAAGTTGACGTGGCATCAATTCCACAAGTGGATGGAAGACCTCCGGAGAGATGTTGACCCATGCTATCTGGAAAGTTTCCCACAGCTTCCTGATATGTGTAGGCGCAGTATTGTGGGGTAGAGTGGACTTCACCACCACGTCCCATGAATACTGGATGTGGTTCATATGTGGTGGCCACACCATTCCTCAGAACTCTCCAGAATGCTCCTCTAGCCAATTCTGGACAACTTAGGTCTGATGATACGGTGCATCATCCTGCTGGAATATTCCATCGTTGTGGAGGTACATGAAGGGCTACAAATGGTCACCAAGCACTTCAACGTAGTGGTTACTGGTCAATGACCTGTTCAGTCAGGCAAGCGAACCCAACCCATGCCTTATGAACACAACCCACGCCATTATGGAACCACCACCAGCTTACACAGTGCCTAGTTGACATTTGGGGCCCATGACTTTGTGAGGTCTGCATCACACCTGAACCCTACCATGAGCCTGACACAACTGGAACCATGACTCATTGGACTACTCAACATGTTGCTAGTCCTGTAGGGTCCAATTAACAACATCACAAGCCCAGGTGAGGTGCTGTGTCCGGTATCATAGTGTTAACAAGGGCACTCTGGTGAGTCTTTTGCTCCCATATTACATGGAAGCTATATAGAAGAAATCTGCACTGGCCTGCTGGATTTGCGTCTGTTACCTCCTGCATTGAATGTGGATATGATTTGAGGCAGTATTGCTTGTCTGTTACCATGGGCAATTCTGGCCAGACGCCTTTGACCATGACCATTAAGCACCCATGGCCGGTCACTGCGCTGTGCATGGTGGGTAGTAATACCTTCCATGAGGTATTCCTGGAACACACGTGACATCATAGATCAAGAAATGTTGAATGTCCACACAACTTCGGATTTGAAATGTCCCATCCGACAGGCACCAACTATCGTGCCCCGTTCCAACTCCGATAATTCACGTCACCTTGCCATGAGCAGCCTAGCCAGTGTTCAAACTGACTAAGATTACAGATGAACAGGTCTGGGCATTTTCAAGAAATTACAGTATGTTGGCGCCACTTCAGTGCCTGATATTACTTTTTGTATTATATCAACTGTATTGGTGTCATCAAGTTTTCAAATTTCACGTTTTCTATCATTTAAAGACTCATACAGTACATTTGACATTGCTAGGCCACTGCTTATGTCAACTGATAGTTTAGTGTGCATGTAATTGTTTTAAATACATATCTGTTTATTGCATGTCTATAAATAAAAACGTCTGATTATTCTAAAATCAAAACCAAAAAAACATAGACCTGTTTGGCCGAAGCACTGCATAGATCCCTTAGCAAAAAAACAAACCCGTCGGACTGGCCTTGTAGAGAACCGCAACGAATGTGACTGGGTCACACTCCATAAAAATTGCTGGGCATGCCAGTTGACTGAGATAGACGAGTCCCATTCATTTCAATGGAAAGGGACCAAGAGTGACCTGGTCACATTCGTCACAGCTCTCTATAGGGCCAGTCCATTGGGTTTGTAAGTTTGCCAAGATTTGTGGATGCCACCATGGAGAAAAAAAAAAGGGAACACTTAAACAACACATCCTAGATCAGAATGAATGAAATATTCTTATTAAATACTTTGTTCTTTACATAGTTGAATGTGCTGACAACAAAATCACACAAAAATTATCAATGGAAATCAAATTTATTAACCCATGGAGGTCTGGATTTGGAGTCACACTCACAATTAAAGTGGAAAAACACACTACAGGCTGATCCAACTTTGATGTAATGTCCTTAAAACAAGTCAAAATGAGGCTCAGTAGTGTGTGTGGCCTCCACGTGCCTGTATGACCTCCCTACAATGCCTGTACATGCTCCTGATGAGGTGGCCGATGGTCTCCTGAGGGATCTCCTCCCAGACCTGGACTAAAGCATCCTCCAACTCCTGGACAGTCTGTGGTGCAACGTGGCGTTGGTGGATGGAGCGAGACATGTTGTCCCAGATGTGCTCAATTGGATTCAGGTCTGGGGAACGGGCGGGCCAGTCCATAGCATCAATGCCTTCTTCTTGCAGAAACTGCTGACACACTCCAGCCACATGAGGTCTAGCATTGTCTTGCATTAGGAGGAACCCAGGGCCAACCGCACCAGCATATGGTCTCACAAGGGGTCTGAGGATCTCATCTCAGTACCTAATAGCAGTCAGGCTACCTCTGGCGAGCACATGGAGGGCTGTGCGGTCCCCCAAAGAAATGCCACCCCACACCATTACTGACTCACTGCCAAACCGGTCATGCTGGGGGATGTTGCAGGCAGCAGAATGTTCTCCTTGGCGTCTCCAGACTCTGTCACGTCTGTCACATGTGCTCAGTGAGAACCTGCTTTCATCTGTGAAGAGCACAGGGCACCAGTGGCGAATTTGCCAATCTTGGTGCTCTCTGGCAAATGCCAAACGTCCTGCACGGTGTTGGGCTGTAAGCACAACCCCCACCTGTGGACGTCGGGCCCTCACACCACCCTCATGGAGTCTGTTTCTGATCGTTTGAGTAGACACATGCACATTTGTGACTTGCTGGAGGTAATTTTGCAGGGCTCTGGCAGTGCTCCTCCTTGCACAAAGGCGGAGGTAGCAATCCTGCTGCTGGGTTGTTGCCCTCCTACGGCCTCCTCCACATCTCCTGATGTACTGGCCGGTTTCCTGGTAGCGCCTCCATGCTCTGGACACTACACTGACAGACACAGCAAACCTTCTTGCCACAGCTCGCATTGATGGCCCATCCTGGATGAGCTGCACTACCTGAGCCACTTGTGTGGGTTGTAGACTCCGTCTCATGCTACCACTAGAGTGAAAGCACCCCCATCTTTCAAAAGTGACCAAAACATCAGCCAGAAAGCATAGGAGCTGAGAAGTGGTCTGTGGACACCACCTGCAGAACAACTCCTTTATTAGGGGTGTCTTGCTAATTGCCTAAAATTTTCACCTGTTGTCTATTCCATTTGCACAACAGCATGTGGAATTGATTGTCAATCAGTGTTGCTTCCTAAGTGGACAGTTTGATTTCACAGAAGTGTGATTGAATTGGAGTTACATTGTGTTGTTTAAGTGTTCCCTTTATTTCTCTGACGTCCTAGTGGATGCTGGGAACTCCGTAAGGACCATGGGGAATAGACGGGCTCCGCAGGAGACTGGGCACTCTAAAAGAAAGATTAGGTACTATCTGGTGTGCACTGGCTCCTCCCTCTATGCCCCTCCTCCAGACCTCAGTTAGATTTCTGTGCCCGGCCGAGCTGGATGCACACTAGGGGCTCTCCTGAGCTCCTAGAAAGAAAGTATATTTTAGGTTTTTTATTTTACAGTGAGACCTGCTGGCAACAGGCTCACTGCAACGAGGGACTAAGGGGAGAAGAAGCGAACCTACCTGCTTGCAGCTAGCTTGGGCTTCTTAGGCTACTGGACACCATTAGCTCCAGAGGGATCGACCGCAGGACCCGTCCTTGGTGGTCGTTCCCGGAGCCGCGCCGCCGTCCCCCTTACAGAGCCAGAAGCATGAAGATGGTCCGGAAAATCGGCGGCAGAAGACTTCAGTCTTCACCAAGGTAGCGCACAGCACTGCAGCTGTGCGCCATTGCTCCTCATGTACACCTCACACTCCGGTCACTGATGGGTGCAGGGCGCTGGGGGGGGGGGGCGCCCTGAGGGCAATATAAACACCTTGGCTGGCAAAATAATCACAATATATAGCCCCAGAGGCTATATATGTGATAAATACCCCTGCCAGAATCCATAAAAAAACGGGAGAAAAGTCCGCGAAAAAGGGGCGGAGCTATCTCCCTCAGCACACTGGTGCCATTTTCTCTTCACAGTGCAGCTGGAAGACAGCTCCCCAGGCTCTCCCCTGTAGTTTTCAGGCTCAAAGGGTTGAAAAGAGAGGGGCGGCACAAAATTTAGGCGCAATATTGTATATACAAGCAGCTATTGGGGAAAATTCACTCAGTTATAGTGTTAATCCCCACATTATATAGCGCTCTGGTGTGTGCTGGCATACTCTCTCTCTGTCTCCCCAAAGGGCTTTGTGGGGTCCTGTCCTCAGTCAGAGCATTCCCTGTGTGTGTGCGGTGTGTCGGTACGGCTGTGTCGACATGTTTTGATGAGGAGGCTTATGTGGTGACGGAGCAGATGCCGATAAATGTGATGTCGCCCCCTGTGGGGCCGACACCAGAGTGGATGGATAGGTGGAAGGTATTAACCGACAGTGTCAACTCCTTACATAAAAGGCTGGATGACGTAACAGCTATGGGACAGCCGGCTTTTCAGCCCGCGCCTGCCCAGGCGTCTCAAAGGCCATCAGGGGCTCAAAAACGCCCGCTCCCTCAGATGGCAGACACAGATGTCGACACGGAGTCTGACTCCAGTGTCGACGAGGTTGAGACATATACACAATCCACTAGGAACATCCGTGACTTGATCCCGGCAATAAAAAATGTGTTACACATTTCTTACATTAACCCAAGTACCACTAAAAAAGGGTTTTATATTTGGGGAGAAAAAGCAGGCAGTGTTTTATTCCCCCATCAGATGAGTGAATGAAATGTGTGAAAAAGCGTGGGTTCCCCCGATAAGAAACTGGTAATTTCTAAAAAGTTACTGTTGGCGTACCCTTTCCCGCCAGAGGATAAGTTACGCTGGGAGATATCCCCTAGGGTGGATAAGGCGCTCACACGTTTGTCAAAAAAGGTGGCACTGCCGTCTTAGGATACGGCCACTTTGAAGGTACCTGTTGATAAAAAGCAGGAGGCTATCCTGAAGTCTGTATTTACACACTCAGGTACTAGACTTAGACCTGCAGATATTGCTGCTGCAGCGTGGTCTGTGACCCTGTCAAACAGCGATACTAGTTTGCTAACATAAGAGCATATTAAAGACGTCGTCTTATATATGAAGGATGCACAGAGGGATATTTTACCGGCTGGCATCCAGAATTAATGTAATGTCCATTCTGTCAGGAGGGTATTAGAGACCCGACACTGGACAGGTGATGCTGACTTTAAAAGGCACATAGATCTGCCTTATAAGGGTGAGGAATGTTTGGGGATGGTCTCTGGGACCTCGTATCCACAGCAACAGCTGGGAAAAAAAATAAAAATTTTTTTTTACCTCAGGTTTCCTCACAGCCTAAGAAAGCACTGTATTATCAGGTACAGTCCTTTCGGCTTCAGAAAAGCAAGCGGGTCAAAGGCGCTTCCTTTCTGCACAGAGACAAGGGAAGAGGGAAAAAGCTGCTCCAGTCAGCTAGTTCCCAGAATCAAGATTCTTCCCCCGCTTCCCCTGAGCCCACCGCATGACGCGGGGGCTCCACAGGCGTAGCCAAGTACGGTGGGGGGCCGCCTCAAAAATTTCAGCGATCAGTGGGCTCGCTCACAGGATCCCTGGATCCTTCAAGTAGTATCTCAGGGGTACAAGCTGGAATTCGTGATGTCTCCCCCCCCGCCGTTTTCCTCAAATCTGCCTTGCCGACAACTCCCTCGGGCAGGGAGGCTGTGCTAGAGGCAATTCACAAGCTGTATTCCCAGCAGGTGATAGTCAAGGTGCCCCTACTTTAACAAGGAGGGGGTTACTATTCCACACTGTTTGTGGTACCGAAACCGGACGGTTCGGTGAGACCCATTTTAAATTTGAAATCCTTGAACACATACATAAAAAAATTCAAGTTCAAGATGGAATCGCTCAGGGCGGTTATTGCAAGCCTGGACGAGGGGGATTACATGGTATCCCTGGACATCAAGGATGCTTACCTGCATGTCCCCATTTACCATCCTCACCAGGAGTACCTCAGGTTTGTGGTACAGGATTGCCATTACCAATTCCAGACACTGCTGTTTGGACTGTCCACGGCACCGAGGGTGTTTACCAAGGTAATGGCAGAAATGATGATACTCCTTCAAAAAAAGGGAGTTTTAATTATCCCGTACTTGGACGTTCTCCTTATAAGGGCGAGGTCCAAGGAGCAGTTGTTGGTCGGAGTAGCACTATCTCGGGAAGTGCTACAACAGCACGGATGGATTCTAAACATTCCACAGCTGGTTCCTTCCACACGCCTACTGTTCCTGGGGATGGTTCTGGACACAGAACAGAAAAAAGTGTTTCTCCCGCAGGAGAAAGCCAAGGAGCTGTCATCTCTAGTCAGCGACCTCCTGAAACCAATACAGGTATCGGTGCATCACTGCACACGAATCCTCGGAAAAATGGTAGCTCCATACGAAGCAATTCCATTCGGCAGGTTCCATGCAAGAACCTTTCAGTGGGACCTCTTGGACAAGTGGTCGGGATCGCATCTTAAGATGCATCGGCTGATAACCCTGTCTCCAAGGACCAGGGTGTCTCTGCTGTGGTGGCTGCAGAGTGCTCTTCTTCTAGAGGGCCGCAGATTCGGCATACAGGACTGGGTCCTGGTGACCACGGATGCCAGCCTTCGAGGCTGGGGGGCAGTCACACAGGGAAGAAATTTCCAAGGACTTTGGTCAAGTCAGGAGTCGTCCCTACACATAAATATTCTGGAACTGAGGGCCATTTACAATGCCCTAAGTCAGGCAAGGCCCCTGCTTCAAAACCAGCCGGTACTGATCCAATCAGACAACATCACGGCAGTCGCCCATGTAAACCGACAGGGCGGCACAAGAAGCAGGATGGCGATGGCAGAAGCCACAAGGATTCTCCGATGGGCGGAAAATCACGTCTTAGCACTGTCAGCAGTGTTCATTCCGGGAGTGGACAACTGGGAAGCAGACTTCCTCAGCAGACGCGACCTACACCCGGGAGAGTGGGGACTTTATGCAGAAGTCTTCCAACTGTTGGTAAACCGTTGGGAAAGGCCACAAGTGGACATGATGGCGTCCCGCCTCAACAATAAGCTAAAGAGATATTGCGCCAGGTCAAGGGACCCTCAGGCGATAGCTGTGGACGCTCTAGTGACACCGTGGGTGTACCAGTCGGTTTATGTGTTCCCTCCTCTGCCTCTCATACCAAAGGTACTGAGAATAATAAGAAGGCGAGGAGTAAGAACGATACTCGTGGTTCCGGATTGGCCAAGAAGAGCTTGGTACCCAGAACTTCAAGAAATGATATCAGAGGACCCATGGCCTCTACCGCTCAGACAGGATCTGCTACAGCAGGGGCTCTGTCTGTTCCAAGACTTACCGCGGCTGCGTTGACGGCATGGCGGTTGAATTCCGGATCCTAAAGGAAAAGGGCATTCCGGAGGAAGTCATTCCTACGCTGATAAAAGCTAGGAAAGAAGTAACCGCAAACCATTATCACCGTATTTGGCGAAAATATGTTGCGTGATGTGAGGCCAGGAAGGCCCCTACTGATGAATTTCAGCTGGGTCGTTTTCTGCACTTCCTACAGTCGGGAGTGACTATGGGCCTAAAATTGGGTTCCATTAAGGTCCAGATTTCGGCTCTGTCGATTTTCTTCCAGAAAGAACTGGCTTCACTGCCTGAAGTTCAGACATTTGTAAAGGGAGTGCTACATGTTCAGCCCCCTTTTGTGCCTCCTGTGGCACCTTGGGATTTCAACGTGGTGTTGAGTTTCCTGAAATCACATTGGTTTGAGCCACTTAAAACTGTGGATTTGAAATATCTCACGTGGAAAAGTGGTCATGTTATTGGCCTTGGCTTCGGCCAGGCGTGTGTCAGAATTGGCGGCTTTGTCATGTAAAAGCCCTTATCTGATTTTCCATATGGATAGGGCAGAATTGAGGACTCGTCCCCAGTTTCTCCCTAAGGTGGTATCAGCTTTTCACTTGAACCAACCTATTGTAGTGCCTGCGGCTACTAGGGACTTGGAAGATTCCAAGTTACTGGACGTAGTCAGGGCCTTGAAAATTTATGTTTCCAGGACGGCTGGAGTCAGGAAAACTGACTCGCTTTTTATCCTGTATGCACCCAACAAACTAGGTGCTCCTGCTTCTAAGCAGACTATTGCTCGCTGGATTTGTAGCACAATTCAGCTGGCGCATCCTAAATCAGTAAAAGCCCATTCCACAAGGAAAGTGGGCTCATCTTGGGCGGCTGCCCGAGGGGTCTCGGCTTTACAAATTTGCCGAGCTGCAACTTGGTCAGGGGCAAACACGTTTGCTAAATTTTACAAATTTGATACCCTGGTTGAGGAGGACCTTGAGTTCTCTCATTCGGTGCTGCAGAGTCATCCGCACTCTCCCGCCCGTTTGGGAGCTTTGGTATAATCCCCATGGTCCTTACGGAGTTCCCAGCATCCACTAGGACGTCAGAGAAAATAAGATTTTACTCACCGGTAAATCTATTTCTCGTAGTCCGTAGTGGATGCTGGGCGCCCATCCCAAGTGCGGATTGTCTGCAATACTTGTATATAGTTATTGCCTAACTAAAGGGTTATTGTTGAGCCATCTGTTGAGAGGCTCAGTTATATTTCATACTGTTAACTGGGTATAGTATCACGAGTTATACGGTGTGATTGGTGTGGCTGGTATGAGTCTTACCCGGGATTCAAAATCCTTCCTTATCGTGTCAGCTCTTCCGGGCACAGTGTCCTAACTGAGGTCTGGAGGAGGGGCATAGAGGGAGGAGCCAGTGCACACCAGATAGTACCTAATCTTTCTTTTAGAGTGCCCAGTCTCCTGCGGAGCCCGTCTATTCCCCATGGTCCTTACGGAGTTCCCAGCATCCACTACGGACTACGAGAAATAGATTTACCGGTGAGTAAAATCTTATTTTTTTTAAGCAGTGTATTCATTTTACAGACTACAAGCGCTAGCAGGCCCTTATTGTCAAGGTATGCTAGAAACATAGGGCCTAATTCAGACCTGATCGTAGATGTTCTAAATTTAGCACATCTACGATCATTTTCTCAGACATGCGGGGCGACACCCAGCACAGGGCTAGTGCGCCCTGCATATCTGGCTCTGCCCCCCCTCACATGGGTGCTAACTCCTTGCCTGCACAGCTAGTGCACATCCTAGCTGTGCTGGCAGGCTATGACCCGCTGTGTCCCCGGTGACTTCATACGCAGCAGCGGCGGTCCGCCCCCGCAACGGTCCGCACATGCCTGCGTTTTCTGAACCGCGCTCCGCCAACGGTATTCACCGTGGCATGGCCCCTCCCACCCCGTTACCGCCTCTGCCTGTCAATCATGCAGAGGCGATTAGCTGTTAGCATCTCACTGGGCTCCCAGGTTGTGCACTCCGCAAAGACTGCTTCAGACTGCGATCGCTGCCGAGATCCAGTCTAAATTAGGCCCATAATGTACCTCTGCCAGCACTCAATGACTATGCTGTGGTGTGCTGAAATTTAGGCTACATCCAGAGGGTGAAGGAATGTCGACATAGAGTACCTGGTAGTCCATTGGTGACTTACAGTACTTGCTCCTGATTGCTGCAGTGGCTCCAACAGCATTTTCCAAGGCTCAGCGGTCATGTGACCATGAGTTCTGGTGGAGTCATCTGATGGAGAGGCATTCCAGTAAGTATACCTGCCCTATCCCTAACCCACCCTGTAGTGCCTAAACTCACCCAACCCTAATCACAACATTCTGAGATGTTGCCATGTAGCCTGTCAACATTGTGTTGTCAACATTGTTATTGTCGACTGAATGACTACATCCCCATCAATACAACTATTTTTAATAATTCTAATAACACACATGAGATCTGCTCTAAGTGCATTTAAAATGTCTATAAATGCATTTAGTAACTGCTCTTGTTTTACAGTATTACAGACCATGGGCCGGATGTAATGGGTTGCGAGACGGCTGGAGCTCCGAAATTCCGACTGAACTTGTATGTTTGTTTTTGAAAGCAGCATACGTTTGCAAAGCAAAACCAGGTTGGTTTTGCCCTGTAAATTGTTTGCTGCTTTAAAAAAAAATGTAAGAGATCGGCCAGAATCTTGGAGCTCTGGCCGTCTCCACTCCATTACATCCGGAACCATGTATCAAAACTGATAAGTAGGTATGGACCACAGAGTTTAGCACCGATTGAGAATGACCCAAAATTATCTGAGAAAAGTGAGCTTGGATGTAGTATTAGTGCTAGAACAGAAGAGCACATTTATTTTAGTAGCTGATCTGTATTGGGAAATGTTATGTGTATACCCATCCTTGTACTTTGGGCCTAATTCAGACCTGATTGCTGCTGCCAGCGCAGCTTTAACGTGCTGGTCGGGAGCTACTCGTCGCTCCCCGGCCCGCAGCGGCTGCGTGTGATGTCACGCAGCCGCTGCGGCCCGCCCCCTGCATGGTCCGGCCACGCCTGCATTTGCCGGACCACGCCCCCATAATGGTGGCAAAACGCCGCTGTGCCGCCCCCTTCCGCCCAGTGACCGCCTCTGCCTGTCAATCAGGCAGAGGCGATCACAGGGAAACGACATCCTTCGGCCGTCCGGCATGCGCAATTCGATAAACTGCAGCGAGCGATCGGGTCAGAATGACCCCCATGGTTTTGCCCAACTGCTAACAAATTTGCAGCAACGCTCAGGTCTGAATTAGGCCCTTTGTCTTTTACCAGTCTGTGTTGGCAACCGCGTGTAAGTACCTAGCGTTAGAAGCAAACGCTTGTCACAAAGTGTGTGTTCCATTCTGTTTTCGGACTATTTGGGTAAATGCCCAGTTACAAGGCTTTAAATCTGCATGCTGGAATCCTGATATTACCTCCTATGTGTATGAGCCCTTAGAGCAGGGGCGGGCAGTAAGCGACTTCCCAGCTGTTGTGGTACTACACATCCCAGCAGGTGCTGCCACAATTTTTTTTAATAGGGCATGCTAAAACTGTGGCAGGGATTTCTGGGATGTGTAGTTCAACAGCAGCTGCAGGGCCATTTATTGGCCACCTCTGCCTCAGAGACTGAAGGGGGAGAGGTCACAAGCTTTCCAAAGAGTGGAGAAGAAACCCATGGTCACCAGTCAGCTTCTACCTATCATCATGTAGAACCACCTGTGGCGCTCCAGTTTCTGTGGAACTACACATCCCAGCATGCCCTGCCACAGTTTTGCTATTAGGGCATGCTAAAACTGTGACAGGGCATGCTGAGATATGTTGTTCCACTGCAGCTGGAGTGCCACAGGTTACCTATCTCTGTTAAAGAATGTACTTGATAAATGCGAGCTATGGGCAACTCCTCTGCTCTTTAGAAGGCTTGATGCACTTACCCCCTAGACCTGATTTCATAACCCAGTGTTTCCCAACTCCAGTCTTCAGTGTGTTCCAGCTCTCCTAGGGGTTGCGGTCGTTAGGTCGACATGCATTAGGTCGACCACTAAAGGTCGACATGCACTAGGTCGACAGGTTCAATAGGTCGACATGTACAAGATCAAAAGGTTGACATGAGTTTTTCGCAATTTTTTTTACCTTTTTCATACTTTACGATCCACGTGGACCCGAAGCATGGCGAGCGAAGCGGTGCACTAATTGGGGTTCCCCGTCACTGTACGAAGAAAACGACACCAAAAACAGTAAATAAAAACCACGTCGACCTTTTGACCTGTCAACCTAGTGCATGTCGACCTTTAGCGGTCGACCCAATGCATGTCGACCTAATGTGTGTTGACACAAAGACTCATACCCTCTCCTAGCTGGTGCACAAGTGTAATAATTACTAGACAACACATAAAAGATCCACAGGTTATGCATGTAAAACATGCACTGTAAAGCTGGGTACACACTGAGCGTTGTGCCCCCAGCGGATATCGGATCTAATATTCTGTCCTTCATTAGCATACACCATGTCGCTAGAGTTATCACCCATCTGGACATGCAGCAGGGCCAACCGGGTAATGTTGCTAGCAACCGCAGGCACCTGCATATCATGCAACGCACTTCACAATATTCCCGATATGTCATTCCCATTCGGCCAGAAACAACATATCGGGCATAGAGTTGGGAATGTCATAATCTTTCCTATGGAAAATCATCAGCATGCCATATCTTAGTAAAGGTTAGAAATAGAGTAAATAAAGACTCCAACTGGAATAAAAACGTTTCATTTATTGTAAATTAAATGACATGTAACACAAAGACATTAGTCACACAGGTTATTGGTCACAGTTACAACAAAGCTTAGTCCAGCAAAGCACACACAGATGGAAAATAATAAAGACAATTCAAAAGTCAACCTAAATGTTGTAATACAAACTCACTGCTGCACTACAAATGTTCTTCCCGATGAGCCCGCCCTGTAGTGGTCACCGTGTATTCGTAGTGCCACCAGGGGTAACAATATGTATAATTGTGCCTTTTAATTACTGTCACACTAGTAGACAGTCTATTCTTTGTATTTAAGATCCTGACAATGTGATCTGGCTACATGTATCCCCCTGCAATAGTCAAATGGTTCATTTGTTTGTTTTTAATATTATTATTAGTTGGTCCTGTTCATGTAAATGTTATATATAAACACTGTTAAACCCGTTATGCCTTATAATTTAATAGGGTTAATGGAAAGATGGTGGATGTTATATGTTAATGCATTATGTAACAGTTGCCCCGCCAGTATAAGAGGTAGTTTGGGACATTTATGAATACTGGTGCACAAAACACGCTATAGCAATTTGCCTGATTGCAACTAGTATGGTATAGAAAATGAATTAATATTTTCTAGTAACTCTGGGTTATAGCACATTTAGAGGAGGGATCTTTGCACCAGTTTGCATAAGTGTCTCCTTGTGTATCACAGTCTCTGTGAATCTGTGTTCTCACCTCCTGCCCATGTGTAAACAGAATACAGCAGCTTGTGAAATAACAATGTGCATATCAATGTAAATTTGAATATAGAACCCCACTATCCCTCCTGACGTCTTGTTTGCTCCATACAGTCACGTATATGCAGTATGTAAATATGGTCCCTGCTGCTAAAATACTTTGTGGTGTTTGTATATGGCTTTTAAAGATGCTAGTCGAAATCCTTGGCCATGCTGTAGCATCACTTAGAGAATATTATTTACAGCAAACACAAAAAGGATTGTTCACTAAATGACAGTTATAGCGTGCAACATTCACTTACAACAGTAGATTACATAATAGCACACAGATGCAACCTGCTCCACGTTCCTGAGGAGACGGAATGTAGAAGACAAATATCTGCCATTCTTGTGCCTCACTGAAGTACAGACATAACTGATAGGGTAGAATTTACTATAGTTGTTAGGGGAAAAGCGGTACATGGTAAACACTATAAATATTTAGGTAGATAGACATATATTAGCATCTTCTATTTTAATGAGTCTCCAATATCTAAAATCCTGAAATAAGAATATTCCAAAATACAGATTTTTTTCAGTGTGACTGAGATAGTGATGTCTTTGATTCCTCGTGGTTCAATGCACACCAACTTTGTTTAATGCAATAAAGTATTATAAAATACTGTATAAGATGATCTGTAGGCTGTGTGTGTAAGGTGTATATGAAAAGCTAATGAATTTTGTGTATGTACACAAAGGGGTAAATTTACTAAAATGGGAGTTCTATTTAAGATGGGATGTTGCCCATAGCAACCAATCAGATTCCAGGTATTATCTTCTAGAAGGTGCTAGATAAATGAAAAGTAGAATCTGATTGGTTACTATGGGCAACATCCCATCTCAAATAGACCTCCCATCTTAGTAAATTGAACCCAAAATTTGTTTCATGCACAAAATTATTAAAAAATATTGTATAATATCACAGTCGGGCTATGTATATATAAGGTGTATATGAAACAAATGCATTCCATGTTTAGACTTGGGTTCCATCCCGAAGATACCGCATTATGGTATGCAAATATTCCAAAATATGGAAATATCTGATATCTAAGATACTTCTGGTCCAAAGCATTTCAGATATGAGAGACTCAACCTGCCCAGTGTACAGCCCAATGTACCTGCTATCTGTTTTAGTAAATGGCTACCACTGTATTTTTTTTATATATTTTTGAGATTTGTATAATTTCTTGTATAACTAACAACTACTGTCAGTATATAGCGCAATGCCTCAAACCACAGGCCTGTCTTTATAGTCACTGATGATTATTATTACTACGGCCTATTTGGTATTCAGGGTAGGGTTGTGCTCATAATAGGGAGTATGTGTAAAGGTGCAAACACACGGTGTGATGCAACCTTACAATATTGACTATATAGTCAAAACAGTAAGGACAGTTAGCGCAAATCGCACCATGTGTACACAGCTTGCGATACCGATGCGCGCTCCCGCGGGGTCGGTATCGCAAGGAAAGATAGACTGTGCAGGCAAGGCAATCTTGACTATATTGTGTACAATCTAGTACATAGTATAGTCAAAATTGGCACTTAGTCAAAATCTCACATAGTCAATATCACAAGTACATATATAGTCAATATCGGTGGTTCAGGTCTCCGGGGAATTCAGGGGAAGCTGCAGAATCAAAATCGGAGATAGCCAATATCTCAATGTGTGTATGCACCTTTAGAGTCATGTTTATAAGATAACTGTTTGGATGAATATCTCTCTGTAACCTACTAAATGAATGCAATATGAAGTGACTGAAATCTGAAATATTACAATTATTTTGATATTTCTTTTCACATTTTAATTTGCCATTAATAATTTAGTAATGTTATTTTTGTTAAGAACATTCCCTTTACATACAGTAAGGTACAGATATATACACTATGTTGAGAATAATACAGAAATCCCTTTGCAGTCACCCTTAGAAAATGCAGGTGGATGTAGGCATTTTGAGGGATGAGTTAATATTAATTTTATATCTAACAGACCTTGTTCAACAGCAGGTGTATGAGATAGGAACATTTTAATTGGATAAAGTCAAGTCTTTAATTCAAGTATTTACTTAACACTAATAATTACTCCGTAAGAGCAAAGATCTATGGCTGTCAGAAACTTTTTTTCTTTTACAAAATTGCAGAAGTTTATCAACTAATGAAAGTTACTAACCATTAATTGAAGACTTGTCCTAACCTTAAAAGAAAGCAATAAGAAAATGAATAAAAAAAAAGTCATCCAATGGTATCAAACTTATTGTATAGAAAAAAAGAGGTCGATTTGAGTCAAAAGGTTGACATGAAAATGTCGACAGGTACAAAAGGTCAACGCAGAAATAAGGTCTACATGAGAATGGCCAACACTATTTTTGTATGCTTAACCACATATAAACGTGCCACACTTTGGGCAAGGTTAATATTCCCAATCGTAGGCCACATGGATGGTAAATGTTGAAACCCCCCCAAATTTTTTTTTCCATAAATTGTGTCGACTATATGAACCGCTCAACCTTTTGTATCAGTCTACCTAATGCCTGTCAACCTATCTCCCAGAACCCCAAAAAATGGACAAACCCATAATTAAGATAAGGGAGTAGATTTACTACAGCTTCTGAAACACACAAATGGCTTATACAGATGTATCCACCGTTATCTTGAGTAGTTTTCTGTGCCTAGTCACAACATGATTTATTAACATAAACCCTTCAGCTATTGTTCTCAACTGCAATACAATACAGAGAACAATACAGCAGGGGATTAAGGGGGTAATTCCAAGTTGATCGCAGCAGGAAAATTTTTAGCAGTTGGGCAAAACCATGTGCACTGCAGGGGGGGCAGATATAACATTTGCAGAGAGAGTTAGATTTGGGTGGGTGATTTTATTTCTGTGCAGGGTAAATACTGGCTGCTTTATTTTTACACTGCAAATTAGATTGCAGATTGAACACACCCCACTCAAATCTAACTCTCTCTGCACATATTAAATCTGCCTACCCTGTAGTGCACATGGTTTTGGCCAACTGCTAAAAAATTTCCTGCTGCGATCAACTTGGAATTACCCCCTAACTCATTACAGCAGGGGATTAAGTCTGACTGGCCAGTCACAGTTAATCCTATTAACCGTCAAGATAAATGGCGTCAAGATAAATGTGGATACATCTGTAGCAACCAATCAGATCCCAGCCATCATTTATCTATTGCCTTCTACAAAATGATAGACTCTGATTGGTTGCTATGGATAACACCTCCATTAGTTTATTTTAGAAGCTTTAGTAAATATACCCCAAGAAGTAAGTTACCAAATAAATTCAGTGGTATAACTTGACAAACACCTGTATTCAGGTAACTGTGATTCATGTATCCAAATGACATATGTTCAGAGAGAAAAAATAAGATTTTACTTACCGATAAATCTATTTCTCGGAGTCCGTAGTGGATGCTGGGGTTCCTGAAAGGACCATGGGGAATAGCGGCTCCGCAGGAGACAGGGCACAAAAAGTAAAGCTTTTCCAGATCAGGTGGTGTGCACTGGCTCCTCCCCCTATGACCCTCCTCCAGACTCCAGTTAGGTACTGTGCCCGGACGAGCGTACACAATAAGGGAGGATTTTGAATCCCGGGTAAGACTCATACCAGCCACACCAATCACACCGTACAACTTGTGATCTAAACCCAGTTAACAGTATGATAACAGCGGAGCCTCTGAAAGATGGCTTCCTTCAACAATAACCCGAATTAGTTAACAATAACTATGTACAATTATTGCAGATAATCCGCACTTGGGATGGGCGCCCAGCATCCACTACGGACTCCGAGAAATAGATTTATCGGTAAGTAAAATCTTATTTTCTCTATCGTCCTAGTGGATGCTGGGGTTCCTGAAAGGACCATGGGGATTATACCAAAGCTCCCAAACGGGCGGGAGAGTGCGGATGACTCTGCAGCACCGAATGAGAGAACTCCAGGTCCTCCTTAGCCAGAGTATCAAATTTGTAAAATTTTACAAACGTGTTCTCCCCTGACCACGTAGCTGCTCGGCAAAGTTGTAATGCCGAGACCCCTCGGGCAGCCGCCCAAGATGAGCCCACCTTCCTTGTGGAGTGGGCCTTTACAGATTTAGGCTGTGGCAGGCCTGCCACAGAATGTGCAAGTTGGATTGTGCTACAGATCCAACGAGCAATCGTCTGCTTAGACGCAGGAGCACCCATCTTGTTGGGTGCATACAATATAAACAACGAGTCAGATTTTCTGACTCCAGCTGTCCTTGCAATATATATTTTTAATGCTCTGACAACGTCCAGTAACTTGGAGTCCTCCAAGTCACTTGTAGCCGCAGGCACTACAATAGGCTGGTTCAGATGAAATGCTGACACCACCTTAGGGAGAAAATGCGGACGAGTCCGCAGTTCTGCCCTGTCCGAATGGAAAATCAGATATGGGCTTTTGTAAGATAAAGCTGCCAGTTCTGACACTCTCCTGGCCGAAGCCAGGGCTAGAAGCATGGTCACTTTCCATGTGAGATATTTCAAATCCACCTTCTTTAGTGGTTCAAACCAATGAGATTTTAGAAAGTCCAAAACCACATTGAGATCCCACGGTGCCACTGGAGGCACCACAGGAGGCTGTATATGTAGCACTCCCTTAACAAAGGTCTGGACTTCAGGGACTGAAGCCAATTCTTTTTGAAAGAAAATCGACAGGGCCGAAATTTGAACCTTAATAGATCCCAATTTGAGACCCATAGACAATCCTGATTGCAGGAAATGTAGGAATCGACCCAGTTGAAATTCCTCCGTCGGAGCACTCCGATCTTCGCACCACGCAACATATTTTCGCCAAATTCGGTGATAATGTTGCACGGTTACTTCCTTCCTTGCTTTAATCAAAGTAGGAATGACTTCTTCCGGCATGCCTTTTTCCTTTAGGATCCGGCGTTCAACCGCCATGCCGTCAAACGCAGCCGCGGTAAGTCTTGAAACAGACAGGGACCCTGCTGAAGCAAGTCCCTCCTTAGAGGTAGAGGCCACGGATCTTCCGTGATCATCTCTTGAAGTTCCGGGTACCAAGTCCTTCTTGGCCAATCCGGAACCACTAGTATCGTCCTTACGCCTCTTTGCCGTATAATTCTCAATACTTTTGGTATGAGAGGCAGAGGAGGAAACACATACACCGACTGGTACACCCAAGGCGTTACCAGCGCGTCCACAGCTATTGCCTGCGGATCTCTTGACCTGGCGCAATACCTGTCCAGTTTTTTGTTGAGGCGAGACGCCATCATGTCCACCATTGGTCTTTCCCAACGGGTTACCAGCAAGTGGAAGACTTCTGGATGAAGTCCCCACTCTCCCGGGTGAAGATCGTGTCTGCTGAGGAAGTCTGCTTCCCAGTTGTCCACTCCCGGGATGAACACTGCTGACAGTGCTATCACATGATTCTCTGCCCAGCGAAGAATCCTTGCAGCTTCTGCCATTGCACTCCTGCTTCTTGTGCCGCCCTGTCTGTTCACATGGGCGACTGCCGTGATGTTGTCCGACTGGATCAACACCGGTTTTCCCTGAAGCAGAGGTTCTGCCTGGCTTAGAGCATTGTATATTGCTCTTAGTTCCAGAATGTTTATGTGAAGAGACGTTTCCAGGCTCGTCCATACTCCCTGGAAGTTTCTTCCTTGTGTGACTGCTCCCCAGCCTCTCAGGCTGGCGTCCGTGGTCACCAGGATCCAATCCTGTATGCCGAATCTGCGGCCCTCCAATAGATGAGCACTCTGCAACCACCACAGAAGAGACACCCTTGTCCTTGGAGACAGGGTTATCCGCAGGTGCATCTGAAGATGCGACCCTGACCATTTGTCCAACAGATCCCTTTGGAAAATTCTTGCGTGGAATCTGCCGAATGGAATTGCTTCGTAAGAAGCCACCATTTTTCCCAGGACTCTTGTGCATTGATGTACAGACACCTTTCCTGGTTTTAGGAGGTTCCTGACAAGCTCGGATAACTCCTTGGCTTTTTCCTCCGGGAGAAAAACCTTTTTCTGAACCGTGTCCAGAATCATCCCTAGGAACAGCAGACGAGTTGTCGGCATTAACTGGGATTTTGGAATATTCAGAATCCACCCGTGCTGTTTTAGCACTTCTTGCGACAGTGCTAATCCCATCTCTAGCTGTTCTCTGGACCTTGCCCTTATTAGGAGATCGTCCAAGTATGGGATAATTAATATGCCTTTTCTTCGAAGAAGAATCATCATCTCGGCCATTACCTTTGTAAAGACCCGAGGTGCCGTGGACAATCCGAACGGCAGCGTCTGAAACTGATAGTGACAGTTTTGTACAACGAACCTGAGGTACCCCTGGTGTGAGGGGTAAATTGGAACGTGGAGATACGCATCCTTGATGTCCAAGGATACCATAAAGTCCCCCTCTTCCAGGTTCGCTATCACTGCTCTGAGTGACTCCATCTTGAACTTGAACTTCTTTATGTACAGGTTCAAGGACTTCAGATTTAGAATAGGCCTTACCGAGCCATCCGGCTTCGGTACCACAAAAAGAGTGGAATAATACCCCTTCCCTTGTTGTAGAAGAGGTACCTTGACTATCACCTGCTGAGAGTACAGCTTGTGAATGGCTTCCAAAACCGTCTCCCTTTCGGAGGGGGACGTTGGTAAAGCAGACTTCAGGAAACGGCGAGGTGGATCTGTCTCTAATTCCAACCTGTACCCCTGAGATATTATCTGCAGGATCCAGGGATCTACCTGCGAGTGAGCCCACTGCGCGCTGTAATTTTTGAGACGACCACCCACCGTCCCCGAGTCCGCTTGAGAAGCCCCAGCGTCATGCTGAGGCTTTTGTAGAAGCCGGGGAAGGCTTCTGTTCCTGGGAAGGAGCTGCCTGTTGCTGTCTCTTCCCTCGACCTCTGCCTCGTGGCAGATATGAATAGCCCTTTGCTCTCTTATTTTTAAAGGAACGAAAGGGCTGCGGTTGAAAAGTCGGTGCCTTTTTCTGTTGGGGAGTGACTTGAGGTAGAAAGGTGGATTTCCCGGCTGTAGCCGTGGCCACCAAATCTGATAGACCGACTCCAAATAACTCCTCCCCTTTATACGGCAAAACTTCCATATGTCGTTTTGAATCCGCATCGCCTGTCCACTGTCGCGTCCATAAAGCTCTTCTGGCCGAAATGGACATAGCACTTACCCGTGATGCCAGTGTGCAGATATCCCTCTGTGCATCACGCATATAAAGAAATGCATCCTTTATTTGTTCTAACGACAGTAAAATATTGTCCCTGTCCAGGGTATCAATATTTTCAATCAGGGACTCTGACCAAACTACCCCAGCACTGCACATCCAGGCAGTCGCTATAGCTGGTCGTAGTATAACACCTGCATGTGTGTATATACTTTTTTGGATATTTTCCATCCTCCTATCTGATGGATCTTTAAGTGCGGCCGTCTCAGGAGAGGGTAACGCCACTTGTTTAGATAAGCGTGTTAGCGCCTTGTCCACCCTAGGAGGTGTTTCCCAGCGCTCCCTAACCTCTGGCGGGAAAGGGTATAATGCCAATAATTTCTTTGAAATTATCAGCTTTTTATCAGGGGCAACCCACGCTTCATTACACACGTCATTTAATTCTTCTGATTCAGGAAAAACTATAGGTAGTTTTTTCACACCCCACATAATACCCTGTTTAGTGGTACCTGTAGTATCAGCTAAATGTAACGCCTCCTTCATTGCCAAAATCATATAACGTGTGGCCCTACTGGAAAATACGGTTGATTCGTCACCGTCACCACTGGAGTCAGTGCCTGTGTCTGGGTCTGTGTCGACCGACTGAGGCAAAGGGCGTTTCACAGCCCCTGACGGTGTTTGAGTCGCCTGGACAGGCACTAATTGATTGTCCGGCCGTCTCATGTCGTCAAACGACTGCTTTAGCGTGTTGACACTATCCCGTAGTTCCATAAATAAAGGCATCCATTCTGGTGTCGACTCCCTAGGGGGTGACATCCTCATATTTGGCAATTGCTCCGCCTCCACACCAATATCGTCCTCATACATGTCGACACACACGTACCGACACACAGCAGACACACAGGGAATGCTCCTAACGAAGACAGGACCCACTAGCCCTTTGGGGAGACAGAGGGAGAGTTTGCCAGCACACACCAAAAGCGCTATATATAACAGGGATAGCCTTATAATAAGTGCTCCCTTATAGCTGCTTTATATATATCAAAATATCGCCATAAATTTGCCCCCCCTCTCTGTTTTACCCTGTTTCTGTAGTGCAGTGCAGGGGAGAGACCTGGGAGCCGTCCTGACCAGCGGAGCTGTGAGAGGAAATGGCGCCGTGTGCTGAGGAGATAGGCCCCGCCCCTTTTCCGGCGGGCTCGTCTCCCGCTATTTAGTGAATCCAGGCAGGGGTTAAATATCTCCATATAGCCTCTGGGGGCTATATGTGAGGTATTTTTAGCCTTTATATAGGTTACATTTGCCTCCCAGGGCGCCCCCCCCCCCAGCGCCCTGCACCCTCAGTGACTGCGTGTGAAGTGTGCTGAGAGGAAAATGGCGCACAGCTGCAGTGCTGTGCGCTACCTTTAGAAGACTGCAGGAGTCTTCAGCCGCCGATTCTGGACCTCTTCTGACTTCAGCATCTGCAAGGGGGCCGGCGGCGCGGCTCCGGTGACCATCCAGGCTGTACCTGTGATCGTCCCTCTGGAGCTGATGTCCAGTAGCCAAGAAGCCAATCCATCCTGCACGCAGGTGAGTTCACTTCTTCTCCCCTCAGTCCCTCGTTGCAGTGATCCTGTTGCCAGCAGGACTCACTGTAAAATAAAAAACCTAAGCTAAACTTTTTCTAAGCAGCTCTTTAGGAGAGCCACCTAGATTGCACCCTTCTCGGCCGGGCACAAAAATCTAACTGGAGTCTGGAGGAGGGTCATAGGGGGAGGAGCCAGTGCACACCACCTGATCTGGAAAAGCTTTACTTTTTGTGCCCTGTCTCCTGCGGAGCCGCTATTCCCCATGGTCCTTTCAGGAACCCCAGCATCCACTAGGACGATAGAGAAATCTCAGTAATTACAGAGAGGGTTTGGATTTCCCATGTTCCATAACTGTCAACATGAATAAGTAATCAGAAAAATATTGTCCGCACACCCAATGCGCCAAAACCCCTGGGTTTGGGCTGGTACTATGGACAGTACAAATGTTGTCAGGTATGATCTATAGTATATCTGTATTAAACCTACGCCTGAGTAACGGTTTATTACAGTAATGCACAGCTCTAAAGACAACAAGCAGTTCTAGACATTACTACTTTGTGACACCACCGAGAAATAGGATTTGTGCAATTTACTTTCACTGTAAATGTCACTACTCCGTCAGCAGCATAAATGATGATTAGGAGTGCTATCCAGCACTCATTGAGGGCTATTTATGATGCAGCACAGAAGTACCTGTTTCAATATACAGTGTTTGTCAAGTAGAACACTGACCATTTGTTTTTAGCTTCTGACACTGGGACTAATTCAGACCTGATCGATGGGCAGTGATTTTTGCAGCCCTGCAATCGGATAGTCGCCGACTACGGGTGGAGTGCATTTTAGCTGTGCAAGTGTGCGATCGCATGTGTAGCAGAGCTGTACAAACAGATTTTGTGCAGTCTCTGCGCAGCCCAGGACTTACTCAGCCGCTATGGTCACATCAACCTGTCCTGGACCGGAATTGTCATCAGGAACCCTCCCTGCAAACGCATGGACACGCCTGCGTTTTTACAAACACTCCCTGAAAATGGTCAGTTGACACCCATAAACTCCTTCTTCCTGTCAATCTCCTTGCGAGCGCCCGTGCGAACGGATCCGTCGCACAAACCCATTGCTGAGCGCCGATCCGCTTTTTACCCGTGTGATGCACCTGCGCATTGCGGTGCATATGCATGCGCAGTTTGTGCCTGATCGCCTGCTGTGCGAAAACACATAGCAGCGATCAGGTCTGAATCGGCCCCACTGTTGCACATTTTTCAAGTGCTTCATAATACATACATTGTGTTATTAGCTAACAATGTGCACATTTGCAGTAACCCATAGCAACCAACTGGAAGTGTGGTCTGCTAGTTAGCCTTTGTCTGGTTCCCATGTATTGCTGCTTGTTTCCACTTTGTTAATAACAACCCACTGCCGTTTGGTCATCTGGAGAGAAGGTCTGTTTTCCTTACTATGAGGTCTGCTTTTGGATTGTACCTGTTTCAAATTAAACTTTTGCAAAAAACAAAACAAAACAATGTAATGTCCCTTTTAAGAGTAACATGATGCAAAGTCAAATTGATAACTTGGGTGTAAATCTGGCTTTATGTGGTCCCAAAATGAATGGAATGCCTTATAATAACATGATGGAAATTCAGAGCACCATTGCAGTGCATGGCAGAAACTGCCTTTGGTAAATGACAGCTATAGGCTGACTTGTGTGGCTGTAATGTGGAAGAGCCAGATGCTGGGCTGAATGCATGGATCTTGTCTGATTTGGTCATCTACAGCAGTACTTGTGTGACTGACTTGCACACTGATCCTTGTTGCTCACCGCTTGGATCATGCGGAAGGATCAGCTTGTGTGAGGCCATCCTAATACATCTCAACTGTTGGATGATGTGATTTGTATTAGACTGAGTACAATCAGTGCTGACCTGGCATATCATGAACACAAAAGATAATGGTTTGGTCATAATGTATAGCTCTTGTTCAGGTTTCCTTATAAATTATTATTGTCAAAAATGTATTTTATGAGCGTCCTGCTAAACTAGTTCCTAGTAAATTGATAAGCTGCGTTTGAATGCAAAATGGCTGCAGTAGCTACATGTAAGCATGCCTCCTCTCCCCTGCAAATACAGATATTAATGAAGTTGTAGAACTCAATTTGTATGTGGTCATACTGGGAGACACTGGACACACAATACATAACTGAATAAAATTATGCTTAGTGCAATAACTAAAAATATTTTTTCCACTGCAAATCGTGCCGAACACCGCACCAGTTTGATCCAAACACGCATTAGTTAGACATGCAAATGATGGGTCAAACTGCTGCAGAACGTTTATACAGACATACCATTATTTTTCCTGATTGTAAGGGTAATAATCATTTATTAATATAAATCTGAAGATTATATGAGCATAGACTTCACTTATTAATTACCTATATGTCATTTAGCTATCGTATTTTCTGAAATGACAAATTAATAGGCAGTAATGAGGTATGAAATTATGTCAGTATTGAGTTGAGAGGCTGAACATCGGTGCAGGGTTCAAAATGGCCACCTACACCGTATAAGCAAAAGAGCCACTTACAGTGAAGCCAGCTCTGCAGGTAATGGATGCGAAAGAGAAATAGGTATCGAAATAAAAGAAGTTTAGGCTGAGGTGTTTCATGTCTAGTTAGCAATAGCCATGGCTTTTATGTTCTCACAGCATTAGGACTGTCTGTTCCATTCTGGAAGCCTGCACTTTGAAGCTATTTCTGCACAGTAGTTGTAGTCATTGTCAGACCTGAAGGATATATGTTATCAGGCTTTTCTGCAGAGTTTCACACTAATTCTTTGGTTTATTTGAAAAAAAATGTGGTAAACCGTATTCTTAATCCCTTTATGTATAAAAAAAAAATGGCCTGTCATAAATAAGGGCACGCTCTTTGGTTGTCAAAATTATGTTATGCTGTCCTCTTTGTTAAGAAGAATCTATTTCACACACCCTGGTTTACAAGCAGTATCAGAACCAGAGGCTTAATATATGTAAATATTCCCTCTTTATCACCATGGAACTCTATGTTTTATCTTTTTACAAATAAAAAAAAAATTCAAGGGTTTCTTGACGTGTTGTAAATGTGCTACAATTTCAAAAGTCCAAGTCCCTTTGTGTTGATAGTTTCTGAGAAGTATGTTGACATTGATATAAGATGTATTTTTCATTGAGGGCTCAACCAAAGCAGCTTAGCAGTACATTAATACTGACAGACAGCATCTTACACTATTAGTTTAACACTGAGGTGAAGGCAGTGAATATTGATGTGACAACACAGAGACATCGGTGGCGGGAGCCCGGGGGTTTATGTCAGTCCAATTTCTTCCAGGACGCTTCGCGGTGTCTCTGCTTCCTGTGGAGGTAACACAAGATATGTGAGAATCAGTTCCAGTCTACAATGGCTGCACTCAATCACGATGTATGGTAAAAGTAAGTTACAGTATAGCTAAGATGCATAAACTGCATATTGACAAATACATTTAACTATCTAGTCTCCTTTAATCGCTTTCCAAAAATCTACTAAGCAACTAATACCCCTTTTCCACTAGCTGTTTTTACCCGTGTTTTTGCACGGGGGCGCGCATCAACATGGATTTTTAGTAGGTGGAAACGGGTCAACACGGGTTGAGTGACCCGGGAATCCAACCCGGCTATTTACCTGGGTAGAACACGGTAATGACACGGATAGCGGTGCAGTGGAAACGGTCATTACACGTGTTTTCAGACCCGAGTAACGCTCTGAGACGCTGATTGGTGCTTCTGGGGCACTGGAAGATGATGTCATCCCTGGGAGACACGCTGGGCACATGCAGGCATTGAGGCAGCAAACAAAACACTCTGAAGTCGCGCTGGGTACATACAGATCTTTTTATTGCAGCAGCTTCCAGAAAATATACAGCAGCAGAAGCTCCAGCACAGCAACATGGCTAGCCATATCTGGTCAGACACAGAGATCAAGGAGCTGCTTAATATTCGGGGAGAGGAAGAAATAAGAAGGCAGGTGACTGGAACAGTTAAGGATGCTATCGTCTACAAGAACATATCCCTTATGCTGGCAGAAAGGGGCATCCAAAAAACCCAGCAACAAGTCGTTAACAAATTGAAGGCACTACGCAGACAATTCACCAAAGTACACGACCATAACCGCAAGAAAAGTGGTGCTGGGCGTATGGAATGGCCATATTATGACCTATGCTATAGTGTCTTCGGCAAAACTGCGATAACAAATCCCATAGCACTATCGTCATCCAGCTCTGCCAGTCGCCAGATGTCAGTCGACGAGGACTGTGACGAAACACAGCACAGCCTTCCCAGCTCACAATGCAGCCCATCATCCCCGCTGCTTATATCGGACAGCAGTTTTGAAGACTCGACCGTCAATGATGATTCCATCAGTGCCACTATTGAGGACGTACCACAGTCTCAGGCGGAGACGTCGCAACCCCCCAAGACCACGACTTTGCGCTCAAATAGTAAGTATTACCATTACAAATACAGTTGCAGCAGTCCCTATATGTAAAGGCATGGTAATGTTGCAGAGTATAGCTAGTGTGCAGGTGGGAGAAGGCCACAGACACGTATATGATACCACTGCTATTTTTTAATAGAATCATGGTAATGTTGCAGAGTATAGCTAGTGTGCAGGTGGGAGAAGGCCACAAACACGTATATGCTACCACTGCTATTTTTAAATTGTTGCTTACATTCTGTTTCATCTCCTTCACAGTCTACAACGTTCCACAGCGGAAAAAGAAACTGAACAAAACAGAACAAACGGTCAAAGCAATGAAGTCCATTATCTTGGATCACCTGCGTGAGGCAGATAGTGAGCTCAATGCCCAGGAAGATGCACGGCTTGAGAGATTCCTTGCGTCAGAAAAAGAAATGCATCAAACTTTTATGAGTCAGTTAATGACCATGCATGATAGGCAGATGACATTTTTTGAACGCACGTTTGCACGTACCATAGGGAATACCACACAAACACAACAGCAAGACACAGCCTACCCACAGCACCCATATGGTCCATACAACTATGAGCCTCCCTCAAATCCCCCAACACAAATCCCGCAGTCCTCAGAATTTCGGGTATATAGACAACTGCCCTAGAGCAGCGGGTTATAAAACAATGTTTGTGTTTTAAGGTTATGTTTGCACTGTATCCTCAACCCTGATACCTACAAATGCAAACATTATTTTGATTTTACAGAGTGCCCTGTTGGCACTTTAAAGTTTTATAGTGTTACCTCAGAAAATGGGCAGTGGGATCCAGATATTTGGGCTACCTTTTTATATTGTTACCTCAGAAAATGTGCGGCAGTGCGATCCAAATATTGGGGGTGACCCGATATCTGCCAAACCAAACATTAGTTTTTTTTTTATACAGAGTGCCCTGTTTGCACTTTACTCTTTTACCTCAGGGCAGGTGTCTTCACCATGTGGCCCTCTAGCTGTTGTGGAAACACATAGCAACACATGCTGGTACATGTTGTTCCACAACAGCTGGAGGGACACATGTTGAAGACCCCTTGCGTTATGTGGAATTTTACATGTTTGCACTTAAATATTTTATAATGTTACCTCAGAAAATGTGCGGCAGTGCGATCCAAATATTGGGGGTGACCCGATATCTGCCAAACCAAACATTAGGTTTTTTTTTATACAGAGTGCCCTGTTTGCACTTTACTCTTTTACCTCAGGGCAGGTGTCTTCACCATGTGGCCCTCTAGCTGTTGTGGAAACACATAGCAACACATGCTGGTACATGTTGTTCCACAACAGCTGGAGGGACACATGTTGAAGACCCCTTGCGTTATGTGGAATTTTACAGTGACATGTTTGCACTTAAATATTTTATATTGTTACCTCAGAAAATGTGTGCAAACTGTTTAAAAGGAAAAATATAATAACAACTTTTGAACCAAATTTTTATAACTGAAAAAACGAAATAAACAAAAATTGTTTGCACACAAAAACTTGTCTGTTTTCTCTACTGCAACATTGTTTGAAGATTAGCTGCAATGGTGGCCCTTATGCACTCGCTGGCAGCGTCATGCCCCCCCACCAAGCCTGGTGCATCATGTACAGTGACCCCCGCCCCATGATCATGTACATTCCACTCGGGGAGAAAGTTTTCCTTTTGTATCTCACATATGTTATGGAGAATGCAGCAGGCCGCTACTATATCTGGCATTATTTTCAAGTCCACATCATTCCTCTTCATGAGGCAGCGCCAGCGTCCTTTTAAACGCCCAAACGCATTCTCCACTGCCATACGGGCCGAACTTAGGGCATGGGTATATGATGTCTGTTCGGGGGATAAGTGAACATGCTGGGTGTAGCCCTTCATTAGCCAGCGCTGTAATGGGTATGCTGCATCACCAATGAGATGGACCGGGATGTCCACACCATGTACGATCACCGATTTCTGTTAATAAAACATTAATATTATTACAGGGGTAAAACTTGACTATTGGTTTATGGGCGAACATTAGTTTAAGTAGTAAATAATCTTACCTCTCGAGGGAAAAGCCATCCACCAAGCTTGTCCTCAGCAATACTGTAAAGATCGGAGTTGGCGAGAACCCTTGCATCATGTGACCGTCCGGGCCACCCTATGAAGACATCTGTGAAACTAAAAATAAAGGTTTATGCATTATCATAAAACAGGCCAAGCCTATTTCAAACACATTAGTGAAACAGTGCTTACCAGTATTTGTGGTCCACTACAGCTTGCAGAACAATGGAATGCCAACCCTTACGATTGTAATAGTCTGCTGGGTTGTCATGGGGGGCGATGATGGGGATGTGGGTCCCATCTATGGCACCAGCACACTGTGGGTAGCCACGCTTCTTAAACCCTTTTATAGTCTCATCTAGCCGCTGTCCTTGTGGCAAGGAAATAAAGCGATGGTACATGGTATCCAGCAATGCCCGCGTGACCTGGTAGACAATCTTGCAGACCGTGCCAATCCCTACTCCAAATAAACTGGAAACTGTGCGATACTCTCCAGGGGTAGCATACCACCAGAGAGCAATCGCTAACCTCCTGGCTGGCTCAATGGGCTTACGGAACCTGGTGGTCTGCATGGTTATTGCGGGGGACAGTAGTTCCAAAACATACTCGAATGTAGCGCGAGACATCCTGAAGTTTGACATCCACTGCTCCTCCTGATATGCTAGAATAGTCTGCATGAATGCTTCCCCATGTCTGCGATCTCTCATCCACATTCTTCGGCTTGGTGTACAGTTCATTGTTATTAAAGAAATAACAACAGTGGATGATATACGCGCTCTCCTCCTTTTCAAATATTTGCGTCGATAGGTAGCCCTCTCTGCAAAGAATTGAGCTCTCCTTCTCCAGCTCTGCAGTAGGTAGCACAAGGTGAAAAGCTGCATCAAGCTGTCTGTAGCAGAAAGCAGCAGTAAACTGCAAACAGTCTGCGACTCCATGCTAGACACAGCTACTGCACCGGCGTCCATTGCTGCAATGCTGTGAGCAGGCCCCACCCCTCCCTTTTGGTCCTTTTGATGACATCATCTTGATGAGACAGTAAAAAGTCCATTTGTAATGACAGCAATAGGCTTTTACAGAGCTTACCCGGGTTAAGTGGAAACAGATCAGACACGGGAATAACCCGTGTCGAAGTGTAGTGGAAACGGGGGAGCCGACACGGGTTGTAGCCGTGTTAAACATCCCGGATCGGACACGGTACGTAGGTGGAAAAGGGGTATTAGAAAAGCAATCTTATAGTTTTGAGAAAAATCAGCATGCCCATTTGTGGCAGAGTAATTTATATATTGGCCATACTGTTTACTTATAGTAAGACACATACAGTAAGTGGTGTTGCCTATCACACAATGACAAACTCATCAAAACTTTTATACATTAATAAAATTGTGAACAAAAATTGGTCAAATCATGGTAACAGGTCAGAGTACTTAACAAAGGACTACATCTATAAATTCATATTGCGTTCAGATTGTTAGTGCAATCACGCCTGAAGTGCTCGGACCATTGGCCACCTCCCCTCTGCTCATCAGCTCACTGTCGCATGTAAATTATGATAATTAAGAAGTATGACCTACATGATTCCTCTAGTCTGAGCACAATGGTCTACTTTCCACTCTGCACCATTTTCTGTTACTGCTCTTTACATCTTGAAGCCTTTGTCTTAAGGTTAAATACCATATTTATAATAAAACATCTGAAAGCTGTCCACTTGGAGCAAAGCTATTTTCTTCACAATACAGAGTATATATATTTAACATGTTACGGTTGAATAGAGTTATTTATGAACTGCAAAATGAGAGTGTGCAGGCAGCCTAACAAGCCATCCCTATGTAAAATACACATGAAAGATGAAAAACATATGCCCTTGAAAGTGCAAGGATCTGTAAATAAGTTCCTTTGCAAAAAGGATCCTATAAACCAGGATCCACCCCAGTACATGCGCCTTCCTCACTTTTTGGATCTCATTTAAATATAGTATTCTCAAATGAAATCTTAGATGTGCATGTGCACCTTCAGTTACACTCCCCTGTATTTCACACGCTGCTCAACATGCCATAACTGGGGCTTGAACTCTCAACCTTCTACATCCCAGATAGACAACTAACACTATTTTCTTCTAAGTAGTTGTACTGTAATTGCCAGTTTAAAACTGTTGCAGCTAAACAGATCTATGTAGTGTGTGGGAGCAGTGGCGTAAGTTTGTCTCAGTTGCCAGGAGGCAAGAAAAATATTGGTGCCCCCCCCATGTATATAATTTGCTCCTGCATAGTAAGCCTGCAGATTCTAACTATATGAAGCTACTACAAAACCATTGCAACTAGGCAGATCTATGTAGGGGTCCAGCCACACACTACATAGATCTGCTCAGTCACTCACAATGCTGATTATTTCTCTGACAATTACTTTGCAAGTGTCATACCCAGGATTAGAACGCACAACCTATTCACTGGAAGCATGCACCTTACTGATGGAGATATCTGCTGTTGCATAGGAAGTATGAGAATTCTAACTATATGAAGTTACTTGTAATCATCAGAGAAATAACCTCAAATAGTTAGAATTCTCATGCTTCCTTTATAGGAGCAAATAGCTTCATCAGTAAGGTGTCTGGTTCCAGTATATCTATAATAAAGAGGGTGTGATTTGTAAGGTGTAGTGGCTAGTGGGGAAGTTGGCTACAGAAGAGTTACCGGCTGTTGTCAATTAACTTAATTGATTAATGTTGCTGAACACACAGAACAGGAGGAGAGGTGCCCCCCTTCAAAGCAAGAGCCCAGCGGCAGCTGACTCCGTTGCCTCCCAGAGTTCTGCCTCTGTGTGGGAGCAAATAGTCCAATGTGTTAGGGGGGTGATTCAGAGTTGATAGTAGCTGTGCTACATTTAGCACAGCTACGATCAGGCACACTGACATGTGGGGGGACACCCTGCACAGGGCTAGCCCGCCCCGCATGTCAGTCCCTGCCCCGTCGCAGAAGTACAAAAGCATCGCACAGCCCAGGTCGTAACGGTTGCATGTGACATCATGCAGCCAATGAGGCCCGCCCCCCACACGGTCCGGCCACGCCAGCGTTGGCCTGACCGCGCCCACAAAATGCCGCCTCCCGCCCCGCAACCGCCTCTGCCTGTCAATCAGGCAGAGGCCATCGCTGGGCTACGACAGTTGTTGGCTGTCTGGCATGTGTGCTGGCACATGCGCACTTCTGACCTGATCGCTGCGATGAACGGCAACGTGCGATCAGGTCAGAATGACCCCCTTGGTGTATGAGGTTGAGAGTTTGAATATGTATGGCATGTTGAGAAATGTGTATATAAAATTCATGATTTAACTGAATGACAAGGTGCACACAACTCACACTGTCACTGATGGTCACAAATTACAGATGTAGCCACGCTCACTGTTGTCATGATGCGCATGCACTTGCATATGTATTGCGACAAGCTTCAGTGTATTCTGTGCTGCGACTAATCACAGCCGGTGTTCGCTCAACAGAAGTCTATGGCGTGTGTAAATCCGTCATGGACGTGGGTACACTAGTTGTACCATCCATGCCATGATGCGTGGACAAGCGTGGTTACTAGGAAGGCCAATCCCGGGTATCGGGATTGAAAAATTATCAATTATCAATCCTGGGATACCCAGGATTGGATTGAAGATTTTAAAATGAGATATGCAAACCCCCTGCAAATACTGTGTTTGCCCCTGAGTTTTAAATGAATACATACGATATACTATGTAATCTGCATTCTAGTGATTTGGATATTAGAAGACACCAGGCAGTTCTGTAACCATAGAAAAGTATGGAGACTATAGCCAGGGAATCTAGAGACTTTTAATATATCCATAATTACTTACAGTAGGGCCACAAAGGTTTCCCTGTAGGACACTGACAGGATAACATCAGAATTTAATGTTTCTACCGATATTAATAAGAGGGGTTTAGACAGTATAAAGGTATAGCATGTTATATTTATTAGCACGTCTAGTATATTATACAGTATTTGTGATAATCTTTTCCAGCTTTTCCTTTTTGCTTTAACTTTAAGATGTTAAAAAATAATAATAATAATTCTTAGCCCTTCACATGAATATAAAAGGTATGCTGTGACATACTAAATACGTAAACAAATCAATACAAAACAAAGGCCACAAAGCCAATCCATGCAATGTAATTGCCGTACCAATCAGAATGTGCTTATAAAGACTTTGCGATGTTGAGAGAACCAGAATGCAACGCAGATGCCACAATACATCTATAGATTCTACCTGGGGAGGAAGGCTATGTAGAGGAAGAGAAATAAGTGGAATTTTCCCCTGAGTGGATTTCTTGCATACAGTACATTAAAGAACATTTACAAAATTCCTTCCTTTCTACATATGCCATATATCCATACCCTGCATCCGGGTTCCAGCTGAAGAAAACTAGTTAATGTAACAGTCCTAGCACAGTGGTTCTCACCATAGTTACAAGCAGCATTTATACCGCATTGTGTAGGCCACAAAGTCTTGTATTAACATAAACAAGTGCTACCCTATTGTTTAATATAAACCATCACATATACCAGCGGTTCCCAAACTTTTTTGAATCACGGCGCTCTAGAGTATCACAAATTTTTCCACAACACCCCTAGGCCAAAAATTGTGTTTATATGTCATCCTTAGGTTGAGATGAGGGACAAGACTTGCTTCTGTTTGTCCACATATTTTATGATTGGGAGCCACAAGCACTGGTTTTGCCTATTACATTGACAAAAACTAAAATGCATTGGTCCTGGACCACCAATCCCAAGCACCCCTGCAAGTGCCCCAGGGCCCCCAGTTTGGGAACCACTGACATATACAATGGTTAATAACTATATTCTCCTTCGTCATTTATCTTTCTATTGTTTGATGTAATAGAAGCATAAGGGATTTCTTGTGAATTCTTAATACTATTCAAAGAAAACACAACTCTGAGATGTCAAATTCTGCAACAACTCTAAAAAAAAATGTGCTAGGTATGCTACAACAAAAGTATTTGCACAACAAAAAGATTTTCTAATAATCCTAAAATTCTTCTGATCTTAAATGCTTCGTACTTTACAAATGAACAAAGTAGCAAAACTGACAGAAAGGTACAAAGGCCAGGTCCAATAGGAACAGGGGCTATCACCCCCACCTCTTCTTACCTGTCCACTACCGATGGCCACTATATAGCAGCGCAGCAGTTGTGGCACATCAGGCTGGGGGAAAGAAGACACTGTTGCTGTTCAGTGGTAGCTGGCTCCCTGGACCCTTTACAGCCCAGCACACATCAGTGTGATCTGGGTTTGGGAGGGAGGTATGCGGATGCTCTCTCCCTGACTGATGTGTCACTACCACTGCTCTGCTCTACAGCAAGCAGCAGTAGTGGCCAGGTAAGAATTGTTATGGGGGGAAATCCCCCCCGATCTACTCTTGGGGGGTTATTCAGTTGTTAGTAAACAAAAAAAGTTACCAACTGGGCAAAAGCATGTTGCACTGCAGGTGGGGCAGATGTAACATGTGCAGAGAGATTAACATTTGTGTGGGTCATATTGTTTCTGTGCATGGTAAATACTGTCTGTTTAATTTATACACTGCAATTTAGATTTCGGTTTTAATATACCCCAGCCAAATCTAATCTCTCTGCACATGTTACCGCTGCCCCACCTGCAGTGCAACGTGGTTTTGTCCAATTGCTAACAACTCTGAATAACCCCCTTGGATAGTACTGATCTGTACCATGTCTCGTTAATGCTTAATCTGCTACTTTATACTCCTTTGCTACTAAAATACTAATCCTGAATAACTAGAACAGAATGGGGCTGATTCTTGTTTGTAATTAAAAAGCAAGCAACTGGGCAAAACCATGTTGCACTGCAAGCGTGCCGAGAGATGTAGATTTGGACGGGGTGTGTCCAAACTGAAATCTAAATGCAGTGTAAAAATAAAGCTAACATTTGTGGGCTACATGCAAAGGCAGCCCGTATTTACCCTGCACAGAAAACATATAAATGCATTTGCTCCCCTTGCATTGCAGCATGATTTGTTCTGGACACAAAGGGGGACATGTACTAAGCAGTAATAAAAGTGGAGAAGTGAGCCAGTGGAGAAGCTGCCCATGGCAACCAATCAGCTGCTCTGTATACTCTTATAGTTTACAAATTATAAATGTTACGTCAATGCTGATTGGTTGCCATGGGCAACTTCTCCACTGGCTCACTTCTCCACTTTTATCACTGCTTAGTACATGTCCCCCATAGTTACTTGCTATTTTTGCTTTGCTTACAAACATGAATCAGTCCTCACATGCAAACTTAAATGCAAAATCGAGGGAAAGGTATCAAAATTAGGAGAAAGTGCACAGCAAGGGAATCATGCCAAGTGCTTTGTGCCAAGACTCGGACTATAGGTCGACAGTCATTAGGTCGATCCCATATGATCGACAGACACAAGGTAGTGAAGTGAGACACTGTGCCCGAAGTGCAGCGAGCCAAGCAGCCCATGAGAAAACGTGTTTCTACAAATGGTGGTACTAGAATAGAAAAACTATCCTCACTAGAAACATAGAATTTGACGGCAGATAAGAACCACTTGGCCCATCTAGCCTGCCCCTTTTTTATCATTTAGGTAATCTCAACCCTCTTTGAACCTTAATTCCTTGTAAGGATATTCACATGCCTATCGCAAGCATGTTTAAATTGCTCTATAGTCTTAGCCTATACCACCTCTGATGGGAGGTTATTCCACTTATCCACTACCCTTTCTGTGAAATAATTTTTCCTTAAATTTCCCCTGAACCTGTCTCCCTCCAGTTTCATTGTATGTCCTCGAGTTCTAATACTTCTCTTCCTTTGAAGAATGTTTCCCTCCTGAACTTTGTTAAGACCCTTGGTATATTTGAAAATTTCTACCATGTCTCCCCTTTCCCTTCTCTCCTCCAACCTATACATGTTAAGATCTTTTAGCCTTTCCGGGTAAGTTTTGTGATGTAGGCCATGCACCATTTTAGTTGCCCTTCTTTGTACATGCTCTAATGTATTTATATCCTTCTGGAGATATGGTCTCCAGTACTGGCCACAGAATTCCCGATGGGGCCGTACCAACGACCTATACAGTGGCATTATTACTTCTTTTTCCCTGCTACTAATTCCTCTCCCTATGCAACCAAGCATCTGACTTGCCTTTCTCATTGCTTTGTTGCATTGCTTTCCTGCCTTTAAGTCACTTGAAATAGTGACTCCTAAATCCCTTTCCTCCTCAGTAGTTTCCATTATAGTACCCTTGATACTATATTCAGCCTTTGGGGTTTTGAGACCCAAGTGTATGATTTTGCATTTTTTTTGCATTAAACTGTAGTTGCCACGTTCTTAACCATTTCTCAAGCCTACCTAGGTCATCAATCATTTGTTTTACCCCTCCCGGTGTGTCTACCCTGTTGCATATCTTTGTATCATCTGCAAAAAGGCATACCTTCCCTTCAATACCATCTGCAATGTCACCAACAAAGATATTAAAGAGAACTGATCCAAGTACAGATCCCTGGGGTACTCCATTGGTCACATTTCCCCTCCATAGATTGCACTCTATGTACTACAACTTTCTGTTTCCAATCCTGCAACCAGATTATTATTCATTTAACTGTTTTATAACCCACCCCCAGGCTTTCAAGTTTATTTAGCAGTCTGCGATGTGGAACAGTGTCAAATGCCTTACTAAAGTCTAGATATGCTACATCTACAGCTCCCCCTTGATCTATTATTTTCGTCACAGAGTCAAAATAGTCAATAAGATTTGTTTTGCATGATTTCCCACCAATAAATCCATGCTGTTTTGGATCATGTAAGTGGTTTGATTTGTTTTAATAGTTTTTTGCAAAGTCAGCATTTTTAAAATCCAACACCTTTTATTTTTGTGTGACAGGAGTTGGATGCTGTCTTTATACTAAACCATACTGCTTGATGATCACTGGATCCCAGATGCTCACCCACATATATGTCTGATATACTGTCACCATTTGTAATAATTAAATCTAATATTGAGTCTTTGCGAGTGGGCTCCCTCACCAATTGCTTGAGAGATGCTCCCTGTAAGGAATTTAGAAATTTGCCACTTGTAGCTGAACTTGCAAAAGACCCCTCCCAATTTACATCAGGTACATTAAAGTCTCCCATGATTATGACTTCTCCCTTTAAAGCAATTTTAGTGATGTTCACCAATAGGTTCCTGTCCAAATCCCGCCCCTGGCCTGGTGGTCTATAGATCACCGCAATGCAAATAATGTCCTTCTCCCTGGTTTCCATAGTGACCCAAAGGGCCTCAGTTTTGTCTTCACTATTTTGTATTAAAGTAGCATTTATGCTTTTTTTCACATACATTGCTACCCCTTCCTCCTATTCTTCCCATTCTATCCTTCCTAAATAAATTGTATCCTGGTATAGCTATGTCCCAGTCATGATTCTCATTGCACCATGACTCTGTAATTGCCACAATATCTAGGATATCCCTTGTCATTATCGCAATTAGCTCTGGAATTTTGTCTCCTAAGCTCCTAGCATCTGCACACATAACTTTAAGAAATTTGTCTCTGCATCTGTTATTAGTAGCCATGACCAGACAGTACAAAATACATGACACTAACCACAAATATGCAAAAAAAAGTGACTACCTTTTGTACATGTTGACACTAATGATGTCGACCTTTTCTCAATGTCAACCATATTGGGTCGACCTTATGACTGTAGACCTACTGAATACAGATCTTCTATACCACACCCTTTTGTGCCATACTGCGCTAAAGGACAGTTATATGAGGACATATCGGTAGGAGGGGAATTCAGTTAGCAATGTTGGCTGTGCTCTAGCTGGTAAATACAATACAGCCACCGTCACTACTTTCTGCTCCCACCTGGAACCTGGAATGCCGCAGGAACCTGGAATGCCGCAAGCAGAATCAGCGGAAACGCACACAAAATCCTGTTTAAGGGAATGGTCATTGACCATGACTGGGCTTACTGAATGACTTAGCTGTGTGATAACGTACCGGTGATTGTTCTCCTCCCTAGCTGTTACTGCATCTAAAGCCACTTTCACCAAGTACTATATTAAAACAAGAGTTATGACTGCTTACATTATCAATTATTGTCTTTCTATAGTGTACTACATTTATATCTATGACATTACAGTGGAAAACGTTTTTGAACAAATCCATTCTGATCGCATGATATAATAAGTTAAGAAATTCCAGAGAGGGCGAATATATATCTGTGTGATAAAAGAGGAACTGTATTTACTTTCAGGGGCTTACTTAAGGACAATTGTGGTTAAGCCCTGAAACGTAACACTACTTATCACAGTGATTTAGGGTACTGTATAATTTCGGAGCATCCTTCATTCAGAAGCTGGGACACGGAAAAGAGCCTGTCCTGGCAATCACTTCCGGGTTCAGACCCAACTGAGCTGCTGCCCATTCGTAGCCATCAAGCCATCCATTTGCAAGCGTACTTACCAGATAAGGATCATTCTAAAGATGGCATTAGCTAGCAAAAAGTTAAGCTTTCCAGAGATGGTAAATGGGGCTTTTTTACGGTCTGTCTTTGCAAACATTTGCTGCAGTTCCCCACTTGGTAAATGGCCCAGATATAAAAAAAAATGCAGCATTAACTACATTTCTTAGTATGGCCATTAGCGCTGAGTGGGTGGTAGGGAGCGGGTACTAATTACCCGGGCCTGAGTTTGTTGGAGGTGCCCATGTCCAGACCCCCCCCCCCACATTGAGTATACTTACCTTGCTCCCCAGGAAGTGGGCCCCTCCTCTTCCGCAGTGCGATCTTCCTGGCGACATCTTCAGGAAGATAGCACGCACAGTGAAAGCAGAAACTCTGGCACTATGCCAGAGTCTTTGTTATCTAGTGCACGTGACATCTTCCCGAATATCAATAAGAAGATGGCATGGCCAAGGGAAAGGGACCCCGAGCAAGCAAGGTGAGATGATTATGCGCCCCGCTCCCCTCACTACCCCTGCACCTGTGTAGTGCATTCAGAGTTACGTTTTTGTGATATACAGTATATTTCCTTGTAGGAGGTCTGGCAACAGCACCTCTGACTAGTCCATGCCCCCCCTCTCGGGCCCAGTGAGGCTCTCTACAGCCCAGAATATGACACATAGGTCCCTTAAGCTGGGTACAGATTGGCCGATATATATCGGCAGTTCAATATATTGTGGGCGTAGCGGCAGGTGTATACCCCTGATATGTCTCTGAACAACGTATGCTGGGTACACACTGGGTACACACTGTCCAATGTATATATCGGCCATTCAATATATTGTGGGCGCTTTGCGGGTGTGTACCCCTGATAGGGGGATGGGAAAAATCTCTGTTCACACCACTGTTTTTCATGAGATAGGAGGAATTTTGAGCCCTATAGGTGGATTCATTCATAATTAATACATCCAAATCACAACTTGTGTATGTATTTGGATATATCCACAAGAGGCTCGGCAGTGGGCGTTAGCACCTATTAATGTATTACATACATAAAACTGATGTGTCCAGCTGATTTGTCTAACTGCGAGGCTTAGAGACCCAGGTGCATGACACCCTTTGAGGACATTGGGAACTCTACCTATTAGGGCATACTTTAAGATGTAAAGCTAATGAAAAATGAGCCTATAAAATCCCACAGATTCAATAGTGATTGATATTTTTTGGAGATCATACTGTACCCAAGAATAGATATTATATCATGATACATTAATATACTGGGCACAGATACTTTTCTCTCCTTCCATTTCCTGAATTTTTTCAGAAAAATATTTCATGGAGTCTTTTCACATATAGCGATTTTTTAATACACATTTTCATTTCTTTTGACACTTCTACACTTTTTCTTTTAAATTAATTTTTCGCTTTTTATGAACATCTCTTACTCAGAATACGAATAAAAGTTATATTTTAGCTACTATGTAATATTTTGTGCACCACACTCGACATTTTCTTCTTCTTTTTGAATCATGTGATTGCAGTCTTTATGTCCGTGGTAGTACCCCCCACTTTTTCTGATAACTTTAGAATGAAACTAAATCAATAAATCTTTCTGGGGGCCTCTAATTAAACATACTTACCTGTATTTTGGCTTGTGCGCCCTTATCTCTAGCAATGTATTCCACACATGTAAGAGTCAGTGGTTCCCTCAGTCTAAAGAAAAGTAATTACCAGCTGTTCCAGAACTGTGGGCACAGTTCTAAAAACACAGTGGTATGTAATGGAGACTACTCCTTCTCTCACTGGTCCTGCCTGCCACCAAAACGGGTTAATTACCTGCCGCACCGACGCGTTTCAATCCCGTGCTGGGATCCAGCTTGATTGGATAGCTGTGGTTTAAAAACCCACAGACAGACTTAGGACTCCACACACTACCTTGAAAAAGATCCCAGCACGGGATTGAAACGCGTCGGTGCGGCAGGTGATTTACCCGTTTTGGCGTTAGGCAAGAACAGCGACAGGAGGAGTTGTCGGAGTGTCCGGGACTCTATTACACACCACTGCATTTTTAGAACTGTGCCCACAGTTCTGGAACAGCTGGTAATTACTTTGCTTTAGCCCATACGTCTGCAAACTCGGTCCTCATTACCCCACACAGTGCATGTTTTGCAGGTCTCCTCACAGAATCACAAGTGAAATAATTAACTCCACCTGCGGACCTTTTAAAATGTGTCTGTGAGTAATTAATACACCTGTGCACCCGCTAGGTTACCTGCAAAACATGCACTGTGTGGGGTAATGAGGACTGAGTTTGCAGACCTATGCTTTAGCCTGAGGGAATCACTGCCTCTTACATGTGTGGAATACAGACTGAATGAAGTGACATTTTATGTTTTAATGTTGTTAATGTATTAAATGGAACTTCACTATGGGGGTAATTCCAAGTTGATCGCAGCAGGAATTTAGTTAGCAATTGGGCAAAACCATGTGCACTGCAGGGGAGGCAGATTTAACATGTGCAGAGAGAGTTAGATTTGGGTGGGTTATTTTATTTCTGTGCAGGGTAAATACTGGCTGCTTTATTTTTACACTGCAAATTAGATTGCAGATTGAACACACCCCACCCAAATCTAACTCTCTCTGCACATGTTAAATCTGCCTCCCCTGCAGTGCACATGGTTTTGCCCAATTGCTAACTAAATACCTGCTGCGATCAACTTGGAATTACCCCCTATATGTGACAATATCTCGCCCCCATTTATGTAAACCTCCGGAGTGAAAACTCACGATCATGAAAGGGGTTTTTCTGCAGGGGAGACGAACGTGATCTGTTAAAGTACCAGTTAAGTCCCACCTTGATTTTTGTTTGGTGTTTAGAATTGGTTAAGGATTTAGGAAAACCTTCTTAAAAGGAAGGGATTTTTCAGACTGCTCAGTGCGCCCGATTGGGATTCACTTACTCTATACGGTCAGCTTGGTACTTTATCATTGTCCACTTTATCACTTTTCAACGCTTAGTACATCTGGCCCATGTTTTACTTAAAACTATATTTCTATTTAGAAACTTTCTGACATAGTTTTAAAAAGTGCAGTTTAAATATTCTCTTAAAGTGTTACCTGGAGAAACTCCATACAAATCTTGCTTGTTCCAGGAATGCTGTAGGGATTTATTTAGGGTGAGACAGACCTTTTTATCTTTATAATCCTTACACAATAATTAAAGTCTCTTTGAACGTCTTAAGTCTCTTGTGATGACTATTCATAAAGTGAAATGTCATGTGTTCCATAACAAAGAGCCTTTATATCAGATGAGTTTTGCACTGTGGAATAGGACATATGGGAATGTACAAGTCACACAAAATGCTATTTTGTGCTCAAAAACACATTAACATATGGCGTAAACAAACTATGAGCATAAAGATAAATATGGTTCTACATAAATAATAACAGGGCAGGAAATGCAATCAGAAATTTCTCTATTCTGGATTACTGTCAAGGGAATATCCACCTTAAAATGATTATATTAACTTCTAAATGCTGAAGAATGGCATGCACTAAGTATATTGCTTTACCTGTATGTTTTCCATCTGTACTTTTTAGCCATTTGTATACACCGTGTGGTAGATTTGCTGAGACTTCTAACAATGAAAAGTAGTGCTGTTGCCATAATAATCAATCAGATTTTAGGCATAATTTCTCTATTGCGTTCTAGAAAGTTATAGAATCTGATTGGTTGCTATAGGCAACATCTCCACTTGTCTGTTTTAGAAGCTTTAGTAAATCTTTACCTATGAGGATATGTTGCCCTGCTATGCACTCTGAATAGGACACATCAGTACAGAGAACAGTTTTGTGTTGTATCCCAGTGAAAGTAAAATAACTACCATGTCTGATGAAATAATCACATGAGTAAAAGGACAGAACAAAAAAACTGTGTATTTAGTAAAATCTGCCAGAGTACAAATCTGTAAGCATAAATGAATCTGAAGGTGATAAGCCCCTTTAACCAAATACAAGATACAGCAGCTCATTTTACCTTTGTTTCCTCATGTTCTGTTTCATGTCCCTAATTCTCAATATACTGTACAAGATGTAGTTGGCATCCCGATATACGGGATCCCAGTGGTCAGAATACCGGCTCTGGAATTGCAACAGCTGTCAGAATGGCAATGCCGGAATCCCAAATGTAAGTATGATGGGAAGGGTTAGGATTAGTTTAGTTAAGCACCCCTGTTGGGATTTTAGCCAGTCGGTATTCTGACCGTCGACATGCTGACAGTCGGTATCCCATACCCAACCCTACTGTACACCCTAATGGTCATAATAATGAGAGGAAACTAGGGTAGAACATAGTTTTACATGTTTGCTTTGTCTCCTTTTGCATAATTGTCCAGACTCAAAAAGATAAGAGTTAGAATCTAATGTATTAGAGTATTAGGAAAACTAGAATAAACTCAAGATACCTCCAGAAATTACACCAACAATTGTGAATAGGGTATTAAAAAGATCAATCCTTCAAATGTTACCTGTATGTCATACAAGTTTTTGGTTACCTTTATACCCTTTACTAAAATATCTAAATTCACAAAAAGTATCTGGAGTGTGAAGTTGGCTACACTGCATATCCATCTTTTTTTTTTAAAGACTTTTGTCCAGTAAGTTTAGGTAAATACCCTTCTTTTTTTCTTCCTTTTTCTTTTTTGCAGTAACTGGAGGTCCCACCAACTAATCAGTCGGCCAGATTTATTACATTATCACAATTTATTAATTGGTACTGCATATGTTGAAACCTTCCATTTGTCTTTATCTTTTTTATGATTGTTTCAACATTAACTTTGAAGGGCACAGGGATCAATAGATTTACAGAGCAACTAACTGTAAGTACCTCATGTCACTCCGGACCCTTAACCACAGGCTACCAACTTCTTTCCAAATCTGTCCTGATGCATTCTGTGTCTCCGTTTAGAATGTTTTTAATTAAATAGATGTTACAACAACGAAGAATTTCAAACGTGTAAGAGGAAAGCCACTTCGATACTGAAGGAGGATAGGCTTTAGGATCGGCCATCTTGATGGACAGGTTAATATTTTACATGGTCTGTCTCACTGTCTAAACTACCCCTTGATGAAGTCCAGATGGGACGAAACGCGTTGTATGCCACTTGATCTAAACTCATCCTCAGAAGTTAAGCCATATATATATATATATATATATCTCCTCTTTTTTATCTTTTTAGATTGTTTTTATATTTTTTTATATTCTATTTTTCGTGGTTTTTTGATTATCTTCATTTTTTTATGCATGTCATTTTATTGTATTGACTTTTATCAAGTGATACTCCGTTTGTAGTGTTACGTTCTGTAATAAATTATTGTATTACCTCTTACTCTAAATTGCCTAGTCCTATACTGTTAATTGACACCAGTGGTCGCTTTAAATACCTCATTCTTTTTTCTAAGGTTAATATTTTGGTTAATATTTTTGTACTGTTAAAATGTATATATAGAAGTTTTAAATAGCCATGTTGTATACCGATGTGTGAAATATACTGACAATGATTAAGAGGGAAAGGACTGCTAGAGCAAAGGATTTAGACATTTGTTATATAAGGAAATAACAGTCCAACGTTTTGATAATTTCTTCACACATAATTCATATATCTCAGCCAGGTATGAAATAACATACCTAACTTGACTAAAATAGAACAAAATGAACATTGAATGTTGTTTCTTTAAATACAAAGATTTAAATAATAACATTTTTACACAGAAGTATTAAATCATTGCAAGCATATGAGGAATTACTGAGTTGGACTTTCTAGGTGTAATGAATAATGAAATAGTCCCCAGTAGAAGTTACTTTGTGGAAATGTATTTTGAGCTGGTTCCCACCTGAGTCCGCTGAGAGTAGTAACAGCGGACTCAGTCAACACCTTTAAGAATGGGTTAGATAAATTCCTATTGGATAAAGATATTCAGGATTATGGTGCATAGGCACAAATTATAGTTAATATAACTAGTCCTAACATAAAAATAACTAGTCCTATAATAAGACTGCATAGGAGACCACAAATTGCCTTTTTTCAACCTTAGTTACTATGTTACCTCCGTTAGACCAGCAGTGGCCAAGATTTGTGACCTTGCACAGTAGCTCACTGACTATTATGGTTAAGGGGGTCGGGGGGGGGGGGGAGATACGGTCACATGACAGCCTGTGAGAAGAGGATCCCATATATTCTTTACTCAAAGTAATGAATGTTTTCCCCTGGGGAAAGCTACATTTTAGTAGAGGTGAAATAGCTGATTAATTACAGGAATCAGGTGGTGCCTGTTTTAATTAAATTAATAATGGGGCATAAAGGATTGGATTGCCTAAAAGTGGAATAATCCCTTAAATAGACTAGGGTATTATGCAAGTTTTAGGAGACAGGTATTTTCTAAAATATGCTAACTGTAAGGCTGCACAGAGGTAATGTAATGTTACTGAAAAAATAGTACAATTCTTCATGTTTGGTGGTTCGGATAAACACAGGTCTATTCTGAGAGCTAACCAGTAACAAACAAAACTACCATATACTTTGCTCCACAAGATGCTCTGATGCATGACCAACTGAAGTACTAAGAAAATGAAAATATTTCTGTTCTAACGTCCCAGGCCTAGCTAACGAATAACCCTCCACAAACTCACCTTACCTGAAACTGCTGAATTCCATCGCTATAACCAGCAGCATGCAATCAGGTTGCTACCTCATGTATACAGCTACTCGCCCTGATGTGTACCATTTAGGAGTATGGCTGTATATGCAAGGCAGCATATGATTGGAAGATGGTATAGGAACAATTCAGTTAGCTGTGAGGTTCCTTAATAACCTTGCGCATTGTTTATGCGCACAAAATGTCAAATACTGTAATAATAATATCACACTTTCTTGCTTGCACAAAAAAAAAATATTATTACCTACACATCACGCAGAAAGTCATTACAGAATCCACGTGGCTAGCTGAATCGCCCTTTGTGTGCGTTTCAGGTAAAGGGGATGAGTAATTAATGATGCACAACATTTTGGGGTCTAAATTTAACTGTAAGACACTTACTGTAACTGTAAGACACAGGTCACTTTTTAAACATTTGTCAGGGTCAGTATTTCCTTGGGTCTAAAATATTGTTACTTGTAAAATAAATTTCTATTGTAACTATGAAGGTAACACAATTAGAGGGAAAATCCAGGTGTAAGAAATTAAATGACGAATAAACACAATTTGAAAATAAAGTCACGAGGTTCTTGGGTATACATTTACACAGTGTCAATACCTGGAATGTCAGCACTTACACTAGTTCATTAACTTCCACATTATAAGTCCCGTGTTTTATTTAAACATAATAGTATCTATTTAATGAGCTGCACCAATATTCATCAGCGTGCAACCTATGATGTGACTAGGAACTAGTGACATTATTGGGGCCCTTTATACGGACTGCAAGTAGGCCAACAGTTCAATATGAATCTATGAAACTGTATCGATTGTTAAAGCTGATAACACATTCCTCGGGAATGCAGCTTATAAATACATTAAGAATTAGTGACATCACTGAGCCACTCTGTGAGCCTAGAGAACTGCATTGTCATGGATATTGGTGTAGCCAACAAAATGGCCACCTTCATTATGAAAACACTCAGATTATGGCAAATAAACAGTTTTGATGGTCAAACTATAGATGCAGACATTCTGTAACAGACTTGTGAGAACAAATAAACATGAAACATAATTCTATAGAAACGGCAAGCAACACAGCATGGAAGTAAATATAGTAGGAAATTAGTATTGTGATATTTGGAGCCAACAGGGGAGTGGTAGATCCATACAGATACCTATATCAAGCTCTAAAAAGGAAATATAAGGGAGGGTGGTGGGCAATGCACTGGGATCATAAGGGCTATTATTTAATAACATGGCACAAATAGCATATAATGTGATCTAACCCATGATAACGAACTTGATCAGGCAGGATTAGCCAGAGGCACTTTGCAGAATGAGACATTGCTCATTTGCCCTGGCATACCACAGAAATGTGTAGGAAAATGTGCAATATTTAGCTACTGTAATATATGTTGATGAGCGGAGCCTAACAACATGGCAGCAAATAGCACTGAAGTGACCACCCCCCCACCATTCAGCCCTCTCTCTTCCATTCCACTGACATAGAAGAGGATAGACAGACTGCATAAGCCCTAAAGAAAAGGCGTACAGTATTATCTGTCACTGTGTTATGTTTACTGTGTTATTAAATAGACTTTATAAAGGCCACGTATGTTACCTAGCCATAGTAACCAATCAGCTTCTACTTCAAGTACATTATATAAAATGATATTAGAAACTGACTGGTTTCCATGGACTACATCTCCACTCTTTTTAGAAGGTTTAATACATCTCCCTCATAATGACACAATTGTGCATAGCAGGGATATACCTCTATGGTGTACAAGGCACAGTAACAGGCCAGGGATTGACTAAGTATGAATGTCTACTATTTAGCATGGTAGGACAAAACATTTTGGATTATATTTAGGGTCATAAAATAGTCTAAGCAAAGCTGGGTACACACTGGAGCGATGGGCCTTCTTGAGCCCAGATTCTGTGTAGACAATGAGACGACTTTAATGAAGGACGGAACGATTATGTTCCGTCCTTCATTAGCACAAACAAGTGCTAGGTTTGATGTGCAGCACATGAAACCTATCGTCCGTCGCTAGCGGCTGCAGGAGCGTGCAATCACCCGTACACACTGAGCAATGTAGGTGATTTGTCGTTACGAAATGGCAAATCCTGCAGACATTGCTCCAGTGTGTACCCAGCTTAAGGTCTGGGCCATGTGCATGATTTAGCACTAATTAATGACCTAATGTCTGACTGATATTCATCCCTTAATGATAATAAATGGACTGCTTACGGACATATGTAATAGCCTGCGAGTCGCTGCAGGTGTTGGGATGTCAGTGGTTTGCCTACAAGACTTAAAGCAGCAACTTTTTAAAAGGCAAAAACCTGCCAAATGTCTGCAGGTAATCATGGCTATAATAATTATATTATAATAATAGCAATAAATAGCCTAATGTCTGCTTAATATTCATCCCTTAATGTCAATAAATAATCTGATGTCTAACCCATATTAATTCCTATATATACTGTAGTTTCATGTCTGACCCATGTTCATCTCTTAATGTCTACAAACAAAGTAATATCTGGCCCATATTCATGAAGTAGTCCCAATAATTGGGTAATACAGCAAAAAGGAAGAATATAATAAAAAATGTATTTATGATTGTTAAATTAACATTGAAATGAAGACTTACTTTAGCATCCTAATACAAGGAATGGCATACAGAAATGAAAGGGAAAAAAGATTATATTAAAATAGCAAATATTTGTAAGCAATACTTTGAAAACGTGTATAAATAACCTGTTACAAAAAACAGCATTAGGATGTATATCAAGTACAAAAATCATATTGAAACTAAAGATTTCATAATTTACAAAATATTGCTCCCTCTTAATATCATAATGAGGGTCATCAAAAATTAAGGGTACATATTCCATAAGTATGAAAGCAATTTTGTTTTACTTTTGATTATTTGACACACACTGATGTGATGCATCCATTTCATACCATATTACAGTGGTTCCCAAACTGTGTGCCGTGGCACCCTGGGGTGCCGCGGGACACTTGCAGGGGTGCCTCGGGTTGGTGCTCCAGGGCCAATTCAAAATATTTATTATCCATGTAATAGGAAAAACTAGTACTTGTGGCTGCCAGTCATAAAATATGTGTACAAACAGAAGCAAATCTTGTCCCTCACCACATAACTGAACCTAAGTATGACATATAAACATAATTTACTTAATTTAATATTTTTTATACATTTCCCAATTAGAAACTTTTGGACTAGGGGTGCCGTGATAAAAATTCTGTTACTCTAGGGCGCCGTGATTCAAAAAAGTTTGGGAACCACTGCCATATTATTATTATAAAGGTATTATTTCTGTAGTAAAGTTTACAAAGGTAGGCCCACTGCTATGTCCATATACAAGTCACCACAGCTTCACTAACAGTTACATAAATTATCAAACCACAAAACCACCCATCGCACAACTTGCCAATTGGCTCGTTACTACTTTCTTAACCCATGACCTACTGTACCCACTACTGCTGACCACTTCTCTATTTCAGGTGACAACAGGCAATTAGAGCTACTCCGTAACTAAATGCTGCCTAACGTGATCACCCACATATACATATAACACACACATATTCTGCGGCACTGTACAGAAACTATTATCCATTCACTCAGAGCCTGATTCTGATTGGAAATAAAGTAAGAAAGAGCAAGTAACTGTACCTTGGAAAAACCATGCTGCACTGTAGGTGGGGTTTAGATTTAAAATGTGCAAACAGAGTTAAGGTGCATACATACTTAGCGATATACTGTAGTAAACGATAGCGCTCATTTCCCCCCTCCTGAGCGATATCGGTTACTATATCGCCTAGTGTGTATGCAGCCGACGACGGCCGATGCACGGCCACGGGGGTAATTAACGAGCCTCGGTGTCGGCCAAACATGCAGCTCAATTTGGACTCATCATCCAAAGCTGCATGTATAGCCCGGCTGTGGCATGACGTCACTGTGCGATATCGCTAGCTTTTTGGTTTGTGGGAGGAAACCAGAGTACCTGGAAAAACCCATGCAAGCATGGGGAGACTATTCAGACTCCACACAGTTAATAGATGCTTGTGGCCAGATGTAACGCTGTCCAAGTTTTTCGCAGGTGCGGGTTCCGGGTCGAACTTGAACTTTAAAGCGGCAACCATTTACAAGGCATGGTTTTGCCTTGAAGTTCAGCCTGCAAACCGCACCTCTGGCCAACTCGGACGGCATTACTGTACATCCGGCCCATGGTTTTGAAAAAAAATCCTAAACATTTAATTTGGCTAGGCCACTTCCAATGTGACTTGCTTACTGAACAGCTTTCACAACAACTATACAATGTAAAACTTCCCACCTGTCTCTGATGCAGCACTACCTATTGGTCATCATGTTTGTGGCACCACTTGATGCTGATTTTCAGCACAATACATGCCATCTACCCCAAAGTGGGCATGTGCAAGTATCGCTATCCATATGGATGATTGCTGAATTTTAGCAGTGGGATGCTTGAGGGCACGGAGCAACCATTTATCATCTTGCAGTAAATTGATCTGTGACTGGTAATCTTTCATTCTATTTCAATCCACAAACAGGTCAGTTTTGCTAAAGGCAGCAAATACTTTTTAGAATATGGAGATGAATTTTAGTGTTGCCAGGAATATGCCATTGTACACTATGGCCCTCATTCCGAGTTGTTCGCTCGCTAGCCGCTTTTCGCAGCAGTGCACACGCTAAGCCGCCGCCCTCTGGGAGTGAATCTTAGCTTAGCAGAATTGCGAACGAAGTATTCGCAATATAGCGAAAAGATTTTTCTTTGCAGTTTCTGAGTAGCTCGAGACTTATGCTGCTTTCACATCGCAAAACCTGCTTTTGAAACGGTTCTTTAAACGGGTCTGAGCAGTTAAACCCCCTTCACATCGCATGTTGTAACCAGTATATTACCATTTCATTACCGTTTTGGTACCTTTCACACTGAACCCGTTTCACCCATACAAAACAGTGGTTGTCATTTTAAATGTTTATTTCCTGCTTCTGCCTTGTGAGATCACACATGGAGACAGCCTATCTCCTTCTGGGGCTTGCAAATACCGTTTCAGACCCTTTCACACTGCACAATTAAACGGGTCTGAAACGGGTAGGACCCTGCTTTTTTACTGTTTCAAAATACCGGTATTTTGTAAACGGTAAATTGAAGGTGACCCTTTCACATCGCAACTCGAACCGTTTAGGAAGCCAGTAAAAACGGCAAATTACCGGGTACATGCTGCGGTGTGAAAGGGGTATTACTCTTCCAGTGCGATCAGTTCAGTGCTTGTCGTTCCTGGTTTGACGTCACAAACACACCCAGCGTTCGCCCAGCCACTCCCCCGTTTCTCTAGCCACTCCCGCGTTTTTCCCAGAAACGGCAGCGTTTTTTCACACAGTCACATAAAACGGCCAGTTTCCGCCCAGAAACACCCACTTCCTGTCAATCACACTACGATCAGCAGAACGAAGAAAAAATCTCGTAATGCCGTGAGTAAAATACCAAACTTCTTAGCAAATTTACTTGGCGCAGCCGCAGTGCGAACATTGCGCATGCGCAGTTAGCGGAAAATCGCACCGATACGAAGGAAAATAACGAACGAACAACTCGGAATGAGGGCCTATGTTTTAGGCATTACATGCCGGGAAATCACATTCCTAAACTAAATATACAGTAGAACAATGCATTAATACACAAAATATTTACCAGAACTTCACACAGAGTAAATTCTTTGATCCTCTGAAAAATGTTTATCCGGTCAACTACCGTAACAAAAAGCCTTTCATTATATTCCTTCTCAGCTGCAATATATGTCAAGTTGTCTGAAGAGTGGGGTTTCTGAAGTCTTTAGAAGCCAGTGTTTATTTCCTTTTAAGACTCCAGACCTACATTCTAAGATCATAGTATTATGTCAATCAATGTGATTTAATGAAGAAGGAAACCTTTATTAAATATACAAAAAAACCTTGTCTTTAGTGTGATTTGTGATGGGCAGCACGGATGGTTATCATTACTGCCTCACAGCACTGAGGTTTTGGGTTTGATTCCCACCATGGCCATAACTGTGTGGAGTTTGCATATTCTACTCATACTTGCGTAGGTTTCCTTCACATACTCCGATTTCCTCACACAATCCAAAAATATACTAGTAGGTTAGGTTAATTGGCTCACCGACAAAAAAAATTAAAATAACTCCAGCGTGTAAGTGTGTGTGTGTGTACATGTATTTAGGGCAGACTGGACGGGCCAAAGGGTCAAGTTCTTATCTGCCGTCAAATTAAATGGTTCTATGTTAATTATTGGCAAAACGTTGCCACCAACGTCTTCTTGTATGAGGGTTATATTTATTATTGTCTATTATAGCACCGCCAATTTACAAAGCTCTATACAAAGATAAGCAGTCATTCATATCAGTGCTGCTACAATGGAGCTTACAGTCTAAATTCATAATATACAAGTCTGCACAGACACACATACATACTGTACTAGGGTTCATTTTGTGAGAAGCAAATAAACCTACCGGTATATTTTTGGTGTGCGTGAATAAATACCTTGCGGAAATTAATTAAGCATGTGTAAACCATACAAACTCCACACAGTGCATCTTCTAGAAATGAACTCATGACCTCAGTGCTGTTAGACAGAAATACTAACCACTTTGCAAGTTTCAGATTTGCTAACTAAGGGTAAACAGGAAGAGGTACATTGTGGGTTGTAGATCTGCAAGTTAGTTTGGAAGCCCGGGTATTGGCTGCAGTTACAAGAGCTGGTTGTACCTGTATAACAATGAAAGGAAAATAGGATATTGTACTGGCTAAAAATAAAAAAAAGAAGAATATACTGAATACAAGTTCAATTTCAAGGTGGTGATGTTCTATTTAAAATGGTGTTAAACCATAAAGCAAAAAACACATTGACAATACTCTGTATTGTGAGAGGAAAAAAGCTTGATAACCCCCCCCCCCCCCCCTTCAAACCCCACCCCCTGCTGTAGCAAATGTTGCTCCTAGCTGGCCAGTTGACAAGTAACCAGGAATTTTGGATGTACTTTCATACAAGTATGATAATGAACAGTGAGCAACTATAAGCACTACTCTCTGCTAATGCACGCCGACTCTCCTCCCTACTGATTACTTCCTCTCACTCCTACCTCAAAGATTTTTCACGTGCTGCTCCCTTTCTCTGGAATTCCCTACCTCTCCCCCTCAGTCTCTCCACCTCTCTACAAAGCTTCAAACAGGCTCTCAAGACCCACTTTTTCACCAAACCCAGCGAAATCTCATCCTAACCCTCTGTTCCACGCTTTCTATGTACCCCGTCTGTCTGCGCCTCCCCTTTAGAATGTAAGCTCTCACGAGTAGGGCCCTCTTCCCTCATGTGCTTATCCTTTGTCTTACTTAAATAATCTCATCTGCATCAAATCCAGCAGTTTTCTGCCACTCTGATACTTACAGTATTTCAGTGTCATGTGCTAATGTAGCTATGTCTATTTACCCTGTACTTGTCCTATATTGTCTCCAACTGTAAGTTGCTGTTTTCCTGTTTTGATTATTTGTTTATGTACTCTGTAATTGGGCGCTGCGGAACCCTTGTGGCGCCATATAAATAAAGGATAATGATAATAATAATAATAATAACTACTGACTTGACATTCAGTTAAAACATGACAAAATATCACCAACTCCAGTGCTATCCCTTTGAATCCTGAGTATTCCCTTGTGGGACTATGCATAATTCAAAATATATGGAAAGTACATTCAGTTTTTATTTGAAGGACTGTGTTAACATTTTAAAACCAGTATTACACTGAAATTCCACAGCAGTGTGATAAAAGGTAAAGTTACTTCCCTGAAATGTAAGTTGAAAGGGCAAGTGGATCATCATGGCCCTGTACCCGCTGCATTATTCATCATGGCGTTGATTTGTTGTGCAGAAGGGGGCAGGTCTATGGTGACGAGACATTACGCAGCAGGGTCAGGGCAGACTGTTACAGTTTTCCTTGCACTAAAATGAGCTAATGATCTTCATCATGCATCCATTAGGATGATAACCAGGCTAAGTGGTGGAATCAGCACATGCTTGTCCAGGTTCCCATGAACCTCCTGATACTGTAGTCAAGAGGCTTTTAAACAGCTCTCACGCAGATTTTGATAGGTCATTTCAACTACAGACCAAGATATCAGATATTGGGGGGAATTCAATTGTTTGAAAAGTCGGCTGGGTGTCTGATTTTTCCTGTCTATTAGATAGGAGAAAACAGACACCCAACTGACTTTTCAAACAATTGAATATCCCCCAATGAATCAAATTAGAATGATGATATCACCACCATAGCCACAGGAGTTGACTGTTGGGATGGCCAGTGTACCACTGCTGTTTATTTCAGATGGCTCATGGGAGCCTTCCTACAAACTCTCATTCTGTATGTGACTGGCAGTAATAAACTATGTGCCCTGGAACACAAGAAGACATGATTCTGAGATAAGTGATGAGTAATGGAAGGAAAAGGCAGAGGGAATAGGTGATATGTTAGCTTTCTCTATCGTCCTAGTGGATGCTGGGGTTCCTGAAAGGACCATGGGGAATAGCGGCTCCGCAGGAGACAGGGCACAAAAAGTAAAGCTTTCCGATCAGGTGGTGTGCACTGGCTCCTCCCCCCATGACCCTCCTCCAAGCCTCAGTTAGATTTTTGTGCCCGGCCGAGAAGGGTGCAATCTAGGTGGCTCTCCTAAAGAGCTGCTTAGAGAAAGTTTAGCTAGGTTTTTTATTTTACAGTGAGTCCTGCTGGCAACAGGATCACTGCAACGAGGGACTTAGGGGAGAAGAAGTGAACTCACCTGCGTGCAGGATGGATTGGCTTCTTGGCTACTGGACATCAGCTCCAGAGGGACGATCACAGGTACAGCCTGGATGGTCACCGGAGCCTCGCCGCCGGCCCCCTTGCAGATGCTGAAACATGAAGAGGTCCAGAATCGGCGGCAGAAGACTCCTCAGTCTTCTAAAGGTAGCGCACAGCACTGCAGCTGTGCGCCATTTTCCTCTCAGCACACTTCACACGGCAGTCACTGAGGGTGCAGGGCGCTGGGAGGGGAGCGCCCTGGGAGGCAAATGAAAACCTATTTGGCCAAAAAATACCTCACATATAGCCTCCGGGGGCTATATGGAGATATTTAACCCCTGCCAGAATACACTAAAGAGCGGGAGACGAGCCCGCCGGAAAAGGGGCGGGGCCTATCTCCTCAGCACACAGCGCCATTTTCCTTACACAGCTCCGCTGGTCAGGACGGCTCCCAGGTCTCTCCCCTGCACTGCACTACAGAAACAGGGTAAAACAAGAGAGGGGGGGCAAAATAGTGGCAAAAATTATATTATAAAAGCAGCTATACAGGGAGCACTTATTATAAGGCTATCCCTGTCATATATAGCGCTTTTGGTGTGTGCTGGCAAACTCTCCCTCTGTCTCCCCAAAGGGCTAGTGGGGTCCTGTCTCCGTTAAGAGCATTCCCTGTGTGTCTGCTGTGTGTCGGTACGTGTGTGTCGACATGTATGAGGACGATATTGGTGTGGAGGCGGAGCAATTGCCAAATATGGGGATGTCACCTCCTAGGGGGTCGACACCAGAATGGATGCCTTTATTTATGGAATTACGGGATAGTGTCAACACGCTAAAACAGTCGTTTGACGACATGAGACGGCCGGACAATCAGTTAGTGCCTGTCCAGGCGCCTCAAACACCGTCAGGGGCGGTAAAACGCCCTTTGCCTCAGTCGGTCGACACAGACCCAGACACAGGCACTGATTCCAGTGGCGACGGTGACGAATCAACCGTATTTTCCAGTAGGGCCACACGTTATATGATTTTGGCAATGAAGGAGGCGTTACATTTAGCTGATACTACAGGTACCACTAAACAGGGTATTATGTGGGGTGTGAAAAAACTACCTATAGTTTTTCCCGAATCAGAAGAACTAAATGATGTATGTGATGAAGCGTGGGTTGCCCCCGATAAAAAGATGCTAATTTCAAAGAAGTTATTAGCTTTATACCCTTTCCCGTCAGAGGTTAGGGCGCGCTGGGAAACACCTCCTAGGGTGGACAAGGCGCTCACACGCTTATCTAAACAAGTGGCGTTACCCTCTCCTGAGACGGCCGCACTTAAAGATCCAGCAGATAGGAGGATGGAAAATATCCAAAAAAGTATATACACACATACAGGTGTTATACTACGACCAGCTATAGCGACAGCCTGGATGTGCAGTGCTGGAGTAGCTTGGTCAGAGTCCCTGATTGAAAATATTGATACCCTGGATAGGGACAATGTTTTACTGTCTTTAGAGCAAATAAAGGATGCATTTCTTTATATGCGTGATGCACAGAGGGATATCTGCACACTGGCATCACGGGTAAGTGCTATGTCCATTTCAGCCAGAAGAAGTTTATGGACGCGACAGTGGTCAGGCGATGCGGACTCAAAACGGCATATGGAAGTTTTGCCGTATAAAGGGGAGGAGTTATTTGGAGTCGGTCTATCAGATTTGGTGGCCACGGCTACAGCCGGGAAATCCACTTTTTTACCTCAAGCTACTCCCCAACAGAAAAAGACACCGACTTTTCAACCGCAGCCCTTTCGTTCCTTTAAAAACAAGAGAGCAAAGGGATATTCATATCTGCCACGAGGCAGAGGAAAGGGGAAGAGACACCAACAGGCAGCTCCTTCCCAGGAACAGAAGCCCTCCCCCGCTTCTACAAAAGCCTCAGCATGACGCTGGGGCTTCTCAAGCGGACTCGGGGGCGGTGGGCGGTCGTCTCAAGAATTTCAGCGCGCAGTGGGCTCACTCGCAGGTAGATCCCTGGATCCTGCAGATAATATCTCAGGGGTACAGGTTGGAACTAGAGACAGATCCGCCTCGCCGTTTCCTGAAGTCTGCTTTACCAACGTCCCCCTCCGAAAGGGAGACGGTTTTGGAAGCCATTCACAAGCTGTACTCTCAGCAGGTGATAGTCAAGGTACCTCTTCTACAACAGGGAAAGGGGTATTATTCCACTCTCTTTGTGGTACCGAAGCCGGACGGCTCGGTAAGACCTATTCTAAATCTGAAGTCCTTGAACCTATACATAAAGAAGTTCAAGTTCAAAATGGAGTCACTCAGAGCAGTGATAGCGAACCTGGAAGAAGGGGACTTTATGGTGTCCTTGGACATCAAAGATGCGTACCTCCACGTTCCAATTTACCCCTCACACCAGGGGTACCTCAGGTTCGTTGTACAAAACTGTCACTATCAGTTTCAGACGCTGCCGTTCGGATTGTCCACGGCACCTCGAGTCTTTACAAAGGTAATGGCCGAGATGATGATTCTTCTTCGAAGAAAAGGCGTATTAATTATCCCATACTTGGACGATCTCCTAATAAGGGCAAGGTCCAGAGAACAGCTAGAGAGGGGATTAGCACTGTCTCAAGAAGTGCTAAAACAGCACGGCTGGATTCTGAATATTCCAAAATCCCAGTTAATGCCGACAACTCGTCTGCTGTTCCTGGGGATGATTCTGGACACGGTTCAGAAAAAGGTTTTTCTCCCGGAGGAAAAAGCCAAGGAGTTATCCGAGCTTGTCAGGAACCTCCTAAAACCAGGAAAGGTGTCTGTACATCAATGCACAAGAGTCCTGGGAAAAATGGTGGCTTCTTACGAAGCAATTCCATTCGGCAGATTCCATGCACGAATTTTCCAGAGGGATCTGTTGGACAAATGGTCAGGGTCGCATCTTCAGATGCACCAGCGGATAACCCTGTCTCCAAGGACAAGGGTATCTCTTCTGTGGTGGTTGCAGAGTGCTCATCTATTGGAGGGCCGCAGATTCGGCATACAGGATTGGATCCTGGTGACCACGGACGCCAGCCTGAGAGGCTGGGGAGCAGTCACACAAGGAAGAAACTTCCAGGGAGTGTGGACGAGCCTGGAAACGTCTCTTCACATAAACATTCTGGAACTAAGAGCAATCTACAATGCTCTAAGCCAGGCAGAACCTCTGCTTCAAGGAAAATCGGTGTTGATCCAGTCGGACAACATCACGGCAGTCGCCCATGTAAACAGACAGGGCGGCACAAGAAGCAGGAGTGCAATGGCAGAAGCTGCAAGGATTCTTCGCTGGGCAGAGAATCATGTGATAGCACTGTCAGCAGTGTTCATCCCGGGAGTGGACAACTGGGAAGCAGACTTCCTCAGCAGACACGACCTTCACCCGGGAGAGTGGGGACTTCATCCGGAAGTCTTCCACATGCTGGTAACCCGTTGGGAAAGACCAATGGTGGACATGATGGCGTCTCGCCTCAACAAAAAACTGGACAGGTATTGCGCCAGGTCAAGAGATCCGCAGGCAATAGCTGTGGACGCGCTGGTAACGCCTTGGGTGTACCAGTCGGTGTATGTGTTTCCTCCTCTGCCTCTCATACCAAAAGTATTGAGAATTATACGGCAAAGAGGCGTAAGAACGATACTAGTGGTTCCGGATTGGCCAAGAAGGACTTGGTACCCGGAACTTCAAGAGATGATCACGGAAGATCCGTGGCCTCTACCTCTAAGGAGGGACTTGCTTCAGCAGGGTCCCTGTCTGTTTCAAGACTTACCGCGGCTGCGTTTGACGGCATGGCGGTTGAACGCCGGATCCTAAAGGAAAAAGGCATGCCGGAAGAAGTCATTCCTACTTTGATTAAAGCAAGGAAGGAAGTAACCGTGCAACACTATCACCGCATTTGGCGAAGATATGTTGCGTGGTGCGAGGATCGGAGTGCTCCGACGGAGGAATTTCAACTGGGTCGATTCCTACATTTCCTGCAATCAGGATTGTCTATGGGTCTCAAATTGGGATCTATTAAGGTTCAAATTTCGGCCCTGTCAATTTTCTTTCAAAAAGAATTGGCTTCAGTTCCTGAAGTCCAGACTTTTGTTAAGGGAGTGCTGCATATACAGCCTCCTGTGGTGCCTCCAGTGGCACCGTGGGATCTCAATGTGGTTTTGGAATTTCTAAAATCTCATTGGTTTGAACCACTAAATAAGGTGGATTTAAAATATCTCACATGGAAAGTGACCATGTTACTAGCCCTGGCTTCGGCCAGGAGAGTGTCAGAACTGGCAGCTTTATCTTACAAAAGCCCATATCTGATTTTCCATTCGGACAGGGCAGAACTGCGGACTCGTCCGCATTTTCTCCCTAAGGTGGTGTCAGCATTTCATCTGAACCAGCCTATTGTAGTGCCTGCGGCTACAAGTGACTTGGAGGACTCCAAGTTACTGGACGTTGTCAGAGCATTAAAAATATATATTGCAAGGACAGCTGGAGTCAGAAAATCTGACTCGTTGTTTATATTGTATGCACCCAACAAGATGGGTGCTCCTGCGTCTAAGCAGACGATTGCTCGTTGGATCTGTAGCACAATCCAACTTGCACATTCTGTGGCAGGCCTGCCACAGCCTAAATCTGTAAAGGCCCACTCCACAAGGAAGGTGGGCTCATCTTGGGCGGCTGCCCGAGGGGTCTCGGCATTACAACTTTGCCGAGCAGCTACGTGGTCAGGGGAGAACACGTTTGTAAAATTTTACAAATTTGATACTCTGGCTAAGGAGGACCTGGAGTTCTCTCATTCGGTGCTGCAGAGTCATCCGCACTCTCCCGCCCGTTTGGGAGCTTTGGTATAATCCCCATGGTCCTTTCAGGAACCCCAGCATCCACTAGGACGATAGAGAAAATAAGAATTTACTTACCGATAATTCTATTTCTCGGAGTCCGTAGTGGATGCTGGGCGCCCATCCCAAGTGCGGATTATCTGCAATAATTGTACATAGTTATTGTTAACTAATTCGGGTTATTGTTTAGGAAGCCATCTTTCGGAGGCTCCTCTGTTATCATACTGTTAACTGGGTTTGATCACAAGTTGTACGGTGTGATTGGTGTGGCTGGTATGAGTCTTACCCGGGATTCAAAATTCCTCCCTTATTGTGTACGCTCGTCCGGGCACAGTACCTAACTGAGGCTTGGAGGAGGGTCATGGGGGGAGGAGCCAGTGCACACCACCTGATCGGAAAGCTTTACTTTTTGTGCCCTGTCTCCTGCGGAGCCGCTATTCCCCATGGTCCTTTCAGGAACCCCAGCATCCACTACGGACTCCGAGAAATAGAATTATCGGTAAGTAAATTCTTATTATTTCTTCCCCGGAAATGAATAATATATGTATTTAGCGCACTTTAAAGGGTTTCCCATAAAGTATTTACATGGACTGTATAAGCCCGCACAACTTTTTACTTTTCACACATGTATATCCAGGGTCTGGTAGAGTCCTAGTATATAAGACAGCTTTGTTGTGTGTCTGTGTCGGATACTAGGGAGGCCAATCCCGGGGCATTTTTTCAATCCCGGGATTCGGGATTGAAAAATGCTCAATCCCGGGATTCCCGGGATTGCAGTAGGGATCAGTGTAGGGAGCAGGGAGAGTATATGTGGAGGGCAGCGAGGGGTGGAGGGTGGGTGTAGGGAGCAGGAAGGGAGGGTGGGTGTAGGGAGCAGCGGCAGAGTGAGTGTAGGGAGCATGTAAGGAGCAGGAAGGGAGGGTGGGTGTAGGGAGCAGCGGCAGAGTGAGTGTAGGGAGCATGTAAGGAGCAGGAAGGGAGGGTGGGTGTAGGGAGCAGTGGGTGTGTAGGGAGCATGTAAGGAGATGGAAGGGAGGGTGGGTGTAGGGAGCAGGAAGGGAGGGTGGATGTAGTGAGCAGGAAGGGAGAGTGGTTGTAGGGAGCAGCGGGAGGGTGGCTGTGTAGGGAGCAGGAAGGGAAGGTGGGTGTAGCGAGCAAGGAGGATTTCAGGCTCAGAGAGGGAGGGGGGATGTCTGGAGCAGAGAGGGAGTGTGGGTGTAGGTAGAGAACACTTACTAATTAATGCGCCATGGACACACACACACTGACCACGCTGGCGGCATTTCAAATGTAGCGCCGGCCGCCAGCCAGTCAGAACTGGCATTCTGGCAGCCAATCAGGAGCCGCGGCTGCTGCCGCTTCCCTGATTGGCTGCCGGTCTGCCAGCTCTGATTGGCTGGCGGACGGCGCTACATTTGAAATGCCGCCAGCGAGGTCAGTGTTATATCGCCTACAGCCGGGCAGCGCTGTGCTGTAGTGCTCAGCGCTGTCCGGCAAAAATGCGCGCACTCTAATCCCAGGAATCCCGGGATTGGAGGCTTCAATCCCGGGATTCAAATCCCGGCATTTTTGGGGCCAAATCCCGGGATCCCGCCGATCCCGGGATTGGCCTCCCTATCGGATACAGCTTAGAGAGCAGCTTTGTGTTGTTTTCAAAGGACAATAAAACAACATTGTCAAAGTTGCAGAAAGAAACGTACAAGCTAAAGTCATGTAAAGGTGGGGCATTAATTTCTTTATTCACCGATTCTAAATGACGCCTGCTATGGCTACATCATATTGAAATGATGTGACATGGGTAGAATGAGGAAGACAGCTAACCGTTTTCTGTTAATCAGACACAATTATTATGTTTAACAGTGTGTCTTCAGGGACATGACAAATACATTTGACAGGGACAAAACGACCTCTACTGTTATAAGATGACTCCAAGACATTTCTCTAAACTGCAATGTAAATTGGTGTAGGCAGCCACAAGTCTATGAATTCAGAGCTTATATATTGTGTATGTATATATATATATATATATATATATATATACACATACATACACACACACACACACACACACACACACACACACACACACACACACACACACACACACACACACACACATATCAGACCAGGGGCAATATGTGCAGGTTGTTCGATGTGCAGGTTGTTCAGGATCTTCTGCAAATTTGCCCATATTTTTAAACCGGCAATCATTTACCAGGCAAAATCAGGTTGGTTTTGTCTTTTAAAGTACTGCCGCTTTAAAAATACGCACATCGCAGGCTATTACATATTGCCCCATATGTGAACTGTTTATTCACTGTATAACAAAATGAGCATGAAATTGGAGTTACTGATGTCTGTGATACTTTTACAGCAAATGGCACACAGGGTTTGCATATGTACAAAGGGGATGCAGTCACTTTATCGGCTGTCTGGATCCTGGCGTTCAGGAGACCGAGGCCAGAATCCCGAACCCAATAATATACCTACAGCCGGAATCCCGACACTCACCCGGTATTCCCACTCGGTTGGTGGGTCCACACCACCAACAAAGTGGGAATAGAACCTGTGGTGAGCAAAGCGAGCCACTGGGCCCGATGTGTAGCAAGCGCAGTGAGCTCACGAGGGGATTCGCTGCCTTGCTGTCAGGATTCTAGCAGAAGGGATGCCGATGTCGGTATAAGGACAAGGTGTGAGCCTGCAGTAACAAATATCAACCATTCAGCATTAAACCCTTATTAGTCCTAAGCAACTAAGACTAATAAAAGCAAATGTCTGATAGGTGCTAGGATAGAGTGCATCAGTGCAACCTATCTTAGTAAATATACTGCTGTATGGTATTGGGCTAAATGGCACGACGGAGCTTATGTAATTTTCTGCCTAACCAATCACTTTCAGTCCATTCTATGAGTTCAATACTAGGGTAATTATCAGAACAGTAAACAAGATACAGCTTTGCATAAATAGGAACATTTCACAGTCTAATGTGAATTAGTGATGCTTAAATGATGCAGAGAGTCTATTGGAGGAAACTCACACAAGTGATTTGCTGTTCAATTAAAACTAAACAGAAATAATTTGAATAATTCGGCTCACACTGAACATTACATGGGTATGAAATTCAAGATGTCCTGGATTTGTTTCACTGCAGTACATTTCCAGCTGTCAGAGTGGAAGAAATAGAAGTGGCTGTAACTTGGGATGATATATGGCCTATGCAGATGCTGCTTTGGAAGCACTGCAGTTGCACCAGAGTACAGTGTGTATAATTACACATGCTGGAATGTATAGTAAATGCACATTTTGTATCTGTCAGTGTAACTGGTGTAAGCCAATAATTCTGAAGGATGTTGTAGAGTGGATCAATGATAAAACATCTCAGTGTTATATTAAATATTGTTCTCCACATTATTCACACTTTACAATATCCATCCCTGGAGCATTGCAGCCTCAATAACAGGCTATATCACTTTTACAGAGCAGGTCTAATGTAGGGCCTTGCATTTTACAACATTCATTTTAAGGCATAAAATAAAAGTGGTAAAATAATATTTGTGAAAATAGCCTTTAATATCTTAACATCTCTCTCTCCCACAAGCACTGTGGCAAATGGGTGTGTATTAGCGACGCCGGCATCCCGGCAGCAGAACAGAATGCCGCCAGGAGAGGGGGGAGCGCAACAAGTTCCTTGCGGGCTCGCTGCGCTCGCCACGCTGGTACTATTCCCACTCTATGGGTGTCTCCTGACCGCCGGTCACATAACTACATCCTGTAGCAAATCACCTGCCATTAGTGATCCCTGACCAGTGATTTGTAGAAAATCAATTCCCAACCAGTTGCATTTGGAAAATTTGAATAAATAAGTGAAAGTCACTTATCCATTCCACTTAATAGGACAAGACAATAATGTTTTCATGATTACTGTATGTGATCTATGAACATTATCTATATATAAAATTCCTTTCCTCATTAGTCTATGCAACAATACTACTCACAGGTAATGTATGAGGAATTGCTTTGTTATTATCTGTCTATACAGCATTCCTTCCTTTGTTGCACTATGCAGCAGTGCTCCTCACAGTGACTACAGGAGGATGTGCTCTGTGATTATGTCTGTCTGTATGTATGACATTCCTTCCTACGTTGCACTATGCAGCAGTGCTCCTCACAGTGACTACAGGAGGATGTGCTCTGTGATTATATCTGTCTGTATGACATTCCTTCCTTTATTGCACTATGCAGCAGTGCTCCTCACAGTGACTACAGGAGGAGGTGCTCTGTGATTATGTCTGTCTGTATGTATGGCATTCCTTCCTTCATTGCATTATGCAGCAGTGCTCCTCACAGTGACTACAGGAGGATGTGCTCTGTGATTATATCTGTCTGTATGACATTCCTTCCTTCATTGCACTATGCAGCAGTGCTCGTCACAGTGACTACAGGTGGAGGTGCTCTGTAATTATGTCTGTCTGTATGTATGACATTCCATCCTTTATTGCACTATGCAGCAGTGCTCCTCACAGTGACTACAGGTGGAGGTGCTCTGTAATTATGTCTGTCTGTATGTATGACATTCCTTCCTTCGTTGCACTATGCAGCAGTGCTCCTCACAGTGACTACAGGAGGATGTGCTCTGTGATTATATCTGTCTGTATGACATTCCTTCCTTCGTTGCACTATGCAGCAGTGCTCCTCACAGTGACTACAGGAGGATGTGCTCTGTGATTATATCTGTCTGTATGACATTCCTTCCTTCGTTGCACTATGCAGCAGTGCTCCTCACAGTGACTACAGGTGGAGGTGCACTGTAATTATATCTGTCTGTATGACATTCCTTCCTTCGTTGCACTATGCAGCAGTGCTCCTCAACGTGACTACAGGAGGATGTGCTCTGTGATTATATCTGTCTGTATGACATTCCTTCCTTCATTGCACTATACAGTAGTGCTCCTCACAGTGACTACAGGAGGAGGTGCTCTGTAATTATGTCTGTCTATATGACATTCCTTCCTTCATTGCACTATGTAGCAGTGCTCCTCACAGTGACTACAGGAGGAGGTGCTCTGTGATTATGTCTGTCGGCATGGCACTCCTTCCTTCGTTGCACTATGGGGGTAATTCAGACCTGATTGTTAGGGTGCGTTTTTTGCATCCCTGCGATTAGATGGACGCCGCCTACAAGGGGAGGGTATGGAGTGTGTGCAGGTGTGAGATCGCATTTGTAGCAGAACTGCACAAACATCAGTTTCTGCTCAGCCCAGGACTTACTCAGCCGCTGCGATGATCAGGGCCGGAGCTGACATCAGAATACCTCCCTCCAAACGCCTGGTCCCTCCTGCGTTTTCCCAGACACTCCTTGAAAACGGTCAGTTGCCACCCACAAACGCCCTCTTCCTGTCAATCTCCTTGCGGTCGCCCATGCATTCGGATATTTCGCAGCATCCCGTTGTTGACTGGCAATCCCCGTTGCTGCGGTCCGTCACACAGTTCAGATCTGATCGCAGGCTGTGAGAAAACGCACAGCAGTGAACAGGTCTGAATTACCCCCTATGTAGCAGTGCTCCTCACATTGACTACAGGAGGATGTGCTCTGTAATTATGTCTGCCTGTATGGCATTCATTTTATCATTATTTTTATGTAGCAGTGCTCCTCTCAGTGACTATAGGAGGAGGTGCTCTGTGATCATTTCTGTCTGTATGGTATTTCTTTCCTAATTATTCTATGTAGCAGTGCTCCTCACAGTGACTACAGGAGGAGGTGCTGTGCAATTATGTCTGTATGGCATTCCTTCCTTCTTTGCACTATGTAGCAGTGCTCCTCACAGTGACTCCAGGAGGAGGTGCTCTGTAATTATGTCTATCTGTACGACATTCCTTTGTTGCACTATGTAGCAGTGCTCCTCACAGTGACTCCAGGAGGAGGTGCTCTGTAATTATGTCTATCTGTACGACATTCCTTTGTTGCACTATGTAGCAGTGCTCCTCACAGTGACTCCAGGAGGAGGTGCTCTGTAATTATGTCTATCTGTACGACATTCCTTCGTTGCACTATGTAGCAGTGCTCCCCACAGTGACTACAGAAGGTTCTCTGTGATCATGTCTGTCTGTATGACACTCCTATCTTCATTGCACTATGTAGCAGTGCTCCTCACTGTAACTGCAGGAGGAGGTGCTCTGTGATTATGTCTGTCTATAAAGGCATTCCTTCCTTCGTTGCACTATATAGCAGTGCTTCTCACAGTGACTACAGGAGGTGCTCTGTGATTACAGTATGTCTGTCTGTATGACACTCCTATCTTCATTGCACTATGTAGCAGTGCTCCTCACTGTGACTGCAGGAGGAGGTGCTCTGTGATTATGTCTGTCTATAAGGCATTCCTTCCTTCGTTGCACTATATAGCAGTGCTTCTCACAGTGACTACAGGAGGTGCTCTGTGATTACAGTATGTCTGTCTGTCTGTATGGCACTCCTATCTTCATTGCACTATGTAGCAGTGCTCCTCACAGTGACTACAGGAGGAGGTGCTCTGTGATGATGTCCGTCTATAAGGCATTCCTTCCTTTGTTGTACTATGTAGCAGTGCTCTTCACATTGACTAAAGGAGGATGTGCTCTGTAATTATGTCTGCCTGTATGGAATTCATTTTATCATTATTTTTATGTAGCAGTGCTCCTCTCAGTGAACGAAACTGACTGAACTGATCGCAGATGCCGAGTAAGTGTGGAGCTACTCAGAAACTGCTAAGAAGTGTCTATTCGCAATTTTGCTAATCTTTCGTTCGCAATTTTGATAAGCTAAGATTCACTCCCAGTAGGCGGCTTAGCGTGTGCAAAGCTGCTAAAAGCAGCTTGCGAGCGAACAACTTCGCAATACTCCTCACAATTACTATAGGAGGAAGTGCTCTATCTTCACATTCCCTTCACCATTATCTTTGTTAATGCGCCTTAAAGTGACTGTAGGAGGTGCTTGCTGGTTTTGTCTATGAAAATGCAGGTTTTGAATACAGAGCAGCACCAAGGATTTTTTTTGCTTTTTTTTGTTTTAGGGTCTATACTTAAATTTGATTTATACCATATTTGAAACGTATGATTTATACCATATTTGAAACGTAGAACCTCTCAGTTACAATGTATACCACACTGGTCAACTCCCCACACTTCTGCCAGCTAAGAAAATAGGAGTAGGGCATACACTTAAATACCTGGGGCTAAATGTAATTGGCACTAATACCCCTTTCACACAGAAAGACAAATTCCCGGGTGAAGCAGTTCTACCCAGTAATTTGCCGAAAAACAAGGGTCCTTTTCTGTTGGAAAGGGTCAACCCGGGTTGAAATTCCCGGGACTTCGACCCGGGAATTTCGACCCGGGTTGACCGTTTCACACAGACGAAATACTAGTGCTTAACTGCAAATTACCAGGTAGAAATTCTTGACCCGGTAAATTGCCAGTATGTGTGAAATGGGGGTAAGGCAGGGACCGGCAAAACAGCATTTCAGTGTCGGGTAAAAGCCGGGATTTTCAGACATTTGTGTCTGAAAAGGGTATGAGTTGCCGGTGGTGTGGGACTTTCTGTGAGTCTGTCCTTTTTTTTTTAAAGCAGCAATCACTTACAAGTCAAAACCAACCTGGTTTTGCCTTGTAAATGATTGCTACTTTAAAAAAACAGGCAGGCTCGCAGAAAGTCCAGCACTTCCGGCAACTCAGAGGCTATTACATTTAGCCCCTTTTTGTTCTCAAGACAAGCAGTTATAAAGACAAATCAAAAGTTACCTGTGCAGAGCAGCAATAAGAGATATGTACTTTATAGGGTCATCTGACAGACCGCTCGGACGCCCTAATTGTCTATATACAGTAGCTGTGATAAGAGCATTAGCAGTAAGCCCATTGTGACTAGAATATAAATAGGATTTTAATACCTACCGGTAAATCCTTTTCTCGTAGTCCGTAGAGGATGCTGGGGTCCACATTAGTAACATGGGGTATAGACAGATCCTTTGGGAGCCACTGGCACTTTAAGAGTTTAATAGTGTGGGCTAGTTCCTCCCTCTATGCCCCTCCTACCAGACTCAGTCTAGAAACTGTGCACAAGGAGACGGACATACTTTGAGAGAAGGAAATACACAGATAGTGGTGAGATTCACACCAGCTCACACATAACAAAAAAGGAAAGCCAAATTAACCAACTTGGAACAATTCAGCAACGGCTGAAACAACAATACTGAACCAAGTAACTATGCAGGAACACGAAGCACTGGGCGGGCACCCAGCATCCTCTACGGACTACGAGAAAAGGATTTACCGGTAGGTAATTAAAATCCTGTTTTCTCTTACGTCCTACAGGATGCTGGGGTCCACATTAGTACCATGGGGATGTACCAAAGCTCCCAGTACGCGAGGGAGAGTGCTGAGGTTCCTGCAGAACTGCTTGACCAAACTTTAGGTCCTCAGAGGCCAAAGTATCGAACTTGTAGAACTTAGCAAACATGTTCGACCCTGACCAAGTAGCTGCTCGGCAAAGCTGTAAAGCCGAGACACCCTGGGTAGCCGCCCAGGAAGAACCCACTTTACTTGTAGAGTGGGCCTTGGAATTTGGACACGGCAAGCTTGCCTTTGAATAAGCATGCTGGATAGTAAACCTGATCCAGCGAGAGATCGTCTGCTTAGAAGCAGGACACTCAACCTTGTTGGGATCATAAAGGACAAACAGAGAGTCCGACTTTCTGTGACGAGAAATTCTCTTCACATATATCTTCAAAGCCCTCACAACATCCAAGGACTTTGATGTAACTGAGGAGTTAGTAGCCACTGGCACCACAATAGGTTGGTTGATATGAAAAGCAGACACAACCTTTGGAAGAAATTGCTGATGCGTTCTGAGTTCAGCTCTATCTTCATGGAAAATCAAGTAGGGGCACTTGCAAGACAAGGCCCCCAATTCCGACACACTTCTAGCCGATGCTAATGCCAACAGTGTAACCACCTTCCAAGTCAGAATCTTGACGTCCACCTCCTGTAAAGGTTCGAACCAATCCGATTGCAGGAACTGCAGCACCACCTTAAGATCCCAAGGTGCCGTAGGAGGCACAAAGGGAGGTTGGATGTGCAGAACCCCTTTTAAGAATATCTGAACCTCAGGGAGGGCAGCCAATTGTTTCTGGAAGAAAATGGACAAGGCAGAAATCTGGACCTTTATGGAGCCCCAGCGTAGGCCCACATCCACACCTGCTTGCAGAAAGAGCAGAAACCGTCCCAGTTTAAACTCCACCGTTGGAAACTTCTTGGATTCACACCAAGACACATACTTTTTCCAAATCCGATGGTAATGTTTAGACGTAACCCCCTTCCTAGCTTGTATCAGCGTAGGAATTTCCTTTTTCGGAATACCCTTCCGAGCTAAGATCTGACGCTCAACCTCCATACCGTCAAACGTAGCCGCGGTAAGTCTTGATAGGCGAACGGCCCCTGTTGCAGAAGGTCCTCGCAAAGAGGAAGAGGCCTCAGATCTTCCAGCAGTAATTCCAGAAGATCCGCGTACCAAGCCCTCCTTGGCCAGTCCGGAGCAATGAGGATCGCCTGAACTCTTGTTCTTTTTATCAGTTTGATAGTTCTTGGTATGTGTCCTAAGTATCTTCTTTGTATTATTTTAATAAATAATCACAGGGGAGGCCCTGACTGCATGTCCTTGACCTAGATACAGAAGCGTCTACTATAGGTGGTGTTTCCCATTTCTTCCTATCTTCTTCAGGGAAAGGAAAAGCAATGAGAATTCTTTTAGGGATCTGGAATTTTTTCTCTGAGTTTTCCCAGGATTTTTCAAATAAAGAGTTTAGCTCCTTTGAAGCAGGGAAGGCAAGTGAGGATTTCTTATTTTCAGTAAAAATAAGATTTTACTCACCGGTAAATCTATTTCTCGTAGTCCGTAGTGGATGCTGGGGACTCCGTAAGGACCATGAGGAATAGACGGGCTCCGCAGGAGACTGGGCACTCTAAGAAAGATTTAGTACTACTGGTGTGCACTGGCTCCTCCCTCTATGCCCCTCCTCCAGACCTCAGTTAAGGAAACTGTGCCCGGAAGAGCTGACAGTACAAGGAAAGGATTCTGGAATCCAGGGTAAGACTCATACCAGCCACACCGTATAACTTGTGATAACATACCCAGTTAACAGTATGAACAACAACAAAGCATCAACCACGGATGCCAACATAACATAACCCTTTTTTAAGCAATAACTATATACACGTATTGCAGAAAATCCGCACTTGGGACGGGCGCCCAGCATCCACTACGGACTACGAGAAATAGATTTACCGGTGAGTAAAATCTTATTTTCTCTAACGTCCTAGTGGATGCTGGGGACTCCGTAAGGACCATGGGGATTATACCAAAGCTCCCAAACGGGCGGGAGAGTGCGGATGACTCTGCAGCACTGAATGAGCAAACACAAGGTCCTCCTCAGCCAGGGTATCAAACTTGTAGAACTTTGCAAAGGTGTTTGAACCCGACCAAGTAGCTGCTCGGCAAAGCTGTAATGCCGAGACCCCTCGGGCAGCCGCCCAAGAAGAGCCCACCTTCCTTGTGGAATGGGCTTTCACTGATTTTGGCAGCGGCAATCCAGCCGCAGAATGAGCCTGCTGAATCGTGTTACAGATCCAGCGAGCAATAGTTTGCTTTGAAGCAGGAGCACCCAGCTTGTTGGATGCATACAGGATAAACAGCGAGTCAGTTTTCCTGACTCCAGCCGTTCTGGCTACATAAATCTTCAAAGCCCTGACTACATCTAGTAACTTGGAATCCTCCAAGTCACGAGTAGCCGCAGGCACCACAATAGGTTGGTTCAAATGAAAAGATGACACCACCTTTGGCAGAAATTGCGGACGAATCCGTAATTCTGCCCTGTCCATATGAAAAACCAGATAGGGGCTTTTACATGACAAAGCCGCCAATTCTGACACACGCCTAGCCGAAGCTAAGGCCAATAGCATGACCACTTTCCACGTGAGATATTTTAACTCCACGGTCTTAAGTGGCTCAAACCAGTGAGATTTCAGGAAACTCAACACCACGTTAAGATCCCAAGGTGCCACTGGGGCTGAATATGCAGCACTCCCTTTACAAACGTCTGAACTTCAGGTAGAGAAGCTAGTTTTTTATGAAAGAAAATGGATAGGGCCGAAATCTGGACCTTAATGGACCCCAATTTTAGGCCCAAAGTCACTCCCGACTGTAGGAAGTGAAGGAAACGGCCCAGCTGGAATTCCTCTGTAGAGGCATTCCTGGCCTCACACCCAGCAACATATTTTCGCTCTTTTTCCTCATGAGAGGAGGGAAATTTACCTCAGCTTTCTTCCCCTTAAACATGTGTACCCTTGTGTCAGGGACAAATGAGTCATCAGTGATATGCAAATCATCTTTTATTACAATAATCATATATTGAATACTTCTCTGCCATTTTGGCTGTAACTTTGCATTATCGTAGTCGACACTGGAGTCAAACTCCGTGTCGATATCAGTGTTTATTATTTTGGATAGTGAGCATTGTGAGACTCTGAAGGTCTCTGCGCCATAGGGACAGACATGGGTAGATTTCCTGTCTGTTCTCTAATCTTTTGTGCAATAAATTCACCTTAGCACTTACACATATCCAAACCGGTGTCGGCGTTGTCGACGAAGACACCCTCTCACACACATATTTGCTATATCTCCTCCTTAGGGGAGCCTTTTACCTCAGACATGTCGACACACACGTAGCGACACACCACACACACAGGGGATGCTCTATTTGAAGACAGTTCCCCCACAAGGCTCTTTGGAGAGACAGAGAGAGAGTATGCCAGCACACACCCCAGCGCTATATGACCCAGGAATCACACAGTAACTTAGTGTTAACCCAGTAGCTGCTGTATATATTGTTTTTACGCCAAATTTATGAGCCCTCCCCACTCTTTTTCACCCTCTTTCTACCGTGAGTCTGCAGGGGAGATCCTGGGGAGCTTCCTCTCAGCGGAGCTGTGGAGAGAAAATGGCGCTGGTGAGTGCTGAGGAAGAAGCCCCGCCCCCTCAGCGGCGGGCTTCTGTCCCGCGATTTTGTATAAAAATAATGGCGGGGGCTCATGCATATTACAGTGCCCAGCTGTATATATGCTGCTTTTTGCCAGGAGGTACTCAATTGCTGCCCAGGGCGCCCCCCCCTGCACCCTACAGTGACCGGAGTGTGTGGGTTAGTGTGGGAGCAATGGCGCACAGCTGCAGTGCTGTGCGCTACCTCATATGAAGATAGGAGTCTTCTGCCGACGATTTTGACGTCTTCTTGCTTCAACCCGCCGGCTTCTGTCTTTTGGCTCTGCGAGGGGGACGGCGGCGCGGCTCCGGGAACGGACGGCCAAGGTTAAGTTCCTGTGTTCGATCCCTCTGGAGCTAATGGTGTCCAGTAGCCTAAGAAGCGCAACCTAGCCGCAGTTAGTAGGTTTGCTTCTCTCCCCTCAGTCCCACGTAGCAGAGAGTCTGTTGCCAGCAGAAGCTCTCTGAAAATAAAAAACCTAACTAAAATACTTTCTTAATAGCAAGCTCAGAAGAGCTCACTAAAATGCACCCAGCTCCTTCCGGGCACAGATTCTAACTGAGGTCTGGAGGAGGGGCATAGAGGGAGGAGCCAGTGCACACCAGTACTACTAAATTTTTCTTAGAGTGCCCAGTCTCCTGCGGAGCCCGTCTATTCCCCATGGTCCTTACGGAGTCCCCAGCATCCACTAGGACGTTAGAGAAATAAGATTCCTCTACTTGTTCAGGTATCTTCTCAGAAATACAGATGTAGCCACCTTTATCTTGACTGTTTCTCCGCCGAGACGGGCGTTTAGTCACGCTAAGGCGATAGCTGAGTTTAATCACAGGTAGGCGCGTTGAGGCGATCTAGATACTCATCATGCATTACACATCTCCACCACTGTGTGGCTAATGCTCCACTAATCCAGTACTTTCGATCGTACAGTATAGCGGCGGATTGATCTACAGCTCTGGCAATACTGTAGGCGTAACGGGAGGCGGTGGAAAAAGATGGTGACCTACAGTACTGTAGAGTACTGTACTGTATGTGTATGGAGTACTGTATGTGTATGGAGACGCAACTACAGTAATTGTGTAAAAGGAAGAATGTACAGGACAATGTATAAACACCGTGCTTTTAAAATACATGAGCGTCTGAGTTCGCTAATGCATAATGGGAATGGAGGGCTAGCAGGAGGCGGTGGAAAATACCGTGCTTTACAAATGCGAGCGTCCGAGTCCTCTAAGGCATAAACCAACACCAATGGGGTGGGGGCCGGGCGCTGTTTGCAGTACTTTCACACATGAAATTGGGAGTCTCTCATGAGGCGTCGTGGGCTAGGGGTGAAGGCTCCCACCTCCCACGCTGGGGGTCCAGGGTTCGAGACGTGATGTGCCTTCTTTTTTTTTTTTTTAATTGTAATAACACACTGTATTATTTTATCTACATTGTAAGACAGTCAATGGAAAGGTGCACACAAGTTACATATAAATCAGAGTACATCTGCAGGAGCGATTCTTTACGCTAAATGCAACTAAACAGCGGGAATGAAATGAGGGTATTCTGACGCTACTAACTGAGCAAAACAGTACTGTAGATCTTCAGCGTTTGTGTATTGCACAGGACCTGAATTCCCTCCCTGTGCAGGCTCCCAGGGGGGAAGGGCGATGGGGGTAGGGGGAGACGATGGAAAATACTGTGCCTTTGAAATGCAATTACTGTACATGAGCGTCCGAGTCCACTACGGCATACTGTAAACCAACACCAATGGGAAGGAAGTGCCAACCTTTTTTTTAATGTGTTCCCGTGACATTCATTTAAAAAAAAAAAATTCTCTCTAATACATCCAATGGAAGGATGCACACAGGTTTCACATAAATCAAAGTACATCTGCAGGAGCGATTCTTTACGCTAAATGCAACTGCACAGCGGCAATGAGTAGAAATGAGTGTATTCTGACGCTACTAAGTGAGCAAAACAGTACTATACAGTAGATATTCGGCGTTTGTGTATTGCACATGACCTGAATTCCCTCCCTGTCTACTGCATGATCTGTGCAGGCTCCCAGGGGGGAAGGGCAATAGGCTAGCAGGAGGCGGTGGAAAATACTGTGCTTTACAAATGCGAGCGTCCGAGTCCTCTAAGGCATAAACCAACACCAATAGGGTGGGGGCCGGGCGCTGTTTGCAGTACTTTCACACATGAAATTGGGAGTCTCTCATGAGGTGTCGTGGGCTAGGGGTGAAGGCTCCCACCTCCCACGCTGGGGGTCCAGGGTTCGAGACGTGATGTGCCTTCTTTTTTTTTTTTTTTATTGTAATACACTGTATTATTTTATCAACATTGTAAGACAGTCAATGGAAAGGTGCACACAAGTTACATATAAATCAGAGTACATCTGCAGGAGCGATTCTTTACGCTAAATGCAACTGCACAGCGGCAATGAGTAGAAATGAGTGTATTCTGACGCTACTAAGTGAGCAAAACAGTACTATACAGTAGATATTCGGCGTTTGTGTATTGCACATGACCTGAATTCCCTCCCTGTCTACTGCATGATCTGTGCAGGCTCCCAGGGAGGAAGGGCAATAGGCTAGCAGGAGGCTACTGGGGACTCAGACTCATACAGTACTTGCATTTCAAAAGCACAGTATTTTCCACCGCCTCCCGCTTGCCCATCGCCCTTCCCCCCTGGGATCCTGCACAGGTCATGCAGTAGACAGGGAGGGAGTTATTCACGTAAACTAGGGCAAAGCTGCAGGAGCAGTTGTACTGTTTAGGGTCTATGCACCATATGGTATACATACAATTCATTAGCAGGGCAGACTCAATTGAAATGGCTACCGCCTGTGTCTCCTCGCCCAATGGAGGCCCTCGGCTATGGAGCAAGTAACAGCACAGATTTGGTAGGTCACGGGGCAATGCTGAAGGAGCGTCAGAATCCCCTAGCTAAAATACACAGGGGTGATAGGGATAAGTGAGGTCTTTGCGCATAACGATACACCGCAAAGTTCCCCATGGTTTTTATTATGCCTTTTCTTTGAACACGGTATTTTCCACTGCCTCACCCTACCCCCATCCCACTTTCCCCTTCCCCCCCTGGGAGCCTGCAAAGTACATGCAGTAGACAGGGAGGGAGTTCCGATCAGGTTACAAGACATGTGCAACAGTATACTACTGTATGTAGGAAAATCCACCGCCCACTCTGATTTATGTGAAACCTGTGTGCACCCTTCCATTGAATGTATAACAAAGAAAAATAATAATAATAAAGTGAATGTTACAGGAACACATTAAAAAAAGGTTGGCACTTCCTTCCCATTGGTGTTGGTTTATGCCTTAGGGGACTCGGACGTTAATACTTGTATTTCAAAAGCACAGTGTTTTCCACCGCCTCTCCCTACCCCCATCGCCCTTCCCCCCTGGGAGCCTGCACAGGTCATGCAGTGGACAGGGAGGGAGTTCAGGTCAGGTACAATACACAAATGCTGACGATCTACAGTACTGTGTTGCTCAGTTAGTTGCGTTGGAATACACTAATTTATACTCATTACCGCTGTGTATTTGTATATAGCGGAATGAATCGCTGCTGCAGATTTACTTTGATTTATGTGAAACCTGTGTGCACCCTTTCATTGAATGTACAACAAAGAAAAAAAATAATAAAGTGAATGTCACGGGAACATAGAAAAAAAAAGGTTGGCACTTTGTGACTCTCAGCATGGGAGGTGGGAGCCTTCATCACTAGGTTGGTATGGAAGGGGAGACAATTAGCTACCGGAGGGTACCAACCCCAAGTTTCTGTGACCCCCACAAGGCTCATGGCAAGCGTCAGAACCTATGGTGGGTCTGAATTAACGGTCCCATTATAGTCTATGGGAAAATGGGTCCACTTTGCGTACTGATATCTCTGGTTCTGGGTGTCCCAGAGACTCAGGACTGGTACCATACAAAAGAGGAGACTCTTGGCTTTCGGGGCAGACCAACCACTAGTTTATGTGACACTGGAAAAGGAAACGGGAAGCAACCGTGTTTCGGGTCCCCTCCAGTTGTCCGCCTAGCTTGCACAGGATACAGGGTTTCTGGCTAGATAGGAAATACTGTACAGAAATGCTAAGCATGGTAATTTGACATCCAGGAACATAGGGAGGAGTTTTTATCTCACTCCATTATACTTAGAAAAATTACACTTGCCACTGTACGTTACAAGCTGTTTGTGCTAATTAGTACACTAGTAGAACATACTGTACAGAGATACTAAGGACAGTGATTTGGCATCCACGAACTTAGGGAGGAGCTTTTATCTCTCTCCATTGTAATCTTTCTAAGTATAATGGAGAGAGATAAAAGCTCCTCCCTAAATTCCTGGGTGCCAAATAACCGTCTTTAGTATCTCTGTATAGTATTTTCAATTAGGGTCCTAATTAGCACGGACAGCTTGTAAAGTACAGCGGCAAGTTTAATCTTTCTATGTAAAATGGAGAGAGATAAAAGCTCCTCTGGAAGTTCCCAGATGCCAAATCACCATTCTTAGTATCTCTGTACAGTATGTTCTACTAGTATACTAATTAGCATGAACAGCTTTTAACTGGATGCCAAATCACCATACTTCGTATCTCTGTACAGTATGTTCTATTAGGGTACTAATTAGCACGAACAGCTTGAAACGTACAGCGGCAAGTTTAATCTTTCTATGTATAATGGAGAGAGATAAAAGCTCCTCAATAAGTTTCTGGATACAAAATCACCATACTTAGTATCTCTGTACAGTATGTTCTATTAGGGTACCAATTAGCTGTTTGTGCTAATTAGTACCCTAATAGAAAATACTATGCAGAGATACTAAGGATGGTGATTTGGCAACCAGGAACTTAGGGAGGAGCTTTTATCTCTCTATATTATACATAGTAAGATTAAAATTGCCACTGTACGTTACAAGCTGTTTGTGCTAATTAGTACCCTAGTAGAAAATACTATGCAGAGATACTAAGGATGGTGACTTGGCAACCAGGAACTTAGGGAGGAGCTTTTATCTCTCTATATTATACATAGTAAGATTAAAATTGCCACTGTACTAATTAGCTGTTTGTGCTAATTAGTACCCTAATAGAAAATACTATTGAAAGATACTAAGGATGGTGATTTGGCAACCAGGAACTTAGGGAGGAGCTTTTATCTCTCTATATTATACATAGAAAGATTAAAATTGCCACTGTACATTACAAGCCGTTCGTGCTAATTAGTACACTAGTAGAACGTACTGTACAGAGATACTAAGTACAGTGATTTGGCATCCACAAACTTAGGGAGGAGCTTTAATCTCTCCATTGTAATCTATCTAAGTATAATGGAGAGAGATAAAAGCTCCTCCCTAAATTCCTGGATGCCAAATTACTGTCCTTAGTATCTCTGTACTCTATGTTCTACTAGTGTACTAATTAGCACAAACAGTTTGTAACGTAGAGTGGCAAGTTTAATCTTTCTATGTATAATGGAGAGATAAAAGCTCCTCAGTAAGTTCCTAGATGCCAAATCACCATCCTTAGTATCTCTGTACAGTATGTTCTACTAGTGTATTAATTAGCACGAACAGCTTGTAACGTACAGTTGCAAGTTTAATCTTTCTATGTATAATGGAGAGAGATAAAAGCTCCTCAGTAAGTTCCTAGATGCCAAATCACCATCCTTAGTATCTCTGTACAGTATGTTCTACTAGTGTATTAATTAGCACAAACAGCTTGTAACGTACAGTTGCAAGTTTAATCTTTCTATGTATAATGGAGAGAGATAAAAGCTCCTCAGTAAGTTCCTGGATGCCAAATCACCGTCCTTAGTATCTCTGTACAGTATGTTTTACTAGTGTACTAATTAGCACGAACAGCATGTAACACACAGTGGCAATTTTAATCTTTCTATGTATAATATTGAGAGATAAAAGCTTCTCTCTAAGTTCCTGGTTGCCAAATCACCAAACTTAGTATCTCTGCATAGTATTTTCTGTTAGGGTACTAATTAGCACATACAGCTAATTAGTACCCTAATAGAACATACTGTACAGAGATACTAAGTACGGTGATTTGGCATCCAGGAACTTACTGAGGAGCTTTTATCTCTCTCCATTATACATAGAAAGATTAAACTTGCCGCTGTACGTTACAAGCTGTTTGTGCTAATTAGTACACTAGTAAAACATACTGTACAGAGATACTAAGGACGGTGATTTGGCATCCAGGAACTTATTGAGGAGCTTTTATCTCTCTCCATTATACATAGAAAGATTAAACTTGCAACTGTACGTTACAAGCTGTTCGTGCTAATTAATACACTAGTAGAACATACTGTACAGAGATACTAAGGATGGTGATTTGGCATCTAGGAACTTACTGAGGAGCTTTTATCTCTCTCCATTATACATAGAAAGATTAAACTTGCCACTCTACGATACAAGCTGTTTGTGCTAATTAGTACACTAGTAGAACATAGAGTACAGAGATACTAAGGACAGTAATTTGGCATCCAGGAATTTAGGGAGGAGCTTTTATCTCTCTCCATTATACTTAGATATATTACAATGGAGAGATTAAAGCTCCTCCCTAAGTTTGTGGATGCCAAATCACTGTACTTAGTATCTCTGTACAGTATGTTCTACTAGTGTACTAATTAGCACGAACAGCTTGTAACGTACAGTGGCAATTTTAATCTTTCTATGTATAATATAGAGAGATAAAAGCTCCTCCCTAAGTTCCTGGTTGCCAAATCACCATCCTTAGTATATTTGCATAGTATTTTCTATTAGGGTACTAATTAGCACAAACAGCTAATTAGTACACTAGTAGAACATAGAGTACAGAGATACTAAGGACAGTAATTTGGCATCCAGGAATTTAGGGAGGAGCTTTTATCTCTCTCCATTATACTTAGATAGATTACAATGGAGATATTAAAGCTCCTCCCTAAGTTCGTGGATGCCAAATCACTGTACTTAGTATCTCTGTACAGTATGTTCTACTAGTGTACTAATTAGCACGAACAGCTTGTAACGTACAGTGGCAATTTTAATCTTTCTATGTATAATATAGATAGATAAAAGCTCCTCCCTAAGTTCCTGGTTGCCAAATCACCATCCTTAGTATCTTTGCATAGTATTTTCTATTAGGGTACTAATTAGCACAAACAGCTTGTAACGTACAGTGGCAATTTTAATCTTACTATGTATAATATAGAGAGATAAAAGCTCCTCCCTAAGTTCCTGGTTGCCAAATCACCATCCTTAGTATCTCTGCATAGTATTTTCTATTAGGGTACTAATTAGCACAAACAGCTTGTAACGTACAGTGGCAATTTTAATCTTACTATGTATAATATAGAGAGATAAAAGCTCCTCCCTAAGTTCCTGGTTGCCAAATCACCATCCTTAGTATCTTTGCATAGTATTTTCTATTAGGGTACTAATTAGCACAAACAGCTAATTAGTACACTAGTAGAACATAGAGTACAGAGATACTAAGGACAGTAATTTGGCATCCAGGAATTTAGGGAGGAGCTTTTATCTCTCTCCATTATACTTAGATAGATTACAATGGAGAGATTAAAGCTCCTCCCTAAATTCGTGGATGCCAAATCACTGTACTTAGTATCTCTGTACAGTATGTTCTACTAGTGTACTAATTAGCACGAACAGCTTGTAACGTACAGTGGCAATTTTAATCTTTCTATGTATAATATAGAGAGATAAAAGCTCCTCCCTAAGTTCCTGGTTGCCAAATCACCATCCTTAGTATATTTGCATAGTATTTTCTATTAGGGTACTAATTAGCACAAACAGCTAATTAGTACACTAGTAGAACATAGAGTACAGAGATACTAAGGACAGTAATTTGGCATCCAGGAATTTAGGGAGGAGCTTTTATCTCTCTCCATTATACTTAGATAGATTACAATGGAGATATTAAAGCTCCTCCCTAAATTCGTGGATGCCAAATCACTGTACTTAGTATCTCTGTACAGTATGTTCTACTAGTGTACTAATTAGCACGAACAGCTTGTAACGTACAGTGGCAATTTTAATCTTTCTATGTATAATATAGATAGATAAAAGCTCCTCCCTAAGTTCCTGGTTGCCAAATCACCATCCTTAGTATCTTTGCATAGTATTTTCTATTAGGGTACTAATTAGCACAAACAGCTTGTAACGTACAGTGGCAATTTTAATCTTACTATGTATAATATAGAGAGATAAAAGCTCCTCCCTAAGTTCCTGGTTGCCAAATCACCATCCTTAGTATCTCTGCATAGTATTTTCTATTAGGGTACTAATTAGCACAAACAGCTTGTAACGTACAGTGGCAATTTTAATCTTACTATGTATAATATAGAGAGATAAAAGCTCCTCCCTAAATTCCTGGTTGCCAAATCACCATCCTTAGTATCTTTGCATAGTATTTTCTATTAGGGTACTAATTAGCACAAACAGCTAATTAGTACACTAGTAGAACATAGAGTACAGAGATACTAAGGACAGTAATTTGGCATCCAGGAATTTAGGGAGGAGCTTTTATCTCTCTCCATTATACTTAGATAGATTACAATGGAGAGATTAAAGCTCCTCCCTAAATTCGTGGATGCCAAATCACTGTACTTAGTATCTCTGTACAGTATGTTCTACTAGTGTACTAATTAGCACGAACAGCTTGTAACGTACAGTGGCAATTTTAATCTTTCTATGTATAATATAGAGAGATAAAAGCTCCTCCCTAAGTTCCTGGTTGCCAAATCACCATCCTTAGTATCTTTGCATAGTATTTTCTATTAGAGTACTAATTAGCACAAACAGCTTGTAACGTACAGTGGCAATTTTAATCTTACTATGTATAATATAGAGAGATAAAAGCTCCTCCCTAAGTTCCTGGTTGCCAAATCACCATCCTTAGTATCTCTGCATAGTATTTTCTATTAGGGTACTAATTAGCACAAACAGCTAATTGGTACCCTAATAGAACATACTGTACAGAGATACTAAGTATGGTGATTTTGTATCCAGGAACTTATTGAGGAGCTTTTATCTCTCTCCATTATACATAGAAAGATTCAACTTGCCGCTGTACGTTACAAGCTGTTCGTGCTAATTAGTACCCTAATAGAACATACTGTACAGAGATACGAAGTATGGTGATTTGGCATCCAGTTAAAAGCTGTTCATGCTAATTAGTATACTAGTAGAACATACTGTACAGAGATACTAAGAATGGTGATTTGGCATCTGGGAACTTCCAGAGGAGCTTTTATCTCTCTCCATTTTACATAGAAAGATTAAACTTGCCGCTGTACTTTACAAGCTGTCCGTGCTAATTAGTACCCTAATTGAAAATACTATACAGAGATACTAAAGACGGTTATTTGGCACCCAGGAATTTAGGGAGGAGCTTTTATCTCTCTCCATTATACTTAGAAAGATTACAATGGAGAGAGATAAAAGCTCCTCCCTAAGTTCGTGGATGCCAAATCACTGTCCTTAGTATCGCTGTACAGTATGTTCTACTAGTGTACTAATTAGCACAAACAGCTTGTAACGTACAGTGGCAAGTGTAATTTTTCTAAGTATAATGGAGTGAGATAAAAACTCCTCCCTATGTTCCTGGATGTCAAATTACCATGCTTAGCATTTCTGTACAGTATTTCCTATCTAGCCAGAAACCCTGTATCCTGTGCAAGCTAGGCGGACAACTGGAGGGGACCCGAAACACGGTTGCTTCCCGTTTCCTTTTCCAGTGTCACATAAACTAGTGGTTGGTCTGCCCCGAAAGCCAAGAGTCTCCTCTTTTGTATGGTACCAGTCCTGAGTCTCTGGGACACCCAGAACCAGAGATATCAGTACGCAAAGTGGACCCATTTTCCCATAGACTATAATGGGACCGTTAATTCAGACCCACCATAGGTTCTGACGCTTGCCATGAGCCTTGTGGGGGTCACAGAAACTTGGGGTTGGTACCCTCCGGTAGCTAATTGTCTCCCCTTCCATACCAACCTAGTGATGAAGGCTCCCACCTCCCATGCCGAAAGTCACAAAGTGCCAACCTTTTTTTTTCTATGTTCCCGTGATCACTTTATTATTATTTTTCTTTATTGTACATTCAATGAAAGGGTGCACACAGGTTTCACATAAATCAAAGTAAATCTGCAGCAGCGATTCATTCCGCTATATACAAATACACAGCGGTAATGAGTATAAATTAGTGTATTCCAACGCAACTAACTGAGCAACACAGTACTGTAGATCGTCAGCAGTTGTGTATTGTACCTGACCTGAACTCCCTCCCTGTCCACTGCATGACCTGTGCAGGCTCCCAGGGGGGAAGGGCGATGGGGGTAGGGAGAGGCGGTGGAAAACACTGTGCTTTTGAAATACAAGTATTAACGTCCGAGTCCCCTAAGGCATAAACCAACACCAATGGGAAGGAAGTGCCAACCTTTTTTTAATGTGTTCCTGTAACATTCACTTTATTATTATTATTTTTCTTTGTTATACATTCAATGGAAGGGTGCACACAGGTTTCACATAAATCAGAGTGGGCGGTGGATTTTCCTACATACAGTAGTATACTGTTGCACATGTCTTGTAACCTGATCGGAACTCCCTCCCTGTCTACTGCATGTACTTTGCAGGCTCCCAGGGGGGGAAGGGGAAAGTGGGATGGGGGTAGGGTGAGGCAGTGGAAAATACCGTGTTCAAAGAAAAGGCATAATCAAAACCATGGGGAACTTTGCGGTGTATCGTTATGCGCAAAGACCTCACTTATCCCTATCACCCCTGTGTATTTTAGCTAGGGGATTCTGACGCTCCTTCAGCATTGCCCCGTGACCTACCAAATCTGTGCTGTTACTTGCTCCATAGCCGAGGGCCTCCATTGGGCGAGGAGACACAGGCGGTAGCCATTTCAATTGAGTCTGCCCTGCTATAGAATTGTATGTGTACTGTACGGTGCATAGAACCTTAACAGTAGAACCGCTCATGCAGCTTTGCCCTGGTTTATGTGAATAAAAAAAATAATAAAGTGTCTGGAAAAAACTAACATGCATTTGTACTTTAGGAATCGAACTCAGGACTCTGAGTATAGGAAGCGGAACACTTCACCACTTCGCCGCAGACAGATGAATAAATCCATTGGTTTTGATTATGCTGTAATGACTACAGGATTAGGACGCTAACATACTGTACAAAATTCCTAATCTCAAGAGGCAATAGTGAACTTCTAACACGTCCATTTGCGACAGTGTACACTACTGGTTTTCTGTTGTTTTGTCTGCGGGACTTGGACGCTCACATATTCATAAAGTACTGTAGATGGATCATATACTGTATGCTGTACTATCTGTGTCTGTATCGTATATACTGTATTAAATAATGCAGCGTAATGAGTATTTACTGTATGCAGCGTAATGAGACGCCTTAGTAAAGTAGTCCTTATTATATATTTCAGTATTGTATTTTACGGGAGACCACACGCATGCTCAGTGGTGATTGTAAAAAGCGACATCTGGTGGATGATCGCAGATATTACACGTAAAGGTAACGCCAAACGCTCTGTCTGCCTCCGTGCGATTAGGTACGCCTCTCTGTGACTAGGCGCGCCTCACTACGATGCGTATGCTCGATCGGGACAAACGCCTCAGCCAGTCAAGATAAAGGTGGCTACATCTGTATGTAAAACATCCCTAATGGCTTCAATCATTAGCTGCACTCCTTTAGCAAGGGATGCATCCCCCCTCCCCCCTGCATATCCCCATCACCGTCCCCTGTATCAGAGTCGGTATCAGTATCAACTTACATTATCTGGGCAAGTGTAAGTTTTTTCGGGTATGTAGGTGGGGTATATGCAGAAGTAGTGGGAGCAGAATACTTCATACTCTCTACAGATTTTCTCAAAAACTGCGTCTCTTTCTCATTAAGTGAAACCCGTGATGAGATTTGGGAAATCATTCCCCTCAAAGAATCCACACATGGGGGTTCAGATTCAGAAGGTTGGGAAAGCACATTGCAGTCCTGAGTACATGGAATAGACTCTTCAGGAGAAGATACACACTCTGCAGCACAAGATACAGAGTTCTTAGACATGGTAATGTGGATATATACACACACACACACACACACACACACACACACACACACACACACACACAGTAAAATGTCAGACAGTTTCCCCCAGAGTACCTTCAGAGAGTCACAGAGTATAAGGAGCCAGCCACACAGCGCCCCAGTAGGCAGTTATTATGATAAAAGCCCGGCGCTGACTAACTAACCTTAATAGGGTAGTTAGTCATGATACTACACTCCCCCCCCCCCCCCCGTCTATAACACCCTGTACCGCAGAGGATAGCTGGAGTTATCTGGAGGGCAGCGTACCCTGTCAGCGTTTTCTGATGATCTGCAGGGAGAAAATGGTGCTGGTGAGTGCTGTAACCGCTCTGAGAGGAAGCCCCGCCCCTTGCAATGGTGCACGGCTTCCCGCACTTATTGTTTATACTGGCCTGAGGTGATTTTTGCTAACAGCAGGTATTAGCCCCTGTTAGCTGCTGGACCAGTTTAGGGTGATCGCGCTGGCTCAGGACGCCCCTCAAAGTGCCTACACTTGTGTGTTGCTGAGCCTTCCTGGAGCGCAGCCTGTCAGAGCTGCGCTTCCACCCTTGTGCCACCATTCCCGCCGGCGACCCGCTAACCACTCTTCTTTCTTCTGGCTCTGTTAGGGGGCCGTGCTGCGGGAGTGAGCGGTCGCCTCGTGGGCTTGCGATCAGCACCCTCAGGAGCTCAGTGTCCTGTCAGCGGAGATAGAGAACCATTAACTTCTAGAGTTGGTTCCTACTTCCCCCCTAAGTCCCACGAAGCAGGGAAGCTATTGCCAGCAGCCTTCCTGTACCTAACACTTTTAGAAAAACAATAAAACTCCTAGGAGCTCTCCTAGCTGTGACCAGCTCCACCGGGCACATTTTCCAAACGGAGTCTGGTAGGAGGGGCATAGAGGGAGGAGCCAGCCCACACTATTAAACTCTTAAAGTGCCAGTGGCTCCCAAAGGACCCCATCTATACCCCATGGCACTAATGTGGACCCCAGCATCCTCTATGACATAAGAGAAAGCAAGTTAATTCTGACATATTGACTTTAATAGAAATGTAATGCAGCAAGAGCTGTATACGTAATTTATCAAAGGGACGTTTTATGAGCTTATTGAAACTGCACAAATAAAATGGAAAATACACTTTATACCATCTGAATAGAAGCACTGACATGAAAAATCTCTCAGTGCTCTCTCCAGCATTGTATTTAAATATTCAGACATCAAGAAGAGTTCAAACATCTTTTTTTGTTAATCACATGCCATAAATAAGATTAACAGTATTATATTTGCCAACAATTAACTAAAGCAATGGTTTGTAAGAAATAAAGCATTGGTTCTGAAAGAATTTTACAACAGGGATATTTTGACGTAACAACATGACAGTTCTATTTGCCTGCCTTTTTGGCCTAATGCATAACACATACTGTATCTATTCATTGGTTTCAAAAGTGTCTGTGTAACTTCTTAACAAGGTACCTGGCATATTTTATTTTTTTTAATTACTATCTGCATCCAAAAGCCTAGGTATGAGTGTCAATATCCACACATATGAAATTATGGCAAATGTTAAGGGAGATCTACATTAAGCAAACGCTGGTTACCCTCCTTCCCACCGGTTTGTAATAACTGAGCTGCATGTCTGGGACCTCTCCTGTCAGTAACTGGAGAGCTGCAAATTTATTCAGGAAGACTATGAGGCAAATTCAATTACACCCGAGCAGCTTCGTGATATATGCGCTGCACACAACAGCAAATATGGTGGCTCATTCTGCTCACACGTTCATGGGAGGCAAGCAGAAATGAGAGACACACATGCCATAAAGTTCTGCTGGGCAATTTGGTTCTGTGTGGAGTTCCCTTGTAAATGTGACTTGTCTGCAATGTGACATTTTTGGAGTTACAGTCTGTGATTAACATGTTTTGTTAAAGCAGCAATATCATGATTTTTTATTTTAATTTTAACAAAACTCATTAAGGCAAGTTATAAAAAGAATCTTCGAATCTACCCTTTATCCTTGTTTTTTTTTCCCAGGCTGTTATTAATGATTTAGAATTCGGCAGGGTGTCGGTCTGAGTAGTAATGAGCGATATATGGCCCATGGGCTCCATCTTTCACCACTGCACAATAAGAAGCAGCCCGAGCACTCACTTGTTATTGTACTAAGGTACCATAGAGCTGCGGCTGCCGCTGAGAACGGGAGTGGTATAGAAGATCTGAACTGTTTAGAAAGACAGATATTATGACGACCCCATATGGTCGACAGAGTTAAAAGGTTGACTGTTAAATGGTAGACAGTGGGTAAGGTCGACAGGAACAAAAGGTTGTCTGGGTCAAAATATCAACATGACATGGTGGACGCAAGTTGTTTTTGTTTTATTTTTTTATTTAATTTTGTACGTTTAACCATATCTAATCAGTGGAAACATGTCCCCTCACGGGTTCGCTATGCTTCATGCAAGGTGACTATCTGTGACTGCTATATGTTACTATTCCCATTCATAGGCCACGTGGACAGTAAATCAAGTAAAAGTTGGAAAAACATGAAAAAACACCAAAATCCTTGTGTCAACCATTTGTGTCGACCTAAAGCATTGTCTACCTTTTACGTTTTTGACCACGCTGACATAATGCATGTCCACTATATGGGTCCGTTCTGTTGACCTATGCATTGGGACCCACTGAGTACAGCCGGGTGCAGCTGTATGTTCCCGGCTACACACTCACCAGTTCCGAGATGCATGGTAGCGGCTCCCCCTATCAGAGCAGAGGCATGAGTACACACCCCAGAAGTAACTTCAGCAGCAGCTGAGTATGACTGAGTAACGGAGGCAGTGGCACCAGAAAGATTTTACAAAGTGACCCAGCTGTGAAATCCCCTATAATAGTAAAGTAATAAAGCAATATTATTTATAACATTATTTTGCGTTAGACTAAAGCCTCTCCTGTTACTTATTGTTGTCTGTCTCCATCATTGTGTGAATAATTAAATAAAAATATAAAAATATAATGAATAAGGTGGAAAAAAACCCACATATAGTTTGTGTGTGCGTGTGTGGTTACAGCGTTTTATGGTAAGAACTTACCTTTGTTAAAACTCTTTCTGCGAGGTACACTGGGCTCCACAAGAAAAGACATAGGGGTGTAGAGTAGGATCTTGATCCGAGGCACCAACAGGCTCAAAAGCTTTGACTGTTCCCAGAATGCATAGCGCCGCCTCCTCTATAACCCCGCCTCCCTGCACAGGAGCTCAGTTTTTAGTTAACAAGCACAATGCAGTAGCAGGAAAAGAGACGACAACGGTTAGTAGCCACATACACCACACTCTCATGACAGGAGAAGTGTCAGCGGCTAATGCCATACCAACCCAAAGAAGCTAAGTGCGTCAGGGTGGGCGCCTTGTGGAGCCCAGTGTACCTCGCAGAAAGAGTTTTAACAAAGGTAAGTTCTTACCATAAAACTCGTTTTCTGCTGCGGGGTACACTGGGCTCCACAAGGAAAGACATAGGGGATGTCCTAAAGCAGTTCCTTATGGGAGGGGACGCACTGTAGCAGGCACAAGAACCCGGCGTCCAAAGGAAGCATCCTGGGAAGCGGCAGTATCGAAGGCATAGAACCTTATGAACGTGTTCACTGAGGACCACGTAGCCGCCTTGCACAATTGTTCAAGGGTCGCACCACGGCGGGCCGCCCAAGAAGGTCCAACACACTGAGTAGAATGGGCCGTAATGTGAGCAGGAGCCGAGAGACCAGCCCTCACATAAGCATGTGCAATCACCATTCTAATCCATCTGGCCAAAGTTTGCTTGTGAGCAGGCCAGCCCCGTTTGTGAAATCCAAACAGCACAAAAAGAGAATCAGATTTCCTAATAGAAGCAGTTCTCTTCACATAGATACGGAGAGCCCGTACCACATCCAAAGACCGCTCTTTGGGAGACAGACAGGAGAAACAAGTGCCGGAACCACAATCTCCTGGTTAAGGTTGAACGAAGAAACCACCTTAGGCAAATAACCGGGACGAGTCCTAAGAAACGCCCGGTCACGGTGAAATATCAGATGTGGGGAACTATAAGACAAGGCACCCAAATCCGACACTCTTCTAGCTGAAACAATAGCCAGCAGAAACACCACCTCAAGGGAAAGCCACTTAAGATCAGCTGAACCAAGAGATTCAAACGGAGACTCTTGTAACGCCTCCAAAACCACCAACAAGTCCCAAGGAGCCACAGGCGGGACATTGGGAGGTTGGATACGCAACACACCCTGAGAAAAGGTATGCACATCAGGTAAGGTCGCAATCTTTCTCTGAAACCACACCGACAAGGCAGATATTTGAACCTTGAGGGAGGCCAGACGCAGGCCTAAGTCCAGGCCCTGCTGAAGAAAGGCCAACAACTTGGCTATACTAAACTTGGAAGCATCATAATCGTTAGATGCGCACCAAACAAAGTAAGAATGCCAGACCCTATAGTAAATACGAGCAGAAGCTGGTTTCCGGGCCCGCAACATAGTTTGAATGACCACCTCAGAAAACCCTTTAGCCCTTAGACGGAAGCTTCAAGAGCCAAGCCGTCAGAGACAGCCGGGCTAGGTCCTGGTAGACACAGGGGCCCTGAACGAGGAGGTCTGGGTGTTGTGGAAGTAGAATTGGATGCTCTGATGATAGGCCCTGCAGGTCTGAGAACCAGTTTCGTCTGGGCCACGCTGGAGCTATGAGAAGCAGAATTCCCCTTTCTTGCTTGAACTTACGAATTACCCTGGGCAGGAGTGACACCAGAGGGAACACGTACGGCAGCCGAAACCTCCACGGCACCGCCAGCGCATCAACGAATGCTGCTTAAGGATCCCTCGTCCTTGCTCCGAAGACCGGAACCTTGTGATTGTGTCGAGACGCCATCAGATACACGTCTGGAAGGCCCCACTTTTCCACTAGGAGTTGAAACACTTCTGGATGGAGGCCCCACTCTCCGGCGTGTACGTCCTGACAACTGAGAAAGTCCGCTTCCCAATTCAGGACTCCCGGAATGAATATTGCCGATACGGCCGGTAGATGGCGTTCCGCCCAATGTAGAATCCGTGAGACTTCCTTAATTGCCAAACGGCTTTGAGTGCCGCCTTGATGATTTATGTAAGCCACTGTGGTGGCGTTGTCCGACTGTACTTGAACAGGACGGTTCTGAAGTAAATGCTGGGCCAGGTTCAACGCATTGAAGACCGCCCGCAATTCCAGAATGTTGATCGAGAGGAGAGATTCCTCCTTGGTCCACCGACCCTGAAGGGAGTGTTGCTCCAGCACCGCTCCCCAACCTCTTAGACTGGCATCTGTCGTCAACAGGACCCAGTCGGATATCCAGAAGGGACGGTCCCTGCACAATGTTGGTCCTGGAGCCACCAGTGCAGCGACAGACGGACCTCCGAAGTCAATGAGATCATGTGAGACCTGATCCAGTGAGGCAGGCCGTCCCACTTGGCTAGAATCAGCCTCTGGAGGGGGGCGAGAATGAAATTGAGCATACTCCACCATGTCGAATGCTGATACCATGAGGCCCAGAACCTGCATCGCCGAATGTATCGACAGTTGTGGACGAGAAAGGAAGCAACGAATCCTGTCCTGAAGCTTCAGGACTTTCTCCTGAGACAAGAACAACCGCTGGTTGTGAGTGTCCAATAGCGCTCCCAGGTGCACCATGCTCTGAGCAGGGACAAGGGAGGATTTCTTCCAGTTGATGAGCCACCCGTGGGCTTGTAGAAACTGGACAGTCATATCCAGATGACGTAGGAGAATTTCTGGGGAATTTGCCAGGATTAACAAGTCGTCCAGATACGGCAGTATCTTGACCCCTTGACGGCGGAGTACCACCGTCATAACTTTGGTGAAGACTCGCGGAGCCGTAGTTAAACGCCCGTAGTAGCGCCCGAAACTGGTAATGGAGGTTGCCAATCACAAACCTCAGGTATTGCTGATGTGACACTGCTGTAGAAATATGCAGGTAAGCATCCTGTATGTCCAGGGAGACCATGTAGTCCCCCGGTTCCAAGGCCAGAACTATATAGAGTGAAGGGTTTCCATACGTAACTTGGAAACTTTCACAAACCTGTTCAATGCCTTGAGGTTGAGAATGGTCCGGGAGGACCCATTCGGTTTCGGGACCAGAAACAGCGGAGAATAGTACCCCCGGCCCCTCTGAGCAAGAGGCACCTGTACTACGACTCCTGTATCCAGGAGGGTCTGTACCACCGAATGTAGAGTGTTTGCCTTTGTCTGGTCCAACGGGACGTCTGTCCGGCAAAATCGATAAGGGAGTCGGTTTTTGAAGGCTATGGCGTAACCTCGAGTGACGACTTCCCGTACCCAGGCATCTGAAGTGGTCTTCAACTATCCCTGGGTATACCCTAGAAGCCGGCCCCCCACCCTGGGATCCCCCAGGGGGAGGCCCGCCCCGTCATGCGGCAGGCTTATCGGTCTTGGAAGCTGGCTGACGGGCAGCCCAGGCTCTTTTGGGCTTCGGCTTACCAGGTTTGGAAGTGCGGGCCTGCTTGTTGTACGCCTGACCTTTTGCTTTACCTGAAGGACGAAAGGGGCGAAAGGAAGTACCTTTAGCCTTCGACACAGAAGGAGCGGTACTTGGCAGACAGGCAGTTTTGTCAGTAGCCAAGTCAGCCACTATCTTATTTAAGTCCTTCCCAAACAGAATATCTCCCTTGAAAGGGAGTACCTGCAGGGTTTTTCTAGAGTCCTGATCCACAGACCAGGATCTCAGCCACAATATCCGGCGAGCCAGGACTGATGTAGTAGAGGCCTTGGCTGCTAGGATACTGGCATCAGAAGCCGCCTCTTTAATATAGTGAGAAGCTGTGACAATATATGACAAGCATTGTCTAGCATGGTCAGAAGAGATTTCAGCATCTAACTCTAGGGCCCATGCTTCAATAGCCTCTGCAGCCCATGTTGCTGCAATAGTGGGCCTTTGTGCAGCACCCGTGAGGGTGTAAATCGCTTTCAGACAACCCTCCACACGTTTATCCATAGGCTCTTTTAGAGACGTGACAGTAGTAACAGGTAGAGCTGAGGAAACCACCATCCTAGCCACATGTGAGTCTACTGGAGGAGGCGTTACCCAATTTTTAGACAGCTCTGGCGGAGGGGATAGCGAGCCAGCATCTTCTTTTGAGGCACAAACTTCTTTCTCGGGTTTCCCCAGGGTTCCTGACATATATCCACTAGGTGGTCAGAGTGAGGTAAAACTTGTTTTACCACCTTCTGACGCTTGAACCTATCTGGTTTCTTAGGAGGGGCGGATGGCTCGGGATCATCCATAATCTTCAAAATTAACTTAATAGCCTCCAAAAGATCAGGAACATCCACATGTGAACTACCCTCCCCATCAGCAGTATCTGTGTCAGAATCTGTGGGGTCAGTGTAAGCGCCATCTTCATCAGACGAGGTATCAGTGACAAATACAGTGGTGTCCTCATCTGATCTGGCCCATGTGCAGTTGCAGATTTATTTCTTTGCGACATGCGCAGTATGCTGAAAAACCCACGAGAACTGTCCGCATTGACACTTTTAACTCAGAATACCCATAATGCTATTAGAAATTTATTGAAATATTTTCTGAACATCTCTCAAATGTTCACTGAAAACTGGCCCCTCAGCTGTAATAATTGCCGACTCCTGGTCTAAAGTGTCCATCACAGTCACATGGTACATGATGTAGTGAGCAGAGAGGCTTTGGAACACCACTCCGTGCTTTGGGCCTTATTCAATATGAGCCGCTAATGCGATGTGATTGCATTTAGGCCCAGTGTACATGTGCAGGTCCAGATCTGCGTGTGTGCGGGTCGGCAAATGCGATCGTATCACAATGATGCGAACGCCTCTGCGCCAAAACTGCAACTAAAGCTACATCAGGTCTATTGTCTATTTTCTGTATTGTAAGATCCTCATCCTCACCCTTCCTACAAATCATTATCGCATACATGTTTAAATTAAATTAAAAAAAAAAAATGTGTGATTGCTGTTTTAACATGAAGTTTCTATCATGAGCACTGTATGTCTGTTTTCCATTATATAAATGTGACTGTGAAAACACAAAAAACATCTACAGTATAAATTGATTCAACTATATATATAATTTTATAACTATGCTTTGTTTGTAGTTTTAAATTTGTCTGCTTTTTAAGGGTTAGGCATAAATCAATAGAATACCTGAGAACGAACTAATAAGAATGCATGTGCCAAGTGCTTTATCTGCTTAATATATAGAGCACAAGGGAAAAAAAATTACAAAAGTAAAACAAAAAAATAATAGGATTTTAATACCTACCGGTAAATCAATTCTCTTAGTCCGTAGAGGATGCTGGGGTCATCATAGAACCATGGGGTATAGACGGGATCTGCAGGAGACATGGGCCCTTTAAGACTTTGAAAGGGTGTGAACTGGCTCCTCCCTCTATGCCCCTCCTCTAGGCTCCAGTTATAGGAACTGTGCCCAGGGAGACGGACATTTCGAGGAAAGGATTTATTGTTAAACTAAGGTGAGATTTATACCAGCTCACACCTCAAGCATGCCGTAGAATGTGGCATTCAACAGAACACAAGCCAACGGCATGAACAACTGCAGCAATGTGCTGACAATAACGTAACACAACATGTGTGTAACCACAACTAATAACTGCAGATACATTACGCACTGGGACGGGCGCCCAGCATCCTCTACGGACAAAGAGAAAAGGATTTACCGGTAGGTATTAAAATCCTATTTTCTCATACTTCCTAGGGGATGCTGGGGTCATCATAGAACCATGGGGTTATACCAAAGCTCTAGAACGGGCGGGAGAGTGCGGATGACTCTGCAGCACCGATTGACCAAACTTAAGGTCTTCATCGGCCAAAGTGTCAAACTGGTAGAACTTTGCAAAAGTGTTTGACCCCGACCAAGTAGCTGCTGGCAAAGTTGCAATGCCGAGACCCCCTGGTGAGCCGCCCAGGATGAGCCCACCTTTCTAGTAGAATGGGCCTTCACCGATTCCGGTAACTGCAATCCAGCTGTGGAATGAGCATGCTGAATCGTGTTACAGATCCAGCGTGCAATGGTCTGCTTGTAAGCAGGACACCCAACCTTGTTGGGAGCATACAGGACAAACAGAGCCTCTGTTTTCCTAATCCGAGCCGTTCTGGTGACATAAATCTTCAAAGCTCTGACCACATCCAGAGATTTTGACTCAGCGAAGGCGTCAGTAGCCACAGGCACCACAATAGGTTGGTTCATGTGGAAAGAGGAAACCACCTTCGGTAAAAATTGTTTACGTGTCCTCAATTCAGCTCTATCTTCATGGAAGATCAAATAAGTGCTTGTGAGACAAGGCCGCTAACTCAGACACCCGCCTTGCAGATGTCAAGGCCAACAGGATGACCACTTTCCAAGTGAGGAACTTCAACTCCACCGTCCGTAAAGGTTCAAACCAATGTGATTGAAGGAACTGCAACACCACATTAAGATCCCATGGTGCCACTGGAGGCACAAACGGAGGTTGGATGTGCAACACGCCTTTCACGAAAGTCTGAACTTCTGGAAGGGAGGCCAATCGTTTCTGAAAGAAAACAGATAAGGCTGAAATCTGTACCTTAATTGAGCCCAATTTTAGGCCCGCATCCACACCTGCTTGTAGAAAATGGAGAAAACGTCCTAGCCGAAACTCTTCCGTAGGAGCCCCCTTGGATTCACACCAAGAAACATATTTTCTCCAAATACGGTGGTAATGTTTAGACGTTACCCCTTTTCTGGCCTGAATAAGTGTGGGAATGACTTCACTGGGAACACCCTTACGGGCTAGGATTTTGCACTCAACCGCCATGCCGTCAAACGTAGCCGCTGTCAAAGTCAGAAAAATGTCTCAATGCACGTTGCCATATTTGCACCGCACACTGGTCCGCGCTGCGCGTGCGTACGCTCTCCCGTGGAGGCGCATACCCGCAATAGCGTGCACTCGCAGGCGCGGTATGCGTATTTACGGTAGAGTTTATGTAGTCGTAGCGTGCGACTCATTCGTTACAAATGTTCACAATTAATGTAGTTTATAGATCATGGTCCCTTTGATAGATTCTGAAAGTTTGGTTAAAATACAATGTCCCAGAGCTGAGGAATCCCTCTTTATATCGTACGAAGGGTCTAACAGGAATCATACAGCAGTGTTTGGTACCCATCGGAAGAGTATTTAATTAGCAATATTCCGGTGTTGGTTTGGAGCGTATTAATCGCTCGTGCGAATAGTTATGGACATAAGAAGTTTATGTCCATTTCTATTATTTACACATACTCAGGTATGCGGCGGGAAACCCAGTTTCCCACCCACCTGAGCTGTTGGAAATCGTCACAGCCCACCTGTATGAATCACCCTATGACCTTTTGTTATGATACAGGGCCGAATTCCTTCGGCCAATGGACAATGGGATTGTAGGACCAGGAGATTGCATTGTGTGTGGGGCATAAATAGGCAGGCCGACCACATCCAGCTCTCACTCTTCAACGGTTCTCATTGCTGAAAATCGGGTGCTGGATGTCCAGGCGCATGCGATCGTTTCCCCTTGTGCGTAAGTTTCTCTCCGTAATCATTGTCTTTCTGTGAGCCAATTTCTCTCATCTCTCCCCGTCTCTCTCTCTCTCTCCCTCTCTCTCCTCTTTTCTCTTATATCTCCCATAGTATTATAGTATTGTATTGTATTTCATTTAGGTCAGAGTAGTATTGTCTTTTTGTATTTTAGTTCTGTGGTTAGGAAGTCTCTGTTATATTGTAGTGTATCATTTGTACTGTTATCCCCTTTTACAAGTATATTAGATATAATACAGTTAATAGGCTTTGGAACCTAAACCAGTATCTGTGTGTTTTCTATAGCGTTAAGTGTTCACTTGAGCGTCGGTGACGCTCAAGCAGCTTTGTAGTTAGTCAGGTTACACAAGGTTGCACTTACACCCTGTACTCACATTAAGGTATTCTTTGTATTTCTTTGGTATAAGGTTTAAACATTAAGGTATAGCGTTGTGAGCGTCTGCGCCGCTGGTGACCTCCTCGTGGTCTCGAGCGTAAGCTACGCCATAGCGAACCATTACTCTAGTCATAGCCAATAACGTGTCCTGTGATCCCTGGGCCGTGAGCGAACGTGACGCTTGAGCGTCTCGCCTACGGCTGAGCGATCGTTACGCAACTAGCGTACCATTACGGTACTTCTTAAGTAAACAGCGTACAGTGTTCTTAGCTTCATAAAGGGTTGTTTATACGACAAAGGAATTTAGCATTGTCAATTGGGGACTCGTCCTATCCTTCTCATATCTGCACTAGGTAGATCAGCAGACATTATCCCTCCAGCAAAGGGTGGGAGGTTGTCTCGCTGTGCTGACGGGATAAGCGTCTGCTTCGCTTAGATAAAGAGTGCTGAAGGAATCCGGGAACCGGAAGTAAGAACAAAACGCTTGTGTCTTTTAAAACTGTTTATTTCTCTTCTGTCTTGCGTATACACGCACGCATACATATATCTGCATTTTCTGTTTCATTTTCGTATATCACTATTCCTGTTTGCCAAATTTTATAGTTGATAGAAAGTGCTAAAAAGAGATTTGCTGTTATTTCATAGTAGAGGTGATAGTTAAAGTATAGAACAAACACACGGTTTGTCTGAGATACAAGGCAGTCAGTGTGGATTGCGGTAGATGATCAGGGATCATTTACATTGATAAAAATAGAAATTGTGTTACGGTGGATCTTTATATTGCGTACACGTGTCGCTAACAAAGACTAGCGTACGCAATCCAAAGGCAGACGCACGCAGCGTTCATTACGCAACGTAGCGTCCGGTTACGCTCACGTAGCTCAAGTCACGGAAAAGGTGAATTAGCGCAAAGCGATAAGTAACGCAAAGGCGATAAGTAACGCACAGCGGTAGATAACGCGACGCGGTAAATAACGCAAATCTATTTTTGGAAAAATCTGAAATTTAGTTTAACAGATCCTGCTCCTAATTGGTAACACTTTTGGCCTAAAGACAATTTCTGCGCAGAAATAGATATAGAAACAAAAGTGTACATGTGTTGAGTGAGTGTGTTTTGTATACAAAAGTTTATATAACTTTAATGTGGAACCAAAAGGAAAGCCGGGTACTCGTCAAGGGACATACGTGTAAGTGACATATACGGTGGCTAGGGAGGCATCCCTGGTTAAATAATATTTGAGCATTAGAGTATAGCGGACCATAAGGTAACAAGACCAGGAGGTCATAAGGTAACAGACCAGGAGGTCATAAGGTAACAGGTAAAATAGACAAAGAGGTCCGCTATAAAAGTCCAGTGGCACAACGCCTGGGGTGTTGGTGCAGAACCCATATAGGCCATACAAGCTCTGCTGAAGGAATCGCGGCCGGAAACATCGATTCCATTGATCTTTCAGTACATGACAAGTAGTGCTCGTGTACTGAACGATAGGACCGCACGTAATTGTGTGCAGTAGTTAGTAATCTGACCTAATACCATTAGAGTAAAGTGGTCACAAACGCTATTTGTACATTCTGACGTGATTTGTGTAATTTTTTATTTTTGGAAGGGAAGTTCGCTGGTCACTCAGGAACTATCCAACAACCGATACTTGCTGGGGAACGCGCCCCAGTAAATAAAGGTTCACAGGGGCCCTAGGTTGGGTACAGCAGCTCTGGTTACAGTGATTGCAGTACTGGCCAACGTGGGCGAGAAGTAAGTGGGGTACTTGATAAACCACCACCGCCGGCCTGCCCAAGGACATCTTGGTTTGTTTGTAAGGGTTCGCTGAAAACCTTGAGATAAAGATCCAAGGAGGAATAAGCAACGCCTGCAGATTATGGGGGCCATTTGTTCAGGTAGGGGGCGATCAACCTCGGTTCGGGTTGATTCAGAGAACCGACCAGTTGGGTCGGCACGATATGTAATGTGTGAAAAATACGGTAGTCACACAGAGGTTTTATGTGATGAATGGGAGAGAATGACTGTACAAGACAGGGACAAATTCCCAAGAATAGGTAGCTTCAGTCCAGAAGTGTTACAAAATTTAAGGAGGAGGATATGTCTCGTAAAATCAACAAAGAGACGAATTCAACATCATGATTGTTTACAGTTATGGCACCAGGAAGGTGAGATACAGAGAGGTTTGGCTCTGGCGGCAGGATCTGGGGCAGTCAGGAAGTTGATTGCCACAGCTCCTCCTCCACCATACATTGCAGGAGAGAAGTTGATTGCGGAGAGAAACGCACTGGGTTGTAAAACACAAACTCTTAGTAACCCTGTAAATGTTAATGACGTTAACCAAATAACTCATGCAAGTATTAACCCGTGCAAGATGTACCCTGTTTTGAACCTTCCTCAGGAGTGTGATCAAGAAGACGATTCAGCAACAATTTCAGCTCTCTCTCTTGCAGCCACCATAGCAGAGACCACAGTAGGCACAGCGACACCCACGAGATTAGTGAAAGCCCCTAGCGGAGGGATAGGTGAGGTCGTGTCAACGGGTAAGTACGGCACCATGCACTACACTGAAACAATTGTACCACAACAAGCAGTAGAATCTACACAGGAAGAGGCTGTTAGAATTGCTCCTGTAAGGGTAATAGCAGTTCCCAATGGAAAAACAGATGTGTCTGGAGCCACTCCCATAAGGAACATTGCCATGTACACTCCATTTTCCCGAATGGAATTAAGAACAATAGTGTCCGAATTTCCTGACCCCAGGAAGGATTTAGTTGCTAGCCAAAAATACATCAGGGATCTAGGTAACACTGTAGAACCCAACAACAAGGATTGGCAGATACTGCTAAGAGCTTGTTTACCTTCCAATGTTGACGCAACTCAATTTTTAGCTGATTGTGCATTGGATAAAGATGTACCGCTTACAGACGTGTACAACAAGGATAATGTAAAAAGGATAAATTTACAGCTAAAAGAGTATTTCCCAGCCGTTGTTAAATGGAATAAAATATTTTCCATTAAGCAAAAGGAGTCCGAAACGGCAATAGAATATTTTCACCGGGCACTATTAGAAATGGCAAAGTACACGGGTATAGAAGACATTAAGACCAACCCAAACCATCGAGAAGTAGCAGTATCTGTACTGATGGATGGTTTGAAAGAAACATTAAAAGCTAGGGTACAGACCACGCAGCCATGTTGGCGAGGTCTGTCAGTGTCCACATTGAGAGAGGCTGCTATTGATCACGACAGAAACATCACTAGGCACAGGGAATCGCAAAGTGATAAGTTGATGTCCGTAAGTATACAGGCGCTGACCACAAGGCAGCCTGCGTATGTACCACCGAATCCTGTGGGTAAGGCAAGTGTAATAACATGTTTTTCTTGTAACAGACCGGGACACTATGCACGAGAATGTAGAACAAAGAATGTACAAAGATCTTTTCAACCCCCTAGACAACAACACAACACACGACATTGGGAGCAGGGTCCACAGAGGCGGAGTTTTGAGCCACATACAGGGGAAACAAAAAGATATCCCCCGAACAGAGATTGGCATGCCTCTGGTAGTTCCCAGCTAACTCCCCCACAAGTAGTTGCTGCCAATGGGATTCAGGGAGGTCAGCATACCCAATAGGGGTATGGCCATACCTGTAATCTGCAGCCAGTTAAGTTGATTGCCAGTCTTGGAAGCGAACCAGAGATTGCAATCAATGTAGCTGGTAAAACTTTAAACTTTCTTGTAGACACAGGGGCGGCCAAGTCAGTGATAAATTCGACAGTGGGCATGAGAACCACTGGTAGGACAATTCCAGCCATGGGAGTAACAGGAGTAGTCCAGCACTACCCTGTTAGCAAACCAGCCGAGATTACAATAGGGCCTTTGCATACCAAGCATTCCTTTTTGCTGGCTGCATCTGCACCAACTAATCTCCTGGGAAGAGACTTACTATGTAAAATGGGTTGCGTCATTTATTGTACTCCTGAAGGTGTATTCTTGGACATCCCTGAGAATCACGCTCAGGAAGTACGAGACATGTTAGACTCCCCATCAAAATTAATGTCACATTCCATTATGACAAATAGGAATCCATCCCAAGTAGAAGAGATGACATCTCAGATACCAGAGTCACTTTGGACAAAAGATGGACAGGACACTGGATTAATGGCAAACGTAGCTCCAGTAGTTGTACAAGTAAAAGATGGTAGGATAGCTCCAAAAATCCCACAGTATCCTCTGAAGCCAGAGGTGGAGTTAGGAGTTTTCCCAGTAATAGAGCGCTTGCTACAACAGAGCATTCTAGTAAGAACGTCCAGCACAGCAAATAGTCCCATCTTCCCTGTTAAAAAGAGTGGGGGGAGGGGTTACAGGCTAGTGCAGGATCTAAGGGGGATTAACAAAATAGTTGAGAGTCAGTTCCCCGTAGTGCCTAATCCAGCTGTCATCCTAATGCAAATTCCTCCCACTGCCAAATTTTTCACTGTTATTGACCTCTGCTCCGCTTTCTTTTCGGTACCTCTGCACCCTGACAGCCAATATTTGTTTGCATTCACATACAGAGGAGTCCAATACACGTGGACTCGGTTACCCCAAGGTTTCATAGACAGTCCAAGTATATTTTCTCAGGCTTTGCATGATTGTTTACAGTCTTTCCAACCGGAGAGTGGATCAGTGTTGATACAGTACGTGGATGATCTACTACTGTGTTCTGATTCATTGGAGGCATCCCTGAAGGATACGAAACAGCTCCTGTTTCATCTTTCAGACACAGGTCACAAGGTTTCCAAAGACAAGTTGCAATTATGCCAAGCTAAGGTAAAATATTTGGGACACTGTCTAACACAAGGACTGAGACACCTGACCGCTGATAGAATCCAAGCCATTAGAGACATGACACTGCCACAAACCCAGCAACAGATCAGGACGTTTTTAGGAATGTGTGGGTATTGCCGTAATTGGATCCCAGGGTTTTCCATATTGGCGCTACCTCTGCAGGAAATGGTCTCTTCAAACAAACCTGATCGGATTTCGCATACAGACGAATCCGAAACAGCATTTGAGAGACTCAGTGTCTAACGCAGGCACCAGCACTAGGTATGCCAGACTATGGGAAACCCTTTGAACTATACGGAACAGAAAGTGCTGGGTGCGCAGCAGGTGTACTAACCCAAAAACACGGTGACGCCAGCAGGCCAATTGCATACTACAGCGCCCAGCTAGACACGGTAGCACGATCCCTCCCCACATGCTTGCGTAGCGTTGCGGCGATAGCATTGCTAGTGACAAAAAGCGAAGATGTCGTGCTAGGCCACAACCTCACAATCCATACACCACATGCGGTATCTGCCTTATTGAATTCTGCCCAAACCAGACACGTCTCATCAGCAAGGTTTACAAGATGGGAATTGGCATTAATGGCCCCAGTAAACATCACCATAAGGAGATGCAGTGCATTAAACCCTGCAACATTTCTCCCAGGTGTGCCTGGTCAGACACAAAGGGTGGAAGGTGAGAGTGATGGGGAAGGAGGATTTAATGCAAAGGAAGATACACATGATTGTATGGAATATTTGACCCAAAATTTTACCACAAGGCCTGACATCAGTGACAATCCACTGGAAGATGCAGAACTCACGTTCTACACGGACGGTAGTTGTCACAGACAGTCAGACTCGGGAGACTTGTGTACTGGATACGCAGTCGTAGATGACCAAGACACCATAGAAGCGGAACCGCTAGGCCCACCTCACTCAGCCCAGGTTGCTGAACTGGTCGCCCTAACCAGAGCATGTGAATTGGCTAAGGGTAAGTCTGCCAATATCTACACCGATTCCAGATACGCGTTCGGGGTAGTCCATGATTTCGGAGCCCTATGGCGGCTCAGAAATTTCATGACGGCAGCTGGTACACCGATAGCGCATGCAGCTCACATAAAAAGGCTTCTAACAGCGATACAGGAACCCGATAGAGTGGCTGTTATCAAATGTAAAGCACATACATATAGCCAAGACCCAGTATCCCTTGGTAACAGCCGAGCAGACGAAGCCGCAAAGCTTGCAGCTGCTACCCCCATACAGACAGACACCACACAACTGATGGTATTTAATACCATCAACACACAGAAGTTGTGTGAGATGCAGAATTTGTGTTCCACACAGGAAAGAGCAGTCTGGAAGGCAAAGGGATATGGCCAGGAGTCCTCAGGGCTCTGGACGGATGGACATGGTAAACCGGTGGCCCCCAGGGCATACCTTCCATGTCTGGCTGAAGCAGCTCACGGGCTGACTCATCTAGGCAAGGAGGGGATGTGCAAATTGGTAAGAGCATACTGGTGCGCCCCAGGATTCTCCTCTCATGCGAGTAAAAGAGCAATGTCATGCCTTACCTGTCTGAGAAAGAATATTGGAAAAGCAATACCTACAGAACCATCCCATATCCCACCTGCCGGCGGCCCTTTCCAGGTAATACAAATTGACTTCATTCAATTACCCCCACGTCGAAATTTGAAATATGTACTTGTTTGTATAGATGTTTTCTCGAATTGGGTCGAAGCTTTTCCCGCAGCTACAAATACCGCTATGTTTACAGCTAAGAAAATTGTGCAGGAATTTGTATGTAGATATGGTATCCCTAGAATCATTGAAAGTGATAGGGGTACCCATTTTACAGGTGATGTCTTTCAAGGAATGTGTAAGTTGATGGGAATTGATAGTAAGCTGCACACTCCGTACCGTCCACAGGCGAGTGCGAAGGTCGAAAGAGTGAACAGCACTATTAAAAATAAATTGAGTAAAGTAATGGCAGAGACAGGATTGACGTGGCCAGAAGCTTTACCCATTGTTTTGTATAGCATCAGAACCACTCCCAGGTCCCCTCTTAACCTGTCCCCTTTTGAAATTCTGTTTGGTCGACAACCGCATGTCATGATTAACCCTCAGGATGATTTGAAATGTAACAATGAAGTAACTGTAAAATACTTGATTAACATGAGTAAACAGTTGAGGAATCAAAATGATAATCTGAAGTTGGTGATTCCTGATTTACCAGATAGTAATTGTCATGACATTGAACCTGGGGATTATGTAATGATACGAAATTTTCTACGCTCAGGTTGTCTTATTGATAGATGGGAAGGACCATACCAGGTCTTATTGACTAGCACCACAGCATTGAAGGTTGCTGAGAGAGAGACTTGGGTCCATTCATCCCACTGCAAAAAGGTTGCCGATCCAGAGAAGTCCCGTGATAAGGAACAGACGGTAGAGGTTGTATCACTGGAGTGTCTGTTCCAGGAGGACTGAGGCGGCACCTGAGCCTTGAAGACCGAAAGCAGTTGTCGACTCCCTTCTCCCTTTTATTGTTTTTCTCCACTTCCCAGCCCCTCTCCCTTAAAATTTCTTTTTCCCCCTTCTCATTCTTCTCTATTTCCTCCTCAAAGATGGACTTGCCCCAAGAGACTGTGATCCGGATTTTGATGTTAACCATGATGTTGACCAGAGCAGTCTGTTCCGGCGAGAGTACCATAGAGGTCGAAAGAGGTTCTGGAATGGGTTCCGATTATGATGATGGAGGCGTAGTTTTCCAAGATCAACCAAACCAACAAGCAAAGGCGAGTATCAGAAAACGATCCGATAGAAGAAATTGTGATGGATTGTTAGCTGAAGAAAATTGTATCTGTAGGCTCTGTGATAATCTGGTTGAAGATGGATGCATAAAGAAATGCCAATCTAGTTTTAATATCCATATGGACCGGCATCCATTGAGTGACTATCACTCTCTAGTGGGTAACGTGTTAAACCAAACAGATTGTTGGGTATGCTCTCAAGTACCTCAGGGTCACAGTAAATCAGGGCTAGTACCATTTCCTTTAACGTTAGGGGAGGTACTTGAGCTAAGTGGTGGGAGACCGGTGGACCGGAGGTTTAACATCTCCAGCCCTCCTAGTTTGAAGCTCCACCAATACCATGTGGATAGGTCCCTCTTATGTTTTAACATCTCCAATCCCAGAAAACCGGGAAATTGGGAAGTGTCATGGAGCAACCTTACCATGACCTTTTCACACAGAGCAGATAGAATGCCTACAGATACAGAGCTCGTACGCCACATAACCAGTAGAGGAAAATCTTTCCGGTATCGATATACCTTAGGAAATAGGATTACTAGAGTTGGAGAGGTATCACCAGGATACTGTGCACATATCGTACAAACCGATACGTGCATTAAGCAGATGGAAGAATTAGGGTCAGGAGATTTCACCTGGAAGGTTTGTAACATGATCATGTCCTTCTCCGTCCCTTATGTTCTCCCCGATGATGCATATTTCATATGCGGGAGAAAGGCGTACAAGTGGCTTGCCCCAAACTCTGAAGGATTGTGTTATATTGGAAAAGTATTGCCTGAAGTGATGACTGTAACACATGACAAAATGAAGGACATACACCGTGGTGCCCAAGCTCCTTATACTCACACTCATTACGAGCACCGAGTTAAAAGACAACTGTCAGAAAGGTTAGAGCATCCGGCCTCTGATCTTATCCATGAATCCACCGGGATTCAGGTTCTGGTAGCGTTAGATTTCACTCGTACCGCTCGAGGTGTGATGAATTATAGATACATTTCCGCACTCGCCAATTTGTTAGATAATATCACTGAAATGTATGATGACACGTTTAGATACACTGGAAGAGAACTTCAAGCTTACAAAACAGAACTAGTTCAGCATAGGATGGTTCTTAATTATCTTACAGCAGTAACAGGCGGATATTGTGTTACATTGGCAACACAGTACGGCATAAAGTGTTGCACGTATATCACAAATAGCACCGAGGACCCGGTAGAGGTCATAGACCAAAAGATGGACGATATTCTCCAATTGAAGTGGGAATTTCGTCGAAAACACAATCTCACCCTTGCTGCTGTAGGTAATGAGCTGACTGGTTGGGTGTCATGGTTGAACCCGCGAAATTGGTTCTCCGGTTTGGGAGACTGGGCTCAAGGAGTCATAATGGATGTTGGAAAGTTTCTACTATGTATCTTGGGTGTCATTATATCGATTGGATTGATATTTAGATGCGGGCAGGCTTTAATGAGGTGCAAACAAAGTACAAAAGTGATGAGCTTGAGGAGTGAGGAAACCGTAATTAACCTGGATTTGATTTATGACCCAATGATAGAAACCAGGATGTGATGAAAATGCGATTATACGGTCCGTTTCTTTCACCTGTTTTTCTGCTTTTTCTCCAAGATACAAAGACCCCCTTGGACGAGGAAGCTGACGAGACGAGATGTATACAGACAACGGATTGACCAAAGAAGAAGATTTGACAACTTTAAATATGGACACTTGATGAACTTTGCCATGGATCCCCAGTTTCCCTAGTACTTTTAAACTCACGCTAGCCCAACATTTTTTGTAAATCTGATGGCTCAGACAAAGCTATTTGCTCATGCCCAAGGAGCAATACAGCGCAAAGAAGACGACTCTCAACAGATACCGAACACAACTTCGACGACAGATGTACATTTCCCTGACATAGAATATCATTGCATTTTCCATAAGTGTTCTTTATCTTCATCTCTACAACCCTCAGGTAATGACACACATAGACGATAGGGAATACAGGCACAGATATCAGCAACCACATACCTCCCCCATTCATGTATCATCAACTAAAATGTGCTCCCCATTTTGTTCAAAATCCGAAAAGAGCTCGGTAAAGTTTGACAGCCCATCCACAGACCTGTACCACAGGATAAGAAGGAATTCAAATGTATACTTCGCAATACCTCGAAGCTTGATTTACAACACGTACGGCACGATGATACATGACCCCCCAAACATGGATTCATACACACATGCTTCTGCTATCTCACTAGGTCATACCCTCTTCACACCTTCTCCTCTCTCCTCCCTTACCCAACCATGGAAATCAATTAACCCCTGACTTGCATTTTTCTCCTTAAATGTTTTGTGGCAGTTATTATTGACTGCCAAAGGGTGGACTGTCAAAGTCAGAAAAATGTCTCAATGCACGCTGCGCGTGCGTACGCTCTCCCGTGGAGGCGCATACCCGCAATAGCGTGCACTCGCAGGCGCGGTATGCGTATTTACGGTAGAGTTTATGTAGTCGTAGCGTGCGACTCATTCGTTACAAATGTTCACAATTAATGTAGTTTATAGATCATGGTCCCTTTGATAGATTCTGAAAGTTTGGTTAAAATACAATGTCCCAGAGCTGAGGAATCCCTCTTTATATCGTACGAAGGGTCTAACAGGAATCATACAGCAGTGTTTGGTACCCATCGGAAGAGTATTTAATTAGCAATATTCCGGTGTTGGTTTGGAGCGTATTAATCGCTCGTGCGAATAGTTATGGACATAAGAAGTTTATGTCCATTTCTATTATTTACACATACTCAGGTATGCGGCGGGAAACCCAGTTTCCCACCCACCTGAGCTGTTGGAAATCGTCACAGCCCACCTGTATGAATCACCCTATGACCTTTTGTTATGATACAGGGCCGAATTCCTTCGGCCAATGGACAATGGGATTGTAGGACCAGGAGATTGCATTGTGTGTGGGGCATAAATAGGCAGGCCGACCACATCCAGCTCTCACTCTTCAACGGTTCTCATTGCTGAAAATCGGGTGCTGGATGTCCAGGCGCATGCGATCGTTTCCCCTTGTGCGTAAGTTTCTCTCCGTAATCATTGTCTTTCTGTGAGCCAATTTCTCTCATCTCTCCCCGTCTCTCTCTCTCTCTCCCTCTCTCTCCTCTTTTCTCTTATATCTCCCATAGTATTATAGTATTGTATTGTATTTCATTTAGGTCAGAGTAGTATTGTCTTTTTGTATTTTAGTTCTGTGGTTAGGAAGTCTCTGTTATATTGTAGTGTATCATTTGTACTGTTATCCCCTTTTACAAGTATATTAGATATAATACAGTTAATAGGCTTTGGAACCTAAACCAGTATCTGTGTGTTTTCTATAGCGTTAAGTGTTCACTTGAGCGTCGGTGACGCTCAAGCAGCTTTGTAGTTAGTCAGGTTACACAAGGTTGCACTTACACCCTGTACTCACATTAAGGTATTCTTTGTATTTCTTTGGTATAAGGTTTAAACATTAAGGTATAGCGTTGTGAGCGTCTGCGCCGCTGGTGACCTCCTCGTGGTCTCGAGCGTAAGCTACGCCATAGCGAACCATTACTCTAGTCATAGCCAATAACGTGTCCTGTGATCCCTGGGCCGTGAGCGAACGTGACGCTTGAGCGTCTCGCCTACGGCTGAGCGATCGTTACGCAACTAGCGTACCATTACGGTACTTCTTAAGTAAACAGCGTACAGTGTTCTTAGCTTCATAAAGGGTTGTTTATACGACAAAGGAATTTAGCATTGTCACCGCGGTAAGTCCTGATACACGCACGGCCCCTGTTGTAACAGGTCCTCGCGCAGAGGAAGAGGCCAGGGATCTCCTATGAGTAATTCCTGAAGATCTGGATACCAAGCCCTCCTTGGCCAGTCTGGGACAATGAGGATCGCCCGGATCTTTGTTCTTCTTATGATCTTTAGAACTTTTGGAATGAGAGGAAGTGGAGGGAATACATATATCGACTGAAACACCTACGGTGTCACCAGTGCATCCACAGCAATTGCTTGATGGCCCCTTGACCTGGAACAATATCTCTGAAGCTTCTTGTTGAGACGAGATGCCATCATGTCTACATGAGGAACTCCCCAACGACTTGTCACCTCTGCAAAGACTTCTTGGTGGAGGCTCCACTCTCCTGGATGGAGATCGTGTCTGCTGAGGAAGTAAGCTTCCCAGTTGTCCACTTCTGGAATGAAGATCGCTGACAGAGCACTTGTATGCTTTTCCGCCCAGCGGAAAATCCTTGTGGCTTCTGCCATTGCAGCTCTGCTTTTTGTTCCACCCTGACGGGTTATGTGCGCTACTGCTGTTACATTGTCTGACTGGATCAGTACAGGCAGATCTCCAGACTGGAGATCACTGCTCGGAGAGACTCCATCTTGAATTTGAATTTCATTAGGTAGAAATTTAAGGATTTCAGGTTTAGGATTGGTCTGACCGAGCCGTTCGGCTTCGGGACCACAAACAGGCTCGAATAAAAACCTTCTCCCTGTTGTGACTGGGGAACACTGACGATAACTTGATTTTGACACAACTTTTGTATTGCGTCGCAAACTACCTCCCTGTCCGGAAGAGAAGCTGGTAAGACCGATTTGAAAAAACGGCGAGGGGGAACGTCTTGAAACTCCAGCTTGTACCCTTGGGATACTATTTGTAAAACCCATGGGTCTAGGTCCGAACGAACCCAAAACTGACTGAAGAGTTTGAGACGTGCCCCCACCGGTGCGGACTCCCGCATAGGAGCCCCAATGTCATGCGATGGAATTGGCAGAAGCCTGGGAGGACTTCTGCTCCTGGGAGCCTGACAAGGCTGTTGATCGTTTACCTCTTCCCCTTCCTCTAGTAGCAAGGAAGGAAGAACCTCAGCCCTTTCTGTATTTATTGGGCCGAAAGGACAGCATCTGATAGTGATGCGTTTTCTTTTGTTGTGGAGGAACATAAGGCAAAAAGGATGACTTACCCGCGGTAGCTGTAGATACCAAATCATCAAGGCCGTCACCAAATAAGGCCTTACCTTTATATGGTAGAGACTCCATACTTTTCTTGGAATCAGCATCAGCATTCCATTGGTGAATCCACAATGCTCGTCTAGCTGAGACTGCCATGGCATTGGCTTTTGATCCCAAAAGACCAATATTTCTCACAGCTTCCTTAAGGTATGCTGCAGCGTCCTTGATGTAACCCAGCGTTAAGAGGATGCTATCCCTATATAGGGTATCTATTTCAGACAAGTTGTCTGCCCACTTTTTGATAGCACTACTTACCCACGCAGACGCAATGACAGGTCTGAGTAGTGTACCTGTGGTCGCATAAATGGACTTTAACGTAGTTTCTTGTTTACGATCTGCAGGATCCTTAAGGGCCGCCGTGTCAGGTGACGGGAGAGCCACCTTTTTAGACAAACATGACAGGGCCTTGTCCACAGTGGGGGGTGACTCACACTTTTCCCTATCCGCCGAGGGAAACGGATAAGTTACCTTTATTCTTTTGGGAATCTGGAACTTTTTGTCAGGACCTTCCCAGACTTTTTCAAATAGCGTGTTCAGTTCATGAGAGGGAGGAAACGTCACCTCAGGTTTCCTTTCCTTATACATACAGACCCTTTTATCAGGGACAGCCGGGTCCTCAGTGTTCTGTAGTACCTCATTAACCGCCACAATCATGTACTGAATGCTCTTTGCCAATTTTGGATCTAATCTGGAATCGCTATAGTCGACAGTGGAATCAGAGTCTGTGTCGGTATCAGTGTCTGCCAACTGGGTCAGTGTACGTTTCTGCGACCCTGAGGGGACCTGACTTTGCAATAACATATCTTCTACAGATTTCTTCCATGCATGGGTCTGAGACTCAGACTTATCTAGCCTCTTACTAATAAGAGCCACATTAGCATTCAAGGCGTTCAACACATTTACCCAATCCGGTGTCAGCGGTGCCGACAGGGTCACCACCGCAACCGTTTGTGCCCCTAATACAGCCTCCTCCTGGGAAGAGCTTTCAGCCTCAGACATGTCGACACACGTGCACCAAACACCCACAGACACACCGGGCATATAGGGGACAGACCCACAGTAAAGTCTGTCAGAGAGACACAGAGGGGATTTGCCAGCTCACAACCCAGCGCTAAATCAATTGGTCTGAAATCACCAAGAATTTTCCTCAGACCTAAAAGCGCTTTTACAATCACATATATATTGCACCAATTGACCTGCCTCCCCCCCGTTTTGTACCCCTGGTACTTGTCAGTGTGAGGAGGACCAGCGTCTCTGCAGCCTGCGGAGAGGAAATGGCGCCGTGAGCTGTGAGGAAGAAGCTCCGCCCCCTTAATGGCGCGCTTCTGTACCACTTTTTCTGATATTTATACTGGCGGTGGTTAGGACAGTGCCGTGGCACTAATGTCCCCTCTTGCCAGTGGAATAATGAGGATGATTTTAGCAGCCCAGGGCGCCCCTCCTCCTCCCCCCTGCACCCTGTAGTGCTGTGTGTGGGAGCTCGGCGCGCAGAAAATGCCGTCAGTGAAGCTGAAGTCTTCTTTTCTTCGGTTACTCGCCTGTCTTCTGACTTCTGGCTCTGAAAGGGGGTGACGGCCGGCTGCGGGAGTGAGCATCTAGGCGTACCCAGCGATCAGCACCCTCAGGAGCTAATGGTGTCCTGTAACCAGAAGCAGAGCCCTTGATCTCACTGGAAGTGGGTCATACTTCTCTCCCCTAAGTCCCACGAAGCAGGGAGACTGTTGCCAGCAGCCTCCCTGAACATAAAAAAACCCAACAAAAAAATATTTTTTAGAGAAACTCAGTAGAGCTCCCTGAAGTGCGTCCAGTCTCCCTGGGCACAATTCTAAAACTGGAGTCTGAAGGAGGGGCATAGAGGGAGGAGCCAGTTCACACCCTTTCAAAGTCTTAAAGTGCCCATGTCTCCTGCGGATCCCGTCTATACCCCATGGTTCTATGATGACCCCAGCATCCTCTAGGACGTATGAGAAAAATCAAATACATTTCAGTAAGTAAACATTTTATTTGTACATATGCCAACAAAACACGAGGATTGTGTGCATAGCTCAGATAAAAATGCTACTACAAAGTTCAGCGAACAGCATAAAGCATTAGGGGAGATCAGCCAAGTCTCTCTATAACCGAAAAAAAATCATCACTATTGTTTGGTTGTGTATTGTTTCATAGCCGAGTTATTACAGCTGGAATTTGTAAGCAAAGAGCAGATCTGTTGTGTCTACTGACTTGTTTCATCTGTGTCCATAAAATAGGTAAATAAAATATGTCTTTTGTTACCTCTAATCTTTATCTTAGCTAAAGACCAACATACATTTTAAATGGAATGTGACAGATTTAATTATACAAGCAGCACTAGAGAAATGTAAAATAAAAATGTACCACAACAACACAATGGGGAGAGAGGTCCTGCCATTTCCCAGACCTGCTTCAATTGTCCTGAAACCAGAGGGTCCCATGATTGTGGACAGCTTGGGTCCTGAAAATTTGTACACTACGGTTTTATTGGGGAAAGGCTTTCCCCAATATGGTTGTCAGGAGGCAACAGAAATAATTGGACAGATGACAAATAATATTATTGTGTTTTCCGTATTTAGTAAAAGATGTCTGGACTTTGGGGGTAATTCAGATCTGATCCTAGATGTGCTAAATTTAGCACATCTACGATCAGTTTCTCAGACATGCGGGGGGACGCCCTTCACAGGGCTAGTCCACCCCGCATATCTGGCCAACCCCGCAAGAGTGCAAAAGCATCGCACAGCGGCAATGCTTTTGCACCCGCGAGTAGCACCTTGCCAGCACAGCTCCTGCGCACTGGCAGGGGGCTACCCGCCGTGTTCTGGGTCGCAATGGCTGTGTGACATCACGCAGCTGCCGCGGGCCACCCCTGCAGCGGCCCACACACTTGCGTTGTCCAGACCGCACCCCGCCAACGGCACTCCAATGCCGTTGGCACACCCCCTCCCACCCCACAACCGCCTCTGCCTGTCAATAAGGCAGAGGCGATCGCAGCTCTGAGATGCTGTTAGCATCTCACTGAGCTCCCGGGGTGCACACACGCAAGGCATCCACTGCGTGTGCGCACTCCAGCAACGGCTTCAGACTGCCGCGATACAGTCTGAATTAGGCCCTTTGTCTGCTCCAAGTCCCTAGCCTGCTACAGTCCTGCTCTTACCTGGCTAATCTGGCAAACTCTGATCATGCCCAAAACCTAACCCAGACCCTATCCTGTGCTATGCATAGTAATATTTACAATGTATGCAGGGTGTACAGTGCACATGAGCTCCTGGGTCCAGTGGGCCACCTCACTGCGCCACCTCATCTCATAGGCGTTTAGCTAGATTTACACCTTATCCTGAGTCGTCTGTATGCCAAGGGATGCATATTTTTTGCATCTAGTATGGGGTAGATGTAAATTCCAATAATAGTTATCATGGACAAATATGTGGGCGGTGCGATGTGTATGCATTAAGGCGCATGTAAGTCGCATTAGCATTCCGTGAGCAATCCATCCGCATTCCCACTGTGGCCGAACTCGGACGTGTGTAAATCAGAATCGCGCACATTATGTCCAATTTTACATTTAAAGCATGGAATAAGTCATTGCAATTATGTCAGGATAAATTAGGCCACATTCATACATGGGAATCACCGGCTGCTGGCAAGCAGGTCCCCACTCCTCTGCATCACCATCTTCCAAGTGACATATACGGAAAGATGGCACCGCTCAGTGAAAGCAATAACTTTGGCACTGTGCCACAGCCTTTGTATCTTGAACCCATGTGCCATCTTCTTGAATATCACTGGGTTGATGGTGCTGCAGAGGGGGTGCGGACCTTTTGACCTAATGCATATTAATGGTCGACCTATTGACTGTAGACCTTTTTAGTGTAGATCTATACACTGGCTACCCTGCAGAGGAGGGGGGTACCCGCATGCCAGTATAAGGTAGGATGTGGAGGGGCTGCTGCTCAGAGGAGTGGGTTTTCAGTTATTAATACGCCCTGGATATAGATAAATCTTATATACTGTAATATTTGGTTGGGTTCTTTCTATTTTTAAAGACAGTGTTTCTACGCTTTGTATCTAATAAGGCTCACAATCTCATAAAGGCCTTTCTTGAGACTATTTTGGAACCATCAACCTCACTGATTGACATACATGTCTTTTTACTATTTTGCAAATTAGGGCCAGTATTAAAATGTAAATGTAGAGTCCAATAGGGATTCACACCGCTTTTTTCACATGATCTCCAAGCCCCACCCATACACACACAGTGAATGGGAAACGGGTCGCACCAACCCAGCTCCCGTTCACACCGCACAGCAAGCTGGGTTGAACACAAATTTTTCTCTTGGCACCTTCAGACCGCACATGAACACGGGTTATGCGCGCTCATGTGCCAATACCCCATGTTCATAGCTGGCAGTCTGAAAGGGGTGTTACACTGATCTTGACTCTGAGCTGTATGTATAAATGTGCCGCATCTAGCAAGCTTCAGCAAACTTTGCACGCACTGACGCAAATATATGCAGCTTCGTGTGTATCCAGGTGATATCCGAGGATCTCAAACCTTTCAGTGAAACGGGTATTTTTAGATAGCAACCAGGCGTACACCAAAAAAGAATCATCTCATTGGCGTTTAGCTAGATTTACACCTTATCCTGAGTCGTCTGTATGCCAAGGGATGCATATTTTTTGCACCTAGCATGGGGTAGATGTAAATGCCAATAATAGTTATTATGGGCAAATATGTGGGTGGTGCGATGTGTATGCATTAAGGCGCATGTAAGTCGCATTAGCATTCCGTGAGCAATCCATCCGCATTCCCACTGTGGCCAAACTCAGACATGTGTGTAAATCAGAATCGCGCACATTATGTCCAATTTTACATTTAAAGCATGGAATAAGTCATTGCAATAATGTCAGGATAAATTAGGCCTCATTCATGGGAATCACCGACTGAGGATATTTAATAAACTAAAATGCAGTAAGTTGTAAAAACCACAGTTGCTGAATTGCGCTACAGCTGAGAGCAGATCTGGAGTATTACAGAGAAAGCAGCAGGCTTTCCTTCTTCCAATTCTGACATACTTATTTAATTTAGACAATTACCAGACACTATAGGGTGCAGCAACATGTTCACTTATTAAATGAAATCTGGCTGAGAAGCATGGCAATACATTTAAAAAAAAAAATCCCTACTAATTAAATTACCTTATTAATCAGTGTTAGCGATCAAACAATCTGGTGGAGGCTGCTACGTGTACTGTACTGTAAATTGGAATTACTGTTAGAAATGTGAAGCTTATCGTATACTAGTGTATTATGCATCACTACATGGCATATTTCAAGAACATTACATTTTTGCTCTATTGACTGTGAAGCAAGTGAAATATTTTGTTTATCATTGACTATTTAAAGAGAACCCAGTCGCCTGACAAACCTTTCACAAAATGTCTTATTGTTCTGGCTGAAAATAAATACACAAATAAAATCTGAGAATTCTGCTTGGTTGCAGAATGTATTTTATAGAAAGAAACATTTTAAAGATGTTTCCCAAATTAACTTATTTCCTTGCAATAGATTTACTCTACTGTGCACACACCTTCTTAAAGCGCATTAACCCAAGTGTACAAACCAGCCAACTTTCTCAACTTTAGCAAGAGGAAGAAGAGCACAGTGTTTGCAAATTCTGTACACAAGTCACTGGAAGTGGACTGGCTGCGATAGGAACAGCTGAGAATTTGGAAAACATACGTACTATGTCAGTTGCAGATACACAACTGCCCTTAGCTGTAGTGTGAGTTAGAATGTGTCTGCACTCTACAACATGGGGCCGGACGTAATGGATTGTGAGATGGCCGAAGCTCTGAAATTCCAGCCGAACTTGTACGTTTTTTCAAAGTAGTAAACGTTTACAAGGCAAAACCAGGTTGGTTTTGCCTTGTAAACGTTTGCTGCTTTAAAAAAATGTACGAGTTCGGCAGGAGTCTCGGTGCTCCGGCCGTCTCGCAACCCATTACATCCGGTCCCATGGTGTCCAACATAAGGTAAATTACAAATATAGTTATCTGTGACCCAAAGAGCACTGCGTGGAGTGCAGTGATGTCATCATTAGTGATGCTAGGAGTAAAAGAGAGCCATCGCCAGAGGCCAAACACAATGAGCCAAATGTAATAAGTCTGCAAGGATGCAGAAAGCGACAATATTTTCGTGATTGAACCGCGAGATTGAAACCAACTTGGTTTTGGCTTAAAAAATTAGCATCTTAAATCTTGCAATTAAAACGCCAAAATATCTGCTCCTTCGGCAACCCATATTCCATTACATTTGGACCGAGGAGTGGGAGGGTGGAAGTAGGCTGCTAGGTAACAGAAGTGTAAGATAATGCAAGAGGTGAAGAAAAACTTTGGACATAAATTGATACTAAGGGGTATATTTAATAAGGTGCAGGCTAATAGAAGTGAAGATGTTGCCCATAGCGACCAATTGCATTATACTTATTATTTATCTAGCACCTTCTAGAAGATATCTAGATTCTGATTGGTTGCTATGGGCGACATCTCTCTAAAAAAACAGCATTTTAGTAAATATATCTCTAATAGTGAGCTACGGTTAAACAAGGAATAGGAAATGGATGATGAAGAATAACAAAAATTAGGATAAAAGACTGAGAGGAAAGAACAGATTCCCCATATAACAGATTGTCCTTACGCTTGGACATTTTTGTGAACATTTTTGTCCTAAAGCTTCACATAAAATCACAGTTTTGCCTGCAACAACCAATTTGACCTACATTTTACTACAGTACAGATGGGTCCACATTTATCTTGACCTTTAATAGGATTAACTGAGACTGGCCAATCGGACTTAATCCCCTGCTGTATTGTTCTCTGTATTGTATTGCAGCTGAGAACAATAGATGAAGGGTTTATGCTAATAAATCATGCTGTGCCAAGGCGCAGAAAACTAGTCAAGATAACCAAGGACCCATCTGTACATCATTATTATTGTTATGTTTACTATGCTATATATTAACAGCATCCCATATGCTCGCACACCCCCTCCCCCCTCCCCAGATTCTTTTACCATCTGTTTTACTTTAATTAATTTCTGATTCCTCCCTGGTATACCTACACTTATTTTTCTCTCTTCATTTTCAGTTTAATTTTACATGATCTTTAGTTTCCTTTCACATGCTTAACTGTAATCTTCCATTAGTACTAATTTGTGAGAACACTTTATTCTTTATACAATGGCAGTCTAAACCCCCCCCCCCCCAAATCATCTTCAACAACTTTTCTGCTGACCTCTGGCTTCGGCACAAAGGACTCAACGCAAACCTCTCTGGCAAAAAATGGACACATATACTGTATTCATTGTCACCTAGTAACTAATGTCTGTGACCAGTAAGGAAGTTTGTTACAGGCAAATCATTTCCACTAGGCACTGTACATTAAAAGATGGCAGCATCACATAACCCTGGGTTTAGACCAAGAGAAATGGAGGATTCCCTCCAAAAAAGAAATGCATGCAGCAACCTCCTGGGCTCCGGTTAGGGGACATATCATGTTAGGGACATTTTATAGTAGTAAGTAGAGCAGCTTTAAGCTTCATACTGCATTATGATGGTAGAAAAAAAAAGAATGGTTAAATGTAATATTGTATTCCACGAATTGCAACATGCACTTTAATAAAAGCTTACACAGTTTAATGAACATTTGTTAACAGAAGCTTACATTAACAAGAACAAAAAATGTAACATAAGCAATGAGTCACAGTATGAAACATACAAATGGAACAGACATAAAACACAAACCATATATACTGTAGGAATGATAAACACTGCTCTCAGACAGATGGATCTTTTCACCATTTCAAGGAAATTTTCTGCCATGATGTAGCCAACTCAAAGTCCTCTGATACTCTGCATGCATGGAGAGTGCAGTCATTTAATACACTGGCACATTAAAGTACTCATGGCGAGGCTACAAAAGAAATGATGGTTCAAATGCAACATAAACCAATGGGAGATTGCTACACAGCGAGAGACTGTGCATGAAGAAAATCACTGAGGTAAATTAATGGGTGCCAGAAATGCACACTAATTCTAACATGGAGTGTTAAATTCATTATATTGATTGGTTGTTAAAAGGATTTGTTATCACAATTATTATGATTTTGTGAACACACATGCTTCCAAAACTGCTTTAACTGCGCATAGTTCTTTTTTGGGCCTCAATTGTATAGACCAGTGGTTCACAAACTCGGTCCTCAGGACCCCAAACAGTTCATGTTTTCCAGGTCACCCAGCAGGTGCACAGGTTTAGTCATTACTCACTGACACAACACCCATGATTCTGTGAAGAGATTTGGAAAACTTGCACTGTTTGGAGTCCTGAGGACATAGTTTGAGAACCTGCGGTTTACTGTAGAAGGATGAACAATACAAAGAGGGGTGGACTATTCATATAGTGGACTGATTCTTGGCTGAAATTTGTGTATGTGAGAGGCACAGTGTAAAAAGGTTGACAACACTGTGAAGAGTTCTGGATCAAGGGCAATGGTTAGTGAAGACCGAGTTTGGAAACATTGCTCTATCGTTAAAGAAAAACCATCTTGTGAATAGCAGTTGTAAAAATCTGAGTACACCCTATACCAGAGGTCCTCAAACTCGGTCCTCGGGGGCCCACACAGTGCATGTTTTGCAGGTCTCCTTACAGAATCGCAAGTGAAATAATTAGCTCCACCTGTGGACCTTTAAAAATGTGTCAGTGAGTAATTAATACACCTTTGCACCTGCTGGGTTACCTGCAAAACATGCACTGTGTGGGCCCCTGAGGACCGAGTTTGAGGACCTCTGCCCTATACGATATGTCGTCTGATTTAGCAGATTGAACCGACATATCGGGTAAATCATCTAGTGTGTACCCACTAACTTGCTGATGCCGTCACGCCCTGTTGGGCACCGTCGCCCGCATTGTCGCTGGGTATACACATTGGGGGTAATTCTGAGTTGATCGCAGCAAGAACTTTGTTAGCAGTTGGGCAAAACCATGTGCACTGCAGGGGAGGCAGATATAACATGTGAAGAGAGTTTTAGATTTGGGTGGGCTCTTTTGTTTCTGTGCAGGGTAAATACTGGCTGCTTTATTTTTACACTGCAATTTAGATTGCAGATTGAACACACCACAACCAAATCTAATGCTGCTTTCACATCGCAAACCCTGCTTTTGAAACGGTTCTTTAAACGGGTCTGAGCAGTTAAACCCCGTTCACATTGCATGTTGTAACCAGTATATTACCATTTCATTACCGTTTTGGTACCTTTCACACTGAACCCGTTTCACCCATAGAAAACAGTGGTTGTCATTTTAAATGGACTTTTCTGGCCCACACATTATTAATAATTATTAATTATTAACTAATTATTAATAATTTGGCTAGTCGTATGATGGAACCCAGCAGCTTCAAGCATCTTTACCATGTTTTTGTAAATTACTGCATTCTTCACTGTCCCAGTGATTTGTCTACATATTTCTTCATCCCCTCTGATCCTAAGCTGCTCCCTAACCTCCTCATCACTCCAATTTGCCATTGTATAATATATTTTGTGTAATAAAACGTTTCTAAACTCACTCTCATGTGTTTTTCCTCCAGTTTCCTGCTTCTGCCTGGTGACAGCACGCATGGAGACAGCCTATCACTTTCTGTGGCTTGGAAATACCGTTTCTGAGCCTTTCACACTGCACAATGAAACGGGTCTGAACCGTGTAGGACCCTGCTTTTTAACCGTTTCAAAATACCAGTATTTTGAAAACGGTAAATTCAAGGTGGCCCTTTCACACCACAGCTAGAACCGTTTTGGAAGGCTTAAAAATCGGCAATTTACCGGGTTAAAGCTGCGGTGTGAAAGGGGTATAACTCTCTCTGCACATGTTATATCTGCCCCTCCTGCAGTGCACATCGTTTTGCCCATCTGCTAACAAATTTGATGCTGCGATCAACTCAGAATTAGGCCCATTGTGTAGTGTAGTGTGTAGAAGGCATTAGTTATAAGGGGGAGATTTAACAAATCTTCTAACAAGTGGAGGTGTTGCCCACAGCAACCACTCAGATTGTAGCTATCACTTTAGAGAATGTACTAGCTAAATATATTGTATGCTATGGGCAACACCTCCACTTTTTCTCTTTAGAAAGTTTAAAATATCTCTACGTTAATAGGTCAGAGGAGAATGGCTAAAGTGGTTCAAGCTACCATGAAGATGACATTAACTCAAATAACCAAGCAGGTATGGAGAAGAGCACGTTAAAACTTGAAGTGGGCTACAGAAGAAGACAACCACTCAGGGATCCCCTATTGTCAGCTAAGAACAGGAAACTGAGGCTACAGTGGGCACAGGCCCGCCGAGGCTGCAGTTGATGATTGGAAAAACATTGCCTGGTCTATCGAATCTCAATTTCTGCTGATGGTGAGGTAAGAATTTGGAGAAAACACAGATCCATCCATAGTTCAGGCTGGTGGTGGTGGTAATGTCTGGATTTTGTTATTGGTACACAGTAGGTCCCTTAATGACAAATATTGTTTAAATGCTTAAATGCCATATCCTACTTGATTATTGTTGCTAATCATGCGCACCCCTCTATAGGCACAGTCTACTTACTTATGGCTACTTCCAACAGGATACCAAATCATGTCACAGAATAGCCTAGTCTAAGGAAATCCATGCATATACGGGGAGCACATACGAGCTGTGTTTAATTATTAATTTCTTAATAACAGTGTAGACACAGCCCTTTATAGTTCACACCTAGTAGAAGATTCAATTAGGTGCAGGGTTTCCCCTGAAGCTAACTGAACACGTCAGTTAGCTGCAGGAACCCGGCGCACTAATCCCCAGAGGATGGACTTTTTTTTTTTTTTTTACAAATGCAGACTCTGCAGTACATGCATGGGGAAACCTACAGATTCCATCACTGTGCATGAAATTGATGGGTTACTGCATGTTAATACATTGTTTACTGCACACAAAAATGCTGGATAACTGAATAGCTCCAGCCGTGAAACTCTCAGCTTTTCCCCTCACAGGCTGACCCCACACCAAATTGTATTCTCCCCTTAGATTCAGTGTGCAATATGTCATGTCGGTAGATATTAAATTCGGATTACACTGCATCTAACCACTCTATTGTGGGCAAGAAACCTCATAATATTTCAATCTAGACATCCCAACTTACCTGTAACTTCTTCTAGTCTATGTGGAAATATGCAGAAATATGCAGAGATTCCCCCATGAACACTGCATTCCAGCAACAGAGATGAGGAAGACCAATTCAATCAGCTTCTGATAGCCCGTGTACCCACGGCATGATGATCGTTACTGTAAAGAGTAGGCTAACAGACAAAAACTATTGCTGATGACTACTAATTAATATCGCTAATTCACCGTCAGTGACTTTTCACCAAGGTTACCTTGTACTGGGCTTACAGTATGTGACACATTGTATGTGAAATACACTACACATTGTATATTACCGGCATCATCCGCACCACTAATTACATCAGTTTTACTCCCCCAATACATTTAGGAAAGGAAATATAAGCGGAAGGTACGGAATATTTCTCATACAATATTCATTACCATTAGAAACCACTACTTAGCTGTTGCCTTCAATAATGAAAACTGATGCATTTGAAATATCTTTAAAGGACAACTAGCATATTATATACCAGTAACTGATATGTTACCGCTGTGTTACTGGCATGTGCTACCATTACTGTTTTTATTTCTTTCCCACAACACATTTTCCCATGGGGCCTGGAAGTAAAGCAAAAAAAGAGCAAGTAACTGTGGGGCAGATTTATGACGCTCGGTGAAGTGATAAATTGTAAGGTGATAAAGGACCAGCCAATCAGCTCCTAACTGTCATTTTTCAAACCCAGCCTGTGATATGGTAGTTAGGATCTGATTGGCTGGTCCTTTATCACCTTCCACTTTATCACTTCACCGAGCTTAATAAATCTGCCCCTGTGCACCAAACTATCTTGCAATGCAAGGAGTACAAACATTTTTGTTATTTTTATTTTTTTGCATTGGCTGCTTTTGCATGTCGCCCACACAATTCGGTTTGGACACGGCTCTCTCAAATCTAAATCCCTCTGCACATTATAAATCTGCCCCACCTGCACTGCAGCATGGTTTTGTCAGGTGCACTGTTACATGCCCTTAACTGCTTTACTCCCAAATCAGAATCAGGCCCATGGTCTCTGCATCTGTCTTGCTTAAGACAGTAAGATATCGTGAGAACTCAAAAACTTTAAAAAGCGACACAGTGTAAGTAATAGCATCCACTAAAAGCCAGGAAATGGACGGTCCCCTGTTCCTGTTGACGTTTTTTTTTTTTAGCAGGGAGAATGAGATAATAAACACGCATATAGGGATTATCTACCCTGAGGTGACTGATATATTGGCTTCTACACACACTCCTGCAACTGTAATAAAATATATGTTTTTTTTTTAACCGTCTTTGCTTTCCTGACACTCGCTCTTCTTGTTTCAATTGTGTCTGCTTTCAGTTACGATGAGTACTGAATGTATATGTATTGTGACTACCTGTTTTATATTATTTTCTACTCTCCCCTACTGTTTGGTACAGCAGAGCACTGTGACACATTAAACAGATACAACAGTAATAATCAGGCAGTGTTTTTTCTTTTTCTGTTATTTAATTTGTGAATACAACACAGAGCTGCTCACTGGACACAGTCATACCCACTACAGAAAGACGAGTTGTAATATACTGGTAAAATGCAGGAGGAAACCAAGCTAAAAAAGTAAAAGTTGCATAAAGGCACAAACAAGACAATAAATAAAAGCCCTCCAAATGTAGAACACCATTTACACTGCAGGGGTGTTTAATAACTAAGAAAAGGTCATTGACACCAACAGTTTTTTGTTAAAGCTACACAAGACTCCCTCATTAAGCCCAAATGTTATATGATTTAATGTTAGAAAACATCTACAGGACCGTACCGCAAACATCCAGTAGAAAAATACAAAGCCGTTAGTCACAGATCCTGCTCATACATTGATTTTTCTGTGGAACGGAGAGAGAATTTATGCAAATACGTAAGTCTCTACAGAAGGCAGAAGGACTTGTGGGTAATGTTCTCTCTCTTTTTTGGAGTGGTTTATTTGCATACTATTCCCAAGGAGAGCAGCTTGGAAAGCTCAATAGCTCTTCTAATTGTGCTAGGGATTAGAGAATGTATAATTCATACAGGAATTCTACAACACTGTTGCAAAATGGAGAAACTGACAGATGGGGCATACCGATGTGAAAAGGGTAAAGTATAAGCTGAAAAGACGATTAAGAAAAGTGTGAAATAAAACGGGAGGAGGAATAGTTTGCATATAACCTCATTATAAATCAATTTGTGAGCAGGCATCACACGGAGTAATAAAATCCCACTCACCAAGTGCTGCCATGCTAATGAAGATTGCCCTCATATACCCAATCAGTTATCACATGCAGCCTGCACAGCACCCAGCTTTACACGTGCCACCAGAACACAAAAGTGCGTAGTTACCAGTTCAGGAAGGCTAAGCCCCCAGAGGTGGCCATGATCATAGCATGTCCTCTGAGTAACCTCCCCAGTCTTCATTCTGGCTCTACAAATATAAAACCACATGTTGAAAACAAGATTCTCAGAAGAAAACATTTCTCTGCTCCAACAATCCCTTGGAAAAATACATGAACAAAAAAATTAACATTGGCGACAGTGGTCATAATTGGCTGTACAATACACAGCAAAGCCTTTCCAGTCCAGATGTACATTTTCGGTTCTGTATGGATACAGAAGCTGCCTATAATTTAGGTGTTCTGACTGAGGAAGTGGGAACCACAAGAGGGGCAGACTGTTATGTGTGTTGCATAACCTCTCTTCTAGCAAGCAGGAACTTCTATAATATACTAATAAAGCACTCTGCACATCATAGAGGTGTGAGATAACTGATAATTTGTTTATGTACTCTGTAATTGGGCGCTGCAGATCCCTTGTGCAGCGCCCAATCATAAAAATAATCGTAGGCGCATACCGGAACCAATGCAAAGTCCTCAGCAACTGCGTACACATACGCAACATCAACACAATAACAAGGAACAGCAACTCCCCGAGTGAGTCTATGGTCACACAGACCGGCCGCAGCAGTAGCGACACTATTTCTCTGTGTACATGACTGCAGCTGAAGGTAGATACATGTCCTGACAAAGGCCATGCCTGCATTTTTGCCACCACTCCCCATTACATCACCCAAATGGTCCCTTCTTGTTAAGTTTTAAAAATCTCTGTGTGAGTGGCACAGCCAAGGTAGCTTGGCGTGTGCGCATTGCGAGAGCGACACATGCGCAGTCTGCCAATACTCACTCTGCGTGAGCATCAGCTTTGCGTACAAACATGATTTAGCCCTTTAGTTCACTATAAGCCCTCTCTGACATCATCATCATCATGCATTGGTTTGATGCTTGTCAATCCAGCCTTCACACTGACCACTTCCTGCACATCACTATTTCCGGGCAGTTTACGGACAACATTCTCTGAAGCATACTAATGGCATCCCTTTCATGTTATGGTCTAAATCTCATCAACCATAATCTGATACCAAACTGCTGTTTAAGCTAAAATCAGAAGACAGCTCCAGGTGTTTCTTACCATTGACCAGACTTCTTTAAAAGTTATAGACTGTACCAATGTAGTCCCTTGCAACAGACTTCACTGCCTATGTCTTTCTAGTTCTTGTTTTTGTAGTGGTTCAGTTTATGGTACTCTGCAACACATACGGGCCCTCATTCCGAGTTGTTCGCTCGTTATTTTTCCTCGCATCGGTGCGATTAGTCGCAAACTGCGCATGCGCAACGTTCGCAGTACGCCTGCGCCAAGTAAATTTGCTAAAAAGTTTGGTATTTTACTCACAGCTTAACGAGGAAATTTCTTTGTTTTGGTGATCGGAGTGTGATTGACAGGAAGTGGGTGTTTCTGGGCGGAAACTGGCAGTTTTATAGGTGTGTGGGAAAACACGCAGCCGTTTCTGGGAAAAACGCGGGAGTGTCTGGAGAAACGGGGGAGTGTCTGGGCGAACGCTGGGTGTGTTTGTGACGTCAAACCAGGAACGAAACTGACTGAACTGATCGCAGTGGCAGAGTAAGTCTCGAGCTACTCAGAAACTGCAAAGAAATTTCTATTCACAATTCTGCTAATCTTGCATTCGCAATTCTGCTATGCTAAGATTCACTCCCAGTAGGCGGCGGCTTAGCGTGTGCAAAGCTGCTAAAAGCAGCTAGCGAGCGAACAACTTGGAATGAGGGCCACAGTATGGCAAAACTGTCTTATGTCAAAGAACTTTGGACTTCACTTTCTAATAAGATAGAAAAGATTTTGGATGCCCTTTTTAAATCATAACTTATGTTATTAGGGAATAAACCACCTAGAATGGTGAATGTTGGGTATTGACAGAGTGGTATATTCAATTGAAGTCAAAAACTGCCGTCTGTCGAAAAAGATGGCAGTTTTCGACTTTTTAAGGTCGAATCCCGATTCGACCTATTCAATATTTTGATAAAATTTTTCAACAAGTCGATAAATTCGATTCGTCGAAAAGCACGTGGATTGGCGGAATAGCTGCCGATCCACGCGTTGATGTTGAAAACGGGGCCAAATACGACAGGTTTTGGCCCCCTTTTCGACCATCTCAGTCCAACATCAAAATGATGTCGGACTGAGATGCGGACCCAGAGGAAGCGAGGGGGGGGGAGCCGCAGGGAGACGGGGGGACAGCCGGCGGGCATACAGGGAGATCAGCGCTACAGTAGCGCTGCAGCTGGATGCCACTCACCCGCCCGACCTCACGGCAGCTTCCACCCGGCTCTAGCACGCTGCTGGAGCCGGGTGGAAGCTGGCGTGAGGTCGGGCGGCTGAGTGACATCCTGCTGCAGCGCTACCTCCCTGTATGCCCGCCGGCTGCCCCCCCGCGGCTCGCCCCCCTTCTCCTCCTCTGCGTCCCATCTAAATTCGACTTGAAAAAGTCGAATTTTAGATGGGCTTGAATAGGGGTTATCGGATCCATTCCGACAAATACATGTCGGAATGGATCCGACTTTAATTGAATATACCCCTAAATCTGTTTATCAGTATGGCTATGCATATCTATGAAGTGAAGAACAGAAACTCATCTCTATCCATGGTCATTAATCTCTTATATTATTTTGAACATGCTAGTAACAATTCTTCATTGAATAACGGAGTTTCATTAAAATGTTCATTACACATTTCCTGTTTCAATCTGTCATGATTTTAATATAAATAGACTATGTAATTTACCTTGTTCTCTGTGGAAACAAAATTATGATATTTGCTTGTGGTAATTGCAAATGACAGATCGGCATTGGCTTATAATGTACTTCCAAAGGGACCCCGTTTAGCACTGTCTAGGCACACGTCACATGGAAAAGGCAGTCCCCAATGTACCCTAATTCATAATTGTTGTCAGACATAAGAGAGGCTTAACCAAAAGGTATGCCAGTAAAAAAACGAAAAAAAAAAAAAAAACACGTAGAAGTTGAAATGAACAAGCAGATGGTGGTAAGATGTTATGCAGGAGGATTTGTAAGTGATGTATTTGGAGTTTTTGTGTTTCCTCTCTGTGCATTTGCAGTTGAAACTGAAATGCTGCCAAAATAGGCACAGAGTGATTTTCTGGGAGCAGTTCCAAAAATGGAATATGTGGGGTTGGGGGGGGAGATGGGGGGTTGCACCTATTTATCTATGAGGAGGATAAATAGAAGCATTTGTACAAATGTCCTGTGCTCTTTATCTAATTCTTAAATGAGTCCCAAAGTCCTGTAAACTCTATTCCCCTATTATTATTCAAAAGCAATTGACTTCAAACAATCATCACCAGCCTTTAATTTGGGAAATCACAAGCCATATTCAGTTCATTGAGTCTGCAAATCATTTTGTATAATAAAAAACAAACAAAAAAGATGGACTTTTTTCCTCTATACAAAGGTCAATCCTGAAGTTTTTCAATTGTATTATCTAAGAATATCAATAACCAATATTTTGAATATATGTTCTAACACTCTTGCTTATAGGCAAGGATCAAGTCAGAATTCTGGACGCAGATGTGTCCCAAACGTGCCTGTATTAGTAAAAGTGCAGGAACACAGTAACCAGCATCACAACAGTAACAGGTCATAGCAAACACTGGGGCAGATGTATTAACCTGGAGACGGCATAAGGAAGTGATAAACCAGTGATATGTGCAAGGTGATAAAGGCAGCAGCCAATCAGATCCTAACTGTTAATTTACATATTGGAGCTGATTGGCTGGTGCCTTTATCACCTTGCACATATCACTGGTTTATCACTTCCTTATGCCTTCTCCAGGTTAATACATCTGCCCCACTATTCGAGACAGTCACAGTAAGGGCTGTGTTTATTTACCCTGTACTTGCCCTATATTGTCTTCAACTGTAAGTCACTATTTTCCTGTTTTGATTATTTTGTTTATGTACTCTGTAATTGGGCGCTGCAGATCGCTTGTGGCGCCATACAAATAAATGCTAATAATAATAATAATAATAATAACTCTGCAGAAACAAACAAAGCAGCGCTACTTTTGGAGCACAGGATAAGAGTACACATACACCATACACACTGTATGGTAATGATCATTCTCACTGAAATTAATTTGTGCCCTATTCAGCTTCCTGTTCCTTCCATGCATTTAAGAGGTTCACAAGATAAATTTGCTTTTCCTTTTGGATATCAGGCTGTGAAAATTTGTAGTTTACATATAAGATCAAGAGTGATCATTATGGCTTAACAACTGCCTGTGAGTGTCATGGACCAATTAAGATATAAAGTCATATAAAAATATTTTCTTCCCTGAAAGGTTCCGCCTTTCTCGATTGTCTCAAAAGTTTGAGAATACCTAAGAGCATAGAACTATACAATGGGCAGAAGGCTTGTTAAATCACGGTGAACTCCCTGGACTAAAAAGAGAAAACAAGGCAAAAATTCCTCTCTCAGCCTTGAGCCCAAGGCTTATTTGTCACAAAAGGGACATCAGTCTGAAAGTGCTAATGGATGATATCTGGAGTGAAAGAAACCTGGTCACAGACAGTGGCTTTGACCTTGAGATAAATCACTAGCAACCCTGGTATCCTTGGCCTGCCAATATGGAAAGCCCTAGTAGCATACGCAAGCTAACAGGTCTCAGCTGAAAAATAAAACCATAATCCTTCTGGAGGGGCGAGAACATGAGCCTGGTTCTTGGTTACTAGATCTTTGCTCTCTGAGATTTGTGGTCTCATAGGAGTAAAGCTAGCCACACAAGGGGTACTCATCCAATAATTTAGTAACTTTTTTTAGACCAAACTGGACAAAACTAATGGAACAGCTGTAATAATCCACCAGCCACCAACATTGGCAAAACTTAATTATAATATATGTTGCCATCTCCATTTCTCCTTTGATGATCTCCATTGCCTCCTTGATGACAGCAGCTGCCACTGAATATGGGATACAGCTGACTCTGGGCCCGGTTCAGACCTGATCGCTGCTGTGCGTTTTTGCAGCAGTCTGCGATCAGATAGACGCCGCCCATAGAGAGTGAAAACCTGCCCCATGCAACTGTGCGAATGCATGTGTACGGCGTGTGAAAATTCCGGCAGACAGCGGACAACTACAATTCTGTTCGCAACACATGATTTTTCAAGTCTGTGCAGTCTGTGCGCAGCCCAATACTTACTCCTACAGTGCAATACAAACAGACTGATCAGGGCCGGAGCTGACGTCACAGACCCGCCCTGAAAACGCTTGGAAACGCCTGCGTTTTCCTGACACTGCATGAAAACGGGCAGTTACCACCCACAAACGTCCTTTTCCTGTCAATCACCTTGCGAACGCCCGTGAGATCGAAATTTTCACACCATCCTGTCGCTGTTTGGCGATGTGCCTGCGCATTGCGGTGCGCGCGTAGTCATTCGATAATTGCCCGCTGTGCGATTTTGCATAACAGTAATCAGGTCTGAATAGGGCCCTCTATTCTCAGCAGTAACCACGACACCAGAGAAGAACACTGCACTATGCAATTACTCCAAACTGATACATAACCACAGTATGAAATCACAAGACTGCTCTAGTACTAGCAGAGGAAGAAACAATAAGATTTTACTTACCGATAAATCTATTTCTCGTAGTCCGTAGTGGATGCTGGGAACTCCGTAAGGACCATGGGGAATAGCGGCTCCGCAGGAGACTGGGCACATCTAAAGAAAGCTTTAGGACTAGCTGGTGTGCACTGGCTCCTCCCCCTATGACCCTCCTCCAAGCCTCAGTTAGGATACTGTGCCCGGACGAGCGTACATAATAAGGAAGGATATTGAATCCCGGGTAAGACTCATACCAGCCACACCAATCACACCGTACAAATTGTGATCTGAACCCAGTTAACAGTATGATAACAATGAAGGAGCCTCTGAAAACATGGCTCACAACAACAATAACCCGATTTAGTTAACAATAACTATGTACAAGTATTGCAGACAATCCGCACTTGGGATGGGCGCCCAGCATCCACTACGGACTACGAGAAATAGATTTATCGGTAAGTAAAATCTTATTTTCTCTGACGTCCTAGTGGATGCTGGGAACTCCGTAAGGACCATGGGGATTATACCAAAGCTCCCAAACGGGCGGGAGAGTGCGGATGACTCTGCAGCACCGAATGAGAGAACTCCAGGTCCTCCTCAGCCAGGGTATCAAATTTGTAGAATTTAGCAAACGTGTTTGCCCCTGACCAAATAGCTGCTCGGCAAAGTTGTAAAGCAGAGACCCCTCGGGCAGCCGCCCAAGATGAGCCCACTTTCCTTGTGGAATGGGCTTTTACAGATTTTGGCTGTGGCAGGCCTGCCACAGAATGTGCAAGCTGAATTGTACTACAAATCCAACGAGCAATAGTCTGCTTAGAAGCAGGAGCACCCAGCTTGTTGGGTGCATACAGGATAAACAGCGAGTCAGATTTTCTGACTCCAGCCGTCCTGGAAACATATATTTTCAGGGCCCTGACAACGTCAAGTAACTTGGAGTCCTCCAAGTCCCTAGTAGCCGCAGGCACCACAACAGGTTGGTTCATGTGAAAAGCAGAAACCACCTTAGGGAGAAATTGAGGACGAGTCCTTAATTCTGCCCTGTCAGAATGAAAAATTAAGTAAGGGCTTTTATATGATAAAAGCCGCCAATTCTGACACACGCCTGGTTGAAGCCAGGGCTAACAGCATCGTCACCTTCCATGTGAGATGATATTTTAAGTCCACAGTGGTGAGTGGTTCAACCAATGTGACTTAAGGAACCTCAAAACAACATTGAGATCCCAAGGTGCCACTGGAGGCACAAAAGGAGGTTGTATATGCAGTACCCCTTTTACAAATGTCTGAACTTCAGGTACTGAAGCCAGTTCTTTCTGGAAGAAAATCGACAGGGCCGAAATTTGAACCTTAATGGACCCTAATTTTAGGCCGATAGACAGTCCTGTCTGCAGGAAATGGAGGAAACGACCTAGTTGAAATTCCTCTGTAGGGGCCTTCTTGGCCTCACATCACGCAACATATTTTCGCCAAATGCGGTGATAATGTTTTGCGCTTACATCCTTCCTGGCTTTGACCAGGGTAGGGATGACTTCATCTGGAATGCCTTTTTCCTTCAGGATCCGGCGTTCAACCGCCATGCCGTCAAACGCAGCCGCGGTAAGTCTTGGAACAGACAAGGCCCCTGCTGGAGCAGGTCCTTTCTTAGAGGTAGAGGCCACGGGTCTTCCGTGAGCATCTCTTGAAGTTCCGGGTACCAAGTCCTTCTTGGCCAATCCGGAACCACGAGTATCGTTCTTACTCCTCTCCTTCTTATGATTCTCAGTACTTTTGGTATGAGAGGCAGAGGAGGGAACACATACACTGACTGGTACACCCACGGTGTCACCAGAGCGTCCACCGCTATTGCCTGAGGGTCCCTTGACCTTGCGCAATATCTGTCCAGTTTCTTGTTAAGACGGGACGCCATCATGTCCACCTTTGGTTTTTCCCAACGGTTTACAATCAGTTGGAAGACTTCTGGGTGAAGTCCCCACTCCCCCGGGTGGAGGTCGTGTCTGCTGAGGAAGTCTGCTTCCCAGTTGTCCACTCCCGGAATGAACACTGCTGACATTGCTATCACATGATTTTCCGCCCAGCAGAGAATCCTTGCAGCTTCTGCCATTGCCCTCCTGCTTCTTGTGCCGCCCTGTCTGTTTACGTGGGCGACAGCCGTGATGTTGTCCGACTGGATCAATACCGGTTGACCCTGAAGCAGAGGTTTTGCTTGACTTAGGGCATTGTAAATGGCCCTTAGTTCCAGGATATTTTTGTCTCCAGGCTTGACCATAAGCCCTGGATATTTTTTCCCTGTGTGACTGCTCCCCAGCCTCGCAGGCTGGCATCCGTGGTCACCAGGACCCAGTCCTGAATGCCGAATCTGCGGCCCTCTAGAAGATGAGCACTCTGCAACCACCACAGGAGGGACACCCTTGTCCTTGGTGACAGGGTTATCCGCTGATGCATCTGAAGATGCGACCCGGACCATTTGTCCAGTAGGTTCCACTGGAAAGTTCTTGTGTGGAATCTGCCGAATGGGATTGCTTCGTAGGAAGCCACCATTTTTACCCAGAACCCTTGTGCATTGATGCACTGAAACTTGGTTCGGTTTTAGGAGGTTCCTGACTAGCTCGGATAACTCCCTGGCTTTCTCCTCCGGGAGAAACACCTTCTTTCTGGACTGTGTCCAGGATCATCCCTAGGAACAGAAGACAAGTCGTCGGAACCAGCTGCGATTTTGGAATATTGAGAATCCACTCGTGCTGCCGCAACACTACCTGAGATAGTGCTACACCGACCTCCAACTGTTCTCTGGATCTTACCCTTATCAGGGAATCGTCCAAGTAAAGGATAACTAAAATTCCCTTCCTTCGAAGGAATATCATCATTTCGGTCATTACTTCAGTAAAGACCCGGGGTGCCGTGGACCATCCCTACGGCAGCGTCTGAACTGATAGTGACAGTTCTGTACCATAACCTGAGATACCTTTGGTGAGAAGGGTAAATTTTGACATGAAGGTAAGCATCCTTGATGTCCCGAGACATCATGTAGTCCCCTTCTTCCAGGTTTGCAATCACTGCTCTGAGTGACTCAATTTTGAATTTGAACCTCTGTATGTAAGTGTTCAAAGATTTTAGATTTTAAAATCGGTCTCACCGAGCCGTCTGGCTTCGGTACCACAATAGTGTGGAATAATACCCCGTTCCCTGTTGCAGGAGGGGTACCTTAATTATCACCTGCTGGGAATACAGCTTGTGAATGGCTTCCAAAACTGCCTCCCTGACAGCGGGAGACGTCGGTAAAACAGACTTTTTGGAAACGGCGAGGGGAATACGTCTCGAATTCCAATTTGTACCCCTGAAATATTACCTGAAGGATCCAGGGGTCTACTTGCGAGTGAGCCCACTGCGCACTGAAATTCACTGAGAACGGGCCCCCACCGTGCCTGAACTTGTAAAGCCCTAGCGTCATACTGAGGGCTTGGCAGCGGCGGAAAAGGGTTTCTGTTCCTGGGAACTGGCTGATCTCTGCAGCCATTTTCCTCTCCCTCTGTCACGAGCAGAAAAGAGGAACCCTTTTGTCCGCTTGCCAACCAGGACTGCGCCTGATAATACGGCGTCTTATTTTGAGAGGCGACCTAGGGTACATCCCCTTTTTTAAGGCAATTCCAAATGCCGTTTGGAATCCCTGACCACTTTACTGGTAGATACAAAGCACTTATACTTGATGCCAGTCTGCAAATATTCCGCTGTGCATCATGCATATATAGAAAAGCATCTTTTAATTGCTCTATAGGCAATAATATACTGTCCTTATCTAGGATATCAATATTACCAGTCAGGGAATCCGACCACGCCACCCAGCACTGCACATCCAGGCTGAGGCGATTGCTGGTCGCAGTATAACACCAGTATGTGTGTAAATACATTTTAGGATACCCTCCTGCTTTTTATCAGCAGGATCCTTAAGGGCGGCCATCTCAAGAGAGGGTAGAGCCCTTGTTCTTACAATCGTGTGAGCGCCTTATCCCCTGTAGGGGGTGTTTCCCAATGCACCCTAACCACTGGCGGGAAAAGGTATACTGCCAATAACTTTTTAGAATGATCAATTGTTATCGGAGGAAAACCCACGCATCATCACACACCTCATTTTATTTTTCAGATTCAGGAAAACTATAGGAAGTTTTTCCTCACCAAACATAATACCCCTTTTTTGGTGGTATTCATATTATCAGAAAAGTGTAAACATTTTCCATTGCCTCAATCATGCAATGTGTGGCCCTATTGGAAATCACGGTTGTCTCTTCACGTCGACACAGGAGCCAGTATCCGTGTCGGCGTCTGTATCTGAGGTAACGGGCGCTTTAGAGCCCCTGTATGAGACATCTGGACATGCACAATCTGAGTAGCCGGCTGTCTCATGTCAACCACTGTCTTTTATACAAAGCTGACACTGTCACGCAATTTCAACAGTACATCCACTCAGGTGTCGACCCCCTAGGGGGTGACAACACTATTACAGACACTCTACTCCGTCTCCACATCATTTTTCTCCTCATACATGTCGACACAAAAGTACCGACACACAGCACACACACAGGGAATGCTCTGATAGAGGACAGGACCCACTAGCCCTTTGGGGAGACAGAGGGAGAGTTTGTCAGCACACACCAGAGCGCTATATATATACAGGGATAACCTTATATAAGTGTTTTTCCCTTTATAGCTGCTGTATTGTTTATACTGCGCCTAATTTGTGCCCCCCTCTCTTTTTTAACCCCTTTCTGTAGTGTAGTGACTGCAGGGGAGAGCCAGGGAGCTTCCCTCCAACTGAGCTGTGAGGGAAAATGGCGCCAGTGTGCTGAGGAGATAGGCTCCGCCCCTTTCTCGGCGTCCTTATCATCCGTTTTTCTATATGTTTTGGCAGGGGTTAAATGCATCCATATAGCCCAGGAGTTATATGTGATGCATTTATTTTAGCCATATAAGGTTTTATCGATTTATTGCGTCTCAGGGCGCTGCCCCCCCAGCGCCCTGCACCCTCAGTGACCGGAGTGTGAAGTGTGCTGAGAGCAATGGCGCACAGCTGCGGTGCTGTGCGCTACCTTATCTGAAGACAGGATCGTCTTCTGCCGCCGATTTCACCGGACCTCTTCGCTCTTCTGGCTCTGTAAGGGGGCCGGCGGCGCGGCTCCGGGACCCATCCAGGCTGAACCTGTGATCGTCCCTCTGGAGCTAATGTCCAGTAGCCTAAGAAACCCGATCCACTCTGCACGCAGGTGAGTCCGTTTCTTCTCCCCTTAGTCCCACGATGCAGTGAGCCTGTTGCCAGCAGGTCTCACTGAAAATAATAAACCTAAACTAAAACTTTCACAAAGAGCTCAGGAGAGCCCCTAGTGTGCACCCTTCTCGTCGGGCACAGAAATCTAACTGAGGCTTGGAGGAGGGTCATAGGGGGAGGAGCCAGTGCACACCAGCTAGTCCTAAAGCTTTCTTTAGATGTGCCCAGTCTCCTGCGGAGCCGCTATTCCCCATGGTCCTTACGGAGTTCCCAGCATCCACTAGGACAACAGAGAAAATGGGGTAAATTTACTAAGATGGGAGTTCTATTTAAGATGGGATGTTGCCTATAGCAACCAATCAGATTCTACTTCACATTTATTTAGTACCTTCTAGCAGATAATACCTGGAATCTGATTGGTTGCTATGGGCAACATCCCATCTTAAATAGAACTCCCATCATAGTAAATTTACCCCAATCAGTGAAGATAAATGGTTGCCAGCAGCTGACAGCTTTAGCATTTCTACAGTGACTGGTTCATGTTATGTGTCAGTGCCTCCTGCTGTCTCTCATCAGTCCTACACCACCTGTAGCTGCACTGCACAGAAGTGCCAGTGATCAATGAGGCGGATAATGCTGCTGCCTTATAGTAGCCATGGGGTGGGCAATTAATTTCTATAAGGAGGCCACATGAAAAATCTGAACTGTGTTGGAGGGCCGTACACAACGTAGGGTACACACACACATACACATAATTATTTTTTTTTTTGTTATGTACAGGGGATATAATGTGTACCTGCCCAGGATCTCTATATTGGGGTAGGAGAACGGTCCTTTAGTCAGCAACGTTACATGCCGGCCCCGGAGAGTGATCTTGCTGTGTGCAGTTGTCACACAGCATGGTGCTGACTGAGCGGCGCGCTGTCAGGCAAGAAAGGCCGACGGGCGTATCAGGAGGCGTCTTGGGAACATGCTGGCGGTGACTGTCATGCACTGCACTGGCTCCTCCCTCTATGTCCCTCCTCCAGACCTCAGTTAAGGAAATTGTGCCCGGAAGAGCTGACAGTACAAGGAAAGGATTTTGGAATCCAGGGCAAGACTCATACCAGCCACACCAATCACACCGTATAACTCGTGATAAACTTACCCAGTTAACAGTATGAACAACAACAGAGCATCAGATAAACCTGATGCAACCATAAAATAACCCTTATTTAAGCAATAACTATATACAAGTATTGCAGAAGAAGTCCGCACTTGGGACGGGCGCCCAGCATCCACTACGGACTACGAGAAATAGATTTACCGGCAAGTAAAATCTTATTTTCTCTAACGTCCTAGTGGATGCTGGGGACTTCGTAAGGACCATGGGGATTATACCAAAGCACCCAAACGGGCGGGAGAGTGCGGATGACTCTGCGGATGATTGTGTCCTGCAGGATGCGCTGTGAGTCACTCGTCCTGTGTGCACCTCAGCCAATAGCATTTCAGTATTGGCTGAGGCACACACAGGACTGTGATTCACAGTGCGTCCTGCAGGACCCAAGCATCCATGGTGCAGGGAGCCTGTGGGCGGAGAGCCTACACGGGCCGGACAGGGATTGCCAAAGGGCCGTATGTGGCCCGCGGGCCGTACTTTGCCCAGGTCTGTAGTAGCCCATACACTTACCACAGGTATGCCTCAGGTATCAAGTGTTGGGATGTGGGTCATTTTTGTTGACATTATGCAACCTCATTGGGAATAAACAATGAACTTCATCCTAACAGCTTTAAATTATTCTTGTCTTTTACTTGTAAAGCGCTGACATATTACACAGCGTTGTACATTATGAAGATAATGATACAACTAATTTACATACAGTAACATGAAATAGAAGGTAAACATTATTTTATAACGTGGTGCTTTACGTGATCTGGCCATACTGGTATCCATCTAGCTATTCAGCACACAACTAAAAGCTTTAAACCTCATGGTATTAAAGCAGTTACATTTACATACAGGTGCAAGAGTATGCAGACCACAAAATACACGCACAACATTTGTATCCCCATTACATGCTTTCCACTCATTGCAATCTAGAAATGTATAATGTGCTTTAACACAAAACAGAAACAATGACAGACATTGCACAGAAGTAAAAAATCCAAGACTCGATAATGCTGAATTCTTTTTTAAGAAAACAATAACAAACTATAAACAGTAACTAAAGCCCAGAATGATTTCTCATGTGATCTGAAACCTTTACAAAGAACCACCCCATTCAAAAAAGCTCAAAAATAAGATTTTACTTACCGGTAAATCTATTTCTCGTAGTCCGTAGTGGATGCTGGGGACTCCGTAAGGACCATGGGGAATAGACGGGCTCCGCTGGAGACAGGGCACTTTAAGAAAGAATTAGGAATACTGGTGTGCACTGGCTCCTCCCTCTATGTCCCTCCTCCAGACCTCAGTTAAGGAAATTGTGCCCGGAAGAGCTGACAGTACAAGGAAAGGATTTTGGAATCCAGGGCAAGACTCATACCAGCCACACCAATCACACCGTATAACTCGTGATAAACTTACCCAGTTAACAGTATGAACAACAACAGAGCATCAGATAAACCTGATGCAACCATAAAATAACCCTTATTTAAGCAATAACTATATACAAGTATTGCAGAAGAAGTCCGCACTTGGGACGGGCGCCCAGCATCCACTACGGACTACGAGAAATAGATTTACCGGTAAGTAAAATCTTATTTTCTCTAACGTCCTAGTGGATGCTGGGGACTCCGTAAGGACCATGGGGATTATACCAAAGCACCCAAACGGGCGGGAGAGTGCGGATGACTCTGCAGCACCGAATGAGCAAACTCAAGGTCCTCCTCAGCCAGTGTATCAAACTTGTAGAACTTTGCAAAGGTGTTTGAACCCGACCAAGTAGCCGCTCGGCAAAGCTGTAATGCCGAGACTCCTCGGGCAGCCGCCCAAGAAGAGCCCACCTTCCTTGTGGAATGGGCTTTTACTGATTTTGGAGGCGGCAAGCCAGCCGCAGAATGAGCCTGCTGAATCGTGTTACAGATCCAGCGAGAAATAGTTTGCTTTGAAGCAGGAGCACCCAGCTTGTTGGATGCATACAGGATAAACAGCGACTCAGTTTTCCTGACTCTAGCCGTTCTGGCGACATAAACCTTCAAAGCCCTGACTACATCCAGTAACTCGGAATCCTCCAAGTCACGAGTAGCCACAGGCACCACAATAGGTTGGTTCATATGAAAAGATGACACCACTTTTGGCAGAAATTGCGGACGAGTCCGCAATTCTGCCCTATCCATATGGAAAACCAGATAGGGGCTTTTATGTGACAAAGCCGCCAATTCTGACACACGCCTCGCCGAAGCCAAGGCTAATAGCATGACCACCTTCCACGTGAGATATTTTAACTCCACGGTTTTAAGTGGCTCAAACCAGTGTGATTTCAGGAAACTCAACACCACGTTAAGATCCCAAGGTGCCACTGGAGGCACAAACGGGGGCTGAATATGCAGCCCTCCCTTTACAAACGTCTGAACTTCAGGCAGAGAAGCCAGTTCTTTTTGAAAGAAAATTGATAGGGCCGAAATCTGGACCTTAATGGACCCCAATTTTAGGCCCAAAGTCACTCCCGACTGTAGGAAGTGAAGGAAACGGCCCAGCTGGAATTCCTCTGTAGGGGCATTCCTGGCCTCACACCAAGCAACATATTTTCGCCATATACGGTGATAATGTTTAGCCGTCACGTCTTTCCTAGCCTTTATTAGCGTAGGAATAACCTCATCCGGAATCCCTTTTTCTGCTAGGATCCGGCGTTCAACCGCCATGCCGTCAAACGCAGCCGCGGTAAGTCTTGGAACAGACAGGGCCCCTGCTGCAACAGATCCTGCCTTAGAGGCAGAGGCCATGGGTCCTCTGTGAGCATTTCTTGCAGCTCTGGATACTAAGTCCTTCTTGGCCAATCCGGAACAATTAGTATTGTTCTCACTCCTCTTTTTCTTATGATTCTCAGTACCTTGGGTATGAGAGGAAGAGGAGGAAACACATAAACCGACTGGAACACCCACGGTGTCACTAGTGCGTCTACAGCTATTGCCTGAGGGTCTCTTGACCTGGCGCAATACCTCTGTAGTTTTTTGTTGAGGCGGGATGCCATCATGTCCACCTGTGGCCGCTCCCACCGACTGGCAATCTGCGCAAAGACTTCTTGATGAAGTCCCCACTCTCCCGGGTGGAGGTCGTGCCTGCTGAGGAAGTCTGCTTCCCAGTTGTCCACTCCCGGAATGAACACTGCTGACAGTGCTCTCACGTGATTCTCTGCCCAGCGAAGAATCCTGGTGGCTTCCGCCATCGCCACCCTGCTCCTTGTGCCGCCTTGGCGGTTTACATGAGCCACTGCGGTGATGTTGTCTGATTGAATCAGCACCGATTGGTCGCGAAGCAGGGTCTCCGCTTGACTTAGGGCGTTGTATATGGCCCTTAGTTCCAGGATATTGATGTGAAGGCAAGTCTCCTGACTTGACCACAGACCTTGGAAATTTCTTCCCTGTGTGACTGCCCCCCACCCTCGGAGGCTTGCATCCGTGGTCACCAGGACCCAGTCCTGAATGCCGAATCTGCGACTCTCGAGAAGGTGAGCACTCTGCAGCCACCACAGAAGAGACACCCTGGCCCTGGGGGATAGGGAGATCAGCCGATGCATCTGTAGATGTGATCCGGACCACTTGTCCAACAGATCCCATTGAAAGGTCCTCGCATGGAACCTGCCGAAGGGAATGGCCTCGTATGATGCCACCATCTTCCCCAGGACTCGCGTGCAGTGATGCACCGACACCCGTTTTGGCTTTAAGAGGTCTCTGACCAGTGTCATGAGTTCCTGAGCCTTCTCCGTCGGGAGAAAAACCTTCTTCTGGTCTGTGTCCAGAATCATGCCCAGGAAGGGCAGACGCGTCGTAGGAATCAGCTGCGACTTTGGAATATTCAGAATCCAGCCGTGCTGTTGTAACACTTCCCGAGAGCGTGCTACGCTGATCAGTAACTGCTCTCTGGACCTCGCCTTTATGAGGAGATCGTCCAAGTATGGGATAATTGTGAATCCTTGCTTTCGCAGGAGCACCATCATCTCCGTCATTACCTTGGTAAATATTCTCGGTGCCGCGGAGAGACCAAACGGCAACGTCTGGAATTGGTAATGACAACCCTGTACACGAATCTGAGGTACTCCTGATGAGGTGGATAAATGGGGACATGCAGGTAAGCATCCTTTATGTCCAGAGACACCATAAAATCCCCCTCTTCCAGGCTTGCAATGACCGCTCTGAGCGATTCCATCTTGAACTTGAACCTTTTCAGGTAAATGTTCAGGGATTTTAAATTCAAAATGGGTCTGACCGAACCGTCTGGTTTCGGTACCACAAACATTGTGGAATAGTAACCCCTTCCCTGTTGAAGGAGGGGAACCTTCACCACCACCTGCTGGAGATATAATTTGTGAATTGCCGCTAACACTATTTCCCTCTCCAAGGGGGAAGCTGGCAGGGCCGATTTGAGGTAACGGTGAGGAGGCATCACTTCGAATTCCAGCTTGTATCCCTAAGATACAATCTGTATAGCCCAGGGATCCACCCGTGAGCGAACCCACTGGTGGCTGAAATGTCGGAGACGCGCCCCCACCGATCCTGGCTCCATCTGTGGAGCCCCAGCGTCATGCGGTGGATTTAGTGGAAGCCAGGGAGGACTTCTGTTCCTGGGAACTAGCTGTATTGTGCAGCTTCTTTCCTCTACCCCTGCCTCTGGCAAGAAAGGACGCACCTCTGACTTTCTTGCCTCTTTGCGATCGAAAGGACTGCATTTGGTAATACGGTGCTTTCTTAGGTTGTGAGGGAATATATGGCAAAAAATTTGACTTCCCAGCCGTAGCTGTGGAAACTAGGTCCGAGAGACCGTCCCCAAACAATTCCTCACCCTTATAAGGTAAAACCTCCATGTGCCGTTTTGAGTCGGCATCACCTGTCCATTGCCGAGTCCACAGGACCCTTCTGGCCGAAATCGACATTGCATTTATTCTAGAGCCCAGTAGGGTAATATCTCTCTGGGCATCTCTCATATATAGGACAGCGTCTTTTATATGCCCCAGGGTCAGTAATATAGTATCCTTGTCCAAGGTATCAAGTTCCTCAGATAAAGTATCTGTCCATGCTGCGACAGCACTACACATCCAGGCCGACGCAATTGCCGGCCTTAGCAGAGTACCTGAATGTGTATAAATGGACTTCAGAATACCTTCCTGCTTTCTATCCGCAGGATCCTTTAGGGTGGCCGTATCCTGTGACGGCAGGGCTACCTTCTTAGATAAGCGTGTCAAAGCTTTGTCTACCCTAGGGGAGGATTCCCAGCGTAACCTGTCCGTTAGCGGGAAAGGATACGCCATAAGCAACCGTTTGGAAATCTGCACTTTCCTATCTGGAGATTCCCAAGCTTTTTCACATAACTCATTTAACTCATGTAAAGGGGGAAAGGTCACCTCATGCCTCTTTTCCCCAAACATATAAACCCTCTTGTCAGGGACTGGGTTTTCCTCTGAGATGTGTAAAAAATCCTTCATTGCTATAATCATGTAGCGGAAGGCTTTAGCCATTTTAGGCTGCAACTTTGCATCATCGCCATCGACACTGGAGTCAGAATCCGTGTCGATATCTGTGTCAACTATTTGGGATAGTGGACGCTTCTGAGACCCTGACGGCCCCTGCACTGTAGGGTCAGGCATGGGTTGAGACCCTGACTGTCCAAAGGCTGCAGCTTTATCCAACCTTTTATGCAAGGAATTAACATTATCATTTAAAACCTTCCACATATCCATCCAATCGGGTGTCGGCGGCGATACCACATTCATCTGTACCTGCTCTGCTTCCACATAGCCTTCCTCGTCAAACATGTCGACACAAGCGTACCGACACACCACACACACAGGGGATGCTCTATTTGAGGATAGAACCCCCACAAGGCCCTTTGGAGAGACAGAGAGAGAGTATGCCAGCACACACCCCAGCGCTATATGACCCAGGAATTACACAGTAACTTAGTGTTTACCCAGTAGCTGCTGTATACACTGATTTTGCGCTAAATTTATGTGCCCCCCCTCTCTTTTTACCCTCTTTCTACCGTGATTCTGCAAGGGAGAGCCTGGGTAGCTACCTCTCAGCGGAGCTGTGGAGAGAAAATGGCGCTGGTGAGTGCTGAGGAAGAAGCCTCGCCCCCTCAGCGGCGGGCTTCTGTCCCGCGATTTAGTGTAAAATAATGGCGGGGGCTCATGCATATATACAGTGCCCAACTGTATATATGCTTTTTTATGCCAAGAGGTACTTAATTGCTGCCCAGGGCGCCCCCCCCCCTGCGCCCTGCACCCTACAGTGACCGGAGTGTGCGGGTTTAATGTGGGAGCAATGGCGCACAGCTGCAGTGCTGTGCGCTACCTCATATGAAGACTGGAGTCTTCTGCCGCCGCTTTCGAAGTCTTCTTGCTTCTCACGCCGGCTTCTGGCTCTGCGAGGGGGACGGCGGCGCGGCTCTGGGATCGGACGACCAAGGGTGCGTTCCTGTGTTCGATCCCTCTGGAGCTAATGGTGTCCAGTAGCCTAAGAAGCACGACCTATCCACAGTGAGTAGGTCTGCTTCTCTCCCCTCAGTCCCACGTAGCAGAGAGTCTGTTGCCAGCAGATCTCTCTGAAAATAAAAAAACCTAACAAAATACTTTCTATTCAGCAAGCTCAGGAGAGCTCACTAAAGTGCACCCAGCTCGTCCGGGCACAGATTCAAACTGAGATCTGGAGGAGGGACATAGAGGGAGGAGCCAGTGCACACCAGTATTCCTAATTCTTTCTTAAAGTGCCCTGTCTCCAGCGGAGCCCGTCTATTCCCCATGGTCCTTACGGAGTCCCCAGCATCCACTAGGACGTTAGAGAAAGTAATAGTTGTTCAAAATACACTAGCAGCTGTGATATGTTTCTGCTGCTCTCTGACCTTCCCCTACCTTAGTCTTTCACTTTACCTTCTTAATAAATGAATGATAGGAAGGGAAAGCATGAACCAAAGTTTGTCTGTTGCATAGCAACCGTGCTTTGATCTCCAGTGTGACTAGAACAAATTTTCATAGCTAAATTGAGATAGATATGTACAGTATGTAGTCCTGAAAATCCCCAAATGAATTTAAGCATCTCCTATAGGTTTGTTATCACACACAAAAAACAGGAATGATAAATCACTTCTTGTAGTCTTCAGATCCATATACAAACAGAGAGATCACAAGATTACAATTATTTTAGCTACAAATACTACCATTAATCATGAGCATGGCTATATGCAAGACTAAATCAGTTATGGTCCTCTTTAAAAGTTAGTATATATGAAGGCTTACATAGTAGATAGTCTGTTTTTGCAAATATCCTATAATATAAATGAATATTGCACATACATGCACTACACATCCTGTAGTTTTGTATGTGGCATATTCACTTCCTACTGTTGTCTCAAAAATGTGAGACTTGCCCTTTGGTTCCTGCTGTGGTATGGTACTAGCTGATGCAGTATATAACAGGGTTTTATATTTTAGCTTATTAGAAAAGAGAAATTTTATTATATTGATCAAAGTGTCTATATTCTCTATTTGGTCATCTATTTGTTTAGTAGGTTAGTGGTATAGTTCTAGGTCTTAGAACAGTTAGTGTTAATTAACTATACCTGAAAAAGTCTCAAAGAAGAGAGTCTAGCGTCTAGAATTCAGCAATGAAACAGTAGAGAAGCACAATAGGTTAATATCAGTAGAATAAGAGACAAAAAGATTGAAAAGGAGCAACCTAGAGAGTTTCCAAAACACAGTAAAAAACATTACTCTGATCATATAACAAACATTATAACAAAACACAGACATACAGTAGGAGAAATCAATTCATATGGACATATTGATCAACTGAGAGAAAAACAGGACATAGTGAACGACATTGTACAAGATGGAGTTGCATGCAACACATAGATAGTACTGATGCATAGATGTGAAACAAGGCCCACAAGCTATTGAACTGCCAATACCCAAGTGTATGCGTATCTAAGGGTCACATACTGTACACTATATTAAACGAAAATTGGTTTCTTTGCTGTGTGTGATGATGACGGCCTTCATATATATATATACAAATGCTGGCCATGACAAAAACAAGATAGGTGCATCCTCCACTTGAATGTGTATAGACTAGGATACGGTAATTATAGACAAGAATAATCACCCTGATGATGAAGTCATTTTTAACTTTGAGAAGCAGTGGACAGGTGATGTTGGACACCCTTACATCAGTGGTTAGTAACATGACACAGACAAATGGCGGAGCGATATGCATGCGACAGAAACTCCATTTTCCTTACCTCCTGTAGCAGGTCAGCCTGCTCAATGGCTTTCAGAACATTTTTCTTTGAAGTTTCTTGGACTTCTCCCCCCAACAGAAATTCATCCAGAATGAAATATGCCTTCTCAAAATTAAAGATGATGTCGAGTTCACACACCTGAAAATCAAAGTCAAAGAAAATGCTGACAAACAAAGCAATAATTCTAATAACAAATGTGTGATAAAAGGAAAATTAGAATCTTGCAATAAATTTATAAGAACTAATGCAGAAAAACGTAACTGAGTGCACTTACAGGGACTTATAGTCACACACAATTTGGTTGCATTGTGTGCTTGGGGGGAAAGTGCAGATATCCGCTTATAGGGCCTAATTCAGACCTGATTGTAGATGTGATAAATTTAGCACATCTACAATCAGCTTCCCTGACATGCGGGGGGACGCCCAGCACAGGGCTAGTCCGCCCCGCATGTTAGGCCCTACCCCGCCACACAAGTGCAAAAGCATTGCATAGCGGCAATGCTTTTGTACTTGAAGAGTAGCTCCCAGCCAGCACAGCTCCTGCGCGTTGGCAGGGAGCTACTCGTCGCTGTCCAGGTCATAGCGGCTGCGTGTGACGTCACGCAGCCACCACGGATCGCCCCCTCCCCCGCACGGTCCGCGCCCCAACCGCCTCTGCCTGTCAATCAGGTAGAGGCGACTGCAGGGCTGAGACGGCCGTCGGCTGTCTGGCATGCGCCGGCACATGCGCAGTTCAGACCTGATCGGCGTCTGTGCGAAAACGCACAGCAGCGATAAGGTCTGAAATAGGCCCCCTTTTCAGGTGGCCGCATCACCCAGAAATGCCCCCTTCCCCCCAGGCTGAAATTTGCTAGCCAGTCCCTAGGAGTAGGTAACCATAAACTGATAAATTAAAATGGAAAGCCCAGGTTGGTTTTGCCATGTAAATAATTGGCGCTTTAAAAAAAACATCCAAGATCGGCCAGCATCCCACACCTCCGGCAAACTCGGACGCTATTACATATGCCCCATAATCTCCGTTGACTACAGGCTACTAACACAAAGATGGACCTGAAGGATTGCTAGGAAGCATTGCTTTTCACTTTAAACTGAAGAGCCAAATATCCTCCCCTCCCAGCAGACGCATCTGCCCTTCCAATGCTCCCCCCCTGATCTACAACACGGACATAGGGCCTAATTCAGACCTGATTGCTGCTGTGCATTTTCGCAGGCGTGACCGAACTGTTGGGGAGATGGGCCGGGGCGGCTGCGTGACGTCACACGCAGCCGCTGTGACCCTCACAGCAATGAGTAGCTCCTGCCAGCACGCAAGAGCTGCGCTGGCAAGGAGCTACTCCTAAAGTACAAAAGCATCGCCGCTGTGTGATGGTTCTGTACTTGTGCGGGGAGGTTGGGCCTGACATGTGAGGCAGACTAGCCCTGTGCTGTGCTGGGCGTCCCCCCGCATGTCTGTGTGACTGATCGTAGATATGCTAGCATATCTACGATCAGGTCTGAATTAGGCCCATAGAGCGGGGGCAGCAGTGGCAGCATTCAGCAGGACAAGCCTGATAGCAGGTATGTCATTTTCAAAATGTCATGCGTAACAGAAATGACAAGTTCTCTTTAGGCCTCATACCCAATATACATTAAAGTGAAAATGAAGACCAATGACTTCATACTGACCTACAGATGTGTCCTCATACATCTTGCCTCAATATGCCATTCAGAGCGAGATGCCTGGTGTGAGTGAGCCACCAGGTCCTGTGCAACCCTGCTAATGCTGGGCATCTATTTTTGATGAAAATGCGTCTTAGTCGCAACGTAATGTGACTATAATGCATTAGGAGACTGTGCTGATTCATTTGGTATATTACCCTTGCATATTGTGTGTGACTGAGTCTGTATATGGTGCAGAACAGATATTGTATTGGAAAAAACCTGCGGCTGCTACATTGCAGCACTTCGTGTACAGATTTAGTGACTTGGTTGCACACAGATCAAATTACTGTATTGCAAACTAGTCGCATTTCCAGCAAAAAAAGAAGCAAAAAAGTCTGCAATGAGGACCATATCTCTAGCGCAATGTATAGATGGCATAAGTCAGTGATGGGGAACCTTTGGCACTCCAGCTGTTGTTGAACTACACACCCCAGCATGTCCTGCTACCATTTTGCTATTTAGCCCTTCTAAAACTGTAGCAGGGCATGCTCGGATGTGTAGTTCAACAACAGCTGGAGTGCCAAAGGTTCCCCATCACTGGCATAAGTGGTACAGTTACAAACACTGGTAAGCTAAGCTTACAGCTGTTTGCCAAATACTGAAAGGAAGACATAACCTTTTTAGTGAGTGCTAATGTTAAATAGTGCCCTTAGTAAGACTATAATTAGACTCACGCTGCCAAAATACTTGTCCAAGAGCTCCACGTAACGGTGTATTATTTCCAAGGTGATCAATTCATTGTCCTGGTCTTCAATGGCGCAGCAGAAGTAAAGGCTGGCATATCTAAAAAGAGAAGAATCTTTAGTAGGGATGAAAATGAAATGGGATCAGCATTCAGAAATGATAACTCATCACTTGTTTATACAAACGACCAAATATGACTTGAAGTCAGGATTTACCTGCATATATCAAGTGACCGATTACATTTATAATCAGAGATTCTCACCTGATCTACCAGACATATCATATCCTCTATGTCAGTGGTTCCCAAATTGGGTGCAGTGGCACCCTGGAGAGCCACAGAGTACATGCTATGGGTTGCTGGACCAGGACCAAATAAAATTATTAATGATCCATGTGAAATGAAAAATTAGCGATGGTGGCTGCCAATCATAAAATATGTGACAAACAGAATTGCAACCCTGTCTACAGGGGGGTACACACGTAGTGATGTGTGCTTAAATTCTAAGCAATCTGACTAGATTGCTTAGAAATGAAGCACACATCTCTATCCATGTGTCTGCCCCATAGCGATAGTGATGCGCGGCCCCATGCATCGCTATCGCTCACTCTAGATTAGGCACAATCTAGTTAGATCGCTCACCGATGGGTGAAGTGAGCGCCCCCCTCCCTGCTCAGCACACATCGCACTGTGTGCTGAGTGGGGGAGAGATGTGTGCTGAGCGTTCTGTGCTAGATCGCTCAGCACACAACGGTACGTGTGTACCCCCCTTACCACCACATAATTGATCCCAAAGATGACAGGTAAGCACAATTTACTTAATTTAATACTTTTTTGCAAAATTTCTCAGCAAGAAACATTTGACCTAGGGGTGCCATGAAAAAAATGCTGATACTCTAGGGCGCAGTGAGTCAAACAGGTATGAGAACCACTGCTCTATGTGCTAGGTCAGCAGTGGCTATACTGTGGCTATCGAGCCTCATGGGGCACTTTGATCTTGTATATGTGGCTTCCAGCTTCAGGTGCTCTGGTTGTTGGTAGGGGCAGATTATTCTCCAGATAGATGCTCCTAATCTGACACTCTCTGTTTTGGTAGATGGAGGGAGTACAACCAGAGGAGGAGGAGGAGGAGGAGGAGGAGGAAGTTAGAAAAGACAAGGGGGAAGTATGGGAAAATCTGATAGCCATGTGAGAGGAATGTAGAGAGGTTTGATGGGCAAATCTGGCGGGCATGGCTCTTTTTGGTATCTAAAGACACTTATTGGCTTTTAGCATCTACTGGGTGGCCAACCCTGTGCTAACTCATGAACTAACCACTATTTTGTTTGTGCTGAACACAAACTGTTCCCAGTAGTATTACATTAACTCACATGTCTGAAAATAAGAGACCTATCGATTGGCTCTGCCGTCTGCCCACAATATTTATGAGGTAGCCTATTCATCAACCTGAAATGTGTGATATTACTAAGACAGAGTGCAATTTGCCACCTCTCATCCTCTAATAACACTAGACCCTGTTAAATAAACAGGTTCAGTTTGAATCTAGCCAACAATAATGCTGCATTCAATGTGCATTGACAAGAAGTACACTTTAAGGCAAAACTACAGGAAAATGCTAAAAGAACTTGTCTTACCGCCTTTTACAATGTAACCTTTCCAAGACTGTCAGCCTCAGTATTGCTATATAATTACTGACACTTAAAAGGAAAAATCTGCTAAAAGCTTGTCTCTGATTGAATACTCTTGGACCTGATCCATCCAGCATCTCCTCCCTTGCTAACCATTGTACTATTAAACTCAAACTGCCAGTACATTAATTTCTGAGATGCTGTCACAGAGCAGCCAGACACTGGTAGCAGTGAGGCCCGTGGGGAAGCATTTCAGGTTTCAGGAGATGGTAATTAGGAGCGTTTGCTGAGTGCTCCTACGCACATCCAAAAAGTCATCTATCCGCTTCTTTACAAAGGAAAGAAGTTGTCTGATTTTGCGGAAGTGTTATTATGTCACATTAGTGCAATTAAGACTCTTTTGAAATATGGGGAGAGCATGCATGTTCAATTTGTCCTTGGGAGGAGATGCAGATACACATGATTAAGAAAACATTTGGATAAAAACAAAATCTGGGCATGATTATGTATCCAAGTAGCCTGCCATGTTACAGTATGTCATCGCTCGTCTCCCAGACATCTTCTGTCACCACGACTACATTCAAACAAAGAAATGAAGGATGGGAGAAGGGAGGAGGGGAGGATACATTTTGAGTATCTTATCATTTTCAAAATGTATTTCTAAAGAACGCAGTGATGTACAATGACAGAAACTAGCACATCAGTTATTTTCCAATGCAGCTCAATAGCAAATCTTAACATAACACTCAAGCAAATGAGGTCCAGTCTATTCAGACCTCAATTAACGGTACTACAGCTGAAGCCACATCAGAAATATTTAGTATAAGTGATAAAAGGAGATTACGAAATTCAGTTAAAAAAAGAAAAGAAAAAAAGAAAAAAGCCAAGAAGAGAAAGAACCACCTTAAAATGGACAATATAGATGCAGTATCCAATTAGCCACGGTAATTTACAGTGGCTAATTGACTCGTCCTGGGCTATCCTATTATCCCCGATGCCAGCACTTTTCGGGGATATTGTTTCGCCTGCCTCAGCATTTTTTCTGCGTTCATTGCTCCGAAAACACACAGGTTTGAAGTCAGTGGTTCCCAAACCTTTTTGTATCAAGGCATCCTAGAGTAGAAGCATTTTTTCCACGGCAACCTTAGGCCCAAAGTTTCTTCCTGAGAAATTTAGCAAAAATTCTAAAATCATAAAATTGTAATTGTCTTACCTGTCAATCTTTGGCTGGGTACACACTTGACTCCCATCTTTAGGGTCAGTTAGGTGGTAGTAGACAGGGTTGTGTTTTTTTGTCCACATATTTTAAGACTGGCAGCCACCAACAGTGGTTTTACCTGTCACACTGACCAAAAATTAAATTATTTGATACCAGATCACAAGCCCGTGGCACACCGGCAAGTGACCTGAGGCACCTAGTTTGGGAACCACTGCTCTAAGTTATGACTGTACAACACAGGCAAATCACAAAATAGTTTAGCAAGCATTGCAGAAACAAATGCAACCCCCCAGTGTGGCAATACCCATTTAATGTATGGCTATTTACAATGATATAACTTCCAACTGTCACAATTTTAGTGGGACAGTCCCGCTGTCCCACACGGCCTACAGTGTCCCGTGGGTGGTTGGAAGAGACGCTGTCACTGCTCCTGCTTTACTTTGCCCTGCTATGCAGACTGAGCAGCAGTGCCGGTGAAGCTACATGCATGCGGCATCCATTAAGTACACAGAGGGGGCTGGGGGTAGTCCTCAGCTGGCAGAGTGCTGGGCTCAGCCCCAGCATGAAGTGAAAACGGGAATGTGACATGTGGTTATGACCCCCAGATGGAGTCATTCAGGGGGTGTGGCCTAGTGTGTCTTTGACCACACCCCCTTTTGGGCACATGCGTGGAGGGGTTCCAAACTGCAAATCTAAAATGTTGGGCGGTATGCAATGATCTACAGAATGTTATTAAATAAACCTGGCAACATATCTACTGCCTTTTGACGTAAGCTACAGAGATACAGCAAATAATGGAAGATATTTATGAACACTGTTCCACAGGTACCTGTGTAGAAAATAAGGTGTTACCCATAGCAACCAAATGTTCTATTTTCTAAGCCCATGATGGGCAACAACGAATTAGGGGTCACATGCGGTCCTCTAAGCTTCCACTTGCACCTCAAGCTCCTCCTTGCTTTGTTGTTGTATTTGATTGCAATAGCATGGAATGCTTGTATAAAATGTCAATATGTTACAACAGGTGTCTCCTTCATTGAATAAATGTATTAAATTAATTCACTGACATTAAGGGTAATGTGCGGCCCTTTTGAAGGCTAGAAGGCTGCCCGCCTCAGCCCCTGAAATGTATCAGGTTGCATATCACTAAGTTGCACATAAAAATGGAAAAAAACAGTTTCTATGAGTAACACCATATTTTTCACACAATTAAGTGTAGAAAGTCTTCAGAAACATTTCTAAATATTAGTATGACTTGCTATCCCCGTTTCGGAAATATTGAGGTTGAAAAAGGCTTTATAAAATGACCCCACAGATGTTAGAAGATATTCTGTGGAATGACAGATGGTAGCTTTTTACTGCACAAGTGAAAAAAAAAATGCACAGTACTGTAATAGAAATGTAAGCGGGAAACTGTGTGACAAGGGTAAAACATGAAGCAGTTGTGCTAAGGAGCATCTGCTTACTATAAAAAAAACAAATGGCCTAATGTGACCTCTACACACCAAGAATGAGCCATGCTGTCATATTCCATCTCCTGTCTCAGAAGCATGCATACAATATATTCATGGGTTTAGACAGCATGAGAAATAGATATTTCACAGCCCTTCTGCACCAAGACTGTGGAACAAATAATGGTCACATGATGGGGGTCATTCCGAGTTGTTCGCTCGGTATTTTTTTCTCGCAACGGAGCGATTAGTCGCTAATGCGCATGCGCAATGTCCGCAGTGCGACTGCGCCAAGTAAATTTGCTATGCAGTTAGGAATTTTACTCACGGCATTACGAGGTTTTTTCTTCGTTCTGGTGATCGGAGTGTGATTGACAGGAAGTAGGTGTTTCTGGGCGGAAACAGGCCGTTTTATGGGAGTGTGCGAAAAAACGCTACCGTTTCCGGGAAAAAAGCGGGAGTGGCTGGAGAAACGGGGGAGTGTCTGGGCGAACGCTGGGTGTGTTTGTGACGTCAAACCAGGAACGACAAGCACTGAACTGATCGCAGATGCCGAGTAAGTTTGAAGCTACTCAGAAACTGCTAAGAAGTGTCTATTCGCAATTCTGCTAATCTTTCGTTCGCAATTTTGATATGCTAAGATTCACTCCCAGTAGGCGGCGGCTTAGCGTGTGCAAAGCTGCTAAAAGCAGCTTGCGAGCGAACAACTCGGAATGACCCCCCATAACCGAAAGTGCCAAAATAATATGAAGAGGACATCAGGGCTGTAATGTACTATGTTTAGGATAAGAGGGGATAAAAGCGAAGTCTTGCACTGAACACCATTGACATTGTGAATAAAATAAGCTAAAAGGAGATTTATGGTAAGACTTGCCATTGTTAATTCTCTTTCTGCGAGGTACACTGGTTTCCACAGGGAATAACATCGGGGTGTAGAGTTGGATCTTGATCCGAGGCACCAACAGGCTAAAGCTTTGACTGTTCCCGGAAGCACTGCACTGCCTCCTCTATAGCCCCGCCTCCAGGCACTGGAGCTCAGTTTTGTTAACCATCCCAATGCAGTAGCAGGTAAGAGAGACGGTAGATGTTAGTCACATAGACCCACATTCTCACGACAGGAGAAGGGACTAGCGGCTAATGCCACACAAACCCAAAGAAGCTAAGTACGTCAGGGTGGGCGACCTGTGGAAACCAGTGTATCTCACAGAAAGAGATTTAACAATGGTAAGTCTTACCATAAATCTCCTTTTCTGCAGCGGGGTACACTGGTATTCAACAGGGAATGACATCGGGATGTCCTAAATCAGTTCCTCATGGGAGGGGACGCACTGCAGCGGGCACAAGAACCCAGCATCCAAAGGAAGAATCCTGAGAGGCGGAAGTATCAAACGCATAGAACCTGATGAACGTGTTCACTGAGGACACGTAGCCGCCTTGCACAATTGTTCAGCTGACGCACCACGGCGGGCCGCCCAAGAAGGACCAACAGACCGAGTAGAATGGGCCTTAATAGCAGTAGGAGCTGGGAGTCCAGCCTGAGCATAAGCTTGTGCAATCACCATTCTAATCCATCTGGCCAAGGTCTGCTTATTCGCAGGCGAGCCACGTTTGTGAAAACCAAAAAGTACAAAAAGAGAATCTGACCTCCTGATAGAGGCAGTCCTTTCTACATATATACGGACAGCCCGTACCACATCCAAAGACCGCTCTTTGGAGGACAAACCAGGAGAGATAAAGGCCGGAACCACAATCTCTTGGTTAAGGTGGAAAGATGACACCACCTTTGGCAGATAACCAGGGCAAGTTCTAAGAACTGCCCGGTCACGGTGAAAAATCAGAAAGGGTGGACGACAGGACAAAGCGCCTAAGTCTGACACCCTCTTAGCAGAGGCAATAGCCAACAGGAAAGTGACCTTAAGTGCAAGGCATTTAAGGTCCACAGACTCAAGAGGTTCAAACGGAGACTCTTGAAGGACATTAAGAACAACAGACAGAATGGAGCCACAGGAGGTACATAGGGAGGCTGAATCCGTAGTACGCCCTGAGTGAATGTATGAATGTCAGGAATAGATACAATTTTTCGCTGAAACCACACCGACAAGGCAGAAATGTGAACCCTGAGGGAGGCCAGGCGAAATCCTAAATCCAGGCCTTGTTGCAAAAAAGCCAAAAGTCTGAAAGTACTAAACTTGTATGCATTATAATTCTTGGCAGAACACTAGGTGAAGTAAGAATTCCAGACCCTATAATAAATCCGTGCAGAAGACGGTTTGCCGTCCTTCAACATAATTTGACTAACCGCCTCAGAAAATCCTTTGGCCTTCAGGAGTGAAGCTTCAAGAGCCACGCCGTCAAAGCCAGTCTTGTCAGGTCCTGGTAAACACAAGGGCCCTGAACGAGGAGGTCTGGGCGTTGAGGAAATAGAAGAGGACGCTCGATCGAGAGACCTTACAGGTCTGAGAACCAATGCCGTCTGGGCCACACTGGAGCGACTAGAAGTAGTATTCCTCCTTTTTGCTTGAACGTCCGTAGTACCCTGGGCAGGAGTGACACTGGAGAGAACACGTATGGCAGCCGAAAGTTCCATGGAATTGCCAGTGCGTCTATGAACGCTGCTTGAGGATCCCTTGTCCTTGCTCCGAAGACCGGAACCTTGTGATTGTGTCGAGACGCCACCAGGTCTACATCTGATAGATGTAGTTAAGATCTGTCGTTAAGAGCACCCAGTTGGAGATCCAGAAGGGACGACCCTTGCTCAATTGTTGGTCCTGTAGCCACCAACTCAGTGACAGATGAACCTCCGGAGTCAAGGAGATCATGTAAGACCTGATCCAGTGAGGCAGGCCATCCCACTTGGAAAGGATTAACCTCTGCAGAGGGCGGGAATGAAATTGAGCATACTCTACCATGTCTAAAGCCGACACCATGAGGCCTAGTACTTGCATTGCCGAGTGTATCGACACTCTTTGGCGAGAGAGGAAATATCTGATTCTGTCCTGAAGTTTCAGGACCTTCTCTGGAGACAAGAACAAACATTGGTTTTGTGTGTCCAGTAATGCCCCCAAGTGTACCATGCTCTGAGCAGGGAGCAGTGAGGATTTCTTCCAGTTAAGGAGCCACCCGTGGGCTTGCAGGAATTGGACCGTCAGTTCCAGATGACGGAGGAGAATCTCTGGGGAGTTTGCCAGGATCAAAAAGTAGTCCAGATACGGCAGGATCCTGATACCCTGACGACGGAGAAGGGCCGCCATGACCTTGGTGAAGATCCGAGGAGCCGTGGTCAGTCCAAAAGGCAAGGCTTGGAACTGATAACGAAGGTTGCCAAAAGCAAACCGAAGATATTGCTGATGCGACATGGCAATAGGTATGTGTAGGTAAGCATCCTGTATATCCCAGGGATACCTTATAGTCCTTGGGTTCCATAGCCAGTTAGAGCGCAGAGTTTCCATACGGAATTTGGACACCCTCACAAATTTGTTCAAATATTCTGGCCCTCAAGACGAAAGCTTCAAGAGCCACGCCGTCAAAGCCAACCAGGCTAAATCCTGATATACACAGGGGCCATGAACGAGGAGATCTGGGCGCTGTGGAAGTAGAAGAGGACACTCTATCGAAAGACCCTGAAGGTCTGAGAACCAATGCCGTCTGGGCCACACGGGAGCGATCAGAAGTAGGATTCCTCCTTCTTGCTTGAACTTCCTTATTACTCTGGGAAGGAGTGACACCGGAGGGAACACGCATGCCAGCCGAAAGTTCCATGGAATTGCCAGTGCATCCACGAACGCTGCTTGAGGATCCCTTGTCCTTGCTCCAAAGACCGGAATCCCGTGATTGTGTTGAGACGCCATTAGGTCCACATCTGGAAGGCCCCACCTGTCCACGAGGAGTTGAAACACTACTGGGTGGAGTCTCCACTTTCCGGCGTGAACGTCCTGACTGAGAAAGTCCGCTTCCCAGTTTCTCACACCAAAAGGTGCATACACACTGGACATTTTTGCCCAGCGTGTATGCACAGCGATGATCACGGACATCGCTGGGTTGAAAATCGCTCAGTGCATACACATTGAGCTATTTTACCCCCGCCCAGCGATGTCAGCGGGGGTGAACGGCTTTCCATAGCAGGACGCTATGGAAAGCCATTCACACCACCGTTCATCTGCTGGTAATACCAGCAGATGAACGGCGGCCGCCGGCGATGAAGCGGGAACGCGCATCAGCGCTCATCGCCGGGGCATACACACTGGGCGGTTTTGAGCTGAAAGCAGCTCAACACACCAAAAGTGAGCTGCTTTCAGCTCAAAATCGCCCAGTGTGTATGGGCCTTAAGATGTAGAGATAATTTTAAAAGTGGAAAACCTCACTGTGGAACATCTGAAATAAATATATATTTACACAAACTTTGCTTATTATTATTTTAATGCTTTTGCCACTAAATTGACGCAAAAGTAGCTAATATAGACTTGGATCTTAGATTTTGGTTTAGAAGATTCTGTCACTTTGCTGTGCTCGGCATAGTTGGTTTGAGTTAAATACCCATGCTCCAGTTTTCATATAAATTTCTGTTCCATTTAAATAAATAAAATAAGAAAAAGCATCAAAAGTGCCAGCCAAAACAATAACCTGTCTAAAAAACGAGATTTATGGTAAGAACTTACGTTGTTAAATCTCTTTCTGCGAGGTACACTGGGCTCCACAGGGAATGACATTGGTGTGTAGAGTATGATCTTGATCCAAGGCACCAACAGGCTCAAAGCTTTGACTGTTCCCAGAATGCCTAGCGCCGCCTCCTCTATAACTCCGCCTCCATGCACAGGAGCTCAGTTTTTGTTAACCAGGCCAATGCAGTAGCAGGCAAAAGAGACGACAACTGTTAGTAGCCACAGACACCACATTCTCACGACAGGAGAAAGTGCCAGCAGCTAATGCCATACCAACCCAAGGAAGCTAAGTGTGTCAGGGTGGGCGCCCTGTGCAGCCAAGTGTACCTCGCAGAAAGAGATTTAACAATGGTAAGTTCTTACCATAAATCTTGTTTTCTGCTGCGGGGTACACTGGGCTCCACAGGGAATGATATTGGGATATCCTAAAGCAGTTCCTTATGGGAGGGGACGCACTGTAGCGGGCACAAGAACCCGGCGTCCAAATGAAGCATCCTGGTAGCGGAAGTATCGAAGGCATAGAACCTTATGAACATGTTCACTGAGGACCACGTAGCCGCCTTGCACAATTGTTCACGGGTCGCACCACGGCGGGCCGCCCAAGAAGGTCCAACCGACCGAGTAGAATGGGCCTTTATGGTAGCAGGAGCTGGAAGGCCAGCCTGTACATAAGCATGTGCAATCACCATTCTAATCCATATCTGGCCAGGGTCTGCTTGTGAGCAGGCCAGCCACGTTTGTAAAAACCAAACAGAACAAGGAGAGAATCCGACCTCCTGATGGAGGCAGTTCTCTTCACGTAGATACGGAGAGCCCGTACCACATCCAAAGACCGCTCTTTGGAAGACAATTCAGGAGATGCAAAGGCCGGAACCACAATCTCCCGATTGAGGTGGAAAGAAGACACCACCTTAGGTAAATACCCAGGACATGTACTATGAACCGCTTGATCACGGTGAAAAATCAGATATGATGACCTACAAGACAAGGCACCCAGATCCGACACCCTTCTAGCAGAGTCAATAACGAGCAGAAATAACACCTTAAGAGAAAGCCACTTAAGGTCTGCAGATTCAAGAGGCTCAAACGGAGACCATTGCAACGCCTCCAAAACCACCGACAAATCCCAAGGGGCTACAGGCGGGATATAGGGAGGCTGAATCCGCAACACACCCTGAGGGAACGTATGTACATCAGGTAAAGTCGCAATTTTTCTCTGGAACCAAACCGACAAGGCAGAAATATGAACCTTGATGGAGGCCAGACGAAGGCCCAATTTCAGGCCCTGTTGTAGAAAGGCCAAAAGTTTGGCCGTACTAAACTTGTAAGCGTCATGATTGTTAGATGTGCACCAAGCAAAGTAATAATTCCAGGCCCTATGGTAAATCCGAGCAGCTGGTTTCCGGGCCTTTAACATGGTTTGAATGACCGCCTCAGAAAATATTCTGGCCCTCAAGACGAAAGCTTCAAGAGCCACGCCGTCAAAGCCAACCGGGCTAAATCCTGATATACACAGGGGCCATGAACGAGGAGATCTGGGCGCTGTGGAAGTAGAAGAGGACACTCTATCGAAAGACCCTGAAGGTCTGAGAACCAATGCCGTCTAGGCCACACGGGAGCGATCAGAAGTAGGATTCCTCCTTCTTGCTTGAACTTCCTTATTACTCTGGGAAGGAGTGACACCGGAGGGAACACGCATGCCAGCCGAAAGTTCCATGGAATTGCCAGTGCATCCACGAACGCTGCTTGAGGATCCCTTGTCCTTGCTCCAAAGACCGGAATCCCGTGATTGTGTTGAGACGCCATTAGGTCCACATCTGGAAGGCCCCACCTGTCCACGAGGAGTTGAAACACTACTGGGTGGAGTCTCCACTTTCGGGCGTGAACGTCCTGACTGAGAAAGTCCGCTTCCCAGTTTAGGACCCCCAGAATGAACACTGCCGTTATGGCTGGCAGATGGCGTTCTGCCCACTGAAGAATCCGTGATACTTCCCTCATTGCCATGTGGCTTCGAGTGCCGCCTTGATGATTGATGTACGCCACCAGGGTGGCGTTGTCCGACTGTACCTGATCAGGTCTGTTCTGTATTAGATGCTGGGCCAAGTTCAGAGCATTGAACACCGCCAGCAGTTCCAGAATGTTTATCGGGAGGAAAGACTCCTCCTTGGTCCACCGACCCTGAAGGGAGTGTTGCGCCAACACTGCGCCCCAACCTCTCAGACTGGCATCTGTCATCAGAAGGACCCAGTTGGAGATCCAGAAGGGACGACCCCTGCTCAATCGTTGGTCCTGAAGCCACCAGCTCAGTGACAGACGGACCACCGGAGACAAGGAGATCATTTGAGACCTGATCCGGTGAGGCAGGCCGTCCCACTTGGCAAGAATCAGCTTCTGCAGGATTGAGCGTACTCCACTATGTCGAAAGCCGACACCATGAGACCTAGCACTTGCATTGCCGAATGTATCGATACTTGCGGACCAGATAGGAAGCATCGAATCCTGTCCTGAAGCTTCAGGACTTTCTCCTGAGACAAGAACAACCGCTGGTTGTGAGTGTCCAACAACGCCCCCAGGTGCACCATGCTCTGAGCAGGGACCAGGGAAGAATTCCTCCAGTTGATAAACCACCCGTGGGCTTGCAGAAACTGGATAGTAAGATCCAGACGGCGTAGGAGATTTTCTGGGGAATTTGCCAGGATCAACAAGTCGTCCAGGTACGGTAGGATCCTGACCCCTTGACGGCGGAGTACAGACGTCATTACCGCCATGACCTTGGTGAAAACTCGCGGAGCCGTGGTCAAACCAAAAGGTAACGCCCGAAATTTGTAATGGAGGTTGCCAACCGCAAACCTCAGGTATTGCTGATGCGACACTGCAATGGAAATATGCAGGTAAGCATCCTGTATGTCCAGGGAGACCATATAATCCCCAGGTTCCAAAGCCAGAACAATAAAGTGAAGAGATTCCATGCGAAACTTGGAGACCCTCACAAATCTGTTCAAGGACTTGAGGTTGATAATGGGCCGGGAGGACCCATTCAGTTTCGGGACTAGGAACAGCAGTGAATAGTACAACTTGCATCCCTGAGCCAGAGGCACCTGTACTACCACTCCTGTGTCCAGAAGGGACTGTACCACAGAATTAAGAGTTTTTGCCTTCACCTGATACGAAGGGACGTCTGTCAGGCAAAATCAAGTAGGGGGACGATTCTTGAAGGATACGGCGTAACCTCGAGTGATGACTTCCCGTACCCAGGCATCGAAAGTGGTCTTCAACCATTCCTGGGTATACCCTAGAAGTCCCCCCCCCCCACCCTGGGATCCCCCAGAGGGAGGCCCGCCCCGTCATGCGACAGGCTTGTCAGTTTTGGAAGCAGGTTGATGGGCGGCTCAAGCCCGTTTGGGTTTATTGGGTTTGGAAGTGCAAACCTGTTTCGGGTACGCCTGACCTTTTGCTTTCCCTGAAGGACGAAAGGAGCGAAATGGAGTACTCTTGGCCTTCGGCACCGAGTCAGCTACTATCTTGTTGAGGTCTTCTCCGAAAAGAATGTCTCCCTTAAAAGGGAGTATCTCCAGGGTTTTCTTAAGAGTCCATATCCACAGACCAGGACCGTAACCAGAGAATCCGGCGAGCCAAAATGGACGTAGTAGAATCTTTGGCCACCAGAATACCAGCATCAGAAGCCGCCTCCTTAATGTAATGAGACGCTGTGACAATATATGACAAGCATTGTCTAGCATGATCAGAAGCGTTGGAAAGCAACTCTGCCTCCAGCTCCTGATCCCACGCTTCCACAGCTTTTGCAGCCCATGTCGCTGCAATGGTGGGCCTATGCGCAGCACTGGTTAGGGTGTAAATTGCTTTTAAACAACCCTCCACACACTTATCCGTCGGCTCTCTCATGGACGTGACGGTAGTTACAGGCAGAGCTGAGGATACCACCAGCCACGCCACCTGCGAATCCACTGGCGGGGGTGTTTCCCAATTTTTACTTAGCTCCGCAGCGAGGGGGTAGCGAGCCAGCATCTTCTTGTGAGTCGTGAATTTCTTTCCTGGATTTCCCCAGGACTCCTGACGTATGTCAACTAAATGATCAGAGTGAGGTAAAACTTGTTTAACCACTTTCTGACATTTAAACCTGTCCGGTTTCTTAGGGGCAGCATCAGGCTCCGGGTCATCATCAACTTGAAGAATGAGCCTGATAGCCTCCAGCAAGTCAGGAACATCCACCTGTGAAACAGCTTACCCATAATAAGCATCGGATATCAGAATCTGTGGGGTCAGTATAAACGCCATCCTCCTCAGATGAGGTGTCTGGGACGTTGGTGGATTGTGAGGAAGTAATTGCCCGCTTAGAGGACCGCTTGGTCTTAGGCGGGCGAGGGTTAGACTTCTGAGTAGTCAGTGATTGGTTCAATTGCTGTAACTGATTGGACAGTTGATCTGCCCACGGCGGGTTAACCGCGGGGACCATAAGCGGTTGTACTGGCACAGGAGGTCCCATCGGGGACGTTAGTCTAGTTACCAGCGTATTCAATAGCGTGGAGAAGGTAGCCCAAGGTTGGTCATTTTGAACCCCCGTTGCTACAGTTCCACTGGGGGGGTAAGGAACCCCCAGAACCTGAACCCTCAGCTGCTATGTTATCCTCAAATGTGTCTGCAGCGTCAACATCACGCAATGTGGGATCAGCCACAGCACCGTTGCCCTTTGTAGCTGACATAATCAAAAGCTCAATGCAAGGCAACACAGTACAATATCAGCAGCACAGTACCTGACAAGAACCCCCGTGCAGTGTATTTCAGCACATACAGGGAATTCTAGAGGTATATGGTGACTAAAAATCAGAGAAAAATACACACTGAGCATATCCTGTGAACTACCTATATTAAATAATAAACCTGACGCACCTAGCCCTCTCAGGTTATCGAATATAGGGATAGCAATCTGAGTGAGATAAACGAAATGGAGGTCACACAGCAGCTATACACACACACACACACACACACACACACACACACACACACACACACACACACACACACACACACACACACAGAGTCACAGTTTGTACAATGCAGAAATTATGACATGCAATAAAACTGCAATGGACTAGCAATACATAGTAGTACTAAGTATAGCAGTGACATGAAGTATAGCTATACACTTAATAGATATAACAATGCACAGTAAAGACTGGATGTATATCACAGGGTACTTGTACTAAATAACCCTGGCTAAATGCACTTTTTCTTAGCTAACACTGTCAGCAGACATGTAGAATACTTAAGTGTCCTGTAAAATGCACAGCGCTGACAGGCAGGCGGCTTTACAGAGGAGGATTTGCCCAAACAGTCCCAGGATCAGCTCAGCTTGTCCTAATGGCGCCCAAACGCTGACAGGGAGTGAGGGAGAGAGAGATATGCAGCTCCAGGGCGGGAACATTTACTCTAAATGGCGCCCTGGGCCTGGAGGAGGGGCTACAGGTCAAAGCCTTATCCCCCTGCTGGGCTTCACCATCGGGTACTGGGGGCTTAAATAAATGGTTTTATGAGAGAAAACCGACCAGTGCCCATGCCGTGGTGGTCTAGTGGGGTGGTCTTCAGTATGCCGACTGTCGGGATCCCGGCGCACAGTATACCGGCGCCGGAATCCCGACAGCCGGCATACCGACACTTTTTCTCCCTTGTGGGGGTCCACGACTCCCCTGGAGGGAGAATAAAATAGCTCAGCAGCGAGCCCGCAAGGGGCTCATTTGCGCTGGGGTCCCTGTACTGCCACAGTGTCACAGGCCGCGCGGGATCGCGATTTACAGCGGGTCCCGCCAGGTGGTCCCACTTACCGCCTCCCTGAGTGCGGCCACACGATCCAGGAAAACAGCGGTCATGTGTGTGATTAATTGGAAGAAAACCGGAGCCTTCGCTGTAGGTACCCGGCAACCAGGGTGCGGGAGTATACAGCGCCGCTGGGGGAGGTGATGGAGCTGCAGCAGGAGATGTCTGACTGACATCTAACACAGTCAGTGTCTCTGCTGCAGCCCTTGAAGTCTTCATTTTTCTTTAAAAGCTTCTTCTCAGGGCTGCAGGAGCAGCCCCCCTGTTGTATGCCTGCTTACTGCATGGCACCAACTACAAAAATTAGCTCCTGTGCACGGAGGCGGGGTTATAGAGGAGGCGGCGCTAGGCATTCTGGGAACAGTCAAAGCTTTGAGCCTGTTGGTGCCTCGGATCAAGATCCTACTCTACACCCCAATGTCATTCCCTGTGGAGCCCAGGCAGCAGAAAGGCTTATTTTAGAAAAAGACTTATTCTTGGAACAGATGAAATTAGCAAAGAGGTTCCGTCAGAACCTTGCAAACTGATACAACATGTACTATACGATCAAGAAACCTTGCTTGCTTTTTCTACAACTTCATAGGTGTGCAAGCAAAAAAGGTTTTCCTCCTGCAATTTCCTGCAATGTGCACAACAGCACATTGGGTCATTCATTAGGTACCATTAGGTAATTGTCCCCCTTGTGTGACGCATTTATGATTGAGAATATTTCAAAGCTTAACTTCTTTCTTTTATCACATTATAAACTATGGGGGGGATTCAATTGTGTGCAGTGTCCCACCAGACTGTGCCATGATGCCTGTATGCACATACTGGTTATTTAAGGTAGTGCTCACTTTGTCGGCAGATGTGATATGCTGTTACAGAATGACACATCATGTTGTCTAGGAAAAGAATCTCATCCTACAGATGTGTCCTCATACATATAGCCCCAATAACCATGCAGTGTCAGATGCCTGGCACGAGTGAGATACCACATCCTGTACAACTCTCCTAGCGTTGAGCATCTTTTTATGCCGAAAATGCGTCTTAGTCAAAATGTGGTGACTAGACCGTACCAGGAGACTGTGTTGATTAATTTAATACATGTAATACATGCAATACATGTATACTGTACCTGTGTCTGTATACAAAGCACAATAGAACTTGGCTTGGAAAACAGGCTGGGCTGCTGGTACGTCCTAGTTGCAACACATTGCGACTAAGACAGTTTCAGCAAAAAAATATGCCTGGTGCTAGTAGAATCTCATAAAACTTGGCGCAGAGAAGGGCTGTTTAGTGCAACTGCAGCAATAATGAAAGAGGACACATCTGTATGTAGTACATCTAGGACGGTGGTTCTCAAACTCGGTCCTCAGGACCCCACACAGTGCATGTTTTGCAGGTAACCCAGTAGATGCACAGGTGTATTAATTATACACTGACACATTTTAAAAGGTCCACAGGTGGAGTTAATTATGTCACTTGTGATTCTGTGAGATCATCTGCAAAACATGCACCGTGTGGGGTCTTGAGGACCGAGTTTGAGAACCTGTGATCTAGGAGTTATGTCCCCGAAGATATCATCTTTCAAGTGGTCGCACCACAGATCTGCTTTTCCTAAATTAATGTACAATTGTTGTATTTCATTTTTGGGGGGTTTCTTCGACTTACCAAAATCTGTCCAAATATTGTTTGCATCTCTAAGGCTGGCTACACACTTATTTGAAGAACTGAGCAATCTATCGATTGGTAAGGTGTATGCACAATTGATCATGCGCATACATACACACTAACCAATCTACTGCACAACATGTCTGCCAGCACAAGTCTGACGTCATTTTCATATTGGTTGCTACGGCCGACCTACTGCGCAGTTGGGGAGAGGGGGGTAGGCCATACACACAGCCAGATGCACTGATATATCTGCATTATATATCGGTATAAGCTGTGCTGCAGGCCGACCTGAAATGTTGGTGAACAATGTTATTCACAGATATATCATACTGTATGTATATACTGTTCAACTGAATGAACGACATATCGATAAGTGGAGTGTGTTCCCAGTCTAAAGATACCCACACGTTATGCGAGCACTGATTGTGAAGACACTGTCGTAGATACAATCAAACCAGAAAAGATTTCAGTGGAAGCATAAAGATGGCACAGTAGCATTTGTGGCAATTCTACAACAAATCTATGATGACTGACACAAAAGTCCATAAGCCAACAACTAACCTCAGCGAAAGACTATGTTTTTTGAAAAGACAATGACTACACAGTAAACACACATTGTGTGACTAAGGTATAGAGATTATGGATCTCTGAAAAGAAAATGTACTTTTGGACTGCTAGATGCCAGAACAAGCCTGGCTTCTTAAGAATAGTGTGAACAGTGTGTGTGATTTAACTTGTATGAGTGTGATAAATAAATCACACACATATCATTTATACAGCAAGGTGTGAACCAAAGTAAAAACACTAACGCGCTGCTTGAATTTTAACTGACTCTCAATACTCCTTATTATGGTAAGCAGGGTGCTCCAGCTACATGTGAACCACATCTCCCATAATGCTCAGTTAACTCCCTGAAGGGTTGCCTGACCCTGCTACAGAATGGTTACATTGCAGATTAATACATGGATGACTGAACATGTGTACAAGCATTTCACTCAAGCTTCCGCAGATACATTTTCTACTATGAAGGACAATAGGTATGCTCACTAGCAAAGCGGAGGCTGCTAATTAATTGACATGTCCTACAGGCCTAGAATACATATCAGTATACAGCAGTGCTGCATCCCAGGGGTTAATATCAGGGAAAGGGAAGGGAGGAGAGGGGAGCAGGAACCACCTTTTATATACGATCTTCAGATCTCTCCATTCCAGGAAGCTGCACATTTTCGGTTTTCGGGCTAATACAGTCTGGACCAACTCCCTGGTAATTTTCTTCTTCTCTTTGTCAGACAGCGGCACATACCACTTCTGAAGCCGCAGCTTCCCCTGACGGCTGAAGAGTAACATAAACTGCATCTGTAAACGGCAAAATAAAACATTTAAACACAGCAAGAAGGGATTTTAGGAGAATGACAAAAAAACACATAGCATGCTGACAACTAGGTATAGTTACAACAGAATCAATACAAATCAATAAAATATTCATGACTTGTCTTCCGAGAGGCATCTCTCCTCCAGTATCTGGACCCAACTGAATTTGAATGAAATCTTGGACGTGCAGTGCTTTTATTTCTACATCACAATAGAGAGGTTGTTCTGTACCAGACGCTTATCTGCATTCATAGCTTTGGCAAGATCCCAGCTACAGCCCTGTGACACACATGAGGAGGGGAATGGTGGTGGGAGTTACTATGCAGAAAGAAAGAAAGGGAGAGGGAGAGAGAAAGAGAGAGAGAAGGCATCAAGCTAGAGCGGGTCACCAGACAGGGAACCTTAACCAGCAAGCTACTGAAGAACCGCTGGCAGAACAAGGAGATGATGTATGATCTGCAATGCTTCCACTCTGCTGCAAGGATGTCTTACTGGGTGTTTTCCTTTATCTCTGCATAGTAAGTAGCCTCTGCTTCCAAACAGCAAGCAGCACAGATTGGGAACCCCCCTCCCAAAGAAAAACATAATGAAATACAACACACTGCAGGGGAATCTCAACTGCACAATGAGAGCATCGCAGAGCACAAAAACACATTCAGTTCATTATTGGCAGCAAGGTAAAAAGATAATTGTGATGTGGGTTTTACAATAATATAAAAGTTTGTAGATATAGAAGGTGAAACCTTTCCTGAGGGCAGAGATGGCCACAGGCTGCATTGCAGACAAAACGGAGTGATGGTTCTAAACCTTCAGAAAATCCTATGGAATGTGTAATTCAAGCATTTTACGGTTACTTAGAGCTTTCAGTAGTTATAGAAGAAGATTCATTAAAGATGTAGGTGGATAATAAAGTGGGCATGCCGACACTGTTAATTCCACAAGTGCCAGCATGCCTAAACAATGACTGGCTGCCAGGTCCACATCAGTACTTCATTATTCTATGAAATTAAACTATTACCCTTCTGGTCACATTCCAACAGCAATATCACAAATTTTTTTTTTTTACGTAAGTGCATGCAAAAATATATATATATATATATATATATATATATATATATATATATATATATATATATATATATATATATATCAGTTCTTCTTTTCAGAAAATTTTACATTTTCAGAAAATACCATTAGTTTACCTTTACCTCCTCACATAGTAAAGAAAACCTTCTCAAAATGACCAAATAAGTGTTTTGTTTTACGTTTTCATAATAAAATCTGGACTTGAAAGCAATAATGCATTTTTTTGTGTTTTTGGTATTTTGAACCATTTTGAATAAAAAGCATAAAAGGTGAAAGTTGCACGCAAGACCGACCGTGGTCGTCTCTAGAATATTTTGCAGACAGAGCAAGCACCCCAATGAACATATGCATCTTTGCGTATATATCCAACCAGTGTCGGCATGAAGGGCCCACTGGGGGAATGCAGTGGTACGGGCCCATGCTTAGTGGTGCGTCCATCCACCATACTATTAGAGTGTATAATCTGGGCCACTTTATAAATATATGTACTTTATAAAGTAAATAATCTGACCCTGTCTCCAAATGATTCAGTTGCATCTGGGGTGTTTCATTCGGTTTGATGATCGTGAACACAGCTGGCAGGAAAATAGCTCAGTGCATACACACTGAGCTATTTTACCTGTGTCCAGTGATGTTCATTGGGTTGGTGAAGTACTTTCCACAGTAGGAGACTGTGGAAAGTGCTTCACTCGGGTGTTCAAACAGCGCAACGGACGGCGGCGGCCAGCAATGATGCGGGAGTGCGCATCAGCGCTCATCGCCCGCCCATACAAACAGTGTGTCTGTATGCAATTATGTCACCGTTGGACTTGTTGATTTTTCTTTGCAGCTCATAAGGCTATAAGCAAAAATGTGCGAGTCCGGTACTACAAGGGGACATGAGGGGTGCGAGTTTGGGTACCGTTGCTGGAGTTTATACGCCGTTGCAACTCGCACCCCCCACAAGCTGTTTGTAGCTAATAGCATACCTCCCGACATGACCCTCTCCAGGAGGGACAGAATCTCTGCTCCTGGACTTTCCTCTTAATGTATGATTTCCATCACCTGTGCTGAAACACCTTTCTTATCCATTAACCTGTTCAAAACAGGTGCCGGTAATCATAAATTAAGAGAAAAGTCCAGAAGCAGAGCATTTTGTCCCTCCTGGAATGGGTCATGTCGGGAGGTATGTGATAGGATTCCCCCATTATGTTTATAACAGCACCATGTTTTCAGATACAGGTAGCCTGTACAATATGGACTAGGCTTTTGGGGCAATATAAAAATCTAAACGCAACAAACGTTGCCACGTGTCTCAAAACTTCACAGACAAGTGATTAGAGCAGGGTTTCCAAACTCAAGTCCTGAGGGACGCCTAACAATGCATGTTTTACAGACCTCCTAGCTGGTGCACAGGGGTATTCATTACTGGCTGACACATTCTAAAAGATCCACAGGTGGAGCTAAAATATGCTCTGTTAGGAGTCCCTGAGGATTGGAATTGGGAAACGCTGGATTAGAGACACGTTTTGTTAGCAAAATCCTTATTTCCAATATATAACTATCAGGCTCTTACTAGCCAAATATTATTACAACATATTATCATTAAGTTTTATGGAATACTACCATTGACTAAGTAGGTAAATAGACGTTTAACATCAATCTAAAGTTCTTGCAGAAGTTTATGAGTTATTAAACCTTAGCGTGCCCAATACTGTAATTCAGATTAATCAAAAATATAGGCACTGAATTATTATGTGTACCCTGAATTATGTGTTGAATATATAGGCTATATGTGATTCTGTAATCTGAAAAGGAGTTGTATTGACTAGATTGTTAGCTCTTCAGAGCAGGGCCCTCTTTCCTCTTGTCTAAACCCTCTTCTTGACACATTTCACTCAGTGACCATCTTTACCTGCTTTCTCTCCTGCTGGTAAAGGCTCATCTCTATCTATGGCCGCCAGCCCCAAGTAGTACAATGATTACTCCTTCGCTACTTACATCTAAGGTGTATTATGTTTTGAGAATTGTGTTGCTCTTTGTTACCTGCACTCAATTTTTGTTATTTATTTACTGTTATGCTAAGTCTTGTCTCCCTGTACTGTCCTTTGTACGGCGCTGCGAAACACTTGTGGCGCCCTATAAATAAAATGTAATAATAATAATAATAATAATAATAATTTGGATACAAGATATATTCTGGATATATGGTACTGTGATATCACTACTAAAGTGAAAAGATCTGAGGTTGGCGCATCCCTGACCTACCCCAATTAGAGGTTGCACATTTATCAACTTTTTCTTGCATATACTGTATATTTGGACACTGACACAATTTTTGTAATTTTAGTGGTTTATCAAAACATATTCAAATTATAATTATATAATGAATATGGTTTTAAAATACAGACTGAAGGAAGGGATTAAGAATTACAGCTGTTTAATATGTGGCCACCTCTTTTTCAAGGGACAAAAAGTAATTGGACATTTGACTCAACGTTTTTCACGGATAGGTCTAGTCTATTCCTTTGTTATTTCTTTTCTTTTTTTCATACATGTAAACATTGATTAAGAATTTTTAAAATAGAGCCCAAAATGGCGTCGATAAATCAAACAACGTGAAAAAAACAAGCATAAACAAAAAAAAAAAATGTACATGCATATCAAAATCAGCATTTAAACAGTAATAAGAACAGAGACAACAGGGAAGAGAGAATGACAGGGGGAAAAACAATCCAGATAACTAGAAAGCCCAACATAAAATACACATTGTGAAGGAAGGTTAGAGAAAACAAGTTTTATGGTAAGAACTTACCTTTGTTAAAACTCTTTCTGCGAGGTACACTGGGCTCCACAAGGATAGACATAGGGGGGTGTAGAGTAGGATCTTGATCCGAGGTACCAACAGGCTGAAAATCTTTGACTGTTCCCAGAATGGATAGCGCCGCCTCCTCTATAACCCCTCCTCCCTGCACAGGAGCTCAGTTTTTAGTTAACCAGCCCAATGCAGTAGCATGAAAAGAGACGACAATGGTTAGTAGCCACATACACCACAGTCTCACGACAGGAGAAGTGTCAGCAGCTAATGCCATACCAACACAAAGAAGCTAAGTGCGTCAGGGTGGGCGCCTTGTGGAACCCAGTGTATCTCGCAGAAAGAGTTTTAACAAAGGTAAGTTCTTACCATAAAAATCGTTTTCTGCTGCGGGGTACACTGGGCTCCACAAGGATAGACATAGGGGATGTCCTAAAGCAGTTCCTTATGGGAGGGGACGCACTGTAGCGGGCACAAGAACACGGCGTCCAAAGGAAGCATCCTGGGAAGCGGCAGTATCGAAGGCATAGAACCTTATGAACGTGTTCAAAGAGGACCACGTAGCCGCCTTGCACAATTGTTCAAGGGTCGCACCACGGCGGGCCGCCCAAGAAGGTCCAACAGGCCGAGTAGAATGGGCCGTAATGTGAGCAGGAGCCGAGAGACCAGCCCTCACATAAGCATGTGCAATCACCATTCTAATCCATCTGGCCAAAGTTTGCTTGTGAGCAGGCCAGCCCCGTTTGTGAAATCCAAACAGCACAAAGAGAGAATCAGATTTTCTAATAGAAGCAGTTCTCTTCACATAGATACGGAGAGCCCGTACCACATCCAAAGACCGCTCTTTGGAAGACAGATCAGGAGAAACAAGTGCCGGAACCACAATCTCCTGGTTAAGGTGGAACGAAGAAACCACCTTAGGTAAATATCCGGGACAAGTCCTAAGAACCGCCCGGTCACGGTGAAATATCAGATATGGGGAACTACAGGACAAGGCACCCAAATCCGACACTCTTCTAGCTGAAGCAATAGCCAGCAGAAACACCACCTTAAGGGAAAGCCACTTAAGATCAGCTGAACCAAGAGGTTCAAACGGAGACTCTTGTAACGCCTCCAAAACCACCGACAAGTCCCAAGGAGCCACAGGCTGGATACGCAACACGCCCTGAGTAAAGGTATGCACATCAGGTAAGGTTGCAATCTTCTTCTGAAACCACACCGACAAGGCAGATATTTGAACCTTGAGGGAGGCCAGACGCAGGCCTAAGTCCAGACCCTGCTGAAGAAAAGCTAACAACTTGGCTATACTAAACTTGGAAACGTCACAATTGTTAGATGCGCACCAAACAAAGTAAGAATGCCAGACCCTATAGTAAATCCGAGCAAAAGCCGGTTTCTGGGCCCGCAACATAGTTTGAATGACCGCCTCAGAAAACCCTTTAGCCCTTAAGACAGAAGCTTCAAGAGCCACGCCATCAAAGACAGCTGGGCTAGGTCCTGGTAGACACAGGGGCCCTGAACGAGGAGGTCTGGGCGTTGTGGAAGTAGAATTGGACGCTCTGACGATAGGCCTTGCAGGTCTGAGAACCAGTGCCGTCTGGGCCACGCTGGAGCTATGAGGAGCAGAATTTCTTTTTCTTGCTTGAACTTCCGAATTACCCTGGGCAGGAGTGACACCGGAGGGAACACGTACGGCAGCCGAAACCTCCACGGCACCGCCAGCGCATCCACGAATGCTGCTTGAGGATCCCTTGTCCTTGCTCCGAATACCGGAACCTTGTGATTGTGTTGAGACACCATCAGATCTACGTCTGGAAGGCCCCACTTTTCCACTAGGAGTTGAAACACTTCTGGATGGAGGCCCCACTCGCCGGCATGTACGTCCTGACGACTGAGAAAGTCCGCTTCCCAATTCAGGACTGCCGGAATGAATATTGCCGATATGGCCGGTAGATGGCGTTCCACCCAATGTAGAATCCGTGAGACTTCCTTCATTGCCAAACGGCTTCGAGTGCCGCCTTGATGATTTATGTAAGCCACTGTGGTGGCGTTGTCCGACTGTACTTGAACAGGACGGTTCTGAAGTAAATGCTGGCCCAGGTTCAACGCATTGAAGACCGCCCGCAATTCCAGAATGTTGATCGAGAGGAGGGATTCCTCCTTGGTCCACCGACCCTGAAGGGAGTGTTGCTCCAGCACCACGCCCCAACCTCTTAGATTGGCATCTGTCGTCAACAGGACCCAGTCGGATATCCAGAAGGGACAACCCCTGCACAATTGTCGGTCCTGGAGCCACCAGAGCAGCGATAGACGGACCTCCGGAGTCAATGAGATCATGTGAGACCTGATACGGTGAGGCAGGCCGTCCCACTTGGCCAGAATCAGCCTCTGGAGGGGGCGAGAATGGAATTGAGCATACTCCACCATGTCAAATGCTGACACCATGAGGCTCAGCACCTGCATCGCCGAATGTATCGACACTTGCGGACGAGAAAGGAAGCGACGTATCCTGTCCTGAAGCTTCAGGACTTTCTCCTGAGACAAGAACAACCTCTGGTTGTGAGTGTCCAATAGCGCTCCCAGGTGCACCATGCTCTGAGCAGGGACCAGGGAGGATTTCTTCCAGTTGATGAGCCACCCGTGGGCTTGTAGAAACCGGACAGTCATATCCAGATGACGTAGGAGAAGTTCTGGGGAATTTGCCAGGATTAACAAGTCGTCCAGATACGGCAGTATCCTGACCCCTTGACGGCAGAGTACCACCGTCATCACCGCCATAACTTTGGTGAAGACTCGCAGAGCCGTAGTTAAACCAAAAGGTAACGCCCGAAACTGGTAATGGAGGTTGCTAATTGCAAACCTCAGGTATTGCTGATGTGACGCTGCTATAGGAATATGCACGTAAGCATCCTGTATGTCCAGGGAGACCATGTAGTCCCCAGGTTCCAAGGCCAGAACTATAGAGCGAAGGGTTTCCATATGGAACTTGGAAACCTTCACAAACCTGTTCAATGCCTTGAGGTTGAGAATGGGCCGGGAGGACCCATTCGGTTTCGGGACTAAAAAATAAGATTTTACTTACCGATAAATCTATTTCTCGTAGTCCGTAGTGGATGCTGGGGACTCCGTCAGGACCAAGGGGATTAGCGGCTCCGCAGGAGACAGGGCACAAAACTAAAGCTTTAGGATCAGGTGGTGTGTACTGGCTCCTCCCCCTATGACCCTCCTCCAAGCCTCAGTTAGGATACTGTGCCCGGACGAGCGTACACAATAAGGAAGGATATTGAATCCCGGGTAAGACTCATACCAGCCACACCAATCACACCGTATAACTTGTGATCTAAACCCAGTTAACAGTATGACAAACGTAGGAGCCTCTGAACAGACGGCTCACAACAAATAACAACCCGATTTTTTTGTAACAATAACTATGTACAAGTATTGCAGACAATCCGCACTTGGGATGGGCGCCCAGCATCCACTACGGACTACGAGAAATAGATTTATCGGTAAGTAAAATCTTATTTTCTCTGACGTCCTAAGTGGATGCTGGGGACTCCGTTAGGACCATGGGGATTATACCAAAGCTCCCAAACGGGCGGGAGAGTGCGGATGACTCTGCAGCACCGAATGAGAGAACTCCAGGTCCTCTTTAGCCAGGGTATCAAATTTGTAGAATTTTACAAACGTGTTCTCCCCCGACCACGTAGCTGCTCGGCAGAGTTGTAATGCCGAGACCCCTCGGGCAGCCGCCCAGGATGAGCCCACCTTCCTTGTGGAATGGGCCTTGACAGATTTAGGCTGTGGCAGGCCTGCCACAGAATGTGCAAGTTGAATTGTGCTACAAATCCAACGAGCAATCGTCTGCTTAGAAGCAGGAGCACCCAGCTTGTTGGGTGCATACAGTATAAACAGCGAGTCAGATTTTCTGACTCCATCCGTCCTTGAAATGTATATTTTCAATGCCCTGACAACGTCCAGCAACTTGGAATCTTCCAAATCGCTAGTAGCCGCAGGCACCACAATAGGCTGGTTCAGGTGAAACGCTGACACCACCTTAGGCAGAAACTGAGGACGCGTCCGCAGTTCTGCCCTGTCCGATTGGAAAATCATATATGGGCTCTTATACGATAAAGCCGCCAATTCTGATACTCTCCTGGCTGAAGCCAGGGCCAGTAGCATGGTTACTTTCCATGTAAGATATTTCAAATCCACCGATTTGAGTGGCTCAAACCAATGGGATTTGAGAAAATCCAAAACTACATTCAGGTCCCACGGAGCCACTGGGGGCACAACCGGGGGCTGTATATGTAGTACTCCTTTTACAAAAGTCTGGACTTCAGGAACTGAAGCCAATTCTTTCTGGAAGAAAATCGACAGGGCCGAAATTTGAACCTTAATGGACCCCAATTTGAGGCCCATAGACAATCCTGTTTGCAGGAAATGTAGGAATCGACCCAGTTGAAATTCCTCCGTGGGGGCCTTCCTGGCCTCACACCACGCAACATATTTTCTCCAAATGCGGTGATAATATTGTGCAGTCACCTCCTTCCTGGCTTTAACCAGTGTAGGAATGACCTCTTCTGGAATGCCTTTTTCCTTTAGAATTCGGCGTTCAACCGCCATGCCGTCAAACGCAGCCGCGGTAAGTCTTGGAATAGACACGGTCCCTGCTGAATCAGGTCCCGTCTTAGAGGTAGAGGCCACGGATTTTCCGTGAGCATCTCCTGAAGTTCCGGGTACCAAGTTCTTCTTGGCCAATCCGGAGCCACGAGTATCGTTCTTACTCCCCTTTGCCGTATAATTCTCAGTACTTTGGGTATGAGAGGCAGAGGAGGAAACACATACACTGACTGGTACACCCACGGTGTTACCAGAGCGTCCACAGCTATTGCCTGAGGGTCTCTTGACCTGGCGCAATACCTGTTCAGTTTTTTGTTGAGGCGAGACGCCATCATATCCACCTTTGGTTTTTCCCAACGGTTCACAATCATGTGGAAGACTTCTGGATGAAGTCCCCACTCTCCCGGGTGTAGATCGTGTCTGCTGAGGAAGTCTGCTTCCCAGTTGTCTACTCCCGGAATGAACACTGCTGACAGTGCTATCACATGATCTTCCGCCCAGCGAAGGATCCTTGCAGCTTCTGCCATTGCTCTCCTGCTTCTTGTGCCGCCCTGTCTGTTTACGTGGGCGACTGCCGTGATGTTGTCCGACTGGATCAACACCGGCTGACCCTGAAGCAGGGGTTTTGCCAGGCTTAGAGCATTGTAAATTGCTCTTAGCTCCAGTATATTTATATGAAGAGACATCTCCAGGCTTGACCACAAGCCCTGGAAGTTTCTTCCCTGTGTGACCGCTCCCCAGCCTCTCAGACTGGCATCCGTGGTCACCAGGACCCAGTCCTGTATGCCGAATCTGCGGCCCTCTAACAGATGAGCACTCTGCAACCACCACAGAAGAGACACCCTTGTCCGTGGCGATAAGGTTATCCGCTGATGCATCTGCAGATGCGATCCGGACCATTTGTCCAGCAGATCCCACTGAAAAGTTCGTGCGTGGAATCTGCCGAATGGAATTGCTTCGTAAGAAGCCACCATCTTTCCCAGGACTCTTGTGCATTGATGCACAGACACTTTTCCTGGTTTTAGGAGGTTCCTGACAAGTTCGGATAACTCCTTGGCTTTCTCCTCCGGAAGAAACACCTTTTTCTGAACCGTGTCCAGAATCATTCCCAGGAACAGCAGACGTGTTGTCGGGGTCAACTGAGATTTTGGAAAATTCAGAATCCACCCGTGTTGTTGCAGCACTACTTGGGTTAGTGCTACTCCGTCCTCCAGCTGTTCTCTGGACCTTGCCCTTATCAGGAGATCGTCCAAGTAAGGGATAATTAATACGCCTCTTCTTCGCAGAAGAATCATCATTTCGGCCATTACCTTGGTAAAGACCCGAGGTGCCGTGGACAATCCAAACGGCAGCGTCTGAAACTGATAATGACAGTTTTGCACCACGAACCTGAGGTACCCTTAATGTGAAGGGCAAATTGGGACATGCAGGTAAGCATCCTTTATGTCCAGGGACACCATAAAGTCCCCTTCTTCCAGATTCGCTATCACTGCTCTGAGTGATTCCATCTTGAACTTGAATTTTTGTATGTACAGGTTCAAAGATTTCAGATTTAGAATAGGTCTTACCGAGCCGTCCGGCTTCGGTACCACAAATAGCGTGGAGTAATACCCCTTTCCCTGTTGTAGGAGGGGTACCTTGACTATCACCTGCTGAGAAAACAGCTTGTGAATGGCTTCCAATACCGTCGCCCTGTCTGAGGGAGACGTTGGCAAAGCAGACTTTAGGAACCGGCGAGGGGGAGACTTCTCGAATTCCAACCTGTAACCCTGAGATACTACCTGCAGGATCCAAGGGTCCACCTGTGAGCAAGCCCACTGTGCGCTGAAATTCCTGAGTCGACCCCCCCACCGCTCCTGAGTCCGCTTGTACAGCCCCAGCGTCATGCTGAGGGCTTTGCAGAACCCTGGGAGGGCTTCTGTTCCTGGGCAGGGGCTGCTTGCTGCCCTCTCTTACCCCTTCCTCTGCCCCGGGGCAGATATGACTGTACTTTTGCCCTCTTGTTCTTATAGGACCGAAAGGACTGCGGCTGAAAAGACGGTGTCTTTTTCTGTTGGGAGGGGGTCTGAGGTAAAAAGGTGGATTTTCCGGCAGTTGCCGTGGCCACCAGATCCGATAGACCTACGCCAAATAATTCTTCCCCTTTATACGGCAATACTTCCATATGTCATTTGGAATCCGCATCACCTGACCACTGTCGCGTCCATAAACTTCTTCTGGCAGATATGGACATCGCACTTACTCTCGATGCCAGAGTGCAAATATCCCTCTGAGCATCTCGCATATAAAGAAAAGCATCCTTTAATTGCTCTATAGTCAATAAAATACTGTCCCTATCCAGGGTATCAATATTTTCAGTCAGGGAATCCGACCAGACCACCCCAGCACTGCACATCCAGGCTGAGGCGATGGCTGGTCGCAGTATAACACCAGTATGTGTGTATATACTCTTTAGGGTAGTTTCCAGCCTCCTATCAGCTGGATCCTTGAGGGCGGCCGTATCAGGAGACGGTAACGCCACTTGTTTTGATAAGCGCGTGAGCGCCTTATCCACCCTAGGGGGTGTTTCCCAGCGCGCCCTAACCTCTGGCGGGAAAGGGTATAATGCCAATAACTTTTTTGAAATTAGCACTTTTCTATCTGGGTTAACCCACGCTTCATCACATACATCATTCAATTCCTCTGATTCAGGAAAAACTACAGGTAGTTTTTTCACCCCCCACATAATACCCCTTTTTGTGGTACTTGCAGTATCAGAGATATGCAAAGCCTCCTTCATTGCCGTGATCATATAACGTGTGGCTCTACTTGAAAATACGTTTGTTTCTTCACCGTCGACACTAGATTCAGTGTCCGTGTCTGGGTCTGTGTCGACCGACTGAGGTAAAGGGCGTTTTACAGCCCCTGACGGTGTCTGAGACGCCTGGGCAGGTACCAACTGGTTTTCCGGCCGTCTCATGTCGTCAACTGATTTTTGTAATGTGCTGACATTATCACGTAATTCCATAAACAAAGCCATCCATTCCGGTGTCGACTCCCTGGGGGGTGACATCACCATTACCGGCAATTGCTCTGCCTCCACACCAACATCGTCCTCATACATGTCGACACACACGTACCGACACACAGCAGACACACAGGGAATGCTCTTATCGAAGACAGGACCCCACTAGCCCTTTGGGGAGACAGAGGGAGAGTTTGCCAGCACACACCCAAGCGCTATAATATATATGGGAACAACCTTATATAAGTGTTGTATCCTTATAGCAGCTTAAATATATAAAATATCGCCATAAAAAGTGCCCCCCCTCTCTGTTTTACCCTGTTTCTGTAGTGCAGTGCAGGGGAGAGTCCTGGGAGCCTTCCTCACAGCTGAGCTGAGCAGGAAAATGGCGCTGTGTGCTGAGGAGAATAAGCTCCGCCCCCTATTCCGGCGGGCTTTTCTCCCGTAGTTTGTAATATCTGGCAGGGGTTAAATACATCCATATAGCCTCAAGGGCTATATGTGATGTATTTTTTAGCCATAAAAGGTATTTACATTGCTGCCCAGGGCGCCCCCAGCAGCGCCCTGCACCCTCCGTGACCGTTGGTGAGAAGTGTGTGACAAACAATGGCGCACAGCTGCAGTGCTGTGCGCTACCTTCAAGAAGACTGAAGAGCCTTCTGCCGCCGGTTTCTGGACCTTCAATCTTCAGCATCTGCAAGGGGGGTCGGCGGCGCGGCTCCGGGACGAACCCCAGGGTGAGACCTGTGTTCCGACTCCCTCTGGAGCTAATGGTGTCCAGTAGCCTAAGAAGCCAATCCATCCTGCACGCAGGTGAGTTGAACTTCTCTCCCCTAAGTCCCTCGATGCAGTGACCCTGTTGCCAGCAGGACTCACTGAAAATAATAAACCTAAAAACTTTTTCTAAGCAGCTCCTTAAGAGAGCCACCTAGATTGCAACCTGCTCGGACGGGCACAAAAACCTAACTGAGGCTTGGAGGAGGGTCATAGGGGGAGGAGCCAGTACACACCACCTGATCCTAAAGCTTTAGTTTTGTGCCCTGTCTCCTGCGGAGCCGCTAATCCCCTTGGTCCTGACGGAGTCCCCAGCATCCACTTAGGACGTCAGAGAAACAGCGGAGAATAGTACCCCCGGCTCCTCTGCGCAAGAGGCACCTGTACTACGACTCCTGTATCCAGGAGGGTCTGTACCACCGAATGTAAACAGTTTACCTTTGTCTGGGCCAACGGGACGTCTGTCCGGCAAAATCGATGAGGGGGTCGGTTTTTGAAGGCTATGGCGTAACCTCGAGTGACGACTTCCCGTACCCAGGCATCTGAAGTGGTCTTCAACCATTCCTGGGTATACCCTAGAAGCCGGCCCCCCACCCTGGGATCCCCCAGGGGGAGGCCCGCCCCGTCATGCGGCAGGCTTATCGGTCTTGGAAGCTGGCTGACGGGCCGCCCAGGCTCTTTTGGGCTTCGGCTTACCAGGTTTGGAAGTGCGGGCCTGCTTGTTGTACGCCTAACTTTTTGTTTTACCTGAAGGACGAAAGGGGCGAAAGGAAGTACCTTTAGCCTTCGACACCGAAGGAGTGGTACTTGGCAGACATGCAGTTTTGGCAGTAGCCAAGTCAGCCACTATCTTATTTAAGTCCTCCCCAAACAGAATATCTCCCTTGAAAGGGAGTACCTCCAGGGTTTTTCTAGAGTCCAGATCCACAGACCAGGGTCTCAGCCACAATATCCGGCGAGCCAGGACTGATGTAGTAGATGCCTTGGCTGCTAAGATACCGGCATCAGAAGCCGCCTCTTTAATATAGCGAGAAGCTGTGACAATATATGACAAGCATTGTCTAGCATGGTCAGAAGAGATTTCAGCTTCTAACTCCAAGGCCCATGCTTCAATAGCCTCTGCAGCCCATGTTGCTGCAATAGTGGGCCTTTGTGCAGCACCCGTGAGGGTGTAAATCGCTTTCAGACAACCCTCCACACGTTTATCCGTAGGCTCTTTTAGAGACGTGACGGTAGTGACAGGTAGAGCTGAGGAAACCACCATCCTAGCCACAAGTGAGTCTACCGGAGGAGGCGTTTTCCAATTTTTAGACAGCTCTGGTGCAAGGGGATAGCGAGCCAGCATCTTCTTTTGAGGCATAAACTTCTTACCCGGGTTTTCCCAGGGTTCCTGACATATGTCCACTAGGTGGTCAGAGTGAGGTAAAACTTGTTTAACCACCTTCTGACGCTTGAACCTATCTGGTTTCTTAGGAGGGACGGATGGCTCGGGATCATCCGTAATCTGTAAAATTAATTTTATAGCCTCCAAAAGATCAGGAACATCCACATGTGAACTACCCTCCCCATCAGCAGTATCTGTGTCAGAATCTGTGGGGTCAGTGTAAGTGCCATCTTCATCAGACGAGGTGTCAGTGACAGCAGTGGATTGTGAGGAGATAAGAGCTCGCTTAGAGGACCCCTTGGGCTTAGACGAGCGAGGGTCAGACTTTTTAGTAGTCAGGGAGTGGTTCAACTTCTTCAATTGAGCAGATAAATTGTCCGCCCGCGGCGGGTTAGCTGCAGGGACCACATACGGTTGCACCGGCATAGGGGGTCCCATAGGGGGTGTTAGTTTATTAACTAGCGTATGTAGAAGCGTGGAAAAAGTAGCCTACGGTGGGTCATTATGTACCTCCGTTGCCACAGTCCCACTGGGGGGCAAGAAGCCCCCAGAAACAGAGCCCACAGCTGCTATATTCTCCTCATAGGGATCTGTGGCTTCAGCAACACCGGCAGTGTGGTCAGCCCCAGAACCGTTACCTTCAGAAGCAGACATGATATAACTTGCAGTATCAGGTAACACAGTACAATTGGCAGCAGCACAAAACCTCTTACCCAAATCCCTGCGCAGTGTAGTCAGCACAAGCAGAGATATAGGAGAGATATGGTGACTAAAATCGCAGAGAAAAATACGTATCAGAGTATATCTTGTGAAAATCCTATAGAAATTTAAAAACCTGAAGCACCAAGCCCCCTCAGGTTATAGAATAAAGGGATAGCAAGTTGAGTGAGAGACACGAATGGAAACCACTCAGCAAGCTAATGCACACAAATATAGTCACAGTTGTACAATGCAGAGGTTATTACTAACAATAATACTGCACTGGACCAGCTTATATAGCTATGTAGTCAATAGATATAACACTGCACAGTAAGAACTGGATGTATATCACAGGGTAATTGTACTAGAAAACCCTGACTAAATGCACTCTTTCTTAACTAACACTGTCTAATTGACAGGTAGAATACTTAAGTGTCATGTAAAGTCACAGCGCTGACAACCAGGCGGCTTTACACAGGAGGATTTGCCCAAGCAGTCCCAGGAACAGTGTAGTTGAGAGAAATGGCGCCCAAACATTGACAGGGAGTGAGGGAGAGACAGATATGCAGCTCCATGGTGGGAACATTTGCGGGAAATGGTGCCCTGGGGCTGGGGGAGGGGCTCCAGGTCTAAGCCTTATCCCCTCTGCTGGCAAAACCACCAGGTACTGCGGGATACACATAAAAAGGTTTTAAGGGAAAACCTGACCTGCACCCATGCCCTGGTGATCTAGTGGGATCGCCTGTACTGCCACAGTGTCCACCGCCAGCGCGCGCGGCCCGCCTCCCACTGACCGCGCCGGATCGCGATAGAATACGGGTCCCGCAAGCGGGACCCACTCACCACCTCCCGAAGCATGGCCACGCAATCCCGGAGAGCCCCCGTCGTGTGTGCCTGACCATAGAAGAAAACCGGAGCCTCCTGCTGTAGTTACCCGGCAACCAGGGCTCGAGAGTGTACAGCGCCGCTGGGGAGAGATGGAGCTGCAGCAGTGAATGTCACTAGACATGAACACACTGCTGCAGCCCTTGAAGTCTTCACTTTTTTTCTCATAAAGCTCTTCTTAGGGCTGCCCAGAGCAGCCCCTCTGTTATGTGCCTGCTATCTGCGGCACCAACTACAAAACTGAGTTCCTGTGCAGGGAGGCGGGGTTATGGAGGAGGCGGCGCTATGCATTCTGGGAACAGTCAAAGCTTTTCAGCCTGTTGGTGCCTCGGATCAAGATCCTACTCTACACCCCCCTATGTCTATCCTTGTGGAGCCCAGTGTACCCCGCAGCAGAAATATGACCAAACAAAGTCTAGCATGACTCTGCAAATGTTTCTTTGTTGTTTCTTTATCAATTAAACCGGCAAAAAATCTGAAATTGAATCCAAGTGTGGCATTTGCATTTATAATACCCCTTTCAGACTAGCAAAAATTTCCTGGGTTATTGCACATGAACGCGCATCAACCCGGGATTTTGCTTATTCTGAAATGGTCCAAAAGGAATATCCCGGGTCGAGCATTCCAGCATTTCATCCCAGGTCGCGACCTGGATTAAAGCCGGAAATGACCCGGGATGCGTGCACTGTGAACGGATAATGCAGGTCATGGCGACCCGGCACCCGTTCTCGGCAAAGGAGGAAGCAGCACTTAGAGAGGATCATCTCCAAGCACCATCTCTTGCAGCGTTGGCGGCGACGTCACATACCCGGCAATATCCGCAAGTCTGAAAGGGGTCTCAAGCCAGGTTGCACCCGGGAAGCACCCGTGTACAAATTCCCGGGTGCGTGTTGCTGTGAACCCACAACATGCGGTCAACGGAGCTCTCAATGCAAGTGAAACAGGCTATCATTAGGCTGCAAAAGCAAAAAAAAAAAAAAAAGATAGCAGGAACTGGTATATTCTGAGAAAAAATAAGATTTTACTCACCGGTAAATCTATTTCTCGTAGTCCGTAGTGGATGCTGGGACTCCGTAAGGACCATGGGGAATAGCGGCTCCGCAGGAGACTGGGCACAACTAAAGAAAGCTTCAGGACTACCTGGTGTGCACTGGCTCCTCCCACTATGACCCTCCTCCAGACCTCAGTTAGGACACTGTGCCCGGAAGAGCTGACACAATAAGGAAGGATTTTGAATCCCGGGTAAGACTCATACCAGCCACACCAATCACACCGTATAACTCGTGATACTATACCCAGTTAACAGTATGAAATATAACTGAGCCTCTCAACAGATGGCTCAACAATAACCCTTTAGTTAGGCAATAACTATATACAAGTATTGCAGACAATTCGCACTTGGGATGGGCGCCCAGCATCCACTACGGACTACGAGAAATAGATTTACCGGTGAGTAAAATCTTATTTGCTCTGAGTCCTAAGTGGATGCTGGGACTCCGTAAGGACCATGGGGATTATACCAAAGCTCCCAAATGGGCGGGAGAGTGCGGATGACTCTGCAGCACCGAATGAGCAAACTCTAGGTCCTCCTCAGCCAGGGTATCAAACTTGTAGACTCTTGCAAAAGTGTTTGAACCCGACCAAGTAACAGCTCGGCAAAATTGTAAAGCCGAGACCCCTCGGGCAGCCGCCCAAGAAGAGCCCCTTTCCTCGTGGAATGGTCTTATACAGATTTAGGGTGCGGCAGTCCAGCCGCAGAATGTGCAAGTTGAATCGTGCTAAGATCCAGCGAGCAATAGTCTGCTTAGAAGCAGGAGCACCCAGCTTGTTGGGTGCATATAGGATAAATAGCGAGTCAGTTTTCCTGACTCCAGCCGTCCTGGAAACATATATTTTTCAGGGCCCTGACTACGTCCAGTAACTTGGAATCCTCCAAGTCCCAAGTAGCCGCAGGCACCACAATAGGTTGGTTCACATGAAACACTGATACCACCTTAGGAAGGAATTGGGAACGAGTCCTCAATTCCGCCCTATCCATATAAAAAAATCAGATAAGGGCTTTTGCATGATAAAGCCGCCAATTCTGATACACGCCTGGCCGACGCCAAGGCCAACAGCATGACCACTTTCCACGTGAGGTATTTTAGCTCCACGGATTTAAGTGGCTCAACCCAATGCGACTTCAGGAAATCCAACACCACGTTGAGATCCCACGGTGCCACTGGAGGCACAAACGGGGACTGACTATGCAGCACTCCCTTAACAAAAGTCTGAACTTCAGGCAGTGAAGCCAGTTCTATTTTGGAAGAAAATCGATAGAGCCGAAATCTGGACCTTCATGGAACCCAATTTTAGGCCCATAGACACCTCTGACTGTAGGAAGTGCAGAAATCGACCTAGCTGAAATTCCTCCGTTGGGGCCTTCCTGGCCTCACAGCACGCAACATATTTCCGCCATATGCGGTGATAATGGTTTGCGCTCACTTCTTTCCTAGCTTTAATTAGCGTAGGGATAACTTCCTCCGGAATGCCCTTTTCCTTCAGGATCCGGCGTTCAACCGCCATGCCGTCAAACGCAGCAGCGGTACGTCTTGGAACAGACAGGCCCCCTGCTGCAGCAGGTCCTGTCTGAGCGGCAGAGGCCATGGGTCCTCTGAGATCATTTCTTGGAGTTCTGGGTACCAAGCTCTTTTTGGCCAATCCGGAACAATGAGTATAGTTCTTACTCCTCTCCTTCTTATTATTCTCATTACCCTGGGTATGAGAGGCAGAGAAGGGAACACATACACCGACTGGTACACCCACGGTGTTACCAGAGCGTCCACAGCTATCGCCTGAGGGTCCCTTGACCTGGCGCAATATCTTTTTAGCTTTTTGTTGAGGCGGGACGCCATCATGTCCACCTGTGGCCTTTCCCAACGGTGTACAATCATTTGGAAGACTTCTGGATGAAGTCCCCACTCTCCCGGGTGGAGGTCGTGTCTGCTGAGAAAGTCTGCTTCCCAGTTGTCCACTCCGGGAATGAACACTGCTGACAGTGCTAATACATGATTTTCCGCCCATCGGAGAATCCTTGTGGCTTCTGCCATCGCCATCCTGCTTCTTGTGCCGCCCTGTCGGTTTACATGAGCGACCGCCGTGATGTTGTCTGACTGGATCAGCACCGGCCGGTGTTGAAGCAGGGGTCTAGCCTGACTTAGGGCATTGTAAATGGCCCTTAGTTCCAGAATATTTATGTGTAGGGAAGTCTCCTGACTTGTCCATAGTCCTTGGAAGTTTCTTCCCTGTGTGACTGCCCCCCAGCCTCGAAGGCTGGCATCCGTGGTCACCAGGACCCAGTCCTGTATGCCGAATCTGCGGCCCTCTAGAAGATGAGCACTCTGCAGCCACCACAGCAGCGACACCCTGGCCCTTGGAGACAGGGTTATCCGCCGATGCATCTGAAGATGCGACCCGGACCACTTGTCCAACAGATCCCACTGGAAGATCCTTGCATGGAACCTGCCGAATGGAATTTCTTCGTAAGAAGCTACCATCTTTCCCAGGGCTCGCGTGCATTGATGCACCGACACCTGTATTTGTATTAGGAGGTCTCTGTCTAGAGACGACAACTCCTTGGACTTCTCCTCCGGGAGAAACCCTTTTTTCTTGTTCTGTGTCCAGAACCATACCCAGGAACAGTAGACGCGTCGTAGGAACCAGCTGCGACTTTGGAATATTCAGAATCCAGCCGTGCTGTTGTAGCACTTCCCGAGATAGTGCTACTCCGACGAACAACTGCTCCCTGGACCTCGCCTTTATAAGGAGATCGTCCAAGTACGGGATAATTATTACGGCCATTACCTTGGTAAATACCCTCGGTGCCGGGGACAGACCAACGGCAACGTCTGGAATTGGTAATGACAAACCTGTACCACAATTTTGAGGTACTCCTGGTGAGGAGGGTAAATAGGGACATGCAGGTAAGCATCCTTGATGTCCAGTGATACCATGAAATTCTCCAGGCTTGCAATAATTGCCCTGAGCGATTCCATTTTGAACTTGAACCTTCGTATATAAGTGTTCAAGGATTTCAATTTTAGAATGGGTCTCACCGAACCGTCTGGTTTCGGTACCACAAACATTTTGGAATAGTAACCCCGGCCTTGTTGAAGGAGGGGTACCTTGATTTCACCTGCTGGAAGTACAGCTTGTGAATTGCCGCCAGTACTACCTCCCTTTCTCCGAGGGCAGCAGGCAAGGCTGATGTGAGGTAACGGCGAGGGGGAGTCGCCTCGAACTCCAGCTTGTATCCCTGTGATACTACTTGCAGAACCTAGGGATCCACCTGTGGGCAAGCCCACTGGTCCCTGAAGTTCCCGAGACGCGCCCCCACCGCACCTGTCTCCACCTGTGGAGCCCCAGCGTCATGCGGTGGACTCAGAGGAAGCGGGGGAAGATTTTTGATCCTGGGAACTGGCTGTCTGGTGCAGCTTTTTCCTTCTTCCCTTGTCTCTGTGCAGAAAGGAAGCGCCTTTGACCCGCTTGCTTTTCTGAAGCCGAAAGGACTGTACCTGAAAATATGGTGCTTTCTTAGGCTGAGGAAACCTGAGGTAAAAAATTTTCTTCCCAGCTGTTGCTGTGGATACGAGGTCCCAGAGACCATCCCCAAACAATTCCTCACCCTTATAAGGCAGAATCTCCATGTGCCTTTTAAAGTCAGCATCACCTGTCCACTGCCGGGTCTCTAATACCCTCCTGGCAGAATGGACATTGCCTTAATTCTGGATGCCAGCCGGCAAATATCCCTCTGTGCATCCCTCATATATAAGACGACGTCTTTAATATGCTCTATGTTAGCAAAATATTATCTCTGTCTAGGGTATTAATATTGACAGGGTATCAGACCACGCTGCAGCAGCACTATTCATGCTGAGGCAATTGCAGGTGTCAGTATAGTACCTGAGTGTGTATATACAGACTTCAGAATAGCCTCCTGCTTTTTATCAGCAGGCTGCTTCAAAGTGGCCGTATCCTATGACGGCAGTGCCACCTTTTTTGACAAACGTGTGAGCGCCTTATCCACCCTAGGGGATATCTCCCAACGTGACCTATCCTCTGGCGGGAAAGGGTACGCCATCAGTAACTTTTTAGAAATTACCAGTTTCTTATCGGGGGAACCCACGCTTCTTTACACACTTCATTCACTCATCTGATGGGGGAACAAAACACTGGCTGCTTTTTCTCCCCAAACATAAAACCCCTTTTATGTGGTACTTGGGTTCATGTCAGAAATGTGTAACACATTTTTCATTGCCGAGATCATGCAACGGATGTTCCTAGTGGATTGTGTATATGTCTCAATCTCGTCGACACTGGAGTCAGACTCCGTGTCGACATCTGTGTCTGCCATCTGAGGTAACGGGCGTTTTTTGAGCCCCTGATGGCCTTTGAGACGCCTGGGCAGGCGCGGGCTGAGAAGCCGGCTGTCCCACAGCTGTTACGTCATCCAGCCTTTTATGTAAGGAGTTGACATTGTCGGTTAATACCTTCCACCTATCCATCCACTCTGATGTCGGCCCCACAGGGGGCGACATCCCATTTATCGGCCTCTGCTCCGCCTCCACGTAACCTTCCTCATCCAACATGTCGACACAGCCGTACCGACACACCGCACACACACAGGGAATGCTCTGACTGAGGACAGGACCCCACAAAGTCCTTTGGGGAGACAGAGAGAGAGTATGCCAGCACACACCAGAGCGCTATATAATGCAGGGATTAACACTATAACTGAGTGATTTTCCCCCCAATAGCTGCTTGTATACACATATTGCGCCTAAATTTAGTGCCCCCCCTCTCTTTTTAACCCTTTGAGCCTGAAAACTACAGGGGAGAGCCTGGGGAGCTGTCTTCCAGCTGCACTGTGAAGAAAAAATGGCGCCAGTGTGCTGAGAGAGTTAGCCCCGCCCCTTTTTCGGCGGACTTTTCTCCCGCTTTTTTCAGGAATTCTGGCAGGGGTAATTTATCACATATATAGCCCTGGGACTATATATTGTGATGATTTGCCAGCCAAGGTGTTTATATTGCTGCTCAGGGCCCCCCCCCCAGCGCCCTGCACCCATCAGTGACCGGAGTGTGAGGTGTGCATGAGGAGCAATGGCGCACAGCTGCAGTGCTGTGCGCTACCTTGTTGAAGACCGAGGTCTTCTGCCGCCGATTTTCCTGGCCACTTCTTGCTTCTGGCTCTGTAAGGGGGACGGCGGCGCGGCTCCGGGACCGAACGATTGAGGTCGAGTCCTGTGTTCGATCCCTTTGGAGCTAATGGTGTCCAGTAGCCTAAGAAGCCCAAACTATCTCCAGTCAGGTAGGTTCGCTTCTTCTCTCCTTAGTCCCTCGCTGCAGTGAGTCTGTTGCCAGCAGATCTCACTGTAAAATAAAAAACCTAAAATATACTTTCTTTCTAGGAGCTCAGGAGAGCCCCTAGTGTGCATCCAGCTCAGACGGGCACAAGATTCTAACTGCGGTCTGGAGGAGGGTCTTAGTGGGAGGAGCCAGTGCACACCAGGTAGTCCTAAAGCTTTCTTTAGTTGTGCCCAGTCTCCTGCGGAGCCGCTATTCCCCATGGTCCTTACGGAGTCCCAGCATCCACTTAGGACGTCAGAGAAATAGAATGCAATGGTAAGCTTGGCAACATAAAAAGGTCTGGACATCCATGGAAGACAACAGTGGTGGATAACCGTGGGATCCTTTCCATGGTAAAGTAAAACCTCTTCACAAAATCCAGCTACTAAAGAACATCGTCCAGGAGGTAGGCATATCATTATACAAGTCTGCCATAAAGAGAAGACTTCACAAGAGCAAATACAGAGTTCCCCACAAGGTGCAAACCATTCATAAGCCTCAATAGACAGGACAGATTACTCTTTGCCAAAAAAAAACATCTTAAAAAGCCAGCCCGGTTCTGGAACAGCATTCTTTGGACAGATGTACAAAAGATCAACCTGTACCAGAATGGTGGGAAGAAAAAGGCATATAGAAGACTTATATCATGATCCAAAGCATAATACATCATCTATAAAACATTGTGGAGGTAGTGTGATGGCATGGGCATGCATGGCTTCCAATGGCACTGGGTCATTAATGTTTATTGATGATGTGACAGAAGACTGAAGCAGCCAAATGAATTCTGGAGTATATAGGGACACGCTGTCTGCTCAGATCCAGCCACATGCAGCAAAGGTACTTGACAGCACTTCACAATATGAACAATGACAAAAAAAGTGTACAGCAAAAGCAACCTACAGTAGCAGTTTTTAAGACATAGAAGTGGAACATTCTGCAATGGCCAAGTCCATCACCTGATCTCAATTTCACTTGCTGAAAACAAACCTAAAGGCAGTAAGACCCACAAACCAACAATTGAAGACAGCTGCAGTAAAGGCCTGGCAAAGCATAACAAAGGAGGGAACCAAGCATTGGGCATTGTTCACGAGTTCCAGACTTCAAGCAGTCACTTGGGGGAAATCAATTGTTCTGGGCGTCTAATTTTCCCGTCTAAATGGGACTTTTTAGACACCTAAACAATTTTCACTATATATTTGCATATAGCGCATGTCGCACCCAAACAGCCGGGTTTACCTGCCGAAACCGGCTAAACCTGTCTAAACTCCTGCTTTGGGCATCCAAATTCCGTTTTTGGATGCCCAAAGTGCCGCGTTTCCACACATTTTTTCTTGCACCTCAGGAGGATGGTGGAAATAATGTGTCCTCTGTGGCTGCTGGGCGCCAGAACGGCAGAACAATTATATTGCTGCTTTTGGGCGCCATCTATTGGCAGCCGTGAATAAAACAAATGAATCGGCCCCACTGCCTGTAAAGGATTCTCAACAAAGTATTAAAAATTTACATTTTACTTATGATTATGTTAATTGGCCCAGTTACATTTGGCCCACTGAAAATAATGGACAGTGTATAAAAATGGTTGTAATTCTTAAATGTTACATACAATATTTTTGTTCAGCACCTTGTATATAGTTGAAAGGCTGCTCTTCAAATGCATCTCCATCGTTTCATTTCAAATACATTGTGGTGGCACACAGAGACAAAAGTAGGAAAATTGTGTCAGTGTCCAAATATGTATGGACTTAACTGTGTCTCTTTTAATGTACTCCATCACATTTCTGACAGTGTGCTTGAAGCTTTTGTTCCACATTATCACTAAGCATATTTCCTTGCCAGCATGCGGCATTCCTACATCTACAGGATACAAGTTAAAGCCCTGTAGAAATAACTATAATACAAAAAACATTAAGACAAAACCCCCTGCACTCACATAACACTCACGTCAGGTGGCTGAAAGACCAAGGTTACTCTTTAGCCATCCCTGAGCTGCACTCTGCGCCAACGCGTCTTTTAAATTTCCCCACTCGCAACGATAGGAAGGGGCAGGTGGTTGAAATGCCTCTGCACAATCCAATGACAAAACAAATATAAAGAGAGCTACAGGTACAGTATACAATGGCACAGAGCAAAATATACATTTTTGATATCATAAAGACAATCTAACCAAATAGGAGAAAAAATAGGATTTTAATACCTACCAGTAAATCCTTTTCTCTTAGCCCGTAGAGGATGCTGGGGACACTTCAAGAACCATGGGGGGGTATAGACGGGATCCGCAGGAGACATGGGCACTTTAAGACTTTGAAGGGGTTTGAACTGGCTCCTCCCTCTATGCCCCTCCTCCAGACTCCAGTTATAGGAACTGTGCCCAGGGAGACGGACATTTCGAGGAAAAGGATTTATTGTTAAACTAAGGTGAGATACATACCAGCTCACACCATAAACACGCCGTACAACATGGCATTTAACAGAACTCCAGTCAACGGCATGAACCATGTCAGCAACAGGCTGACTATAACAGAAACACAACCTGTGTGTAAACATAACTAATAACTACAGATAGAGTCCGCACTGGGACGGGCGCCCAGCATCCTCTACGGACTAAGAGAAAAGGATTTACCGGTAGGTATAAAAATCCTATTTTCTCATACGTCCTAGAGGATGCTGGGGACACTTCAAGAACCATGGGGTTTATACCAAAGCTCTAGAACGGGTGGGAGAGTGCGGATGACTCTGCAGCACCGATTGACCAAACATGAGGTCCTCATCAGTCAGGGTATCAAACTTGTAACATTTCGCAAAAGTGTTTGAAACGGACCAAGTTGCTGCTCGGCAGAGTTGTAATGCCGAGACCCCCCGGGCAGCCGCCCAGGATGAGCCCACCTTTCTGGTAGAGTGGGCCTTCACTGATTTCGGTAATGGCAATCCAGCCGTAGAATGAGCATGCTGAATCGTATTACAGATCCAGCGCGCAATAGTCTGCTTGGAAGCAGGCGTCCCAATCTTGTTGGCAGCATACAGGACAAACAGAGCTTCCATTTTCCTAAATTGAGCCGTTCTGGTGACATAAATCTTTAAGGCCCTGACAACATCGAGAGATTTTGACTCCGCGAGGGCGTCAGTAGCCACCGGTACCAGAATAGGCTGGTTCATGTGGAACGATGAAACCACCTTCGGCAGAAATTGTTGACGAGTCCTCAATTCCGCTCTATCTTCATGTAAGATTAAATAAGGACTCTTGTGAGACAAAGCTGCTAACTCAGACACCCGCCTTGCGGATGCAAAGGCCAATAGCATGACCACTTTCCAAGTGAGAAATTTCAACTCTACCTTCTGTAAAGGTTCAAACCAATGTGACTGAAGGAAATGCAACACCACGTTAAGATCACATGGTGCCACTGGGGGCACAACTGGAGGTTGGATGTGCAAAACTCCTTTCACGAAAGTCTGAACTTCTGGAAGGGAGGCCAATTGTTTTTGAAAGAAAACTGATAAGGCCGAAATTTGTACTTTAATCAAGCCTAACTTTAGGCCCGCATCCACACCTGCTTGCAGGAAATGGAGAAAATGCCCTAGCTGAAATTCTTCCATAGGAGCCTTCTTGGATTCACACCAAGACACATATTTTCTCCAAATACGGTGATAATGTTTGACGTTACTCCTAATCTAGCCTGAAGAAGTGTGGGAATGACTTCACTGGGAATACCCTTTCGGGCTAGGATCCGGCGTTCAACCGCCAAGCCGTCAAACGTAGCCGCGGTACGTCGTGATATACGCACGGCCCCTGCTGTAACAGATCCTCTCGTAGAGGAAGAGGCCAGGAATCTCTTATGAGTAATTTCTGAAGATCTGGATACCTCCTTGGCCAGTCCGGAACAATGAGGATCGCCTGAACCTTTGTTCTTCATATGTTCTTTAGCACCTTTGGAATGAGTGGAAGCGGAGGGAACACGTACACCGACTGAAACACCCATGGTGTCACCAGCGTGTCCACTGCTATTGCTTGAGGGTCCCTCGACCTGGAACAATAACTCTGAAGTTTCTTGTTGAGGCGAGACGCCATCATGTCTATTTGAGGAATTCCCCAAAGACTTGTCACTTCTGTGAAGACCTCTTGATGAAGACCCCACTCTCCTGGATGGAGATAGTGTCTGCTGAGGAAGTCTGCTTCCCAGTTGTCCACTCCTAGAATAAAGATTGCTGACAGAGCGCTTGTATGTCTTTCCGCCCAGCTGAGAACATTTGTGGCCACTGCCATTGCCGCCCTGCTCTTTGTTACGCCCTGGCGGTTTATGTGCGCTACTGCTGTAATGTTGTCCGACTGTATTAGGACGGGCAGGTTGCGAAGAAGACGTTCCGCTTGAAGAAGGCCGTTGTAAATGGCCCTTAACTCTAGAACGTTTATGTGTAAACAAACTTCCTGGCTTGACCACTTTCCCTGGAAGGTTTCCCCCTGTGTGACTGCTCCCCAGCCTCGGAGACTCGCATCCATGGTTACTAGGATCCAGTCCTGGATCCCGAACCTGCATCTCTCTAGGAGGTGAGAGCTGTGCAGCCACCACAGGAGTGAGATTCTGGTCTTGGAGGACAGGATTATTTTCCGGTACATGTGCAGATGGGATCCGGACCACTTGTCCAATAGGTCCCACTGAAACACTCTGGCATGGAATCTGACAAATTGAATGGCCCCATAGGCCGCCACCATCTTCCCCATCAATCGAGTGCATTGCTGGATTGATACTCTCGCTGGTTTCAGAATTTGTCTGACCAAACTCTGAATTTCCAGAGCCTTCTCTTCTGGAAGAAAAAAACTCTGTAATTCCGTGTCCAGAATCATTCCCAAAAACGACAGCCGTTTCGTCGGATTCAACTGTGACTTCGGCAAGTTTAGGAGCCAACCATATTGCTGCAGAACTGTCAGGAAGAGCGCAATGTCCTGCTCCAGCTTGTCTTTGGATCTCGCCTTAATCAGGAGATCGTCCAAGTAAGGGATAATTGTGACTCCTTGTTTGCGAAGGAGAACCATCATTTCCGCCATTACCTTGGTGAAAATTCTGGACAGACCAAACGGCAACATCTGAAATTGGTAATGACAATCCTGATTAGCAAACCTCAGGTAAGCCTGATGCGGCGGATATATGGGGACGTGTAAGTAGGCATCCTTTATGTCGACCGACACCATGAAAACCCCTTCCTCCAGACTGGAGATCACTGCTCGGAGAGATTCCATCTTGAATTTACGGCCTCAAATCTTTTTAAATATGATGCCACAAGCATGGCACACCTATCTTTGGGCAGTTTCGCCCATTCCTCTTTGCAGCACCACTCAAGTTCCATCAGGTTGGATGGGAAGCGTCGGTGCACAGCCATTTTTAGATCTCTCCAGAGATGTTCAATCGGATTCAAGTCTGGGCTATGGCTGGGCCACTCAAGTACATTCACAGAGTTGTCCTGAAGCCACTCCTTTGATATCTTGGCTGTGTGCCGGCCTTTGTCCTACTGAAAGATGAATCGTCGCCACAGTCTGAGGTCAAGAGCGCTCTGGAGCAGGTTTTCATCCAGGATGTTTCTGTACATTGCTGCATTCATCTTTCCCTCTATCCTGACTAGTCTCCTAGTTCCTGCCGCTGAAAAACATCCCCACAGCATGATGCTGCCACCACCATGCTTCAATGTAGAGATGGTGTTGGCCTGGTGATGAGCAGTGCCTGGTTTCCTCCAAACTTGACGTCTGGCATTCATGCCAAAGAGTTCAATCTTTGTCTCATCAGACCAGAGAATTTGTTTCTCATGGTCTGAGAGTCCTTCAAGTGCATTTTGGCAAACTCCAGGCGGGCTGCCATTTTACTAAGGAGTGACTTCCATGTGGCCACTCTACCATACAGGCCCGATTGGTGGATTGCTGCAGAGATGGTTGTCCTTCTGGAAGGTTCTCCTCTCTCCACAGAGGAATGCTGTAGCTCTGACAGAGTGACCATCGGGTTTTTGGTCACCTCCCTGACTAGGGTCCTTCTCCCCCGATCGCTCAGTTTAGATGGCCAGCAAGCTCTAGGACGAGTCCAAACTTTTTCTATTTACGGATAATGGAGGCCACTGTGTTCAATGGGACCTTCGAAGCAGCAGATATTTTTCTGTATCCTTCCCCAGATTTGTGCCTCGAGTCAATCCTGTCTCGGAGGTCTACAGTCAATTCCTTTGGCTTCATGCTTGGTTTGTGCTCAGACATGCACTGTCAAGTGTGGGACCTTTCCAAATCATGTCCAATCAACTGAATTTACCACAGGTGGACTCCAATTAAGCTGTAGGAACATCTCAAGGATGATCAGTGGAAACAGGATGCACCTGAGCTCAAATTTAAGCTTCATGGCAAAGGCTGTGAATACTTATGTACATGCGAGTTCTTACTTTTTTATTTTTAATACATTTGCAACAATCTAAAAAATTTTCATGTTGTGTCGAAGTCAAAAATATTACATAAAGAGAACATACAAACTACACACATATAAGTCGCTATACTTGCAAATACGGGCAGCGAGCACAGCAATATATGGTAACACACGCATTTACACGGACATGCCACTAAGATGGATTCGACACTTATTTCATACAGTACATAATAATATCAAGCGCCAGACATCATGATGGTTTAGAATTGTATATGATGGAGTGGTGTCATGTATGTGTATTAGTTGAACGAAACAAGATAGACCGGTCATGTTTACTATTGAAACGACCAGATTAATGCGTGGATTCATTTGATACTTGTTATTAAGTTGTAGGACATTGCAACACGGAATTATGATTTAATGTATAAAAGCTAAAATCACTTTTATTAGAACAATAGATATTCCAAACAGGTAATGAACAGGAAACTCAGGCCAGCCCTTTGGATGTCTTCAAGGCTGAACCTGATTAGCATATACAAAGGGACTGGTGACTCTTCGTGAATCCCTCCCCCAAAAACTAGATAACACTTATTGATCACACATGAGCTCAGTGGCTTTTTGGTCTCAGAGGATGATGGACTTGCTGCCAGATCAGTTCCTGTATTTATTTACAGTGAGAGACATAAGATGCATTGGAGGGAATGGTAATTGTATCGCTGGCCTGTAACTGAAACTGTATGTAATGGCATGTAACTATATGTTTTAACTGCTTACTGTGCGAGTGTAACCATGTAACTATAGGTATACTGTACTTTAATATATATTGAATCCATATCCTTTTTAATAACAAATATATACATCAATGAGCTTTGGAACTCAGATAATGTGTGGGTGTATTGTTTTCTCTTATGGGATGCAGTGTTTTGCGAAGTATAGCGCACATTCATGGGATATGGCAATAAGAGGTGCAGGCGTTTACAATATATATTAGAGCGGGCATTTTAAATATTTGTGAGAAAGCAATTTGGCATTCACAGATGTCATTATGGGGCATTGTGTGTAGTATTTTGAGGGGAAAAATTAATTTATTCCAGTTTGGAATAAGGCGGTAACATAACAAAATGTGGAAAAAGTGAAGCGCTGTGAATACTTTCCGGATGCACTGTATATCTCACTCCTTTAACAACTTCAGTAATAAATATATGCTCATTCTCACTCATTCTTAGAAATTAAGAGGTTCATTTAATTAAATAGGGAGAGCTTTGACTGTCCCAGGATGCATTGGGGCCTCCTCTATAACCCCGCCTCTAGGCACTGAGAGCTCAGTTTCATTAACCAGTCCAATTGCAGGAGCAGGTAAAAGAGAAGGCAGATGTTAGTCACATAGAACCACAATCTCACGACAGGAGAGGGTACCAGCGGCTAATGCCATACAACCCAAAGAAGCTAGGTGCATCAGGGTGGGCGTCCTGTGGAACCCAGTGTACCTTGCAGAAAGAGAGTTAACCATTGTAAGTCTACCAGAGGGAATACATCGGGGATGTCCTAAAGCAGTTCCTCAAGGGAGGGGACGCGCCTTAGGGAGTAAGAGAACCCGGCGTCCAAAGGAAGCATCCTGGGAGGCGGCAGTATCAAATGCATAGAACCTAATGAACGTGTTCACAGAGGACCACGTAGCCACCTTGCAGAATTGTTCTGGGGACGCGCCACAACGGGCCGCCCAAGAAGGTCCAACAGACAGAGTAGAATGGGCTTTAACTGCAGCAGGAGCTGGGAGTCCAGCCTGCGCATAGGCTTGCGCAATCACCATTCTAATCCAAAAGGCCAAGGTTTGCTTATTCGCAGGCCAGCCACGTTTATGAAAACCAAACCAAACAAAAAGGGAATCTGACCTCCTGATAGAGGCAGTCCTCTCCACATAGATACGGAGAGCCCTAACCACATCCAAATAACGTTCTTTGGGGGACAAATCCGAAGAGACAAAGGCCGGAACCACAATCTCTTGGTTAAGGTGAAAAGATGACACCACCTTAGGCAGAAAACCTGGGCGAGTTCGTAGAACTACCCGGTCCTGGTGGAATATGAGAAAGGGTGGACGACAGGACAAAGCACCTAAATCAGACACCCGTCTTGCAGAGGCGATGGCCAGCAAGAACAGGACCTTGGCTGTGAGCCTTTAAGGTCCACCGATTCAAGATGTTCAAATGGAGACTCTTGCAGAGCATTCAGCACAACAGACAAATCCCATGGAACCACAGGAGGGACATAGGGAGGCTGAATCCGTATAATGCCCTTAATGAACATTTGAACATGAGGTATAGAGGCAAATTTTCTCTGAAACAAAACCAGATATATGAACCTTGAGCGAGGCCAGATGAAGACCTAAGTCCAGTTCTGAAACTATGAACATCGTAATTCTTCTCAACACACCAAGTGAAGTAAGAATTCCAAACCCTATAATAAATCCGGGCAGATGCCGGTTTGCGGGCTTTCAACATTGTTTGAATAACCGCCTCTGAAAATCCTTTGGCTCTCAGGAGTGATGCTTCTAGAGCCATGCCGTCAAAGCCAGTCTGGCCAGGTCTGGATAGAGACAAGGACCCTGTACGAGGAGGTTTGGTTGCTGAGGAAGTAGAAGGCGATACCCCATCGATAGACCCTGCAGGTCTGAGAACCAATGCCGTCTGTGATTGTGTGAAGACGCCATTAGGTCTACAACCGGTAGACCCCACCTACCAACTAGGAGTTCAAAGACTTCTGGATGAAGACTCCACTCTCCGGCGGGTACGTCCTGGCGACTGAGGTAGTCCGCTTCCCAGTTCAGGACACCTGGAATGAACACTGCCGATATACTTGGCAGATGGCGTTCTACCCAACAAAGATTTTTGACACTTCCTTCATAGCCATGCGTCTTTGAGTGCCGCCTTGATGGTTTATGTATGCCACTGTCGTGGCGTTGTCTGACTGTACCTGAATCGGTCTGTTCCGTACCAGAGGCAGGGCAAGTGATAATGCATTGAACAACGCCCTCAACTCTAGGAGAGATTCTTCCTTGGTCCACCGACCCTGAAAAGAATGTTGCTCCAACACCGCTCCCTATCCCCTCAGACTGGCACCCATCATCAGGAGGACCCAGTTGGGGATCCACAAGGGATGGCCCCTACTCAATTTCTGGTCCTGGAGCCACCAGGTCAGCGACAAACGAACCTCCGGAGTCAACAAGATCCTTTGGGATCTGATCCGATGAGGTAGGCCATTCCACTTGACAAGAATTAATCGTTGCAGAGGGCGGGAATGAAATTGAGCGTACCCCACCATGTCGAATGTCGACACCATCAGGCCAAGTACCTGCATCGCCGAGTGAATCGACACTCTGGGGTGACGGATGAAGTATCTTATCCTGTCCTGGATTTTCAGGACCTTGTCTGGAGACAGGAACAGTCTCTGACTGTGTGTGTCCAGAAGGGCAACCTAGGTGCACCATGCTCGGAGCTGGGACCAGCGAGGACTTCTTCCAGTTGATCAGCCATCCGTGGGTTTGTAAGCAACTCACCGTCAATTGTAAGTGACTGAGGAGGACATTGTGGGAATTTGCCAGAATCAGCAGGTCATCCATATACGGCAGGATTCTGACTCCTTGGCGACGGATGTGCATCGTCATCATGGCCATAACCTTGGTGAAGATCCAAGGAGCCATGGCCAATCCAAACGGCAGAGCCTGGAATTGGTAGTGACTGTCGCCAATAGCAAACCGCAGGAACTGCTGATGCGATATGGCAATAGGAATATGCAGATAAGCATCCCGTATATCCAGGGATACCATGTAATCTCCGGGTTCCATCGCCAGCACAATAGAGCACAAAGTTTCTGTTACGATCCGGGTAACTGGACGCCATTATTTACCTTTCAAGTGTCTCCTGAGGCTGGCCCAGCATTCCAGGACGGGATCCCAGCTGCGTTGTCAGCATGTAGTATGCTGATATCTTTACTTTTCATCTCCTCCCTGTGATCCCAAAGAGCTGTCACAACAGCTTCATAAGTTTAATTTATTAATTTCAAGACTGGCGTCTCCTGCCCTCCACCGCCATTACTGCCGTTTTCCACATGGAATTACAAACAGACTTTCCCTCCAAATGCCAACATGGGCGCAGCCATGTTTTTCCAGTCACATGTCATTTTTTCAACCTATCCGCTGCGCTCTGGATTCTGCTTCATCAGCCAGCCAATTGCCTGCTTCCCAGCAGGTATAAATATCCTGTTCCGGGGCTGGAAAGATGTCAGTGCTTTGGTTGTCAAACCCAGTGATACAAGTCTCTCCGGCTTGTGGTTGTTCTGCTATTGTTCCAGGTATTCCAGCTCCTGTGTTCAGCTCCACTAGAGACCCGCACCAGCTACCACTTTGCGGTGCAGCCTCTCTGTAGTGTCCCAGCATTGCATCCTACGACCGGCAGTTACCCGACACCGGCTTCCAGAGATGCTCTACCCTGCCAGTAATCATCGGTGTTCCGCCATCGATCTCCAGTCATCATCGGTGTTCCGCCATCGATCTCCAGTCCCCATCGGTGTTCCGCCATCGATCTCCAGTCCCCATCGGTGTTCCGCCATCGATCTCCAGTCCCCATCGGTGTTTCCTCATTTATTATCCTACTACATTGGTGCTCCAACATCACCTCACAGTTTACCATCGGTGCTCCTGTCATCTAACCATCACTTCATCAAGTGAGTTCCGTTGCACCCTCACCACCTGGGCCGGTTCCACCCGGCATCCCCGGCAGTTCATAAGTGCTCACCCCATTACAGCGTTTCATCAGTACCTACAGCTTCCAGTGTGTCATCTACTGGTCAGTTCCTATTTTATTCCATTTATTTAGCGGATGGGTGTTGGTTATGGACTTACCATCTCCAGGTCTCCAAGACTGTATTGTGCAGTTACCACACCTAACGGCATCCTAACCACTGCTGCATTCTAGGAACTGTGTACTACTTCTATGCTTTAGTTCATATTGCTGAGCACTGCTATTTTTACCAAGTGCCGATGTATAAACTGAACTGTGCTTAATAAAACACATTGACTTTTACTCTGTTGTCTTGGTCACACCTTCAGGCATCTGTGCTACAAGGTTCCTTGCATGTCAAAGAATCTTATACTGCCTCCCAGGTTCATGTACAACTCAGCCTCTACAACTGAGGCTTCCTCTGGTCAGCACCAGCCCTCAGTTGTGACAGTTTCCATATACGAAACTTGGCGACCCACACAAACTTGTTCAGTGACTTGAGGTTGAGAATATGCCGAAAAGACCCATTGGGTTTCTGCACTAGAAACATGGTCGAATAATAGCCTCTGTCACGCTGGGACTGAGGTACCGGCACAACCACTCCTGTACTCAGGAGAGAAGCTACCACCGTTTGTAGAGCCTGCGCCTTCAACGGATCTGAAGGGAGCACCATAGCGCAGAACTGGTGAGGGGGACGTCTCTGGAAGGAGACAGCGTACCCGCGAGAGACAACTTCTAGTACCCAAGCATCTGAAGTGGTCTTTAACCAGACCTGGGCGAACTGTAGAAGTCGGCCTCCCACTCTGGGGTCCCCCAGGGGGAGGCACGCCCCATCATGCGGCAGGCTTGTCCTGTTTTGAAGCAGGCTGACGTGCTGTCCAGGACTGTTTTGTCATGGGCTTGGTGGTCTTGGGAGCATGAGATTGTCTGGGATAAGACTGACCCCTGGCTTTGCCTTGGGGTTAAAAGGAACGAAAAGTGGTAGTCTTTGCCTCCTGAGTAGAAGGATTAGTAGGAAGAAGAAAAGCAGTCTTAGCAGCTGCTAATTCAGACACTATTTTATTCAGGTCCTCTCCATATAAAATGTCCCCAGTGAAGGGGAGTACCTCCAAGGTCTTCTTAGAGTCCAAATCCACTTTCCACGACCTTAATCACAGTATGCGGTAAGGCAGGACAGATGTGGAAGATGCTTTGGCCGCCAGTACCCCCGCCTCAGAGGACACCTCCTGAACATAGTAGGCGGCGGTGCATATGTGAGACAGGTATTGTCTGGCTTTGTCAGAAATATCATCAGGTAGCTCATCCTCTTACGCCTGAACCCACGCCTCAATACCATTTACAGCTCAAGAGGCAGTTATGGTGGGCCTATGGATGTCCCCTGCGAGGGAATATATAGACTTCAGGCATTCCTCCACACGCTTATCTGTTGGTTCCTTCAGGGAGGTGACAGTGCTGACAGGCAGAGTAGACAACACTACCATACGGGTGACGTGAGAATCCACCAGCGGTGGGTTTTCCCATTTACTATATAACTCTGGAGGGAGAGGATAGCGAGCCAAGGCCCGTTTGGGGAGTGGGAATTTCTTATTCCCACTCCCCAAGGCCCTGGTCTGGGTAGACCAGGGTTCCTTCCTGATGTCCACAAGATGATTAGAATGGGGTAAACAGTTTTAACCACCTTCTGCTGTTTAAACATATCAGTTTTCTTGGCCACTGTAGTGGAATCCTCATACTCAGTTAGTTGAAGGATCTGCTTAATAGCATCCACCAGGCCAGGGACATCAACCTGTAAGGTAGAATCCTCGTCAGTAACACATGATTCAGAGTCTGACAGGACCGTATGCTCCCATTCCTCGTCAGATGAAACATCAGAGAGGTTAGTGGATTGTGATGAGGAAGCAGCCCGCTTAGATGACCCAGGGACACGGGAGTGACCTAGAGTAGATTTCTGTCTCACCAAAGACTAATTTAACTGTTGCAGCTGGGTAGACAAATTTTCCACCCAAGGCGGATTTACAATAGGGACAAATTGTGGTGGCAGTGACACCGGAGGTCCCATAGAGGGGGCTAAACAGTCCACCAGGGTACCCAGGAGGGTGGTGAACATAGCCCAGGGTGGCTCGATGTAGTGACAGGAGCTGCAGGCTGGCTGGGAGGTGTATGACACTTAGAACATAGACCATCACACAATACTTCCCCCTCAGGTAAACCTCTGGAGCATGCCTTGCAAATTACAGGAGCTTTCAGAGTTTTACTGCCCTTATTGTTAGACATTGTAATAAAGCAACAATCAGGCTACTAGTACGATAACGCCAGACAGAGTACACAACTTGCGGACTAAGTATACAAACAGCGTCAGAATACACAAACTTCTGAACTAAATCCTGGTGTACGTGACTGTAACACAGTAAAATATCCGTATAGCGTTAAGTAATGTGTACACTATATTAGTTGACCCTGATACACCTAGTCCCTTCGGATATAGAATATAGTGATAGCTACCTTAGATGGGATACATATGAGAGTGAAACTATACAGCAGGTACAGACACACACAGTCACAGGCAATGCAGAAATGCAGAGATTAATATAAGCACAGTAAAACAGTACTGGACTAGTATATATATATATAGATAGATAGATAGATAGATAGATAGATAGATAGATAGATAGATAGATAGATAGATAGATAGATAGATAGATAGATAGATAGATAAAACACAGCGCGGTCCTAGCCCGGAGGCATATATCAGAATACTCGTACAATATATTCTGTAATAGGTACACTCTTTCTTAACTAACGCTGTCTGTAATAAGATATGTAGAATACTCAAGTGTCTGTAAAGTCTCAGCACTGTGGACAGGCGGTTTTACAGGGGAGACCTTGCCCTGCAATCCCAGTAGCAGCTATGCTCAGAAGATGGCGCCCAGCAACCGTGTGCCTAAGCTGCAGTGTCCAGCTACCCGGGATCTGAGCCGCGGGAGTATGCAACACCACTTGGGAGGTGACGGAGACGCAGCACTGAATGTCACCCTGACATAACAGTGCTGCGTCCCTTGAAGTCTTCAGCTTTTTCAGGGCTGCCCAGTGCAGCCCGCCTGTTAGTTGACCTGCTGTCCTGCAGGAACTACTCGAAACTGAGCTCTTAGTGCCTGGAGGAGGGGTTATAGAGGAGGCCCCAATGCATCCTGGGACAGTCAAAGCTTTGCCTGATGGTGCCTCTGGATCCAAGATCCCGCTCTACACCCCGATGTATTCCCTGTGGAACACAGTGTACTCCGCTGCAGAAATTTTCTTTACCTAGTAAAGACATGGAGTTATGTCAAGAGTACATATCTTTGTATCAGGCCTTTGAGGGCAGCAACAGATAAGCTTCCTAAGGCTGGGTATACACGATGCCTATGGATCCACCCACAGGCATGGTAAGCATACACACTTACCAATCGGTCAATGTGTCTGTCCTCAATTTGGCAGCCCAGCTGTGATGACAATCCTTGCAGTCAGTGTACAGGCGGTCGGTGGGTCGCCCGTACACACAGCCAAACATGCTGTATATCTGCAAGCTATATCGGCATCAAGTTCAACTGTGCTGTAGGGCCAACCCAATATGTGTGTGAACAGACATATCGGGTATACACACCCGCCAATGCGCTACAGATATATCACTCATTCAATGGAATGCTATTAGTGTGTACCCAGCTTAAGAAGCATATTGGAAGTGTGGTCTACTTTACATAGTATACGTGTTTATGTAACTACAGTGGATAGTGTTGCATGTGAACACCCAAATCTGTCTTTCCAGGTACTCGAAACTGCCACAAGTGGTTCACAGCGCCGTATATACAGTACACATTAGAACAATACAGGGTACACAGAACATGGGTACACAGAACTTAACATTGTAGTAACTAAAAAACTAAAACAGAGCACTGGTAACAATTAGCACCACAATTCTCAGTACACAATACAGCTGAGATGTGAGGAAGCAAAGGAGTAACCAGAGTACTGCTAGGGGCAGGCAGCTGTTGGAAGAGATGAATGGTTAAGAGTGAGAGGAGAGTAGGAGAGAGCTGTAACTTAAGTACGAGAGAAAACGTCTGTGAGAACATGGGAAAGAGGGCTCTGCTCCAAGAAGCTTACAATCTAGGGGGAGGGGGGAGACAGGCAGGTGACATGAGGAAGGTGGCCTGATAGCAGGAAGTAAGCGAGGCAGAGATGGCCAAGGCATGAGGCAGGGGGTTGGGAGATCGACTTCGACTAGGTTATGTGGTGAAAGGGTACGCTTTGATGAACAGGTGGGTTTTCAGTGCCCATTTAAAGCTTTGAATCCATCTGCATTTTGATATGCAATTAAACCAAAGTACAGCTGTAAATAACCCCTTCACTGCTGAAGGCTCTCAAACTCTTATAGGCCCTACACACTGGCCGAATTTTTGAAAGATATGAACGATCTCGTTCATAAATGAACGAGAACTCGTTCATATCTTTCAGTGTGGAGACTCCAGCGATGAACGATGCGCGGCCCCGCGCTCGTTCATCGCTGGTCTCCCGTCGGCTGTGCATGCAGGCCAATATGGACGATCTCGTCCATATTTGCCTGCACTTCAATGCAGCCGCGTGACGGGGGGAGTGAAGAAACTTCACTCCCCCCGTCACTGCCCCCCCGCCGCCGGGTCGTTCGTCGGCCGAGACCATTTCAACATCAATATTGCAATCTTTTTTTATGCAGCAGCCACACACAGCATACTTTTTTTTGTCAAAAGACATTGCAATTTAAAAAACAGCACTGGTCTTTTTGCTTTTTCTAACACACCAAATAAAATGTAAAAATTGGCAAAAAATAAGAATTTACTTACCGATAATTCTATTTCTCGGAATCCGTAGTGGATGCTGGGGTTCCTGAAAGGACCATGGGGAATAGCGGCTCCGCAGGAGACAGGGCACAAAAAGTAAAGCTTTAGGATCAGGTGGTGTGCACTGGCTCCTCCCCCTATGACCCTCCTCCAAGCCTCAGTTAGGATACTGTGCCCGGACGAGCGTACACAATAAGGAAGGATTTATGAATCCCGGGTAAGACTCATACCAGCCACACCAATCACACTGTACAACCTGTGATCTGAACCCAGTTAACAGTATGATAACAGCGGAGCCTCTGAAAGATGGCTCACAACAATAATAACCCGATTTTTGTAACTATGTACAAGTATTGCAGATAATCCGCACTTGGGATGGGCGCCCAGCATCCACTACGGACTCCGAGAAATAGAATTATCGGTAAGTAAATTCTTATTTTCTCTATCGTCCTAGTGGATGCTGGGGTTCCTGAAAGGACCATGGGGATTATACCAAAGCTCCCAAACGGGCGGGAGAGTGCGGATGACTCTGCAGCACCGAATGAGAGAACTCCAGGTCCTCCTTAGCCAGGTTATCAAATTTGTAGGATTTTACAAACGTGTTTGCCCCTGACTAAATAGCCGCTCGGCAAAGTTGTAAAGCCGAGACCCCTCGGGCAGCCGCCCAAGATGAGCCCACCTTCCTTGTGGAATGGGCATTTACATATTTTGGCTGTGGCAGGCCTGCCACAGAATGTGCAAGCTGAATTGTATTACACATCCAACTAGCAAAAGTCTGCTTAGAAGCAAGAGCACCCAGTTTGTTGGGTGCATACAGGATAACAGCAAGTCAGTTTTCCTGACTCCAGCCGTCCTGGAACCTATATTTTCAGGGCCCTGACCACATCTAGCAACTTGGAGTCCTCCAAGTCCCTAGTAGGCGCAAGACACCACAATAAGCTGGTTCAGGTGAAACACTGACACCACCTTAGGGAGAGAACTGGGGACGAGTCCGCAGCTCTGCCCTGTCCGAATGGACAAACAGATATGGGCTTTTTTGAGAAAAAAACCACCAATTTGACACTCGCCTGGTCCAGGCCAGGTCCAAGAGCATGTTCACTTTTCATGTGAGATGCTTCAAATCCACAGATTTGACTGGTTTTAAACCAATGTGTTTTGAGGAATCCCAGAACTACGTTGAGATCCCACAGTGCCACTGGAGGCACAAAAGGGGGTTGTATATGCAATACTCCCTTGACAAACTTCTGGACTTCAGGAACTGAAGCCAATTCTTTCTGGAAGAAAAATCGACAGGGCCGAAATTTGAACCTTAATGGACCCCAATTTGAGGCCCATAGACACTCCTGTTTGCAGGAAATGCAGGAATCGACCGAGTTGAAATTTCTTCGTGGGGCCTTCCTGGCCTCACACCACGCAACATATTTTCGCCACATGTGGTGATAATGTTGTGCGGTCACCTCCTTTCTGGCTTTGACCAGGGTAGGAATGACCTCTTCCTGAATGCCTTTTCCCTTAGGATCCGGCGTTCCACCGCCATGCCGTCAAACGCAGCTGCGGTAAGTCTTGGAACAGACATGGTACTTGCTGAAACAAGTCCCTTCTTAGCGGCAGAGGCCATAAGTCCTCTGTGAGCATCTCTTGAAGTTCCGGGTACCAAGTCCTTCTTGGCCAATCCGGAGCCATGAGTATAGTTCTTACTCCTCTACGTCTTATAATTCTCAGTACCTTAGGTATGAAAAGCAGAGGATGGAACACATACACCGACTGGTACACCCACGGTGTTACCAGAACGTCCACAGCTATTGCCTGAGGGTCTCTTAACCTGGCGCAATACCTGTCCCGTTTTTTGTTCAGACGGGACGCCATCATGTCCACCTTTGGTAATTCCCAACGGTTTACAATCATGTGGAAAACTTCCCCATGAAGTTCCCACTCTGCCGGGTGGAGGTCGTGCCTACTGAGGAAGTCTGCTTCCCAGTTTCCATTCCCGGAATGAAACACTGCTGACAGTGCTATCACATGCTTTTCCGCCCAGCGAAAAGTCCTTGCAGTTTTTGCCACTGCCCTCCTGCTTCTTGTGCCGCCCTGTCTATTTACGTGGGCGACTGCCGTGATGTTTTATCCCACTGGATCAATACCGGCTGACCTTGAAGCAGAGGTCTTGCTAAGCTTAGAGCATTATAAATTTACCCTTAGCTATATTTATGTGGAGAAAAGTCTCCAGACTTGATCACACTCTCTGGAAATTTTTTCCTTGTGTGACTGCTCCCCAGCCTCTCGGGCTGGCCTCCGTGGTCACCAACATCCAAAACTGAATGCCGAATCTGCGGCCCTCTAGAAGATGAGCACTCTGTAACCACCACAGGAGAGACACCCTTGTCCTTGGATATAGGGTTATCCGCTGATGCATCTGAAGATGCGATCCGGACCATTTGTCCAGCAGATCCCACTGAAAAGTTCTTGCATGAAATCTGCCGACTGGAATTGCTTCGAAGGAAGTCACCATTTTTTTTACCATGGCCCTTGTGCAATGATGCACTGATTTTAGGAGGTTCCTGACTAGCTCGGATAACTCCCTGGCTTTCTCTTCCGGGAGAAACACCTTTTTCTGGACTGTGTCCAGAATCATCCCTAAGCACAGGAGACTTGTTGTCGGGATCAGCTGCGATTTTGGAATATTTAGAATCCACCCCTGCTGTTGTAACAGTATCCGAGATAGTGCTACTCCGACCTCCAACTGTTCCTTGGACTTTGCCCTTATCAGGAGATCGTCCAAGTAAGGGATAATTAAGACGCCTTTTCTTCGAAGAAGAACCATCATTTCGGCCATTACCTTGGTAAAGACCCGGGGTGCCGTGGACAATCCAAACGGCAGCGTCTGAAACTGATAGTGACAGTTCTGTACCACGAACCTGAGGTACCCTTAGTGATAAGGGCAAATTTGGGACATGGAGGTAAGCATCCCTGATGTCTCGGGACACCATATAGTCCCTTTCTTCCCGGTTCGTTATCACTGCTCTGAGTGACTCCATCTTGATTTGAACCTTTGTAAGTGTTCAAATTTTTTTAGATTTAGAATAGGTCTCACCTAGCCTTCTGGCTTCAGTACCACAATATAGTGTGGAATAATACCCCTTTTCTTGTTGTAGGAGGGGTAATTTAATTATCACCTGCTGGGAATACAGCTCGTGAATTGTTTCCCATACTGCCTCCTTGTCGGAGGGAGACCTTGGTAAAGCAGACTTCAGGAGCCTGCGCAGGGGAAACGTCTCGACATTCCAATCTGTACCCCTGGGATACTACTTGTAGGATCCAGGGGTCCTGTACGGTCTCAGCATCATGCTGAGAGCTTGTCAGAAGCGGTGGAACGCTTCTGTTCCTGGGAATGGGCTGCCTGCTGCAGTCTTCTTCCCTTTCCTCTATCCCTGGGCAGATATGACTCTTATAGGGACGAAAGGACTGAAGCTGAAAAGACGGTGTCTTTTTCTGCAGAGATGTGACTTAGGGTAAAAACGGTGGATTTTCCAGCAGTTGCCGTGGCCACCAGGTCCGATGGACCGACCCCAAATAACTCCTCTTCCTTTATACGGCAATACACCTTTGTGCCGTTTGGAATCTGCCTCACCTGACCACTGTCGTGTCCATAAACATCTTCTGGCAGATATGGACATCGCACTTACTCTTGATGCCAGAGTGCAAATATCCCTCTGTGCATCTCGCATATATAGAAATGCATCCTTTAAATGCTCTATAGTCAATAAAATACTGTCCCTGTCAAGGGTATCAATATTTTTAGTCAGGGAATCCGACCAAGCCACCCCAGCTCTGCACATCCAGGCTGAGGCGATCGCTGGTCGCAGTATAACACCAGTATGTGTGTATATACTTTTTATGATATTTTCCAGCCTCCTGTCAGCTGGCTCCTTGAGGACGGCCCTATCTATAGACGGTACCGCCACTTGTTCTGATAAGCGTGTGAGCGCCTTATCCACCCTAAGGGGTGTTTCCCAACGCGCCCTAACTTCTGGCGGGAAAGGGTATACCGCCCATATTTTCTATCGGGGGGAACCCACGCATCATCACACACTTCATTTAATTTATCTGATTCAGGAAAAACTACGGTAGTTTTTTCACATCCCACAGAATACCCTCTTTTGTGGTACTTGTAGTATCAGAAATATGTAACACCTCCTTCATTGCCCTTAACGTGTGGCCCTAATAAGGAATACGTTTGTTTATTCACCGTCGACACTGGATTCAGTGTCCCTGTCTGTGTCTGTGTCGACCGACTAAAGTAAACGGGCGTTTTAAAACCCCTGACGGTGTTTTTGAGACGTCTGGACCGGTACTAATTGTTTGTCGGCCGTCTCATGTCGTCAACCGACCTTGCCGCGTGTTGACATTATCACGTAATTCCCTAAATAAGCCATCCATTCCGGTGTCGACTCCCTAGAGAGTGACATCACCATTACAGGCAATTGCTCCGCCTCCTCACCAACATCGTCCTCATACATGTCGACACACACGTACCGACACACAGCACACACACAGGGAATGCTCTGATAGAGGACAGGACCTACTAGCCCTTTGGAGAGACAGAGGGAGAGTTTGCCAGCACACACCAAAAACGCTATAATTATATAGGGACAACCTTATATAAGTGTTTTCCCTTATAGCATCTTTTTTATATATTTTTAACGCCAAATTAGTGCCCCCCCTCTCTGTTTTAACCCTGTTTCTGTAGTGCAGTGCAGGGAAGAGCCTGGGAGCCTTCCCTCCAGCCTTTCTGTGAGGGAAAATGGCGCTGTGTGCTGAGGAGATAGGCCCCGCCCCTTTTTCGGCGGCCTCGTCTCCCGCTCTTAACGGATTCTGGCAGGGGTTAAATATCTCCATATAGCCCCCGGAGGCTATATGTGAGGTATTTTTAGCCAAAAATAGGTTTTCATTGCCTCCCAGGGCGCCCCCCTCCCAGCGCCCTGCACCCTCAGTGACTGCCGTGTGAAGTGTGCTGAGAGGAAATGGCGCACAGCTGCAGTGCTGTGCGCTACCTTAAGAAGACTGAGGAGTCTTCATGCCGCCGATTCTGGACCTTCTTCTTGTTTCAGCATCTGCAAGGGGGCCGGCGGCGAGGCTCCGGTGACCATCCAGGCTGTACCTGTGATCGTCCCTCTGGAGCTAATGTCCAGTAGCCAAAGAAGCCAATCCATCCTGCACGCAGGTGAGTTCACTTCTTCTCCCCTAAGTCCCTCGTTGCAGTGATCCTGTTGCCAGCAGGACTCACTGTAAAATAAAAAACCTAAGCTAAACTTTTCTAAGCAGCTCTTTAGGAGAGCCACCTAGATTGCACCCTTCTCGGCCGGGCACAAAAATCTAACTGAGGCTTGGAGGAGGGTCATAGGGGGAGGAGCCAGTGCACACCACCTGATCCTAAAGCTTTACTTTTTGTGCCCTGTCTCCTGCGGAGCCGCTATTCCCCATGGTCCTTTCAGGAACCCCAGCATCCACTAGGACGATAGAGAAATATTATATATAAATATATATATTTTAACTGAAATTTCAAGAAAGTGAACCTTGGTAAACCAGATTTTTTTCAATATACACAACAAAATACTTTGTGGTTTTTGCTTCTGCATTAAATCTCTTTTACAAAACAGAAAAAAAGCAGGATTCTATGAAGCGGTTGTCTGTGTGCCTGAAAATAATAAGGAAATAAACGAAGGGACCCCTTTTATAATATGACACAGGATAGGGGAAATATGGGCATTAGATTCCCATCTGTGGAAAATTGCACTCTTTTTTGTAGTGTTTTAGTCACTGTCACCAGACAATAACTACTAAGGGGTACATCATGTGAAAGAGGGGATCCCACTCTTTCAAACAATGGTGTCCCAATGTGCCCTCCCCCATCTATGGAAAACGTAATTATTATATAATACAGGGTATTCCTGTCTGGAAACTAGTGGTCACCAGACAGGAATACATACACTTGGTCAACAGTCGTTATACTGACATGCAGAAGATCGGCAGCATTATACCAACAAAGCTAAAATGTAGCTTAAAGTATTTGAAATGAAAATAATCCATGTTGACATAGTGATTGTCAATATGCAGAATACATACTATCAGACAACAGCTGCTAAGGGGATGCATTATTTGAAAGAGGGGGCTTCAATTATTCAAATGCAAGTGGCCCTTAATTATTGGAAGCCAGATTGGGGGAGATGTTCCCAGATCACCAATTTCTGTGTTTTTCTGTAGGGCAGGAGGTTAAGGTTTGGTAATGACAGTGATGACTAGACACTAGCTTTTATGTGGGCATCAAGCTTAAAATCAGCATTGACCATCTCTGTATTTGCTACAATGAGATAGAGGACACAATGGGGAGGATTCAATTGTTTCTCCCCGTGTTGAGGCACTAGATGGCGCCCAATGGAGCAATTCAATTGTTGCTCCGTTCAGGTGCACTGAGCTGTGGGGAGAGACATTAGAGCACGCAGCCCCTCGTGCTGGATAGATGAAATGTACAAAAAGTGACTAGCATTAATAAATTCTATGGGGATTGCCCAAATGGGTTCAGTTTATTGTACCATGAGAATAACTAAGCGTAAAAGAGAACTGTAGCAGGAAACCGCTGAACATGACAATCAACCACCTTAATGTAAAAATGTAACATGTACCAATACCTTCCAACTTCTGATAATTTGAAAACGGGATGTGCCCAAAAGGGGTCACGTCCCTGTTGCAGTGAGAGTGGCCACATCTCTGGGGGATACATAGTGTTTCCGAAGTGCTAAAAGGCTGCAAAAGCGCCCAACAGAGCAATTCAATTGTTGCTCCTGTCGGGCGCGAACAGCTGCCAGCGCCAGTAATTCCGCTTGCAGCCCCATTTGGGAACCGAAACAATTCTCGCACATTTCTCCTTGCCACTTCAGGAGGCAGCAAGCAGAAATGTTGGCGTCAGCGGTGATTGTGGTTGAATGGCAAAATAACTGAATTGCTGCCACTGGGCGCCATCTAGTGGCAGGCTCCTAAAAAACAAGTGAATCAACCCCAATGTGTGATATTAAATGTAATTATGTTCTGTTGCAAGGGGTCACACTTTTGGTGACCCCTCACTTTAGGTCACTCGCACCACTAAATTACCATCAGGTGGCAGAAAAATATACTGCAAGGGAAAACATGACACGATGCAATGTTAAGGTCCGCATACATCAGTAATCGCAAAAAACTATTTGCAGATTCTGAGAATTTAAACCCAGATTTCAAGAGTCTCTAATCCACCAATCTGCACTTATATATTACAGATATTTTACAGTGATTTGCAGATCATTTTCAGCAATACAGCTTGAAAGGCTCATCAGTTTACTAGAAATGGTCTGCAATTCTGCTGATTGTTGCCATACACTAGCACGTGCAAAAAGAATAGATAAAATGAAGTGCTCCAAAAGTCTGCCCTTAGGTCATTCAGAGTTGATTGTAGTTGATTTGCAGGGCTACGATCATGACAATAGACATGCGGGGGGATGCCCAGCACAGGGCTATCCCGCCCCACATGACAGTGCCGCCCCCCCCCCCCCCCCCCTACAGAAGTGCAAAAGCATTGCACAGGAAGAGCTCCCCGGCCCACAGCGGCTGTGTGTGACATTACGCAGCCGCTGCGGCCCGCCCCCTGCATGGTCCAGCCACGCCTGCGTTGGCCAGGCCGCGCCCCTGAAACGGCGGCCAAACGCCGCTGTTTTGCCCCCTCCCCCCGCCTCTGCCTGTCAATCAGGCAGAAGCGGTCGTAGCTCAGCCGTCTGCCATGCGCTGGCGCACTGCGGCGCCGGCAAATGCGCAGTTCTAACCTGGTCGCTGTGCTGCGATAAACTGCACCGTGCGATCGGGTCAGAATGACCCCCTTAGTCCCAAATGGAAACAAGTGTCACCTTACACTTCAAATAAACCACAAATTTCCACAATTCACCAAATGGGTCCACAGGCGCTCAAATGTTTTCTCTGTTGTAGTACTCCAATAAAATAGAAACAAAATAAAACACAATTGTGTAGTACATATAATGTGCATTCAGACCAGTCATAATGATTAAGAATCGCACCAGAAGTTATGGTCTACTTTTCAAGGTAGACACAATGCAGGATTCATTGAGCAGGTCACACCCCAAATTGGGACTCAGCAGGTAACCGTATTCCACTTGAATATCCCTCTCTCAGCAGAGTTATATGTGGGAAAATAAGAGGTCAGCCGTCCGCCGTCACCGAGAACGAAGGACGTGTCCCACCTTTCCGCCCCCGTAGTATGGTGAGTTATGTGTGCGGGCCGGTGTGGTGCGGGGCGGTGCGAGAGGGGCGGACACACAGGAAAAAAGCCAATTCCGGATTGACCATTTTTCAATCCCGATACCCGGGATTGGTCACCCTATTTGGCGCTATAAGCAAACTAGAATGCTAAACTGTAGTAAACTTGAAGAAAAAGTAGCAACACTGAGGAACAAAGGTGGTCATTCCGAGTTGATCGCAGCCAGCAACTTTTAGCTGCTGCTGCGATCAATAGTCCACGTCTATGGGGGAGTGTATTTTAGCTTAGCAGGGCTGTGATCGCTTGTGCAGCCGTGCTAAGCTAAAAAGTTTTCAAGTAGAACGTGACCAGCCCTATACCTACTTACCCTGTGAGATGATCCCTGCGATGCTGAAGCCGCTTCTGACGTCAGACATCCGTCCTCCGTTATTCTGGACCACTCCCCGATAACGGCCGCCAGCGCTGTGGATACGTCCAGGTCCGCCTTCTTCCTGTCAATCTTCTTAGCGGTCCGCTCTGCGAACTCTTTGTTCTCTAGACGCGATGTAACCCGGCGACCCCTGTTGCCGGGCAACGTCGTACATGTGCATTGCTGCCGCCGCGCATGCGCATTCCGCACCCGTTCGCACAGCAGCTATAAACCGCAGCGTGCCAACGGGTCGGAATGACCCCCAAAGTACACAATCTAGGGTAAAAAGGCAAAAGACAGGTCTGACACCAGTGACCCTTGCCAAGCATTGTTATGCTTAATCTGCAACTTTATACCAGTTCCTTTGTTACAAAAACTCTTAAGTACTTAGGGCCTAATTCAGAGTCGATCGCAGCAGCAAATTTGTTAGCAGTTGGGCAAAACCATGTGCACTGCAGTGGAGGTAGATATAACATGTGCAGAGAGAGTTGAGGGCCCTACACACTAATGGGCCCTACAAATTTAGCGATTTCACTGATCGATTTGAATGTTCTCGTTCATTAATGAACGAGAACTCATTCGTAACGGTCAGTGTGTAGGCACCAACGATGAACGATGCACGGCCCCGCGCTCATTCATCGTTGGTGCCGGGTCGCTTGTGCATGCAGGCCAATATGGACAATCTTGTCCATATTAGCATTCACGCATATCGAGCCGGGTGACAGGGAAAGTGAAGAAACTTCACTCCCTCCCGCCGCCGGGTCACCCGTCGGCTGTATCCGCCGTCGGGCAGCTTGCCGGCGGCTCGCTGAATGTGTAGGGGGCATTAGATTTGGGTGGGATGTGTTCAATCTGCAATCTAAATTGCAGTGTAGAAATAAAGCAGGCAGTATTTACTCTGCACAGAAACAAAATAACCCACCCAAATCTAACTCTCTCTGCAAATGTTATATTTGTCACACCTGCAGTGCTCATGGTTTTGCCCAACTGCTAACAAATTTGCAGCAACACTCAGGTCTGAATTAGGCCCTTTGTCTTTTACCAGTCTGTGTTGGCAACCACGTGTAAGTAGCTAGCGTTAGAAGAAAACGCTTGTCACAAAGACTATTCGGGTAAATGCCCAGTTACAAGGCTTTAAATCTGCATGCTGGAAGCCTGATATTACCTCCTATGTGTATGAGCCCTTAGAGCAGGGGCGGGTAGTAAGCGACTTCCCAGCTGTTGTGGGACTACACATCCCAGCAGGTGCTGCCACAATTTTTTTACTAGGGCATGCTAAAACTGGGGGTATAGACGGGTCCACTAGGAGCCATGGGCACTTTAAGAATTTGATAGTGTGGGCTGGCTCCTCCCTCCATGCCCCTCCTACCAGACTCAGTCTAGGAAACTGTGCCCGAGGAGACGGACATACTTTGAGAGAAGGATAGATAAAGATAGTGGTGAGATTCCGAACCAGCACACATAAAACAGAGAAAAGCCATGCTAACCCAACTTTAAACAGGAACAGCAACAGCTGAACCAACAATATTTAACCAAGTAACAGTGCAGGAAGAACGAAGCACCGGGCTGGCGCCCAGTATCCTCTACGAAATACGAGAAAAGGATTTACCGGTAGGTAATTAAAATCCTATTTTCTCTTACGTCCTAGAGGATACTGGGGTTCCATTTAGTACCATAGGGTTGTACCAAAGCTCCCAAACCTGGTGGGAGAGTGATGAGGTTCCTGCAGAACTGATTGACAAAACTGAAGGTCCTTAGAGGCCAAAGTATCGAACCTGTAGAACTTAGCAAACGTGTTCGAACCAGACCACGTAGCCGCTTGGCAGAGCTGTAAAGCCGAGACACCTCGGGTAGCCGCCCAAGAAGAACCCACCGACCAAGTAGAGTGGGCCTGTACAGATTTTGGAACTGGCAAACCTGCCGTGGACTAAGCATGCTGGATAGTAAGCCTGATCCAGCTTGCAATTGTCTGCTTTGAAGCAGGACACCCAATTTTTGGGGATGATATACAGTAGAACGAACAGCGAGTCGAATTTCCTGTGACGAGCCGTCCTCTTTCCGTATACCTTCAAAGCCCTCACAACATCCAAAGACTTTCAAGTAGCCGAAGTGTCGGTGATAACCGGAACCACAATAAGTTGACTGATGTGAAACGTAGACACCACTTTCGGAAGAAATTGCTGACGAGTTCTGAGTTCAGCTCTGGAAAATGAAATAGGGGCTCTTGTGAGACAAAGCCCACAGCTCCGACACACGTCTTGCTGAAGCCAAGGCCAACAGTGTGAGACGGTCTTCCACGTAAGATAATTTACGTCCACCTCCTGTAATGGTTCAAACCAGTCTGATTGGAGGAACTGCAGCACCAAATTGAGATCCCAAGGTGCCGTGGGAGGCACAAAGGGAGGTTGAATGTGCAGAACCCCTTTCAAACATGTCTGGACCTCAGGGAGAGAAGCCAATTGTTTTTGAAAGAATCTGGACTTTTATGGAGCCTAGACATAGGCCCACATCCACACCTGCCTGCAGAAAATACAGGAAACGTCTCAGGTGAAATTCCACCGCAGAATAAGTTCTGCTCTCACACCAAGAGACGTATTTCTTCCAAATACGGTGGTAATGTTTAGACGTTACCCCCTTCCTGGCTTGGATCATAGTCGGGATAACTTTGTTAGGGTTCCCTCTTCTGAATCAGCCGTTCAACTTCCATGCCGTCAAACGTAGCCACGGTAAGTCCTGATAGACGAACGGGCCCTATTGCAGAAGACTCTTGCGAAAAGGTAGAGGCCACGGATCTTTGAGGAGCATCTCCAGAAGGACCGCGTACCAGGCCCTTCTTGGCCAGCCCGGAGCAATGAGTGTTGCTTGAACCTTTTCCCTTTTATCCTTTTGAGAATTCTTAGGATCAGAGGAAGTGGAGGAAACACGTACACCATCTGATAGACCCATGGAGTTGTCAGAGCGTCTACCGCCACTGCCTGTGGGTCTCTCCACCTGGAACAATACCGCTTGAGCTCCTTGTTGAGACGAGAGGCTATCATGTCGATGTGTGGAATCCCCACCGACGTGTCAAGCACTTGAACACTTCCGGGTGAAGGCCCAACTCCCCCGGGTGCAGGTCGTATCTACTGAGGAAGTCTGCTTACCAGTTGTCTACTCCCGGAATGAAGACCACTGTCAACGCCACAGCGTTTTTTTCTGCCCAGAGGAAAATTCTTGACACTTCTGATATTGCTGCTCTGCTTTTCGTTCCACCCTACCAGTTTATGTACGTCACATTGTTCGACTGTACCTGAATGGCCCGATCATGAAGAAGATAAGAGGCCTGCAGAATGGCTTTGTATATGGCCCTGAGTTCCAGAATGTTGATTGTAAGAATGACTTCCTGACTTGACCATCTTCCTTTAAACTGCACCCCCTGGGTGACTGCTCCCCAACCTCTGAGGCTTGCGTCCATGGTTAACAGGATCCAGCCCTGAATTCCGACCCTCCAACCCTCGGCGAGGTGAGAAATCTGTAGCCACCAAAGAATGGAGATCCTGGCTTTTGGCGACAGTGAAGATGCAATACGGAACATTTGTCCAGCAGATCGAGCTGGAAGGGTCTTGCGTGAAACCTTCGATATTGAAGAGCCACCATTTTCCCCAGAAGGCGAATGCATAGATGCACTGATAGCCGGGCTGGCTTCAGGACATTCCGAATTATCGACTGGATTATCAATGCCTTTTCCAATGGAAGGAACACTTTCTGCGACTCTGTATCCAATATCATTCCCAGGAATGGGAGCCTTTATGTTGGCTCTAGGTGAGATTTCGGAAAGGTTCAGAATCCACCCGTGATCCTGGAGAAGTTTGGTTGAGAGACCATTACTGTCCAGCAACCTCTACCTGGATGGTGCCTTTATCAGAAGATCGTCCAGGTACGGAATTATGTTCACTCCTTGCTTGCGGAGTATAAACATCATCTCTGCCATCACTTTGGTGAACACCCTCGGTGCCGTGGAGAGACCAAATGGCAGGGCCTGGAGCTGTTAGTGACAGTCCTGCAGTGCAAATCGTAGCTAAGCCTGATGAGGGGGCCAGATCGGAATGTGAAGGTAGGCATCCTTGATATCCAGAGACACTAGGAATTCCCCTTCCTCCAGACCTGAGATCACTGCTCTCAGAGACTCCGTCTTGAACTTGAACACTCTTAAGAATGGGTTCAAGGACTTGAGGTTCAGAATCGGTTGTACCGAACTGTCCGGTTTCGGTACTACAAACAAGTTGGAATAGTACCCCTTGTTGTGCAGATGAGGTGGAACTGGAACCATGACTTGAGTCTGTACCAGTTTTTGGATGGCCTGCTGTAAAGTTATACTTGCCTCCTGTGAAGCTGGTAAACCTGATTTGAAGAATCTGTGAGGTGGGAGCTCTTGGAACTCCAGTCTGTAGCCCTGGGAAATAAGATCTATGACCCACCCAGGGATCCCAGCACGAAGTTGACCAGATGTGACTGAAGAATTTTAGTCGGGCTCCCACCTGACAGTCCTCCAGGTCCACCGTCATGCTGAAGGCTTTGAGGAAGCAGAGCCTGAGCTCTGTTCCTGAGCACCTGCAGTTGCTGGTTTTCGTGGTTTACCTCTTGCGCCTCTGGAGGCTGTAGAAGCACCTCTGGATTTTCCCTTTAACTTGGCTGTCCGAAAGGACTGTAAATTTGAAGCTGAATAAGCTTTCCTGGCTGGGGGAGCTGCAGAAGGAAGATACGTAGACTTACCCGCAGTAGCTTTGGAGCTCCATTTGTCTATTTCATCTCCAAACAAGGCCTCTCCTGTGAATGGTAGGCCTTCCACGCCTTTCCTGGAGTCTGTATCAGCAGACCACTGGCGTAGCCACAAGCCGCTGCGTGCTGACACTGCCATAGCGGTGGTGCATGCATTAAGCAGACCAATCTCTTTTATGGCTTCCACCATAAAGTTCGCAGAGTCCTGTATATGCTGCAGGAGTAAAACAACATCCCCCCTAGACAAGGAATCTAACCCCTCAATTAGGTTACCTGACCATTTAGCAATGGCTTTTGTGATCCACGCACATGCAATAGTGGGTCTCTTGGCCACCCCAGCAGCTGTGTACAATGATTTGAGTGTAGTCTCAATTTTACGATTAGCTGTGTCTTTCAGAGAGGCTGCACCAGGAACAGGCAATACAATTTTACGTGACAGCCTAGAGACTGATGCGTCCACTATCGGTGGATTTTCCCCATTTTTTCCTATCCTCCAGAGGAAAAAATGAGAGCAACCTTTTAAGGATTTTAAATTTCTTATCAGGATTAACCCATAGTTCTTCAATCAGGGTATTCAAATCCTTTGACGCAGGAAAAGTGACTGAGGACTTATTTTTTACATTAAAATAAGATTCCTCACACTCCTCTGACACCTTGGCCCTCATTCCGAGTTGATCGCTCGCTAGCTACTTTTAGCAGCTGTGCAAACGCATAGTCGCCGCTCACGGGGAGTGTATTTTCGCTTTGCAGGAGTGCGAGCGCCTGTGCAGCCGAGCGGCAGCAAACACATTTCTCTAACGTCCTAGTGGATGCTGGGGACTCCGTAAGGACCATGGGGATAGACGGGCTCCGCAGGAGACATGGGCACTTTAAGAAAGAATTTAGGTTCTGGTGTGCACTGGCTCCTCCCTCTATGCCCCTCCTCCAGACCTCAGTTTGATACTGTGCCCAGACGAGCTGGTTGCTTTTCAGTGAGCTCTCCTGAGTTCGCTGAGAGAAAGTATTTTGTTAGGTTTTTTATTTTCAGGGAGCTCTGCTGGCAACAGACTCCCTGCATCGTGGGACAGAGGGGAGAGAAGCAGCCCTACTCTCTGAAGCTAGGTCCTGCTTCTTAGGCTACTGGACACCATTAGCTCCAGAGGGATCGTACGCAGGATCTCACCCTCGCCATCCGATCAAAGAGCCGCGCCGCCGTCCCCCTCGCAGAGCCGGAAGACAGAAGCCGGGTGAGTATGAGAAGCAAGAAGACGTCAAATCGGCGGCAGAAGACTCCGTTCTTCACTAAGGTAACGCACAGCACTGCAGCTGTGCGCCATTGCTCCCACACACCTCACATACTCCGGTCACTGTAAGGGTGCAGGGCGCAGGGGGGGGGGGGGGGGGGGCGCCCTGGGCAGCATTTGGAACCTCTTTTTGGCAAAAGTAAACATATATACAGTCGGGCACTGTATATATGTATGAGCCCCCGTCAAGAAAATGCATATTTAAGCGGGACAGAAGCCCGCCGTCGAGGGGACGGGGCTTCTTCCTCAGCACTCACCAGCGCCATTTTTTCTCCACAGCTCCGCTGAGAGGAAGCTCCCCAGGCTCTCCCCTGCAGATTCACGGTAGAAGAGGGTAAAAAGAGAGGGGGCGGGCACATAAATTAGGCGCAAAAACACAATATAAACAGCAGCTACTGGGTTAACATTAAGTTACTGTGTTATTCCTGGGTTATAGCGCTGGGGTGTGTGCTGGCATACTCTCTCTCTCTGTCTCTCCAAAGGGCCTTGTGGGGGAACTGGCTTCAAAAAGGGCATTCCCTGTGTGTGTGGTGTGTCGGTACGCTTGTGTCGACATGTCTGATGAGGAAGGCTATGTGGAAGCAGAGCGGGAGCAAATGGTGTCTCCGCCGACGGCGCCGACACCTGATTGGATGGATATGTGGAAGGTTTTAAATGATAATGTTAATTCCTTACATAAAAGGTTAGAAACAGCTGAAGCCTCAGGACAGTCAGGGACCCAACCCATGCCTGATCCTATGTCGCAGAGGCCGACAGGGTCTCAGAAGCGCCCACTATCCCAAATTGTTGACACGGATACCGACATGGATTCTGACTCCAGTGTCGATTACGATGATGCAAAATTACAGCCAAAATTGGCTAAATCCATCCGTTATATGATTATAGCAATTAAGGATGTGTTGCACATCACAGAGGAAACCCCAGTCCCTGACGGGAGGGTACATATGTATGGGGAAAAGAAGCCACAGGTAACCTTTCCCCCCTCACACGAGCTAAATGAGTTATGTTAAAAGGCTTGGGAATCTCCAGATAAAAAACTGCAGATTTCCAAAAGGATTCTTATGGCGTATCCTTTCCCGCCAACTGACAGGTTACGCTGGGAATCCTCCCCTAGGGTGGACAAAGCTTTAACACGCTTATCCAAGAAGGTAGCCCTGCCGTCACAGGATACGGCTACCCTCAAAGATGCTGCGGATAGAAAACAGGAGGGTACCCGGAAGTCCATTTATACACATTCAGGTACCTTACTGAGGCCGGCGATCGCGTCGGCCTGGGTGTGTAGTGCTGTAGCAGCGTGGACGGACACCCTGTCTGAGGAACTTGATACCTTAGACAAGGATACTATATTATTGACCCTGGGGCATATTAAAGACGCTGTCCTATATATGAGAGATGCTCAAAGAGACATTAGTCTACTGGGTTCTAGAATAAATGCTATGTCGATTTCTGCCAGAAGGGTCTTGTGGACTCGGCAATGGACAGGTGATGCCGACTCAAAAAGGCATATGGAGGTTTTACCTTACAAGGGTGAGGAATTGTTTGGGGAGGGTCTCTCGGACCTGGTCTCCACAGCTACTGCTGGAAAGTCAAATTTTTTGCCATATGTTTTCTCACAGCCTAAGAGCACCGTATTATCAAATGCAGTCCTTTCGATCACAGAAAAACAAGAAAGTCCGAGGTGCGTCCTTTCTTGCCAGAGGCAGGGGCAGAGGAAAGAAGCTGCACAACACAGCTAGTTCCCAGGAACAGAAGTCCTCCCCGGCCTCTACAAAATCCACCGCATGACGCTGGGGCTCCACAAGCGGAGCTAGGCCCGGTGGGGGCACGTCTTCGAAATTTCAGCCACAAGTGGGTTCACTCCCAGTTGGATCCCTGGGCAATAGATATTGTGTCTCAGGGATACAAGCTGGAATTCGAGGAGATGCCCCCGCACCGATACCTCAAATCGGCCCTGCCAGCTTCCCCCCACGAGAGGGAAATTGTGTTAACTGCAATTCACAAATTGTATCTTCAACAAGTGGTGGTCAAGGTTCCCCTCCTTCAACAAGGAAGGGGTTATTATTCGACCATGTTTGTAGTCCCGAAACCGGACGGTTCGGTCAGACCCATATTGAATTTAAAATCCCTGAACATATACCTGAAAAGGTTCAAGTTCAAGATGGAATCGCTGAGAGCAGTCATCGCAAGCCTGGAAGGGGGGGGGGGATTTTATGGTGTCTCTGGACATAAAGGATGCATACCTTCATGTCCCCATTTATCCACCTCATCAGGCGTACCTCAGATTTGTGGTACAGGATTGTCATTACCAATTTCAGACGTTGACGTTTGGTCTCTCCATGGCACCGAGAAGATTTACCAAGGTAATGGCGCTCCTGCGGAAGCAAGGAGTCACAATTATCCCATACTTGGACGATCTCCTCATAAAAGCGAGATCAAGAGAGCAGTTGCTGATCAGCGTAGCACTTTCTCTGGAAGTGTTACGGCAACACGGCTGGATTCTAAATATTCCAAAGTCGCAGTTGGTTCCTACGACTCGTCTGCCTTTCCTGGGCATGATTCTAGACACAGACCAGAAAAGGGTTTATCTCCCGATGGAGAAAGCTCAGGAACTCATGACACTGGTCAGGAACCTATTAAAACCAAAACAGGTGTCAGTGCATCACTGCACTCGTGTCCTGGGAAAGATGGTGGCATCATATGATGCCATTCCCTTCGGCAGGTTCCACGCGAGGACTTTTCAATGGGACTTACTGGACAAGTGGTCCGGATCACATCTTCAGATGCATCGGTTAATCACCCTACACCCCAGGACCAGGGTATCACTCCTGTGGTGGCTGCAGAGCGCTCACCTTCTCGAGGGCCGCAGATTCGGCATTCAGGACTGGGTCCTGGTGACCACGAACGCAAGCCTCCGTGGTTGGGGTGCAGTCCCACAGGGAAGAAATTTCCAAGGTCTGTGGTCAAGTCAAGAGACTTGCCTTCACATCAACATCCTGGAACTAAGGGCCATACACAACGCCCTACGTCAAGCGGAGACCTTGCTTCGCGACCAACCGGTTTTGATTCAGTCAGACAACATCACCGCAGTGGCTCATGTAAACCGCCAAGGCGGCACAAGGAGCAGAGTGGCGATGACGGAAGCCACCAGAATTCTTCGCTGGGCGGAGAATCACGTAAGCGCACTGTCAGCAGTGTTCATCCCGGGAGTGGACAACTGGGAAGCAGACTTCCTCAGCAGACACGACCTGGGAGAGTGGGGACTTCATCAGGAAGTCTTCGCACAGATTACAAGTCGGTGGGAACTGCCACAGGTGGACATGATGGCATCCCGCCTCAACAAAAAGCTACAGAGTTATTGCGCCAGGTCAAGAGACCCTCAGGCGATAGCTGTAGACGCCCTGGTGACACCGTGGGTGTTCCAGTCGGTCTATGTATTTCCTCCTCTTCCTCTCATACCCAAGGTGCTGAGGATAATAAGAAAAAAAAAGAGTGAGAACAATACTCATTGTTCCAGATTGGCCAAGAAGGACTTGGTATCCAGATCTGCAAGAAATGCTCACAGAGGACCCGTGGCCTCTTCCTCTAAGACAGGACTTGTTGCAACAGGGGCCCTGTCTGTTCCAAGACTTACCGCGGCTGCGTTTGACGGCATGGCGGTTGAACGCCGGATCCTAGCAGAGAAAGGCATCCCGGATGAGGTCATTCCTACGCTGATAAAGGCTAGGAAGGACGTGACAGCTCAACATTCTCACCGTATATGGCGAAAATATGTTGCTTGGTGTGAGGCCAGGAATGCTCCTACGGAGGAATTCCAGCTGGGCAGTTTCCTTCACTTCCTACAGTCCGGAGTGAATTTGGGCCTAAAATTGGGTTCCATTAAGGTCCAGATTTCGTCCCTATCCATTTTCTTTCAAAAAGAGTTGGCTTCTCTACCTGAAGTTCAGACGTTTGTAAAGGGAGTGCTGCATATTTAGCCCCCTTTTGTGCCTCCAGTGGCACCTTGGGATCTTAACGTGGTGTTGAGTTTCCTGAAATCCCACTGGTTTGAACCACTCAAAACGGTGGAGTTGAAATATCTCACGTGGAAGGTGGTCATGCTATTGGCCTTGGCTTCGGATAGGCGTGTGTCAGAGTTGGCGGCTTTGTCACATAAAAGCCTCTATCTGTTTTTCCATGCGGATATAGCAGAATTGCGGACCCGTCCACAATTTCTGCCGAAAGTGGTTTCATCTTTTCATATAAACCAACCTATTGTGGTGCCTGTGGCTACTACTGACTTGGAGGATTCCGAGTTACTTGATGTGGTCAGGGCTTTGAAGGTTTATGTAGCCAGAACGGCTAGGGTCAGGAAAACAGAGTCGTTGTTTGTCCTGTATGCTTCCAACAAGCTTGGTGCTCCTGCTTCAAAGCAAACTATTGCTCACTGGATCTGTAACACGATTCAGCAGGCTCATTCTGCGGCTGGATTACCGCTGCCAAAATCAGTTAAGGCCCATTCCACTAGGAAGGTGGGCTCTTCTTGGGCGGCTGCCCGAGGGGTCTCGGCACTACAGCTGTGCCGAGCGGCTACTTGGTCAGGTTCAAACACTTTTGCAAAGTTCTACAAGTTTGATACCCTGGCTGAGGAGGACCTTGTGTTTGCTCAATCGGTGCTGCAGAGTCATCCGCACTCTCCCGCCCGTTTGGGAGCTTTGGTATAATTCCCATGGTCCTTACGGAGTCCCCAGCATCCACTAGGACGTTACTTACCGGTAAATCTATTTCTCGTAGTCCGTAGTGGATGCTGGGCACCCGTCCCAAGTGCGGAATTCTTCTGCAATACTTGTATATAGGTATTGCTTCAATAAGGGTTATGTTATGGTTGCATCAGGGTTGACCTGATGCTCTGTTGTTTATCATACTGTTAACTGGTTGTTTTCACGTGTTATACGGTGTGATTGGTGTGGCTGGTATGAATCTTGCCCTGGATTACCAAAATCCTTTCCTTGTACTGTCAGCTCTTCTGGGCACAGTTTCTCTAACTGAGGTCTGGAGGAGGGGCATAGAGGGAGGAGCCAGTGCACACCAGAACCTAAATTCTTTCTTAAAGTGCCCATGTCTCCTGCGGAGCCCGTCTATCCCCATGGTCCTTACGGAGTCCCCAGCATCCACTACGGACTACGAGAAATAGATTTACCGGTAAGTAAAATCTTATTTTTGTGCAGAACAAGACCAGCCCTGTAGTTACTTATTCTGTGCGATGATTGCTGCGACGAAGGTCCCGGTATTGACGTCAGATACTCGCCCAGCAAACGCCCGGCCATGCCTGCGTTTTTCCAAACACTCCCAGAAAACGGTCAGTTGACACCCAGAAACTCCCACTTCCTGTCAATCTCCTTGCGTCCGCCAGTGTGGCTGGAAGCGTTGCTAGAAGCTGTGCAAAACCACAAAGCTCTTCGTACTTGTACGACGCGCCTGCGCATTGCGGTGCATACGCATGCACAGATTAGCCCCATTCTGCCATAATCGCTGTGCTGCGAAAATCCGTAGCGAGCGATCAACTCGGAATGAGGCCCCTTATCAGGAATTTGCAGAACATCTCTGATAGAGGCTCTTATAGAGGCTATTCCCTGTGACAGAGTAGCATCCCCCCCCCTCCAAATCCACCTCACCCTCATCCATGTCTGACCCGTCAGCATCAGAGTCAGACTGCAGGATATGGGCCAGAGATCGTTTTGGCGGACAAATGGGAGGGGATTGAGACGCTGGTTTGGGGACTGAGTCTCTATTAATAAACTCATCCACAGTCTGTCTTAAGTATTGCGTCTCTTTCTCATTGCGGAATAGTTTTGAAGAAATATTTGAGATCATTCCCCTAATGGAATTAACCCACTCTGGTTCAGCCCCGCTATTCTGGGAAGGTGCACTGCCCTGAGTAGTGAGCCCCCTGGTGAAGAGGAACACTCCGCTATACAAGAAACACACTCTTTGCGTGACATAATTTAAATGTGACAGCACACACACACAGGAAAATGTTAAGCACAATTAACCCACAAAGAGCCCTTCAGGGAGACACAGATTTATTTGGATCCAGCCACCACCGGGCCCTTATCGCTAATGCCAAGCTTAGCCTGGTCGCAGTACTTAGTACACTAGTAATCACGCCCCCATGCTAGGACCCCCTGGTACCACTGAGGTAATCTGGAGTCTCTCCAGAGGAGCTGCGCGTCCTAGTTAGTCAGCGTCTGTGACCACTGCAGAGGGAAAATGGCGCTGGTGAGCTGCTGCATCCGCTCATAGTGAAGGCCCCGCCCCTTCAATGGCACGCGGTCTTCCCGCTCTTTTTTATACTGTCTGAGGTAATCTGGTGCTTAAAATGGAGAGAAACCCGTTTTCAGGCTGTTTTTGCCAGTGTGGGTACTGTGTACAGTGTACTGAGACGCAGTTGTGTACTGTGTCTGGAGACGCATTCCACCCCGGTTAGAAGCCGTGCGTCTCCGTACCCTCATGCCGCCATAATGGCCGGCAACCTACTAGTCGAGACGCCGGCTTAGTACTTACCACTCTTCATTCTTCTGGCTCTGTTAGGGGTGGCGGTGTGCTGCGGGAACGTACGCTCGCCATGGTGGGGCTTGCGAATAGTGTCAGTGTCCTGTCAGCGGGGTACGGCACCATTAACCCTTCAAGAGATTGCCCCCCCCCCCTTCTAAGTCCCACGAAGCAGGCAGGCTGCCTAACCAGCCCTGCCTGAAAATAACAAACATATAAAATAAATGCAGATAACTCTTCAGGAGCTTCCTTCAGCATGCATGGCTCCTCCGGGCACATTTTCTAAACTGAGTCTGGTGAGAGGGGCATAGAGGGAGGTGCCAGCCCATACTATCAAATTCTTAAAGTGCCCATGGCTCCTAGTGGACCCATCTATACCCCATGGTATTAAATGGAACCCCAGTATCCTCTAGGACATAAGAGAAATTGAGGAAAAAATGAACAGCACAGGAATCGTGCCATGCCTCATGCCATATACCGGCAGCGGGGCGAGCGCAAAAGTGCCACTTGCGGACTCGCTGCGGGCGCGGTGGAGCAACGCTATTTATTCTCCCTCCAGGGATGTTGTGGACACCCCAAGAGGGAAAATAGTTGTCGGTATGCCGGCTGTCGGGATCCTGATAGCCGGCATATCAAGTGCCACCCGTGTATGAGAACACATCTATATAAACCACCTCTCTTAGAGAAAACACATGTACATCAAATCCAATCCAGATCATAGCGCTTCTCCACCCCTTTCTATCACTTACAAAAGAAAAAACGATTAAATAAAAAATAGATTTAATGTTTTAGAATTGTACTGGGATAAAATGTGATGTCAAGCTTATACAGGTTGAGTATCCCTTATCCAAATGCTTGGGACCAGAAGTATTTTGGAATAATTGCATACCATGATGTTATATCATGACAATGGGACCCAAGTCTAAGCACAGAATGCGTTTATGTTTCATATACACATTATACACACAGTCGGGAGGTAATTTTAGAAAATATTTTTAATAACTTTGTGCATAAAACAAACTTTGTGTACATACACGCAATTACACACAATTAATTTATGTGTTATATACACACAGCCTGAAAGTCATTTAATACAATATTTTTTATAACTTTGCGTATTAAACAAAGTTTGTGTACATTGATCCATCAGAAAACAAAGATTTCACTATCTCAATCTCACTCAAAAAATTCCGTATTTTTGAATATTCCGTATTTTAGAATATTTGGATATGGGATACTCAACCTGTATAACTAAAAATAAGAATTTACTCACCGGTAATTCTATTTCTCGTAGTCCGTAGTGGATGCTGGGGACTCCGTAAGGACCATGGGGAATAGACGGCTCCGCAGGAGACTGGGCACAATTAAAGAAAGATTCAGGACTATCTGGTGTGCACTGGCTCCTCCCCCTATGACCCTCCTCCAGACCTCAGTTAAGATACTGTGCCCGAAAGAGCTGACACAATAAGGAAGGATTTTGAATCCCGGGTAAGACTCATACCAGCCACACCAATCACACCGTACAACTCGTGATATGAACCCCGGTTAACAGTATGATAACAACGGAGCCTCTGAACAGATAGCTCGCAATAACAACCCGATTTGTGGAACAATAACTATTTACAAGTATTGCAGACAATCCGCACTTGGGATGGGCGCCCAGCATCCACTACGGACTACGAGAAATAGAATTACCGGTTAGTAAATTCTTATTTTCTCTGACGTCCTAGTGGATGCTGGGGACTCCGTAAGGACCATGGGGATTATACCAAAGCTCCCAAACGGGCGGGAGAGTGAGGATGACTCTGCAGCACCGAATGAGCAAACTCAAGGTCCTCCTCAGCCAGGGTATCAAATTTGTAAAATTTAGCAAAAGTGTTAGACCCTGACCAAGTAGCCGCTCGGCAAAGTTGCAGTGCCGAGACCCCTCGGGCAGCCGCCCAAGATGAGCCCACCTTCCTTGTGGAGTGGGCTTTTACTGATTTTGGCTGCGGTAGTCCTACCGCAGAATGCGCAAGCTGAATAGTGTTACAAATCCAGCGAGCAATGGTCTGCTTAGAAGCAGGAGCACCCAGCTTATTGGGTGCATACAGGATAAACAGCGAATCAGTTTTCCTGACTCCAGCCGTCCTGGAAACATAAATTTTCAGGGCCCTGACTACGTCCAGCAACTTGGAATCCTCCAAGTCCCTAGTAGCCGTAGGCACCACAATAGGTTGGTTCAAGTGAAACACTGATACCACCTTCAGGAGAAACTGAGGACGAGTCCTCAACTCTGCCCTATCCATATGGAAAATCAGATAAGGGCTTTTACACGACAAAGCCGCCAATTCTGATACACGCCTGGCCGAAGCCAGGGCCAACAACATGACCACCTTCCACGTGAGATATTTCATATCCACGGTTTTAAGTGGCTCGAACCAATGTGACCTCAAGAATCCCAAAACCACATTGAGATCCCAAGGTGCCACAGGAGGCACGTAAGGAGGCTGAATATGCAGAACTCCCTTGACAAAAGTCTGAACTTCAGGCAACGAAGCCAGTTCCTTTTGAAAGATAATCGACAGAGCCGAAATCTGGACCTTAATGGACCCCAATTTGAGGCCCATCGTCACCCCTGCTTGCAGGAAATGCAGGAAACGACCCAGTTGAAATTCCTCCGTTGGGGCCTTCCTGGCCTCACACCAAGCCACATATTTCCGCCAAATGCGGTGATAGTGGGTTGCAGTCACATCCTTCCTGGCGTTGATCAGGGTAGGAATGACTTCCTCCGGAATACCTTTTTCCTTCAGGATCCGGCGTTCAACCGCCATGCCGTCAAACGCAGCCGCGGTAAGTCTTGGAACAGGCAGGGCCCCTGCTGCAGCAGGTCCCGCCTTAGCGGTAGAGGCCATGGGTCCTCTGAGAGCATCTCTTGAAGTTCCGGGTACCAAGTTCTTCTTGGCCAATCCGGAACCACGAGTATAGTTCTCACTCTTCCCCTTCGTATTATTCTCAGCACCTTGGGAATAAGAGGCAGAGGGGGAAACACGTAAACCGACTGGTACACCCACGGTGTCACTAGAGCGTCCACAGCTATCGCCTGAGGGTCCCTTGACCTGGCGCAATATCTTTTTTAGCTTTTTGTTGAGGCGGGACGCCATCATATCCACCTGTGGTCTTTCCCAACGGTTTACAATCAATCGGAAGACTTCTGGATGAAGCCCCCACTCTCCCGGGTGAAGGTCGTGTCTGCTGAGGAAGTCTGCTTCCCAGTTGTCCACACCCGGAATGAACACTGCTGACAGTGCTAGCACGTGATTTTCCGCCCATCGGAGAATCCTTGTGGCTTCTGCCATTGCCCTCCTGCTTCTTGTGCCGCCCTGTCTGTTTACATGGGCGACCGCCGTGATGTTGTCTGATTGGATCAGAACCGGTTTGTTTTGAAGCAGGGGACTTGCTTGGCATAGGGCATTGTAAATGGCTCTTAGCTCCAGGATATTTATGTGTAGTGAAATCTCCTGATTTGACCACAGCCCTTGGAAATTTCTTCCCTGTGTGACTGCTCCCCAGCCCCGAAGGCTGGCATCCGTGGTCACCAGGACCCAGTCCTGTATTCCGAATCTGCGGCCCATTATTAGATGAGCCCTCTGCAGCCACCACAGTAGTGACACCCTGGTCCTTGCCGACAGGGTTATCCGCTGCTGCATCTGGAGATGCGACCCGGACCATTGGTCCAACAGGTCCCACTGGAAAATCCTTGCGTGGAACCTTCCGAATAGAATTGCTTCGTACGAAGCTACCATTTTTCCCAGGACTCGCGTGCATTGATGTACCGACACCTGTCCTGGTTTTAGGAGGTTTCTGACTAGAGATGACAACTCCTCGGCTTTTTCCACTGGAAGAAACACTTTTCTGGTCTGTGTCCAGAATCATTCCCAGGAACAGAAGGCGTGTCGTCGGGACCAGCTGTGACTTTGGGATATTGAGAATCCAGCCGTGCTGCTGCAGCACTTCCCGAGAAAGTGCTACCCCCACTAACAACTGTTCCTTGGACCTCGCCTTTATCAGGAGATCGTCCAAGTACGGGATAATTAAAACCCCCTTCTTCCGAAGGAGTATCATCATTTCGGCCATTACCTTGGTAAAGACCCTCGGTGCCGTGGATAACCCAAACGGCAGCGTCTGGAACTGATAGTGACAGTCCTGTACCACAAACCTGAGGTACTCCTGGTGAGGAGGGTAAATTGGAACATGGAGGTAGGCATCCTTGATGTCCAGGGAGACCATGTAATCCCCCTCGTCCAGGCTCGCAATAACCGCCCTGAGCGATTCCATCTTGAACTTGAATCTTTTGATATATGTGTTCAAGGATTTTAAATTTAAGCTGGGTCTCACCGAACCGTCCGGTTTCGGTACCACAAACATTGTGGAATAGTAACCCTTTCCTTGTTGAAGGAGGGGTACCTTGACAATCACTTGCTGTGAATACAGTTTTTGGATAGCCACCAACACTGCCTCCCTGGCAGAGGGAGTTGCTGGTAAAGCAGATTTTAGGAAACGGCGGGGGGGGGGGGGGGGGGGGGGACGCCTCGAATTCCAGCCTGTACCCCTGAGATACTACTTGAAGGATCCAGGGATCCACCTGTGAGAGAGCCCACTGTGCGCTGAAATTTCTGAGACGGGCCCCCACCGTACCCGGGTCCGCCTGTGAAGCCCCAGCGTCATGCTGTGGACTTACCGGACGCGGGGGAGGACTTCTGCTCTTGGGAACTGGCTGTATGCTGCAGTTTTTTCCCTCTACCTTTGCCTCTCGGCAGAAAGGATGCGCCTCTAGCCCTCTTGTTTTTATGGGGCCGAAAGGACTATACTTGATAATACGGTGCTTTCTTTTGCTGTGGGGTAGCCTGTGGCAAAAATGTCGATTTCCCAGCCGTAGCTGTGGAAACGAGATCTGAAAGACCATCCCCAAACAGTTCCACCCCCTTATAAGGCAAAACTTCCATGTGCCTTTTTGAATCGGCATCACCTGACCACTGCCGAGTCCATAACCCCCTTCTGGCGATAATGGACATTGCACTTATTTTTGATGCCAGCCGGCAAATATCCCTCTGTGCATCACGCATGTATAAGACAGCGTCTTTTATATGCTCTATTGTCAGCAAAATATTGTCCCTATCCAGAGTATCAATATTATCCGACAGGGAATCTGACCACGCAGCAGCAGCACTGCACATCCATGCCGATGCAATCGCTGGTCGCAATATAATGCCCGTGTGTGTATATATAGCTTTTAGGGTAGCCTCCTGCTTTCTCTCAGCAGGTTCCTTTAGGGCGGCCGTATCCGGAGACGGTAGTGCCACCTTTTTTGATAAACGTGTAAGCGCTTTATCTACCCTAGGGGGTGTTTCCCAACGTGACCTATCCTCTGGCGGGAAAGGGTACGCTGCCAATAACCGTTTAGAAATTATCAATTTCTTATCGGGGGAAGTCCACGCTTCCTCACACACCTCATTTAATTCCTCAGATGCAGGAAAAACTACTGGTAGTTTTTTCTCACCAAACATAATACCCTTTTTTGTGGTACCTGGGGTACTATCAGAAATGTGTAATACATTTTTCATTGCCTCAATCATGTAACGGGTGACCCTATTGGAAGGTACACTAGTCTCATCGTCGTCGACACTGGAGTCGGTATCCGTGTCAACATCTGTGTCTGCCATCTGAGGTAGCGGGCGTTTTAAAGCCCCTGATGACATTTGAGACGCTTGGACAGGCACAAGCTGAGTAGCCGGCTGTCCTATGTCGTCAAACCTTTTATGTAAGGAGCTGACACTGTCACGTAATTCCTTCCATAAGTCCATCCACACAGGTGTCGACCCCGCAGGGGGTGACATCACATTCACAGGCATTTGCTCTGCCTCCACATCATTATCCTCATCATACATGTCGACACAGCAGTACCGACACAGCACACACACAGGGAATGCTCTGACAGAGGACAGGACCCCACAAAGCCCTTTGGGGAGACAGAGGGAGAGTATGCCAGCACACACCAGAGCGCTATATAACACAGGGATATCACTATACAGAGTGTTTTCCCCTATAGCTGCTTGTATTATATATACTGCGCCTAAATTTATTGTCCCCCCTCTCTTTTTTACCCTTTCTGTAGTGCAGGACTGCAGGGGAGAGCCAGGGAGCGATCCTTCCAGCGGAGCTGTGAGGGAAAATGGCGCCAGTGTGCTGAGGAAGATGGCTCCACCCCTTTTTCGGCAGGCTTTCTCCCGCTGTTTGTGTAAATCTGGCAGGGGTAATTTACACCTATATAACCTCTAGGGCTATATATGGTGTCAGTTTTGCCAGCCAAGGTGTTAATATTGCTGCTCAGGGCGCCCCCCCCCCCCCAGCGCCCTGCACCCATCAGTGACCGGAGTGTGTGGTGTGCATGAGGAGCAATGGCGCACAGCTGCAGTGCTGTGCGCTACCTTGGAGAAGACAGAAGTCTTCAGCCGCCGATTTTCCGGACACTTCTTGCTTCTGGCTCTGTAAGGGGGATGGCGGCGCGGCTCCGGGACCGGACGACGAGGTCGGGTCCTGTGTGCGATCCCTCTGGAGCTAATGGTGTCCAGTAGCCTAAGAAGCCCAAGCTACCACCAGTTAGGTAGGTTCGCTTCTTCTCCCCTTAGTCCCTCGTTGCAGTGAGCCTGTTGCCAGCAGGTCTCACTGTAAAATAAAAAACCTAAAATATACTTTCTTTCTATGAGCTCAGGTGAGCCTCCTAGTGTGCATCCAGCTCGGCCGGGCACATAAATCTAACTGAGGTCTGGAGGAGGGTCATAGGGGGAGGAGCCAGTGCACACCAGATAGTCCTGAATCTTTCTTTAATTGTGCCCAGTCTCCTGCGGAGCCGTCTATTCCCCATGGTCCTTACGGAGTCCCCAGCATCCACTAGGACGTCAGAGAAATAACTAACAAAAAAAACCGCTCCTACTACAGGTTGAGTCTCCCTTATCCAAAATGCTTGGGACCAGAGGTATTTTGGATATGGGATTTTTCCGTATTTTGGAATAATTGCATACCATAGTGAGATATCATGGTGATGGGACCTAAATCTAAGCACAGAATGCATTTATGATACATATACACCTTATACACACAGCCTGAAGGTCATTTTAGCCAATATTTTTTATAACTTTGTGCATTAAACAAAGTGTGTCTACATTCACACAATTCATTTGTTTCATATATACCTTATGCACACAGCCTGAAGGTCATTTAATACAATATTTGTAATAACTTTGTGTATTAAACAAAGTTTGTGTACATTGAGACATCAAAAAACAAAGGTTTCACTATCTCACTCTCACTCAAAAAAGTCCGTATTTCGGAATATATGGATATGGGATACTCAACCTGTACTACATTAATCTGGGCAGTAATACTGCGGAAACATAATGTAACTAATGAACTGCTGTGCTGCATGACAAGCACAGGATATTTCCCAATGATTGGCCAGCAATACCAAAAGTACTGGAGAGTACAATTGCCTCATAACAGACCAGGTTGCAACATATTAGGAGCCACTGTAATCACATAACAGCTGGAGAATGTGTAAATTGGCAAATATGTGGTGGTGTATCAATCCTACAACAAATATATAGTGGAAAAGTAGCCAATAGCAACCAATTCACTTTATTGAAGGTTTGATACATCTCTTTAGTGAGAGTTAAAATAATGGCTCTCTCTACATTTAGTAACATTCACCAGTTACATAAAATGCTGACACCTACATAAATGAATATTGTGATATTTTCACTGAAAAGATTAGTGTGACAACAGAAACTGAGTAGACACATGGAAGGGTGGTGTGACCAGGAGGGAGTAATACTATCCTGGCAGATGGTATACAGTCATAAATGTTACAAGAAATAAATGGCACAGAGAGAAACCTTGCAGGACATGGTACTGTAACTCAGTGGCACCCAAACTTTCTTGAATCACGGCACGCTAGAATATCAGCAATTTTTCAAGGCACCCCTAGTCCAAAAGTTTCTTATTGATAAATTTACAGAAATATATTAAATAAATTGTGTTTACTCATCACCCTTAGGTTCAGTTATGTGGTGGTGGACGTAGTTGGTGGTGGACATAATTGTCCACATATTTTAATATCGGCAGCCACCAAAACTGGTTTTGCCTATCATTTTGACCATAAAAAATTTGTTTTGGCCCTGGACCGCCAACCCGAAGCACCCCTGCAACTGTCTCACGGCACCCCCCGGATCCTAGGCACATAGTTTAGGAACCAATGGGTCAACTATATCAATGTGACAGTAATGTATAAGACACACCCTATTAAAATGTGAATTTAGAGTTATAAATTGGGAACATTTGAAATAAACATTTTGCAGCAGTAAAGACAACAAGAAAACACAGATGCTATAGCTGTGGGGATATGCAAGTAGGAATGGCCATCAGTGGGTTAGCCATCAATAGTCACAATCAATGGATATAGACAGCTAGAAAGACAGCCCGGCTCAAGTTCACAACATGGGACCCCCTGGACTACTATTACTATCCACACGGACACCTACTGGGAATTAAAACCTGTGGCGAGCAAAGCAGAGAGAGTCACCTCTGAACAAGTTAATGATGTTCTGAAGTTTAGTTATGCTAACGCAAGGGGGCCAATGCATACCTCCCAACATGACCCTCTCCAGGAGGGACACAATGCTCTGCCTCTGGACTTTTATCTTAATTTATGATTGCCAGCTCCTGTTTTGAACAGTTTAATGCATAAGAAAGGTGTTTCAGCACAGGTGATGGCAATCAGAAATTAAGCAGCAAGTCCAGGAGCAGAGCATTCTATACGTCCTGGAGAGGGGCATGTCGGGAGGTATGACAATGTTCTAAACTTAGGGTGTGTACACATGGTGAGATCCCTGCTATGTTCGATTTTGACTCTGCGATTTCCCTTGAACCTCCCCCAGAGCCCAGATTGTACAGATTTTGACTATCTGTGCTTGAGATTTTGTCTATGTACGATTTTGACTAAGTGCCAATTTTGACTATACTTTGTACTAGATCGTACACTAAATAGTCAAGATTGACTTGCCTGCACAGTCTATCTAGCCTTACGATACCGACCCCACGGGAGCGCGCATTGGGATCGAATCTGTATCGCAAGCTGCCTAAAGGTGTGTACACACGGCAAGATATTTTCTTCCGATTCTGACTATATAGTCAGAATTGGAAGAAAAGATAGTGCAGATCGCAAGGTGACAGTCACCTTGCGATCCCGATCCGATGCCGATGCGCGGCCCCGCGCGGTCGGCATCGGCAGAAAAAATAGGCTGTGCAGGCAAGTCAATCCTGGCTATCTCTATAGAAGAGATAGTCAGGATTGACATCGCACATAGCCAGCATCGCAAGCACACTCATTATGTGCTTGCGATACTGGCTAAGTGCCGACCCGGCCCCCTGTCGCACGGTGAGAATCGGATAAGTCCGAATCTCACCGTGTGTATGCACCCACACCATGAGATATGCACTAACTTTTCATAAGATTTTGACTATATAGTCAAAATCTCACAGATTTATCTCACCGTGTGTACACACACACCCTTAAACCAGTTACAGGGAGCCCCCAGAGAGAGACAGCTAGGAAGGAAGCCCAAAGAGACAGTATATGCTGTTTTAAGCCACTAGAGGAGGCTGGCTGGGGATACAGCGATAGTGATGTGAAGGGAGGTAAGAGCAGAGGCAGCCGGAGAAGGGGCGGATACAGCGAGAGGGACACATGCGGGAGATGCGGAGAGTAAGAGCACACAGAGACTCCTGCACACATCCGGCAGCAGCGCTACCAGAGCATCACACACCGCGCCAGGGGGCATAACGGACGGGAACACAAGGAAGGGGGAGCGGCGGGAGGAGCAGGTGTCACCGTCACATACCCTGAGCTGTGCAGACTCCAGAGAGATGGCAGAGGAGCGCGTCACCCGCCGCCGAGAGCCACCGCGTCATGACGTCACGGCGTGCCTCCTAGAGGTGGTGACAGTGACCGTACTCCAGTCCGGTCACAGCCCCGGGCAGGGAGGTCTTGCCAGGGATGCTGAGGGGAGCTCGCCGCCATACAGTTACATGTATACTACAGCAGCCGGGCGGTGTGTGTTTAAAGCAGTACAGTAATAATCATGGAACATGTGGGGACTCAGTTTGGTTCTGTAGACAATTATTTATTTTAATTTATAAACATTAAGAAAAGCTGCAGTAAATACGCACAACCCCCTCACCCCATACCGTTCCTTCATTGTTATAGATACGGTGCTTCCACAAAATGTATGTACACTATGGGCCTGATTAAGAGGTGGACACAATATGGATGCTTCCAGCTTTAACCTGATTACATAGACACAGCGGTTGCATACAGAGTCGCCTAAAGTGACTGCAAAAAAAAAAAAAAGGCCATCTTATGGGCATGTTGCAGGCATGTCAGTGAATGCGCCTGCGTTCCCATTTACAGAGCCAAAGAGGCCATGTTTAGACAAATTTCTGCTGAAACCCCTGAGCAGCCCATACGGTGTCACAAGTGGCCATGGTGCACCAATGGTGAAGTGCTCAGAACCACAGACATAGTTGCACTGACCTATACGTACTCTGAAAATTGTCATCTCCACGCTTGTCTGTCACATGCTGGTGCTAGATGGGAAGGTTGACATTAGCATTTGCATATTATAGCTTCCAGTGTACTGCTTATTGCGGATGCAGTAACGTCCACCTCATAATTAATCCCTATGTAATGTATGCCTTTTATTAGACTCATGGGGCTGGATGTAATGCCGCCCGAGTTCGGTGGCCGTGCGGTATGTCGGCCGAACCTCTGACTTTTTTGTAGGGGCAATTACTTACAAGGCATGGTTTTGTAACATATGCAGAGAGATTTAGATTTGGCTGGGTTATATTATTTCTGTGCAGGGTAAATACTGGCTGCTTTATTTTTACCAAAACATTAAACTTTAGTAAAGCTAACTTTGATATGCTGAGATGGGCACTGAATGACATTGACTGGGAAGTTTTGTTTCATGGTAAAGACACAATGGAAATGCGGGATGCCTTGAAAGGGTTGCTTGATAGCAATATTCACAAATTCATTACCATGGGCAACAAATGCATGAGTACTAAACTCAAACCAATGTGGCTTAATAAGGAGGTCAAAGAAGAAATGGCTAAAAAGAGACGTGCTTGCAAAGCATTTAAATCTAATGGAGGGGAGGAGTCATTCCAGTACTACAAGAAATGCAATAAAAGATGCAAAAAAGTAATAAGAGCAGCTAAAATTTTAAACAAAAAGCAAATCTCTATAGAGAGTAAAACCAATCCTAAAAAGTTTTATAAATACATAATCAGTAAAAGGTTAAAAAAGGAGAACGTAGGCCCACTAAAAGATGAACTGGGATCCTTGATAAACAATGGCAAAATAAAAGCGGAAATACTGAACAATTTTTTTTCATCATTGTTCACCACGGAGGATCAGGCAGTGACAGTAGTGCATAACGACAATGAAGGTAATGACTCTTGGCTAGATGCTTGTTTAAGTGAGGAAGTAGTCCTGGACAGACTAAGCAACATAAAGATTAATAAATCACCTGGCCCAGATGGTTTTCACCCGAGGGTTATTATGGAGTTTAGGTCACAGCTAGCAGGACCCCTATTCTTGATTTTCTATAGTTCAATTAGATTAGGCATGGTACCGAAGGATTGGCGTATAGCTGAGGTAGTGCCATTATTTAAAAACGGAAATAAAAAGCATCCTGGTAACTATAGACCGGTTTGTTTAACCTCTTTAGTGGGTAAACTATTGGAAGGAATTTTCAGGGCTAGCATAGGGATTATCTGCAGACTACTAAGATTATTAGCAAGGGTCAGCATGGGTTTGTGAGGGACAGATCATGTCAAACTAACTTAATTAGCTTCTATGAGGAAGTGAGTGATAATCTTGACCAGGGAAAAGCAGTGGATGTGGTATATTTAGATTTTGCAAAAGCCTTTGATACAGTGCCTCACAAGAGACTGATCATCAAATTAAGGGAGCTTGGCTTCGGAAATACTATTTGTACTTGGATAAGTAACTGGCTGGATAACAGGGTACAATGAGTAGTGGTCAATGGGATGTTCTTCAGCTGGGCATTAGTAGTCAGCGGAATACCACAAGGGTCCGTACTCGGCACGCTACCGTTCAATATATTTATTAATGATCTAGGAATAGGCCTGGGAAGCACAGTGTCTATGGGGTCGATTCAATTCGGCAACAGTTGAATAGCGCCAGGAGTTTGCTCCCGGCGCTATTCAATACAGCGACGACTGACCCTCAATTGTCGGGAATTCTTCTCTCATCCCCGGGGGATGAGAGAAGAAACCCGACAAAAGTGCTTCCGCGCGGCCGGCGCGAGGCTGATTCTGTCGGGAATCAGCATCGCCGCGGGTAGTTAAGTCGGAGAATGCCCGTTCTCCCGACAAAACTACCTGTTAAGTTGGCGAGAACGGGCCATCGCCAACTTAACTGGAGCTGAATTGAATAGCGTCGGGAGCTAATTCCCGGCGCTATTCAACTGTTGCCGAATTGAATCGACCTCAATGTTTGCAGATGATACTAAACTGTGTAAGGTAATTAATTTGGAAATCGATGTGGAGTCTCTACAGAATGACTTATTTAAACTTGAAACGTGGCGGCTAAATTGAGAATGAGGTTCAATATAGAAAAATGCAAAGTTATGCATTTTGGGATAAAAAACACACTTGCATCCTACACATTAAATGGGGAAAATTTAGAGGTAACAGTAGTGGAAAAAGATTTGGGGGTGCTCATATATAATAGGTTTAATAACAGTACACAATGTCAAAATGCAGCAAAGAAGGCAAGTAATGTGCTAGCGTGCATAAAACGGGGTATTGAGACGGGACGAGGATGTAAACCTACTGCTGTACAAATCATTGGTACGTCCGCACCTGGAATATTGTGTGCAATATTGGGCACCATATTATAAAAACGATATTGGGTAACTCGGAATAGTTCAAAGGCGAGCTACTAAATTGATTAAAGGGTTAGAGGCACTGGAGTATGAGGAAAGGCTTACTAGATTAAATATGTTTACACTAGAAAAGAGGTGTCTAAGAGGAGACATTATTAATATCTTCAAATATGTAAAGGGTCATAACAAGGAGTTAGCAGGGGATTTGTTTATTAAAAGAACTCTATATAGGACACATGGGCACTCGCTAAGGCTAGAGGAGAGAAAATTCTGTACACAACATAGGAAAGAGTTCTTCACAGTAAGGGCAATAAAGATTTGGAACTCCCTGACGGAAAAGGTAATAATGGCAAACTCTGTAAATGCATTAAAAAATGGTTTGGACAAATTTCTAACTAAAAAAAGTATCCAAGGCTATAGCATTTAATATATTGACATTAAATATCTGGGAGTGATACGAATTATAATTGTTAATTGGTAGTAAACCGTTACTTCAGCAGTTACATTATAATGTGCACAGCTTAATACAGAAAATACAGGTTGAACCTGATGGGCATTTTGCCGCTTTTCAACCTCATTAACTATGTTACTATGTTACACTGCAATTTAGATTTGTTTGAATACACCCTACCAGGGTTGTTTTAACAGCAGTGTAGGCCCCTGCCTGGGGGGAGGGGTGATATCAGCGGCAGCTTTGATGTCTTGCAGGCGGTAGTTAGTGTTCTATCTTCCTCTCAGCATGTAGGACCTGGAGCAGTAATTTCTGCTAATTACTCCTTTACCACACAGATGGTGGGATATGGGGAGGGAGGGAGAACACTAAACTGTAGAAGAGAGCATTGGGCTGAATAAAGGGGCCCCAGTATATGACTTCCAGGATGGTAAGGGGTGTTTAATACGTAAGGGAGGAGTGGGCTTAATATTCATAATTTTCAGGTGGGAGAGCAGCTTGCTTGACTGCAGATATTTCCAGTTATCTCTGGATCTGGGCTAGTAGAGACAAGCTACCAGTGTCCACCGAAAGTGGGGAGTCTTAAGTCAGACAGAACCCGTGATATCTGTCTGGGAAGAGCAATTACCAGGCTCGGATGGGGATGTCTGCTTTGAAGTTGGATATCTTCAGCAGTGTTGCAAGTAGAAAAATTACTTATAGGTACTGTGTGCGCGCACCAAAAATGGGTGTGGCAAAATGCTACATGGGGCGTGGCCAATGAAATGGGGGCGTGATACACATATGGGGGGAGGGACAGATACACATATGACCCCAATAGTGCCAGATATACATTGCCCCACAGTGCCAGATATGCATTGCCCCACTGAGCCAGATACACAAATGCCCCCAGAGTGCCAGATACACATTGCCCCACTGTGCCAGATACACATTGCCCCACTGTGCCAGATACACAAATGCCCCCACAGTGCCAGATACACAAATGCCCCCAGAGTGCCAGATACCCATTGCCTCACAGTGCCAGATATGCCCCCAGTGCCAGATACAGAAATGCCCCCAGTGCCAGATACAGAAATGCGCCCACAGTGTCAGATATGCCCCCAGTGCCAAATACACATGTCCCCGCAGTGCCAGATATGACCACAGTGCCAGATACACATGTCCCCCCAGTGCCAGATATGCCCCCAGTGCCAGGTACACATGTCCCCCCAGTGCCAGATATGCCCCAGTGCCAGATATGCCCCCAGTGCTAGATATGCTCCCAGTGCCAGATATACATGTCCCCCCAGTGCCAGATATGCTCCCAGTGCCAGATATACATGTCCCCCCAGTGCCAGTTATGCCCCCAGTGCCAGGTACTCACGTCCCCCCAGTGCCAGGTACACATGTCCCCCCAGTGCCAGATATGCCCCCAGTGCCAGATATACATGTCCCCCAGTGCCAGATATGCCCCCAGTGCCGGGTACACATGTCCCCCCAGTGCCAGATATGCTCCCAATGCCAGATATGCCCCCAGTGCCAGGTACACACGTCTCCCCAGTGCCAGATACGCCCCCAGTGCCAGGTACACAAGTCCCCCCAGTGCCAGTTATGCCCCCAGTGCCAGATATGCCCCCAGTGCCAGGTACACATGTCCCCCCAGTGCCAGATATGCCCCCAGTGCCAGGTACACACTTCCCACCAGTGCCAGATATGCCCCCAGTGCCAGGTACACACGTCCCCCCAGTGCCAGGTACACATGTCCCCCCAGTGCCAGATATGCCTCCAGTGCCAGATATACACGTCCCCCCAGTGCCAGATATACATGTCCCCCAGTGCCAGATATGCCCCCAGTGCCGGGTACACATGTCCCCCCAGTGCCAGATATGCCCCCAATGCCAGATATGCCCCCAGTGCCAGGTACACATGTCCCCCCAGTGCCAGATATGCCCCAAGTGCCAGGTACACATGCCCCCCAGTGCCAGATATGCTCCCAGTGCCAGGTAAACATGCCCCCCAGTGCCAGGTATACATGTAGCCCCCTCTCCCCTCCCCTCCTGCTCACCGCTGCTGCTCCTCTCCTGTGTGTGTCTGTGTGAGGGTAGGAAAGCGCAGCCTGCGCCTCTCCTTCCCCCTCAATCTCCGGCGGGTGCAGGTGTCTCAGTTCAATTCAGCGCCGATCCATGATCCAATCAAAGCTCGCGGTCCAGCAGCCTTGGCTGCTGGTCCGCGAGCTCTGATTGGCTCACGGGCGGCGCTGACTTGAATAAAGACACAGAGGGGCAGGAGAGGCACAGGCTGCACTCTCCTCCCCTCACATCGGCGGCGGTGAGCAGCAGAGGGAGGGAGGGACGGGGAGCGGCGGTCCGTCGGTGTGGGTACGGCGTACCCACGGCTAAAGTCTTAAGGGTACGCCGTACCCACCCATACCCACACACTTGCACCGCTGATCTTTGGTTCCCCAGGGCCAGATTTTCAAAAATCTGGTACCCCTGAAAAGAGGGGGCCTTCAGCTCTCAGCCTAGGACCCTTATACACCTTGGGCCCTTGGGCAACTGCCCATTGAGCCCATACGAAAAGAAGGCCCTGCCCTGCACCCCACCCAAATCTAAATCTCTACATATGTTAAATCTGCCCCACCTGCAGTGCAATATGGTTTTGCCCATTAATCTGCTTTTTTTAAATGCTAACAACTCGGAATAACCCCCACATTCCTGCAGGCCCCATTGGATATAAAGTTTCTCTGACGTCCTAGTGGATGCTGGGTACTCCGTAAGGACCATGGGGAATAGACGGGCTCCGCAGGAGACTGGGCACTCTAAAAGAAAGATTAGGTACTATCTGGTGTGCACTGGCTCCTCCCACTATGCCCCTCCTCCAGACCTCAGTTAGAATCTGTGCCTGGCTCGAGCTGGTTGCACACTAGGGGCTCTCCTGAGCTTCTAGTAAAGAAAGTATTTGTTAGGTTTTTTATTTTCAGTGAGATCTGCTGGCAACAGACTCACTGCTACGAGGGACTTAGGGGAGAGAAGCGAACCTACCTACTTGCAGCTAGCTTGGGCTTCTAGGCTACTGGACACCATTAGCTCCAGAGGGATCGAACACAGGCCCAGCCTCGGTCGTCCGGTCCCGGAGCCGCGCCGCCGTCCCCCTTGCAGAGCCAGAAGCAAGAAGAACATCCTGGAAATCGGCGGCTGAAGACTCCGGTCTTCATTAAGGTAGCGCACAGCACTGCAGCTGTGCGCCATTGCTCCCTATGCACACCACATACTCCGGTCACTGATGGGTGCAGGGCGCTGGGGGGGCGCCCTGGGCTGCAATTAGAGTACCTTACATTGGCAAACAGCACATAATATAGTCTAAAAAACTATATATGTGCAAAAATCCCCCGCCATAATATAAATATAAGAGCGGGAGAAGTCCGCCGAGAAGGGGGCGGGGCTATCTCCCTCAGCACACTGGCGCCATTTCCTCTTCACAGCTCCGCTGGAAGACAGCTCCCCAGGCTCTCCCCTGCAGTTTCCAGGCTCAAAGGGTAAAAAAGAGAGGGGGGGCACTAAATTTAGGCGCAAACTGTATATGTAAAGCAGCTATAGGGAAAAATCACTTTATGTTAGTGTAAATCCCTGATTATATAGCGCTGTGGTGTGTGCTGGCATACTCTCTCTCTGTCTCCCCAAAGGACTTTGTGGGGTCCTGTCCTCAGTCAGAGCATTCCCTGTGTGTGTGCGGTGTGTCGGTACGGCTGTGTCGACATGTTTGATGAGGAGGCTTATGTGGAGGCGGAGCAGGTGCCGATAAGTGTGATGTCACCCCCTGCGGGGTCGACACCTGAGTGGATAGATATGTGGAAGGTATTAACCGACAGTGTCAATTCCTTACATAAAAGGTTCGATGACGCAGCTTTGGGACAGCCGGCATCTCAGCCCACGCCTGCCCAGGCATCTCAGAGGCCGTCAGGGACTCAAAAACGCCCGCTACCTCAGATGGCTGACACAGATGTCGACACGGAGTCTGACTCCAGTGTCGACGAGGATGAGACAAATATACAATCCACTAGGGCCATCCTATGCATGATTACGGCAATGAAAAATGTGTTGCACATTTCTGACATTAACCCGGTTACCACAAAAAAGGGTATTATGTTTGGAGAGAAAAAGCAGCCAGTGACTTTTCCCCCATCTGATGAGTTAAACGAATTGTATGAAGAAGCGTGGGGTTCCCCAGATAAGAAACTAGTAATTTCTAAGCGGTTACTAATGGCGTACCCTTTCCCGCCAACGGATAGGTTACGCTGGGAGACATCCCCTAAGGTGGACAAAGCGCTCACACGCTTATCAAAAAAGGTGGCACTGCCGTCTCAGGATACGGCCGCCTTAAAGGAGCCTGCAGATAGAAAGCAGGAGGCTATCCTGAAGTCTGTGTATACACACTCAGGTACTATACTGAGACCTGCTATTGCTTCAGCATGGATGTGTAGTGCTGCAGCAGCATGGTCTGATTCCCTGTCAGATAACATTGATTCCCTTGACAGGGACACTATTTTGCTAACTATAGAGCATATTAAAGACGTAGTCTTATATATGAAAGATGCACAGAGGGACATTTGCCGGCTGGCATCTAGAATTAATGCAATGTCCATTTCTGCCAGGAGAGTATTATGGACTCGGCAGTGGACAGGTGATGCTGATTCTAAAAGGCACATGGAAGTTTTGCCTTATAAGGGTGAGGAATTGTTAGGGGACGGTCTCTCGGACCTCGTGTCCACAGCAACAGCTGGGAAGTCGACCTTTTTACCTCAGGTCCCCTCACAGCCTAAGGAAGCACCGTATTATCAAGTACAGTCCTTTCGGCCTCAGAAAGGCAAGCGGGTCAGAGGCGCGTCCTTTCTGCCCAGAGGCAGGGGTAGAGGGAAAAAGCTGCACCAGACAGCCAGTTCCCAGGAACAAATATCCTCCCCTGCTTCCACTAAGTCCACCGCATGACGCTGGGGCTCCACAGGTGGAGCCAGGTGCGGTGGGGGCCCGTCTCCGGAACTTCAGCGACCAGTGGGTTCGCTCACAGGTGGATCTCTGGGTTCTACAGGTATCTCAGGGATACATGCTGGAGTTCGAGACGTCTCCCCTTCGCCGTTACCTCAAATCAGCCTTGCCTGCTACTCCCAAGGAAAGGGAGGTAGTACTGGCGGCAATTCACAAGCTGTACCTCCAACAGGTGATAATCAAAGTTCCTCTCCTTCAACAGGGACGAGGTTACTATTCCACAATGTTTGTGATACCGAAACCAGACGGTTCGGTGAGACCCATTCTAAATTTGAAATCCTTGAACACTTATATAAGGAAGTTCAAGTTCAAAATAGAATTGCTCAGGGCGGTTATTGCAAGCCTGGAAGAGGGGGATATTATGGTGTCACTGGACATCATGGATGCTTACCTACATGTCCCCATTTACCCACCTCACCAGGAGTACCTCAAGGTTGTGGTACAGAACTGCCATTACCAATTCCAGACGTTGCCGTTTGGTCTGTCCACGGCACCGAGGGTGTGTTCCAAGGTAATGGCCAAAAATAAGATTTTACTTACCGATAAATCTATTTCTCGTAGTCCGTAGTGGATGCTGGGGACTCCGTCAGGACCATGGGGATTAGCGGCTCCGCAGGAGACAGGGCACAAAAATAAAGCTTTAGGATCAGGTGGTGTGCACTGGCTCCTCCCCCTATGACCCTCCTCCAAGCCTCAGTTAGGATACTGTGCCCGGACGAGCGTACACAATAAGGAAGGATATTGAATCCCGGGTAAGACTCATACCAGCCACACCAATCACACCGTACAACTTGTGATCTGAACCCAGTTAACAGTATGACAACGTAGGAGCCTCTGAACAGACGGCTCACAACAAGAACAACCCGATTTTTTTGTAACAATAACTATGTACAAGTATTGCAGACAATCCGCACTTGGGATGGGCGCCCAGCATCCACTACGGACTACGAGAAATAGATTTATCGGTAAGTAAAATCTTATTTTCTCTAACGTCCTAGTGGATGCTGGGGACTCCGTCAGGACCATGGGGATTATACCAAAGCTCCCAAACGGGCGGGAGAGTGCGGATGACTCTGCAGCACCGAATGAGAGAACTCCAGGTCCTCTTTAGCCAGGGTATCAAATTTGTAGAATTTTACAAACGTGTTCTCCCCCGACCACGTAGCTGCTCGGCAGAGTTGTAATGCCGAGACCCCTCGGGCAGCCGCCCAGGATGAGCCCACCTTCCTTGTGGAATGGGCCTTGACAGATTTAGGCTGTGGCAGGCCTGCCACAGAATGTGCAAGTTGAATTGTGCTACAAATCCAACGAGCAATCGTCTGCTTAGAAGCAGGAGCACCCAGCTTGTTGGGTGCATACAGTATAAACAGCGAGTCAGATTTTCTGACTCCAGCCGTCCTTGAAATATATATTTTCAATGCCCTGACAACGTCCAGCAACTTGGAATTCCATCCAAATCGCTAGTAGCCGCAGGCACTACAATAGGCTGGTTCAGGTGAAACGCTGACACCACCTTAGGCAGAAAATGAGGACGCGTCCGCAGTTCTGCCCTGTCCGAATGGAAAGTCAGATATGGGCTTTTATACGATAAAGCCGCCAATTCTGACACTCTCCTGGCTGAAGCCAGGGCCAGTAGCATGGTTACCTTCCATGTAAGATATTTCAAATCCGCCGATTTGAGTTGCTCAAACCAATGGGATTTGAGAAAATCCAAAACTACATTAAGGTCCCACGGAGCCACTGGGGGCACAACCGGGGGCTGTATATGTAGTACTCCTTTTACAAAAGTCTGGACTTCAGGAACTGAAGCCAATTCTTTTTGGAAGAAAATCGACAGGGCCGAAATTTGAACCTTAATGGACCCCAACTTGAGGCCCATAGACAATCCTGTTTGCAGGAAATGTAGGAATCGACCCAATTGAAATTCCTCCGTGGGGGCCTTCCTGGCCTCACACCACGCAACATATTTTCTCCAAATGCGGTGATAATGTTGTGCAGTCACCTCCTTCCTGGCTTTTACCAGTGTAGGAATGACCTCTTCCGGAATGCCTTTTTCCCTTAGAATTTGGCGTTCAACCGCCATGCCGTCAAACGCAGCCGCGGTAAGTCTTGGAATAGACACGGTCCCTGCTGAAGCAGGTCCCGTCTTAGAGGTAGAGGCCACGGATCTTCCGTGAGCATCTCCTGAAGTTCCGGGTACCAAGTTCTTCTTGGCCAATCCGGAGCCACGAGTATCGTTCTTACTCCCCTTTGCCGTATGATTCTCAGTACTTTTGGTATGAGAGGCAGAGGAGGAAACACATACACTGACTGGAACACCCACGGCGTTACCAGAGCGTCCACAGCTATTGCTTGAGGGTCTCTTGACCTGGCGCAATACCTGTCCAGTTTTTTGTTGAGGCGAGACGCCATCATGTCCACCTTTTGGTTTTTCCCAACGGTTCACAATCATGTGGAAGACTTCTGGGTGAAGTCCCCACTCTCCCGGGTGTAGATCGTGTCTGCTGAGGAAGTCTGCTTCCCAGTTGTCCACTCCCGGAATGAACACTGCTGACAGTGCTATCACATGATCTTCCGCCCAGCGAAGAATCCTTGCAGCTTCTGCCATTGCTCTCCTGCTTCTTGTGCCGCCCTGTCTGTTTACGTGGGCGACTGCCGTGATGTTGTCCGACTGGATCAACACCGGCTGACCCTGAAGCAGGGGTTTTGCCAGGCTTAGAGCATTGTAAATCGCTCTTAGCTCCAGTATATTTATGTGAAGAGATATCTCCAGGTTTGACCATACTCCCTGGAAGTTTCTTCCCTGTGTGACCGCTCCCCAGCCTCTCAGACTGGCATCCGTGGTCACCAGGACCCAGTCCTGGATGCCGAATCTGCGGCCCTCTAACAGATGAGCACTCTGCAACCACCACAGAAGAGACACCCTTGTCCGTGGCGATAAGGTTATCCGCTGATGCATCTGCAGATGCGATCCGGACCATTTGTCCAGCAGATCCCACTGAAAAGTTCGTGCGTGGAATCTGCCGAATGGAATCGCTTCGTAAGAAGCCACCATCTTTCCCAGGACTCTTGTGCATTGATGCACAGACACTTTTCCTGGTTTTAGGAGGTTCCTGACAAGTTCGGATAACTCCTTGGCTTTCTCCTCCGGAAGAAACACCTTTTTCTGAACCGTGTCCAGAATCATTCCCAGGAACAGCAGACGTGTTGTCGGGGTCAACTGAGATTTTGGAAAATTCAGAATCCACCCGTGTTGTTGCAGCACTACTTGGGTTAGTGCTACTCCGTCCTCCAGCTGTTCTCTGGACCTTGCCCTTATCAGGAGATCGTCCAAGTAAGGGATAATTAATACGCCTCTTCTTCGCAGAAGAATCATCATTTCGGCCATTACCTTGGTAAAGACCCGAGGTGCCGTGGACAATCCAAACGGCAGCGTCTGAAACTGATAATGACAGTTTTGCACCACGAACCTGAGGTACCCTTGATGTGAAGGGCAAATTGGGACATGCAGATAAGCATCTTTTATGTCCAGGGACACCATAAAGTCCCCTTCTTCCAGATTCGCTATCACTGCTCTGAGTGACTCCATCTTGAACTTGAATTTTTGTATGTACAGGTTCAAAGATTTCAGATTTAGAATAGGTCTTACCGAGCCGTCCGGCTTCGGTACCACAAATAGTGTGGAGTAATACCCCTTTTCCTGTTGTAGGAGGGGTACCTTGACTATCACCTGCTGAGAAAACAGCTTGTGAATGGCTTCCAATACCGTCGCCCTGTCTGAGGGAGACGTTGGCAAAGCAGACTTTAGGAACCGGCGAGGGGGAGACTTCTCGAATTCCAACCTGTAACCCTGAGATACTACCTGCAGGATCCAGGGGTCTACCTGTGAGCAAGCCCACTGCGCGCTGAAATTCTTGAGTCGACCCCCCATCGCTCCTGAGTCCGCTTGTAAAGCCCCAGCGTCATGCTGAGGGCTTTGCAGAACCCGGGGCGGGCTTCTGTTCCTGGGAAGGAGCTGCTTGCTGCCCTCTCTTACCCTTTCCTCTGCCTCGGGGCAGATATGACTGTCCTTTTGCCCGCTTGTTCTTATAGGACCGAAAGGACTGCGGCTGAAAAGACGGTGTCTTTTTCTGTTGGGAGGGGGTCTGAGGTAAAAAGGTGGATTTTCCGGCAGTTGCCGTGGCCACCAGATCCGATAGACCGACGCCAAATAATTCCTCCCCTTTATACGGCAATACTTCCATATGCCGTTTGGAATCCGCATCACCTGACCACTGTCGCGTCCATAAACTTCTTCTGGCAGATATGGACATCGCACTTACTCTCGATGCCAGAGTGCAAATATCCCTCTGAGCATCTCACATATAAAGAAAAGCATCCTTTAATTGCTCTAAAGTCAATAAAATACTGTCCCTATCCAGGGTATCAATATTTTCAGTCAGGGAATCCGACCAGACCACCCCAGCACTGCACATCCAGGCTGAGGCGATGGCTGGTCGCAGTATAACACCAGTATGTGTGTATATACTTTTTAAGGTAGTTTCCAGCCTCCTATCAGCTGGATCCTTGAGGGCGGCCGTATCAGGAGACGGTAACGCCACTTGTTTTGATAAGCGTGTGAGCGCCTTATCCACCCTAGGGGGTGTTTCCCAGCGCGCCCTAACCTCTGGCGGGAAAGGGTATAATGCCAATAACTTTTTTGAAATTAGCACTTTTCTATCTGGGTTAACCCACGCTTCATCACATACATCATTCAATTCCTCTGATTCAGGAAAAACTACAGGTAGTTTTTTCACACCCCACATAATACCCCTTTTTGTGGTACTTGCAGTATCAGAGATATGTAAAGTCTCCTTCATTGCCGTGATCATATAACGTGTGGCCCTACTGGAAAATACGTTTGTTTCTTCACCGTCGACACTAGATTCAGTGTCCGTGTCTGGGTCTGTGTCGACCGACTGAGGTAAAGGGCGTTTTACAGCCCCTGACGGTGTCTGAGACGCCTGGGCAGGTACTAACTGGTTTGCCGGCCGTCTCATGTCGTCAACTGATTTTTGTAATGTGCTGACATTATCACGTAATTCCATAAACAAAGCCATCCATTCCGGTGTCGACTCCCTGGGGGGTGACATCACCATTACCGGCAATTGCTCTGCCTCCACACCAACATCGTCCTCATACATGTCGACACACACGTACCGACACACAGCAGACACACAGGGAATGCTCTATTGAAGACAGGACCCCACTAGCCCTTTGGGGAGACAGAGGGAGAGTTTGCCAGCACACACCCAAGCGCTATAATATATATGGGAACAACCCTATATAAGTGTTGTATCCTTATAGCAGCTTAAATATAGTAACATCGCCAAAAAAAGTGCCCCCCCTCTCTGTTTTACCCTGTTTCTGTAGTGCAGTGCAGGGGAGAGTCCTGGGAGCCTTCCTCACAGCGGAGCTGAGCAGGAAAATGGCGCTGTGTGCTGAGGAGAATAAGCCCCGCCCCCTATTTCGGCGGGCTCTTCTCCCGGAGTTTGTGAGATCTGGCAGGGGTTAAATACATCCATATAGCCTCAAGGGCTATATGTGATGTATTTTTAGCCATAAAAAAGGTATTATACATTGCTGCCCAGGGCGCCCCCCCCCCAGCGCCCTGCACCCTCAGTGACCGCTGTGTGAAGTGTGCTGACAACAATGGCGCACAGCTGCAGTGCTGTGCGCTACCTCATGAAGACTGAAAAGTCTTCTGCCGCCTGTTTCTGGACCTCTTCAATCTTCGGCATCTGCAAGGGGGGTCGGCGGCGCGGCTCCGGGACCGGACTCCATGGCTGGGCCTGTGTTCGATCCCTCTGGAGCTAATGGTGTCCAGTAGCCTAAGAAGCCAATCCATCCTGCACGCAGGTGAGTTCACTTCTCTCCCCTAAGTCCCTCGATGCAGTGAGCCTGTTGCCAGCAGGACTCACTGAAAATAAAAAACCTAAAAACTTTTTCTCTATCGTCCTAAGTGGATGCTGGGGTTCCTGAAAGGACCATGGGGAATAGCGGCTCCGCAGGAGACAGGGCACAAAAAAGTAAAGCTTTACTAGGTCAGGTGGTGTGCACTGGCTCCTCCCCCTATGACCCTCCTCCAGACTCCAGTTAGATTTTGTGCCCGAACGAGAAGGGTGCAATCTAGGTGGCTCTCCTAAAGAGCTGCTTAGAGAAAGTTTAGTTTAGGTTTTTTTCTTTACAGTGAGTCCTGCTGGCAACAGGATCACTGCAACGTGGGACTTAGGGGGAAAGTAGTAAACTCACCTGCATGCAGAGTGGATTTGCTGCTTGGCTACTGGACACCATTAGCTCCAGAGGGATCGAACACAGGCCCAGCCGTGGAGTCCGGTCCCGGAGCCGCGCCGCCGACCCCCTTGCAGATGCTGAAGCGTGAAGAGGTCCGGAAACCGGCGGCTGAAGACTCCTCAGTCTTCATAAGGTAGCGCACAGCACTGCAGCTGTGCGCCATTTTCCTCTCAGCACACTTCACTGGGCAGTCACTGAGGGTGCAGAGCGCTGGGGGGGGGCGCTCTGAGAGGCAAATATAAACCTTATACAAGGCTAAAAATACCTCACATATAGCCCATAGGGGCTATATGGAGATATTTAACCCCTGCCTGACTGGAAAAATAGCGGGAGAAGAACCCGCCGAAAAAGGGGCGGGGCCTATCTCCTCAGCACACGGCGCCATTTTCTGTCACAGCTCCGCTGGTCAGAACGGCTCCCAGGTCTCTCCCCTGCACTGCACTACAGAAACAGGGTAAAACAGAGAGGGGGGGCACATTAATGGCTATATATATATATATTAAAGCAGCTATAAGGGAGCACTTAATATAAGGATATCCCTTGTATATATAGCGCTTTGTGGTGTGTGCTGGCAGACTCTCCCTCTGTCTCCCCAAAAGGGCTAGTGGGTCCTGTCTTCATTAGAGCATTCCCTGTGAGTTTGCGGTGTGTGTCGGTACGTGGTGTCGACATGTATGAGGACGATATTGGTGTGGAGGCGGAGCAATTGCCAAATATGCAGATGTCACCCCCCAGGGGGTCGACACCAGAATGGATGCCTTTATTTGTGGAATTACGTGATGGTTTATCTTCCCTTAAACAGTCAGTTGAGGACATGAGGCGGCCGGACAATCAATTAATGCCTGTCCAGGCGCCTCAAACACCGTCAGGGGCTGTAAAACGCCCTTTGCCTCAGTCGGTCGACACAGACCCAGACACGGGCACTGATTCCAGTGACGACGGTAGAAATTCAAACGTATTTTCCAGTAGGGCCACACGTTATATGATTTTGGCAATGAAGGAGACGTTACATTTAGCTGATACTACAGATACCGTAAAACAGGGTATTATGTATGGTGTGAAAAAACTACAAACAGTTTTTCCTGAATCAGAAGAATTAAATGACGTGTGTGATGAAGCGTGGGTTGCTCCTGATAAAAAGTTGATAATTTCAAAAAAGTTATTGGCATTATACCCTTTCCCGCCAGAGGTTAGGGCGCGCTGGGAAACACCCCCTAAGGTGGACAAGGCGCTCACACGCTTATCCAAACAAGTGGCGTTACCCTCTCCTGAGACGGCCGCACTTAAGGATCCATCAGATAGAAAGATGGAAGTTATTCAAAAGAATATATACACACATGCAGGTGTTATACTACGACCAGCTATAGCAACTGCCTGGATGTGCAGTGCTGGAGTAGTTTGGTCAGAATCCCTGATTGAAAATATTGATACCCTAGATAGGGACAATGTTTTACTGTCGTTAGAACAAATAAAGGATGCATTTATCTATATGCGTGATGCACAGAGGGATATTTGCACACTGGCATCTCGGGTGAGTGCTATGTCCATTTCAGCCAGAAGAGCCTTATGGACACGACAGTGGACAGGCGATGCGGATTCAAAACGTCACATGGAGGTTTTGCCGTATAAAGGGGAGGAGTTATTTGGAGTTGGTCTATCAGACTTGGTGGCCACGGCTACTGCCGGGAAATCCACTTTTTTACCTCAAGTCACTCCCCAACAGAGAAAGGCACCGACCTTTCAACCGCAGCCTTTTCGCTCCTACAAAAATAAGAGAGCAAAGGGCTTGTCGTACCTGCCACGAGGCAGAGGAAGAGGGAAGAGACACCAACAGGCAGCTCCTTCCCAGGAACAGAAGCCCTCCCCGGCTCCTGCAAAAACCTCAGCATGACGCTGGGGCCTCTCAAGCGGACTCGGGGACAGTGGGGGGCCGTCTCAAAAATTACAGCGCGCAGTGGGCTCACTCGCAGGTAGACCCCTGGATCCTGCAGATAATATCTCAGGGGTACAGGTTGGAATTAGAGACGGATCCTCCTCATCGTTTCCTGAAGTCTGCCTTACCAACCGTCTCTTCCGAAAGGGAGAGGGTGTTGGAAGCCATTCACAAGCTGTACGCTCAGCAGGTGATAGTCAAAGTACCCCTATTACAACAAGGAAAGGGGTATTATTCCACTCTATTTGTGGTACCGAAGCCGGATGGCTCGGTAAGGCCTATTCTAAATCTGAAGTCCTTGAACCTCTACATAAAAAAGTTCAAGTTCAAGATGGAGTCACTCAGAGCAGTGATAGCGAACCTGGAAGAAGGGGACTTTATGGTATCCTTGGACATCAAGGATGCGTATCTACACGTTCCGATTTACCCCGCACACCAGGGGTACCTCAGGTTCATTGTTCAAAACTGTCACTATCAGTTTCAGACGCTGCCGTTCGGATTGTCCACGGCGCCTCGGGTCTTTACCAAGGAAATGGCCGAGATGATGATTCTTCTTCGAAGAAAAGGCGTATTAGTTATCCCATACTTGGACGATCTCCTAATAAGGGCAAGGTCCAGAGAACAGCTGGAGACAGCTTTAGCACTATCTCAAGAGGTGCTAAGACAACACGGGTGGATTCTGAATATTCCAAAATCCCATTTAATCCCGACAACTCGTCTGCTGTTCCTAGGAATGATTCTGGACACGGTTCAGAAAAAGGTTTTCCTTCCAGAGGAAAAAGCCAAGGAGTTATCCGATCTGGTCAGGAACCTCCTAAAACCAGGAAAAGTGTCAGTACATCAATGCACAAGAGTCCTGGGAAAAATGGTGGCTTCTTACGAAGCAATTCCATTCGGCAGACTCCATGCAAGAATATTCCAAAGGGATCTGTTGGACAAATGGTCAGGGTCGCATCTGCAGATGCACCTGCGAATAACCCTGTCACCAAAGACAAGGGTGTCACTTCTGTGGTGGTTGCAGAAGGCTCACCTATTAGAAGGCCGCAGATTCGGCATTCAGGATTGGATCCTGGTGACCACGGACGCCAGCCTGAGAGGCTGGGGAGCAGTCACACAAGGAAGAAACTTCCAGGGAGTATGGACGAGTCTGGAAAAGTCTCTTCACATAAACATTCTGGAACTAAGAGCAATCTACAATGCTCTAAGCCAGGCGGAACTTCTCCTGCAAGGAAAGCCGGTGTTGATTCAGTCGGACAACATCACGGCGGTCGCCCATGTAAACAGGCAGGGCGGCACAAGAAGCAGGAGTGCAATGGCAGAAGCTGCCAAGATTCTTCGCTGGGCGGAGAATCACGTGATAGCACTGTCAGCAGTGTTCATCCCGGGCGTGGACAACTGGGAAGCAGACTTCCTCAGCAGACACGATCTTCATCCGGGAGAGTGGGGTCTACATCCAGAAGTCTTCAACATGTTAATAGACCGTTGGGAAAGACCAATTGTAGACATGATGGCGTCTCGCCTCAACAAAAAACTGGACAAATATTGCGCCAGGTCAAGAGATCCACAGGCAATAGCTGTGGACGCACTGGTAACTCCTTGGGTGTACCAGTCAGTGTATGTGTTTCCTCCTCTGCCGCTCATACCAAAGGTATTGAAGATCATACGGCAAAGAAGAGTAAGAACAATACTAGTGGTTCCGGATTGGCCGAGAAGGACTTGGTATCCGGAACTTCAAGAGATGCTCACGGACGAACCGTGGCCTCTACCTCTGAGAAGGGACCTGCTACAGCAGGGTCCCTGTCTTTTTCAAGACTTACCGCGGCTGCGTTTGACGGCATGGCGGTTGAACGCCAGATCCTAAAAGGGAAAGGCATTCCAGAAGAAGTCATTCCTACCTTGATTAAGGCACGGAAGGAAGTCACCGTGAAACATTATCACCGCATTTGGCGAAAATATGTAGCGTGGTGCGAGGATCGGAGGGTTCCGACGGAGGAATTCCAACTGGGTCGTTTCCTACATTTCCTGCAATCAGGATTATCTATGGGTCTCAAATTGGGATCCATTAAGGTTCAAATTTCGGCCCTGTCAATATTCTTCCAAAAAGAATTGGCCTCTGTCCCTGAGGTCCAGACTTTTGTCAAGGGAGTACTGCATATACAGCCTCCTGTGGTGCCTCCGGTGGCACCGTGGGATCTAAATGTAGTTTTAGATTTCCTCAAATCCCATTGGTTTGAACCATTGAAAAAGGTGGATTTGAAATATCTCACATTGAAAGTGACTATGTTACTAGCCCTGGCCTCTGCCAGGAGAGTATCTGAATTGGCGGCTTTATCTTATAAAAGTCCTTATCTAATCTTCCATTCGGATAGGGCAGAACTGCGGACTCGTCCGCATTTTCTCCCTAAAGTGGTATCAGCATTTCATCTGAACCAACCTATTGTGGTGCCTGCGGCCACTAGCGACTTGGAGGACTCCAAGTTGTTGGACGTTGTCAGAGCCTTAAAAATATACATTGCAAGGACGGCTGGAGTCAGAAAATCTGACTCGCTGTTTATATTGTATGCACCCAACAAGTTGGGCGCACCTGCTTCTAAGCAGTCGATTGCTCGTTGGATTTGTAACACAATTCAACTTGCACATTCTGTGGCAGGCCTGCCACAGCCTAAAACTGTAAAAGCCCACTCCACAAGGAAGGTGGGCTCATCTTGGGCGGCTGCCCGAGGGGTCTCGGCATTACAACTCTGCCGAGCAGCTACGTGGTCGGGGGAGAACACGTTTGTAAAATTTTACAAATTTGATACCCTGGCAAAGGAGGACCTGGAGTTCTCTCATTCGGTGCTGCAGAGTCATCCGCACTCTCCCGCCCGTTTGGGAGCTTTGGTATAATCCCCATGGTCCTTTCAGGAACCCCAGCATCCACTTAGGACGATAGAGAAAATAAGAATTTACTTACCGATAATTCTATTTCTCGGAGTCCGTAGTGGATGCTGGGCGCCCATCCCAAGTGCGGATTATCTGCAATACTTGTACATAGTTATTGTTAACTAATTCGGGTTATTGTTAAGGAGCCATCTTTAAGAGGCCCTTTCTGTTGTCATACTGTTAACTGGGTTTAGATCACAAGTTGTACGGTGTGATTGGTGTGGCTGGTATGAGTCTTACCCGGGATTCAAAATGCCTCCCTTATTGTGTATGCTCGTCCGGGCACAGTACCTAACTGGAGTCTGGAGGAGGGTCATAGGGGGAGGAGCCAGTGCACACCACCTGACCTAGTAAAGCTTTACTTTTTTGTGCCCTGTCTCCTGCGGAGCCGCTATTCCCCATGGTCCTTTCAGGAACCCCAGCATCCACTACGGACTCCGAGAAATAGAATTATCGGTAAGTAAATTCTTATTTTCTAAGCAGCTCTTTAGGAGAGCCACCTAGATTGCACCCTGCTCGGACGGGCACAAAAACCTAACTGAGGCTTGGAGGAGGGTCATAGGGGGAGGAGCCAGTGCACACCACCTGATCCTAAAGCTTTATTTTTGTGCCCTGTCTCCTGCGGAGCCGCTAATCCCCATGGTCCTGACGGAGTCCCCAGCATCCACTAGGACGTTAGAGAAATGATGATACTCCTTCGAAAGAAGGGAGTTATAATTATCCCGTACTTGGACGATCTCCTTATAAAGGCGAGGTCCAAGGAGCAGTCGTTGATCGGAGTAGCACTATCTCAGGAAGTGCTACAACAGCACGGCTGGATTCTGAATATCCCAAAGTCGCAGCTGGTTCCTACGACGCGTCTGCTGATATTGGGCATGTTTCTGGACACAGAACAGTAGAAGGTGTTTCTCCCGGTGGAGAAGGCCAAGGAGTTGTCATCTCTGGTCAGAGACCTCCTGCAACCAAAACAGGTGTCGGTGCATCATTGCACGCGAATCCTGGAAAAGATGGTAGCTTCTTTCGAAGCAATTCCCTTCGACAGGTTCCTTGCAAGGAACTTTCAGTGGGACCTGTTAGACAAGCGAGGATCGCATCTTCAGATGCATCGGCTGATCACCCTGTCCCCGAGGGCCAGGGTGTCTCTGTCACGATCCGGGTATCTGGACGCCATTACTTACCCTTCAGATGCCTCCTAAGGCGGGCTCAGTGTTCCAGGACCGGATTCCGCTGTTCCTGAGTTTCCACATGCAGAGTGGTCTTTTCATCAGCCGCGGCCTCCGCTGTGCCCGCGTGGTTAAATGTGCATCTATCAGCCTGGCGTCTCCTGTCTCCGGTGGCCGGCGCCGCCATTACTGTTTCCCAGACCACATGGATTACAAACCAAACTTCCCTCCAAGTGTCTGCATGGGCGCAGCCATCTTGGATTCTGTCATCTGATCATTTCCACCAATCTGCTGTCTGTGTTGTTGATTTGCATAATTGCCTAGCCAACCCCTTCCTTGCTGCAGGTATAAGTAAGCTGTACCTGAGCAAGGAAGACGTCAGTGCTTTGGTTGTCAAACCTAGTTCCTGTTTGTCTCTCTTCTATGATTGTCTTCCAGGTTCCAGCTCCTGTCTCAAGACTTCCACCATAGAGACCCGCACCAGCATTCCACCTGCGGTGTAGCCTGACTCTCCAATCCATTGTGGATTCATCTGTTTCCAGCTACAACACTACCTGCTTCCAGCCTCAGCTTCCAGCAGAGTACAGCTTCCCTTAAAGGGCCGGTGTCCTTTCTACACTTTACCACTCTCCACCGGAATTATTATTTCTCCGCTCTCAAGTTCTACATTTCAGTTCACATTTCATCGCTCCCAAAGTTCATTTATTATTTAACTGGTTCCAGCCAGTATCCACTCCGTGCTAACAACAGTCTGGTTCCAGCCAGTATCCACAGCAGCTGTTTTACCTTCAGCAACCCAGCTCTTCCTGGAACACCAGCTGGCACAATCCTGGGTTATCTCCATTGCTACAGTCGGGCCTGGTAAGGACTTTCCATCTAGAAGATCATAAGAACTATCTCACACTACCAGTGCCCTGTGGCTCCTGCCATGCTGTAGTACTCAGGAACTGTATTTATTCTTTGCTGACTTTTACGTTTTCTTTTATTGCTGCTGTGATGCGGAGTTGTCATAATAAACATCATTGACTTTTATCTAAGTTGTCGTGGTCACGCCTTCGGGCAGTTATTATTCATGTTACTTACATGTCCAGGGGTCTGATACAACCTCCCAGGTTCCGGTACATCTCAGCCCCTACAACTGAGGCTGCCTCCCGTCAGCTCAGGCCCTCAGTTGTGACAGTAAGCACTGACCTAATGAATCCAGCCGGAGACCAGGATCAAGCGGCCAGGCCGATGCAAGAACTGGCAGCCCGACTAGAACATCAGGAGGCTGCACAGGGCCACATCATCCGCTGTCTCCAGGATCTCTCTACTCGGCTGGATGGGATTCAGACAACTCTCCGTGGATCAGGCGCGTCTGGTGCGTCAACCACAGTGACTCCAGCTATAACCCCACCCACCTTACCCATTTCTGCTCCACGTCTTCATCTTCCAACGCCAGCAAAATTTGACGGATCTCCAAGATTCTGCAGGGGATTTCTCAACCAGTGTGAGATTCAGTTTGAGCTACAACCTGGCAATTTTCCCAGTGACCGTACAAAAATTGCCTACATTATTTCTCTTCTCAGTGGCTCAGCCCTTGATTGGGCATCACCGTTATGGGAGAGGTCCGACACCCTGCTATCTTCTTACACTGCATTTGTGTCAACATTCAGGCGCATCTTCGACGAGCCAGGCCGGGTAACTTCAGCTTCGTCTGAGATTCTCCGTTTACGCCAGGAATCACGTACTGTAGGACAATATCTTATACAGTTCCAGATCCTGGCATCCGAACTGGCATGGAACGACGAGGCCCTGTATGCTGCATTCTGGCATGGTTTATCCGAGCGTATTAAAGATGAGTTAGCTACCAGAGACTTACCCTCCAAGTTAGATGAGCTAATCTCACTTTGTACGAAAGTTGACTTACGTTTCAGAGAGAGAGCAACTGAGCGTGGAAGATCATCTGCTCCAAAATCTTCTACTCCTCCTCCTCGCCAACTGTCACCAACTACAGATGAACCCATGCAAATTGGCCGTTCCCGTTTAACTCCTGCTGAGCGCCGAAGACGTCTCTCCGAGTTTCTCTGTCTGTATTGTGCAGCTCCGTCTCACACCATTAATGCCTGTCCCAAACGTCCGGGAAACTCCAAATCCTAGCTCGCCAAGGAGAGGGCCGGCTAGGAGTAATGATCTCCTCTCCATCTCCTCAAGATTGTAACCTCCCAGTCTCGCTTCAAGTTGCTCAACGTTATCAGAACGTCATTGCCCTCCTGGATTCCGGAGCAGCTGGGAACTTTATTACTGAAGCCTATGTTAAACGGTGGTCCCTACCCACCGAGAGACTTCCTTCGTCCTTTTCCTTAACTGCTGTGGATGGCAGTAAAATTTTTGATACAGTTATTTCTCTAAGGACTCTACCAGTTCGTCTGAGAGTGGGAGTTCTTCATTCCGAACTTATTTCATTTTTAGTGATTCCAAGAGCCACACATCCTGTGGTCCTGGGCCTTCCATGGCTCCGTCTTCACAATCCTACAATTGATTGGACGACTACGCAAATCCTGGCATGGGGTTCCTCCTGTACTAAGACATGTTTGTTTAAAGTGTTGCCTGTCTGTTCTTCCTCCCCCAGGTCGTCTGATGTTCCACCTCCTCCATATCAAGATTTCACGGATGTGTTCAGTAAAGCTTCTGCCGATATCCTTCCTCCTCATAGAGAATGGGACTGCCCGATTGATCTCGTTCCAGGGAAGGTTCCACCTCGAGGCCGAACTTATCCGTTGTCTCTCCCCGAGACACATTCTATGGAGGAATACATTAAAGAGAACCTAGCAAAGGGGTTCATTCGACCTTCTTCTTCTCCAGCCGGCGCAGGCTTCTTTTTTGTAAAGAAGAAAGATGGTGGTCTGCGGCCGTGCATCGACTACAGAGGTTTGAACGACATTACCATCAAGAACCGCTATCCTTTACCCCTGATTACTGAGCTCTTTGACAGAGTTAGCGGAGCTACCATCTTTACAAAGCTGGACCTGAGAGGTGCATACAATCTCATCCGGATCCGTGAGGGTGACGAGTGGAAGACCGCATTTAACACCCGTGACGGACATTATGAGTACCTCGTCATGCCCTTCGGATTGAGCAATGCTCCAGCTGTCTTCCAGCATTTCGTCAATGAGATCTTCAGAGACATTCTATACCGTCATGTCGTGGTCTATCTAGATGATATCCTCATTTTTGCCAACGATTTAGAGGAACATCGTTTCTGGGTAAAGGAGGTTCTGTCCCGTCTCCGTGTCAATCATCTCTACTGCAAATTAGAGAAATGCGTCTTTGAAGTCAAGTCCATTCCGTTTCTAGGGTACATTGTGTCCGGTTCCGGACTAGAGATGGATCCTGAGAAACTACAAGCAATCCAGAATTGGCCGGTACCCTTAACCCTCAAAGGGGTCCAGAGGTTCTTAGGGTTCGCCAATTATTACCGAAAGTTTATACGAGACTTTTCCACCATTGTGGCGCCTATTACTGCTTTCACCAAGAAGGGTGCTAACCCGTCCAAGTGGTCTGAAGAAGCCATGCAAGCTTTTCATCTTTTAAAACAGAGGTTCATCTCTGCACCTGTCCTGAAACAGCCTGACATCGACTCTCCTTTCATCTTAGAGGTGGATGCCTCCTCCGTTGGAGTAGGAGCGGTGTTATCTCAGAGGGCTAAAGATGGTCATTTACATCCTTGCAGTTTCTTCTCACGGAAGTTCTCCCCAGCGGAGCGCAACTATGCCATTGGCGACCAGGAGTTGCTAGCCATCAAGCTCGCTCTAGAGGAGTGGAGATATCTGTTGGAGGGAGCTTCTCATTCAATCACCATCCTTACAGACCACAAGAACCTTCTATATCTAAAAGGCGCACAATGTCTCAACCCTCGTCAGGCCAGATGGGCACTTTTCTTTTCCAGGTTCGACTTTAAACTCCAGTTCTGTCCGGGCTCTCAGAATCGCAAGGCCGATGCCCTTTCCCGCTCATGGGAGCAAGAAAATGAGTCAGAGTCTTCAGACAAGCATCCTATTATAAATCCGTTGGCATTCTCCACGGTAGGGATGGACTCTACGCCCCCATCAGGGAAAAGTTTTGTGAAGCCGACACTAAGGAAGAAGCTCATGCATTGGGCCCATGCTTCCCGTTTTGCCGGACATACAGGTATCCAAAAAACCCTGGAGTTTATCTCTAGGTCTTATTGGTGGCCAACTCTGAAAAAGGACGTTTTGGAGTTTATTGCATCTTGCCCAAAGTGTGCTCAACATAAAGTATCCCGCCAGTCGCCTGCGGGGCAACTGGTTCCACTATCTGTTCCCCGTCGACCATGGACCCATTTGTCGATGGATTTTATTACAGATTTGCCCATGTGCAACAAGTTCAATACCATCTGGGTGGTAGTTGACCGGTTCACCAAGATGGCACACTTCATTCCTCTCACCGGTCTTCCGTCAGCTTCCAAGTTGGCTCAAGTATTCATACAAGAGATCTTCCGACTCCACGGTCTTCCAGAAGAAATTATCTCAGATCGAGGAGTTCAATTCACAGCCAAATTCTGGCGAAGTTTATGTCAAGTCCTCCAAGTCAAGTTAAAGTTTTCCACGGCTTACCATCCTCAGACCAATGGTCAAACTGAGAGGGTGAATCAGGACTTGGAGGCCTTCCTCCGCATCTATGTGTCCTCCTCTCAAGATGACTGGGTTCAATTACTTCCCTGGGCCGAGTTCTGTCATAACAACCAGTATCATTCTTCATCTTCCTCAACACCATTCTTCACCAACTTTGGATTCCACCCTAAAGTCCCTGAGTTCCAACCGCTTCCAGCAACTTCTGTTCCCGCAGTGGATATCACCTTGCATCAGTTTGCCAATATCTGGAAGAGCGTACGATCAGCTCTGCTCAAGGCATCGTTCAGGTACAAGAAGTTTGCGGATAAGAAGCGTCGAGCAGTTCCTGCTCTCAAGGTGGGTGATCGGGTATGGTTATCCACGAAGAATTTGAGGTTAAGAGTTCCCAGTATGAAGTTTGCACCTCGCTACATCGGTCCTTTTAAAATTGATCAAGTCATCAATCCTGTTGCTTACAGACTCCAGTTACCTCCCTTCTTAAAAATACCCAGGACATTCCATGTTTCCCTGTTGAAACCGCTAATCTTGAATCGGTTTCATTCCTCACTTCCACCAACTCCGAAAGTCCAAACTCAACGAGGCGTTGAGTATGAAGTGGCCAAGATCCTGGACTCACGTCACCGTTACGGTCAACTTCAGTATCTCATTGACTGGAAGGGCTATGGTCCTGAAGAACGCTCTTGGACCAATGCCTCTGACGTCCATGCTCCTGCCTTGGTCCGAAATTTCCACGCAAAGTTTCCTTTAAAGCCTAAGAAGTGTCCTGGGGCCACTCCTAAAGGGGGGGGTGCTGTCACGATCCGGGTATCTGGACGCCATTACTTACCCTTCAGATGCCTCCTAAGGCGGGCTCAGCGTTCCAGGACCGGATTCCGCTGTTCCTGAGTTTCCACATGCAGAGTGGTCTTTTCATCAGCCGCGGCCTCCGCTGTGCCCGCGTGGTTAAATGTGCATCTATCAGCCTGGCGTCTCCTGTCTCCGGTGGCCGGCGCCGCCATTACTGTTTCCCAGACCACATGGATTACAAACCAAACTTCCCTCCAAGTGTCTGCATGGGCGCAGCCATCTTGGATTCTGTCATCTGATCATTTCCACCAATCTGCTGTCTGTGTTGTTGATTTGCATAATTGCCTAGCCAACCCCTTCCTTGCTGCAGGTATAAGTAAGCTGTACCTGAGCAAGGAAGACGTCAGTGCTTTGGTTGTCAAACCTAGTTCCTGTTTGTCTCTCTTCTATGATTGTCTTCCAGGTTCCAGCTCCTGTCTCAAGACTTCCACCATAGAGACCCGCACCAGCATTCCACCTGCGGTGTAGCCTGACTCTCCAATCCATTGTGGATTCATCTGTTTCCAGCTACAACACTACCTGCTTCCAGCCTCAGCTTCCAGCAGAGTACAGCTTCCCTTAAAGGGCCGGTGTCCTTTCTACACTTTACCACTCTCCACCGGAATTATTATTTCTCCGCTCTCAAGTTCTACATTTCAGTTCACATTTCATCGCTCCCAAAGTTCATTTATTATTTAACTGGTTCCAGCCAGTATCCACTCCGTGCTAACAACAGTCTGGTTCCAGCCAGTATCCACAGCAGCTGTTTTACCTTCAGCAACCCAGCTCTTCCTGGAACACCAGCTGGCACAATCCTGGGTTATCTCCATTGCTACAGTCGGGCCTGGTAAGGACTTTCCATCTAGAAGATCATAAGAACTATCTCACACTACCAGTGCCCTGTGGCTCCTGCCATGCTGTAGTACTCAGGAACTGTATTTATTCTTTGCTGACTTTTACGTTTTCTTTTATTGCTGCTGTGATGCGGAGTTGTCATAATAAACATCATTGACTTTTATCTAAGTTGTCGTGGTCACGCCTTCGGGCAGTTATTATTCATGTTACTTACATGTCCAGGGGTCTGATACAACCTCCCAGGTTCCGGTACATCTCAGCCCCTACAACTGAGGCTGCCTCCCGTCAGCTCAGGCCCTCAGTTGTGACAGTCTCTGCTGTGGTGGCTGCAGAGTGCTCATCTTCTCGAGGGCCGCAGATTCGGCATTCAGGACTGGGTCCTGGTGACCACGGATGCAAGCCTCCGAGGTTGGGGAGCAGTCACTCAGGGAAGAAACTTCCAAGGACAATGGTCGAGTCAGGAGACTTCCCTACACATAAATATTCTGGACCTAAGGGCCATTTACAATGCCCTAAGGCAAGCAGAACCCCTGCTTCAAAACCAGCCGGTGCTGATTCAGTCAGACAACATCACGGCTGTCGCCCATGTAAACCGACAAGGCGGCACAAGAAGCAGGATGGCGTTGGCAGAAGCCACAAGTATTCTCCGATGGGCGGAGTATCACGTGCTAACACTGTCAACAGTGTTCATTCCGGGTGTGGAAAACTAGGAAGCAGACTTCCTCAGCAGGCACGACCTCCACCCGGGAGAGTGGGGACTTCATCCAGAAGTCTTCACGCAGATTGTGAACCGTTGGGCACGGCCACAGGTGGACATGATGGCGTCCCGCCTCAACAAAAGCTAAAAAAGTATTGCGCCAGGTCAAGAGACCCTCAGGCGATAGCTGTGGACGCACCAGTGACACCGTGGGTGTACCAGCCGGTTTATGTGTTCCCTCCTCTTCCTCTCATAACCCAAGGTACTGAGGATAGTAAGTAAGAGAGGAGTAAGAACTATACTTGTAGTTCCGGATTGACCAAGAAGAACTTGGTACCCGGAACTACAAGAAATGATCTCGGAGGACCCATGGCCTCTGTCTCTCAGACAGGACCTGTTACTGCAGGGGCCCTGTCTGTTCCAAGACTTACCGCGGCTGCGTTTGAAGGCTTGGCGGTTGAACGCCGGATCCTAACGGAAAAGGGCGTTCCAGATGAAGTGATTCCTACGCTGTTAAAGGCTAGGAAAGACGCTGCCTGAAGTTCAGACGTTGTTAAGAGAGTGCTGCATATTCAGCCCCCTTTTTGTGCCTCCAGTGGCACCTTGGGATCTCAACGTAGTGTTGGATTTCCTAAAATCACATTGTTTTGAGCCACTTCAGAACGTGGAGTTGAAGTATCTCACGTGGAAAGTTGTCATATATATATATATATATATATATATATATTTGGCCTTGGCTTCGGCTAGGTGTGTGTCAGAATTGGCGGCTTTGTCGTGTGAAAGCCCTTATCTGATCTTCCATAGGGACAGGGCAGAATTGAGGACTCGTCCCCAATTTCTCCCTAAGGTGGTATCAGCGTTTCATTTGAACCAACCTATTGTGGTGCCTGCGGCTACTCGGGTCTTGGAGGCTTTCAAGTTGCTGGATGTAGTCCGGGCCCTGAAAATCTATGTTTCCAGGACGGCTAGAGTCAGAAAATACTGACTCGCTGTTTCTCCTGCATGCACCCAACAAGCTGGGTGCTCCTGCTTCTAAGCAGACTATTGCTCGCTGGATCTGTAGCACGATTCACCTTGCACATTCTGCGGCTGGACTGCCGCATCCTAAATCAGTAAAAGCCCATTCCACGAGGAAGGGGGCTCTTCTTGGGCGGCTGCCCAAGGGGTATCGGCATTACAACTTTTCCGAGCTGCTACCTGGTCGGGGTCAAACACGTTTGCAAAATTCTACAAGTTTGATACCCTGGCTGAGGAGGACCTTGAGTTTGCTCATTCGGTGCTGCAGAGTCATCCGCACTCTCCCGCCCGTTTGGGAGCTTTGGTATAATCCCCATGGTCCTTACGGAGTACCCAGCATCCACTAGGACGTCAGAGAAAATAAGAATTTACTCACCGGTAATTCTATTTCTCGTAGTCCGTAGTGGATGCTGGGAGCCCGTCCCAAGTGTGGATTGTCTGCAATACTTGTATATAGTTATTGCTTAACTAAAGGGTTATTGTTAATATCAGGGACGTGCAGTCAGGGGAGGCAGGGGAGGCAGTGCCTCCCCTGTCATTAATGATTAAAATAATACAAAGAAGATACTTATGACACATATTCTGTGTCATAAGTATCTACTTTAGCCTTAATATTATTTTAATCATTTGTACCTTGTGTATAACTGTGTTAAATGTGTGTTGGAGGCACCGCTCTCGGTGCCTCCCGCAATCAGTGTGAAAGGGAAGGAAGCGGGGGGCGGGGCCAAACGTTGGGCAGTGAAAGCCCATTCAAAAAAATGCAGCTGAAGCGGCACCTAATGGAAGTGCCGCTTTGACAGGGGCGTGCTGTCTGCTCACATGAAAGCACGCCCCTGTCCCTGAGGAAGCAGTGATAGGGCAGTGGGCAGGGTCGGCCCTGTCATTACTTTTGAGGGTGCCCCATTAGTTGTTTGCGCCATACCTAGATCCTCTCTGGAATCTGCACCACCGTTCGGGCTCTGTGACAGGGGGGGATCTCTTCAGGTGCTGGGAGCCCCGCTGGCTGAGAGAGCTCTCTTGTAACGAGTGACCACTGCTGAGTCTGCCTGGCCGCAGGAGAAAGGATCTCTGTGAGTAAGGGGGTATGTCTGCTGGGCCGGTTTACACTGTGTGTGTGTGCGCAGGGCCAGATGGCCGCTACCGCGATCGGTGCTCTGATCGGGTAGTGGTCACTGGTCCTTTAGCAACAGGTTACAGTACAATGGCTGCGGGAGGGCTGCTATGCATGCTCTGCCCCAGCTCCCCCACGGAACTCCAGCAGCAGCAGCGGCCAGTAACAGGAAGCCAAGTAGGGGACTTAAATACAGGGCAAGGCTACACAGGTGCCCATAAGTCTCTCCACAATGTAAATTTATATTTCAACTATAGGAGTTGTGGGGTCAGTTGCAGCCCCTCCCCTCCCCTATGCCGTAACACTGTGTTTCTGGTCTGTACTACTGTGTCTCCGGGGCTCCTCCCCTCCCCTCCCCCTGTGCAGCAGCGTTACACAGCACCTCCCCCCTTCCTCTGCAGAGCAGGATGCTGTTCCACTTCCTGATCCTGACAAGAAAGTGTGCAATAGGAAGGAGCAGGCTGGTGTTTCATGTATAGGTAATGGCTTCAGGGAAGAGGGGCTGGTATGTGATTTCCTCCCTCTGTAGTGTATTGTTCTTCTGTCTGACTGTCCCTTCCTTCTATCTCTCTGTTACTCTCTGTCACCTGTCTCTTTCCTCTGTGTGTCTCTTTCCACCATCCTCTCACATCCTCTGTCTGCCTGCCTGTCTGTCTGTCTGTCTCTTTTTCCTCTGTGTGTCTCTTTCCACCATCCTCTGTCTCTTTCCTCTGTGTGTCTCTTTCCACCATCATCTCACATCCTCTGTCTGTCTGCCTGTCTGTCTCTTTCCACCGTCCTCTCACATCCTCAGTCTGTCTGTCTGTCTCTTTCCTCTGTGTGTCTCTTTCCACCATCCTCTGTCTGTCTCTTTCCTCTGTGTGTCTCTTTCCACCATCATCTCACATCCTCTGTCTGTCTGTCTGTCTCTTTCCACCGTCCTCTCACATCCTCAGTCTGTCTGTCTGTCTGTCTCTTTCCTCTGTGTGTCTCTTTCCACCTTCCTCTCACGTCCTCTGTCTGTCTGTCTCTTTGCTCTGTAGGTCTCTTTCCACCATCCTCTCACATCCTTTGTCTGTCTGTCTCTTTTTCCTCTATGTGTCTCTTTCCACCATCCTCTCACATCCTCTGTCTGTCTGTCTGTCTCTTTCCTCTATGTGTCTCTTTCCACCATCTTCTCACATCCTCGGCCTGTCTGTCTCTTTCCTCTGTGTGTCTCTTTCCACCATCCTCTCACATCCTCTGTCTGTCTGTCTCTTTTTCCTCTGTGTGTCTCTTTCCACCATCCTCTCACATCCTATGTCTGCCTGTCTATTTCCTCTGTGTGTCTCTCTCCACCATCCTCTCACATCCTCTGTCTGTCTGCATGTCTGTCTCTTTCCTCTGTGTGCCTCTTTCCTCCACCCTCTCACATCCTCTGTCTGTCTGCCTGTCTGTCTCTTTCTTTCCTCTGTGTGTCTCTTTCCACCATTCTCTCACATCCTCTGTCTGTCTGTCTCTTTCCTCTCCACCATCCTCTCACATCCTCTGTCTGCCTGTCTGTCTCTGACAGCAGGGAGGGATTTGAAAAGATCCCTCACCTGCCCAAGCTGACGCATCAGGGACGTCAGTGGTAACTGGCATTGGCTTGGGGGTGGTAGCGGGTATTAGCTTGATGGCGGTAGGGATCATCAGCGGGATTTAGAGAACATTATGCCTGCAGTGCCTCACCAGCCACTGACCTCACCGCACGCCACTGATTGTTATGAGCCATCTGTTCAGTGAGGCTCAGTTGTTAGTCATACTGTTAACTGGGTATAGTTATCACGAGTTGTACGGTGTGATTGGTGTGGCTGGTATGAGTCTTACCCTGGATTCCAAATCCTTTCCTTGTAGTGTCAGCTCTTCCGGGCACAGTTTCCCTAACTGAGGTCTGGAGGAGGGGCATAGAGGGAGGAGCCAGTGCACACCAGATAGTACCTAATCTTTCTTTTAGAGTGCCCAGTCTCCTGCGGAGCCCGTCTATTCCCCATGGTCCTTACGGAGTACCCAGCATCCACTACGGACTACGAGAAATAGAATTACCGGTGAGTAAATTCTTATTTCTCTAACGTCCTAGTGGATGCTGGGGACTCCGTCAGGACCATGGGGAATAGCGGGCTCCGCAGGAGACAGGGCACATCTAAAAAGCTCTTTAGGTCACATGGTGTGTACTGGCTCCTCCCCCTATGACCCTCCTCCAGGCTTCAGTTAGGTTTCTGTGCCCGGCCGAGTAGGGTGCAACCTGGATGGCTCTCTTATAGAGCTGTTTAGAAAAGTCTTTTTTAGGTTTAAACTAATCAGTGATACCTGCTGGCGACAGGATCACTGCAACGTGGGACTTAGGGGAGAGACTTGCAACTCACCTGCGTGCAGGAGGATTGAAGTCTTAGGCTACTGGACACTGAGCTCCAGAGGGAGTCGGAACACAGGTCAGCCTGGGGTTCGTCCCGGAGCCGCGCCGCCGATCCCCCTTACAGACGCTGAAGACGGCAGAGACGGAGGTCCGGTGACAGGCGGCAGAAGGCTTCTCAGTCTTCATAGAGGTAGCGCACAGCACTGCAGCTGTGCGCCATTGTTGTCTCACAGGCTCACTGACACGGTCACGGAGGGTGCAGGGCGCTGCTGGGGGCGCCCTGGGCAGCAATATAAATACCTAATTTGGCAAAAGAAATACACCACATATAGCCATTAAGGCTATATGTATGTATTTTAACCCAGGCCAGTATTAAAAAACCGGGAGGAAAAGCCCGCCGAGAAAGGGGCGGAGCTTATTCTCCTCAGCACACAGGCGCCATTTTCCCTCACAGAAAGGCTGAGGGGAAGGCTCCCATGCTCTCCCCTGCACTGCACTACAGAAACAGGGTTATAACAGAGAGGGGGGGCAATGATTTGGCGATATAAATATATATTAAATGCTATAAGGGAGGAACACTTATATAAAGGTTGTCCCTGTATAATTATAGCATTTTGGTGTGTGCTGGCAAACTCTCCCTCTGTCTCCCCAAAGGGCTAGTGGGTCCTGTCCTCTATCAGAGCATTCCCTGTGTGTGTGCTATAGGTCGGTACGTGTGTGTCGACATGTATGAGGAAAATGTTGGTGAGGAGACGGAGCAAATTGCCTGTAATAGTGATGTCACTCTCTAGGGAGTCGACACATGAATGGATGGCTTACTTATGGAATTACGTGATAATGTCAACACGCTGCAAGCCGGTTGACGACATGAGACAGCCGGCGGACAAATTAGTATTGGTCCAGGCGTCTCAGACACCGTCAGGGGCTTGTAAAAACGCCCATTTACCTCAGTCGGTCGACAGACACTGACACGGACACTGACCCCAGTGTCGACGGTGAAGAAACAAACGTATTTTTCCTTTAGGGCCACAAGTTACATGTTAAGGGCAATGAAGGAGGTGTTACATATTTCTGATACCACAAGTACCACAAATAAGGGTATTTTGTTGGGTGGGAATAAACTACTTGTAGTTTTGCCTGAATCAGATAAATTAAATGAAGTGTGTGATGATACGTGGGGTTCCTCCGATAGAAAGTTATGGGCGGTATACCCTTTCCCGCCAGAAGTAAGGGCGAGTTGGAAAACACACCTTAGGGTGGATAAGGCGCTCACACGCTTGTAAAAACATGGCGTTACCGTCTCCAGATACGGCCGCCTCAAGGAGCCAGCTGATAGGATGCTGGAAAATATCATAACAGTATATACACACATACTGGTGTTATACTACGACCAGCAATCGCCTCAGCATGGATGTGCAGCGCTGAGGGGGCTTGGTCGGATTTCCTGACTGAAAATTTTGATACCCTTGACAGGGACAAGATTTTATTTACTATAGAGCATTTTAAGGATGCATTTCTATATATGCGTGATGCGCAGAGGCATATATTGTATTCTGGCATCAAGAGTAAATGTGATGTACATATCTGCCAGACGAAGACACGACAGTGGTCAGGTGAGGCAGATTACAGACGGCATATGGAAGTATTGCTGTATAAAGGGGCGGTCCATTGGACCTGGTGGCCATGGCAACAGCTGAAAAATCCACCTTTTGTTACCCCGAGTCACATATCGGCAAGAAAGGACACAGTCTTTTCAGTCTCAGTCCTTTCGTCCCCATACGGGCAGGCGGGCAAAGGCCAGTCATATCTGCCCAGGGGTAGAGGAAAGGGAAGAAGACTGCAGCAAGCAGCCCATTCCCAGGAACAGAAGCCCCTCACAGCTTCTGCCAAGTCCGCAGCATAACTCTGGGGCCGTACAAGCGGACTCAGGTGCGGTAGGGGGTCATCTCAAGAGTTTCAGCACGCAGTGGGCTCACTCGCAAGGGAACTCCGGGATCCTACATGTAGTATCCCAGGTGTACATTAGAAATTCGAGACGTCTCCCCCTCACACAATTCACAGGCTGTATTCCCAGCAGGTGATAATCAAAGTACCCCTTTTACAGAAGGGGGTAGTATTCCACACTATATTGTGGTACTGAAGCCAACCGGCTCGGTGAGATCTGAAATATTTGAACACTTACATACAAGCGTTCAAATCAAGATGGAGTCACTCGGAGCAGTGATAGCGAACCAGGAAGAAGGGGACGATATGGTGTCACTGGATATCAGGGACGCTTACCTACAGGTCCAAATTTGCCCTTCTCACCAAGGGTACTTCAGGTTCCTGGTACAGAACTGTCACTATCAGTTCAGACGCTGCCGTTTGGATTGTCCACGGCGCCCCGGGTCTTTACCAAGGTAATGGCCGGAATGATGAATTTTCTTAAAAGAAACATGGACGCTTTCCTGATAAGGGCAAGGTCCAGAGAACAGTTGGAGGTCGGAGTAGCACTATCTTAAGTAGTGCTACGACAGCACGAGTGGATTCTAAATATTCCAAAATCGCAGCTTTTTCCGACGACACGTCTACTGTTCCTAGGGATGATTCTGGACACAGTCCAGAAAAACGTGTTTCTCCCAGTGGAGAAAGCCAGGGAGTTATCCGAGATAATCGGGATCCTCCTAAAACCAGGAAAAGTGTCAGTGCATCATTGCACAAGAGTCCTGGTAAAAATGGTGGCTTATTACGAAGCAATTCCATTCGGCAGATTTCCCGCAAGAACTCTTCAATGGGATCTGCTGGACAAATGGTCCGGATCGCATCCTCAGATGCATCAGCGGATAACCCTATATCCAAGGACAAGGGTGTCTCTCCTGTGGTGATTACAGAGTGCTCATCTTCTAGAGGGCCGCAGATTCGGCATTCAGGATTGGATGACGGTGACCACGGAGGCCAGCCTGAGAGGCTGGGGAACAGTCACACAAGGAAAAAATTTCCAGGGAAGTGTGATTAAGTCTGGAGAATTCTCTCCGCATAAATAAGCTTAGAGCAAATATATAATGCTCCAAACTTAGCAAGACCTCTGCTTCAAGGTCAGCCGGTATTGATCCAGTGGGATAACATCACGGCAGTCGCCCACGTAAACAGAAAGGGCGGCACAAGAAGCAGGAGGGCAGTGTCAAAACTGCAAGGATTTTTCGCTAGGCGGAAAATCATGTGATAGCACTGTCAGCAGTGTTCTTTCCGGGAGTGGACGACTGGGAAGCAGACTTCCTCAGCAGGCATTACCTCCACCCGGGAGAGTGGAAACTTCATAGGGAAGTTTTTCAGCATGATTGTGGACCGTTGGCAAAAACCAAAGGTGGACATGATGGCGTCCCGCCCGAACAAAAAACGGGACAGGTATTCCGCCAGGTCTTGAGACCTTCAGGCGATAGCTGTGGATGTTCTGGTAACACCGTGGGTGTACCAGTCAGTGTATGTGTTCCCTCCTCTGTTTCTCATAACCAAGGTATTGAGAATTATAAGACATAGAGGAGTATGAACTATACTAGTGGCTCCGGATTGGCCAAGAGGGACTTGGTACCCGGAACTTCAAGAGATGCTCACAGAGGACTAAGGGCCTGGGGAGCTAAGATGGGACTTGCTTCAGCAAGTACCATGTATATTCCAAGATTTACCGCGGCTGCGTGTGACGGCATGGCGGTTGAATGCCGGATCCTGAAGGGAAAAGACATTCCATAAGAGGTCATACCTACCTTGGTTAAAGCCAGGAAGGAGGTGACCGCACAACGTCATCACCACATGTGGTGAAAATATGTTGCGTGGGTAAGGCCAGGAAGGCTCCACGAAGGAAATTCAACTAGGTCGATTTCTGCACTTCCTGAAAACAGGAGTGTTTTGAGCCTCAAATTGGGGTTCATTAAGATTTAAATTTCGGCCCTGTAGATTTTCTTCCAGAAAAAAAAAAAAAAAAAAAAAAAAAAAAATTGACTTCAGTTCCTGAAGTCCAGATTATAAAGGGTGTATTGCATATACAGTTTTTTTGTGCCTCTAGGGGCACCGTGAGATCTCAACATAGTGTTGGGATTCCTTAAAATCATATTGGTTTGAACCGCTCAAATCTGTGGATTTGAAATATCTCACATGGAAAGTGACCATGCTGTTGACCAATATCTCACATGGAAAGTGACCATGTTGTTAGCCCTGGCCTCGGCCAGGCGATTGTCAGAATGGGCGGCTGTGTCTTACAAAAGCCCATATTATAATTTTCCATTTGAACAGGGCAGAACTGGGACTCGTCTCCAGTTTCTTCCTAAAGGGGTGTCAGCGTTTTCACCTGAAACAACCTATTGTGGTGCCTGAGGCTACTGGGGACTTGGAGGACTCCAAGTTACTAGACGTTGTCAGGGCCCTAAAAATAAATATATATATATATATATATATATATATATATATATAGTTAGGACGGCTTGCTGTTTATATTGTATGCACCCAACAAGCTGGGTGCGTCTGCTTCTAAGCAGTCTATTGCACGCTGGATTTGTAGTACAATTCAGCTTGCACATTCTGTGGCAGGCCTGTCACAGTCGAAATATGTAGATGCCATTCCACAAGGAAGGTGGCATTCATCCTGGGCGGCTGCCCGAGGAGTCTCGGCATTATAACTTTGTCGAGCAGTTACGTAGTCAAGGGAGAACACGTTTGTAAAATTTTACAAATTTGATACTCTGGCTAAAGAGGACCTGGAGTTCTCTCATTCGGTGCTGCAGAGTCATCCGCACTCTCCCGCCCGTTTGGGAGCTTTGGTATAATCCCCATGGTCCTGACGGAGTCCCCAGCATCCACTAGGACGTTAGAGAAAATAAGATTTTACTTACCGATAAATCTATTTCTCGTAGTCCGTAGTGGATGCTGGGCGCCCATCCCAAGTGCGGATTGTCTGCAATGTTTGTACATAGTTATTGTTACAAAAAAATCGGGTTATTACTATTGTTGTGAGCCATCTTCTTAGAGGCTACTTCGTTTTGTTATCATACTGTTAACTGGGTTCAGATCACAAGTTGTACGGTGTGATTGGTGTGGCTGGTATGAGTCTTACCCGGGATTCAAGATCCTTCCTTATTGTGTACGCTCGTCCGGGCACAGTACCTAACTGAAGCCTGGAGGAGGGTCATAGGGGGAGGAGCCAGTACACACCATGTGACCTAAAGAGCTTTTTAGATGTGCCCTGTCTCCTGCGGAGCCCGCTATTCCCCATGGTCCTGACGGAGTCCCCAGCATCCACTACGGACTACGAGAAATAGATTTATCGGTAAGTAAAATCTTATTTTTCTCTCCTCTTTTTTGAGAAACATGTCATCTCTGGCGTCTTCTTACCTATAGAAATGGAGAAAAGCAAGAAAGATGCAATCTATTTATGGAGAAGTTTTTCTCTCCTCCACAAATAGCATAACTGATTTCTCCCAACTTAAACCTATGGGGTCTATATCACTAATACCCCGTTCACATATGAAGCAAAAACACAGGTTTTTGCACGTGAATGCGCATCAACCCGTTTTTCTCTAACGTCCTAAGTGGATGCTGGGGACTCCGTCAGGACCATGGGGTTTAGCGGCTCCGCAGGAGACAGGGCACAATAATAAAAGCTTTAGGATCAGGTGATGTGCACTGGCTCCTCCCCCTATGACCCTCCTCCAAGCCTCAGTTAAGATCTTTGTGCCCGGCCGAGAAGGGTGCAATCTAGGTGGCTCTCCTGAGCTGCTTAGAATAAAAGTTTAAGTTAGGTTTTTTATTTTCAGTGAGTCCTGCTGGCAACAGGCTCACTGCTACGAGGGACTTAGGGGAGAGAAGTAAACTCACCTGCGTGCAGGATGGATTTGCTTCTTAGGCTACTGGACACCATTAGCTCCAGAGGGAGTCGGAACACAGGTCTCACCCTGGGGTTCGTCCCGGAGCCGTGCCGCCGACCCCCCTTGCAGATGCCGAAGTTGAAGAGGTCCAGAGGTCCAGAAACAGGCGGCAGAAGACTTTCAGTCTTCATAAGGTAGCGCACAGCACTGCAGCTGTGCGCCATTGTTGTCAGCACACTTCATACCAGCGGTCACTGAGGGTGCAGGGCGCTGGGGGGGGCGCCCTGGGCAGCAATGTATTATACCTTTTTTATGGCTAAAATACATCACATATAGCCCTTGAGGCTATATGGATGTATTTAACCCCTGCCAGATCTCACAAACTCCGGGAGAAGAGCCCGCCATTTTAGGGGGCGGGGCCTATTCTCCTCAGCACACGGCGCCATTTTCCTGCTCAGCTCTGCTGTGAGGAAGGCTCCCAGGCTCTCCCCTGCACTGCACTACAGGAACAGGGTTAAAACAGAAAGGGGGGGCACTTATTTGGCGATATGATTACATATGTGAAAATGCTATAAGGGAGAACACTTGTATAAGGGGTTGTCCCTGTATAATTATAGCGTTTTTGGTGTGTGCTGGCAAACTCTCCCTCTGTCTCCCCAAAGGGCTAGTGGGGTCCTGTCCTCTATCAGAGCATTCCCTGTGTGTGTGCTGTGTGTCGGTACGTGTGTGTCGACATGTAGGAGGACGATGTTGGTGAGGAGGCGGAGCAAATTGCCTGTATTGGTGATGTCACTCTCTAGGGAGTCGACACCGGAATGGATGGCTTATTTAGGAATTACGTGATAATGTCAACACGATGCAAGGTCGGTTGACGACATGAGACGGCCGGCAAACAAATTAGTACCTGTCCAGGCGTCTCAGACACCGTCAGGGGCTTGTAAAAACGCCCATTTACCTCAGTTGGTCGACACAGACACGGACACTGACTTCAGTGTCGACGGTGAAGAAACAAACGTATTTTCCTTTAGGGCCACACGTTACATGTTAAGGGCAATGAAGGAGGTGTTACATATTTCTGATACTACAAGTACCACAAATAAGGGTATTATGTAGGGTGGGAATAATCTACTTGTAGTTTTTCCTGAATCAGATAAATTAAAGTGTGTGATGATACGTGGGTTTCCTCCGATAGAAAATTATTGGAGGTATACCTTTTCCCGCCAGAAGTGAGGGCGAGTTGGGAAACACACCTTAGGGTGGATAAGGCGCTTACACGCTTATAAAAACAAGTGGCGTTACCGTCTCCAGCTACGGCCGCCCTCAAAGAGCCAGCTGATAGGAAGCTGAAAAATATCCTAAAAAGTATATACACACATACTGGTGTTATACTACGACCAGCAATCGCCTCAGCCTGGATGTGCAGCGCTGGGGGGGCTTGGTCGGATTTCCTGACTGAAAATATTGATACCCTTGACAGGAACAATATTTTATTGACTATAGAGCATTTTAAGGATGCATTTCTATATATGCGAGATGCGCAGAGGGATATTTGCATTCTGGCATCAAGAGTAGATGTGATGTCCATATCTGCCAGACGATGTTTATAGACACGACAGTGGTCAGGTGATGCAGATTCCAGACGGCACATGGAAGTATTGCCGTATAAAGGGGCGGTCCATCGGACCTGGTGGCCATGGCAACAGCTGGAAAATCCACTTTTGTTACCCCAAGTCACATCTCAGCAGAAAAGGACACAGTCTTTTCAGTCTCAGTCCTTTCGTACCCATAAAGGCAGGCGGGCAAAAGGCCAGTCATATCTGCCCAGGGTTAGAGGAAAGGGAAGAAGACTGCAGCAGGCAGCCCATTCCCAGGAACAGAAGTCCTCCACAGCTTCTGCCAAGTCCGCAGCATGACGCTGGGGCCATACAAGCGGACTCAGGTGCGGTGGGGGGTCATCTCAAGAGTTTCAGCACGCAGTGGGCTCACTCGCAAGTGGACTCCTGGATCCTACACGTAGTATCCCAGGTGTACATTGGAAATTCGAGACGTCTTCCCCTCACAAGTTCCTGAAGTCTGCTTTACCAACGTCTCCCTCCGACAGGGAGGCAGTATTGGGAAAAAAAAAAAAAAAAAAAATTCACAGGCTGTATTCCCAGCAGGTGATAATCAAAGTACCCCTCCTACAACAAGGGAAGGGGTATTATTCCACACTATATTGTGGTACTGAAGCCAAACGGCTCGGTGAGATCTAAAAGATTTGAACAATTACATACAAGGGTTCAAATCAAGATGGAGTCACTCAGAGCAGTGATAGCGAACCAGGACGATATGGTGTCACTGGATATCAGGGACGCTTACCTACATGTCCAAATTTTGCCCTTCTCACCAAGGGTATCTCAGGTTCGTGGTACAGAACTGTCACTATCAGTTCAGACGCTGCCGTTTGGATTGTCCACGGCACCCCGGGTCTTTACCATGGTAATGGCCGAAATGATGATTCTTCCTAAAAGAAATATGGACGCTTTCCTAATAAGGGCAAGGTCCAGAGAACAGTTGGCGGTCGGAGTAGCACTATCTCAAGTAGTACTACGACAGCACGAGTGGATTCTAAATATTCCAAAATCGCAGCTTTTTCCGACGACACGTCTAATGTTCCTAGGAATGATTCTGGACACAGTCCAGAAAAGGATGTTTTCTCCCGGAGAAGAAGACCAGGGAGTTATCCGAGCTAGTCAGGAACCTCCTAAAACCAGGAAAAGTATCAGTGCATCATTGCACAAGGGTCCTGTGAAAAATGGTGGTTTCTTACAAAGCGATCCCATTCGGTAGATTTCACGCAAGAACCTTTCAGTGGAATCTGCTGGGAAAATGGTCCGGATCGCATCTTCAGATGCATCAGCGGATAACCCTGTCTCCAAGGACAAGGGTGTTTTCTTCTGCGGTGGCTGCAGAGTGCTCATCTATGAAAGGGCCGCAGATTCGACATTCAGGACTGGGTCCTGGTGACCACGGATGCCAGCCTGAGTGGCTGGGGAGCAGTCACACAAGGAAAAAATTTCCAGGGAGTGTGATCAAGTCTGGAGACTTCTCTCCACATAAATATACTGGAGCTAAGGCCAATTTACAAGGCTCTAAGCTTAGCAAGACCTCTGCTTCAAGGTCAGCCGGTATTGATCCAGTGGGACAACATCACGGCAGTCGCCCACGTAAACAGACAGGGCGGCACATGAAGCAGGAGGGAAATGGCAGAAACTGCAAGGATTCTTCGCTGGGCGAAAAATCATGTGATAACACTCTCAGCAGTGTTAATTCCGGGAGTGGAAAACTGGGAAGCAAACTTCCTCAGCAGGCATAACCTCCACCCAGGAGAGTGGGGACTTCAGCGGGAAGTCTTCCACATGATTGTAAACCGTTGGTAAAAACCAAAGGTGGACATGATGGCGTCCCGCCTGAACAAAAAACTAGACAAATATTGCGCCAGGTCAAGGGACCCTCAGGCAATAGCGGTGGACGCTCTGGTAACACTGTGGGTGTACCAGTCAGGGTATGTGTTCCCTCCTATGCATCTCATACCAAAAGTACTGAGAATCATAGGAAGGAGATGAGTAAGAACGATACTCGTGGTTCCGGATGGGTCAAGAAGGACTTGGTACCCGGAACTTCAAGAGATGCTCACGGAAGAACCGTGGCCTCTACCTTTAAGAAAGGACCTGCTCCAGCAGGGGCCTTGTCTGTTCCAAGACTTACCGCGGCTGCGTTTGACGGCATGGCAGTTGAACGCCGGATCCTGAAAGGGCATTCCAGATGAAGTCATCCCTACCCTGGTCGAAGCCAGGAAGGATGTAACCGCAAAACATTTTCACCGCATTTGGCGAAAATATGTTGCGTGGTGTGAGGCCAAGAAGGTCCCTACAGAGGAATTCCAACTGGGTCGTTTCCTACATTTCCTGAAAACAGGACTGTCTATGGGCCTAAAATTAGGGTCCATTAAGGTTCAAATTTCGACCCTGTCAAATTTCTTCCAGAAAGAACTGGCTTCAGTGCCTGAAGTTCAGACGTTTGTAAAAGGGGTACTGCATATACAGCCTCCTTTTGTGCCCCCAGTGGCACCTTGGGATCTCAATGTTGTTTTGAGTTTCCTAAAGTCACATTGGTTTGATCCACTCACCACTGTGGAATTAAAATATTTCACATGGAAGGTGAAGATTCTATTAGCCCTGGCTTCAGCCAGGCGTGTGTCAGAATGGGCGGCTTTATCATATAAAAGCCCTTACTTAATTTTTCATTCTGACAGGGCAGAATTGAGGACTCGTCCTCAATTTCTCCTTAAGGTTTTTTCTGTTTTTCACATGAACCAACCTATTGTGGTACCTGCGGCTACTAGGGACTTGGAGGACTCCAAGTTACTTGACGTTGTCAGGGCCCTGAAAATATATGTTTCCAGGACGACTGGAGTCAGAAAATCTTACTCGCTGTTTAGCCTGTATGCACCCAACAAGATGGGTGTTCCTGCTTCTAAGCAGACGATTGCTCGCTGGATTTGTAGTACAATTCAGCTTGCACATTCTGTGGCAGGCTTGCCACAGCCAAAATCAGTAAAAGCCCATTCCACAAGGAAGTGGGCTCATCTTGGGCGGCTGCCCGAGGGGTCTCGGCTTTACAACTTTGCCGAGCTGCTACTTGGTCAGGGGCACACCCTGACTGAGGAGGACCTGGAGTTCTCTCATTCGGTGCTGCAGAGTCATCCGCACTCTCCCGCCCGTTTGGGAGCTTTGGTATAATCCCCATGGTCCTGACGGAGTCCCCAGCATCCACTTAGGACGTTAGAGAAAATAAGAATTTACTTACCGATAATTCTATTTCTCGTAGTCCGTAGTGGATGCTGGGCGCCCATCCCAAGTGCGGATTGTCTGCAATACTTGTACATAGTTATTGTTGCAAAAATCGGATTATTCTTGTTGTGAGCCATCTTTTCAGAGGCTCCTTCGTTGTTATCATACTGTTAACTGGGTTCAGATCACAGGTTGTACGGTGTGATTGGTGTGGCTGGTATGAGTCTTTCAATATCCTTCCTTATTATGCACGCTCGTCCAGGCACAGTATCCTAACTGAGGCTTGGAGGAGGGTCATAGGGGGAGGAGCCAGTGCACACCACCTGATCCTAAAGCTTTTTATTATTGTGCCCTGTCTCCTGCGGAGCCGCTAAACCCCATGGTCCTGACGGAGTCCCCAGCATCCACTACGGACTACGAGAAATAGAATTATCGGTAAGTAAATTCTTATTTTTTGTTTTGTGTTAATGCAAACTACCCAGGACAAAGTCCTGAGTTCCCAACCCTTTAGCAGTGTCGGGCTGAGACCCGTGAATTTGTCAGCTTGATAGAGCTGGCAATTTCCCATTTCGTATGTCTGAAAGGGGTACAGGTTGAGTCTCCCTTATCCAAAACGCTTGGGACCAGAGGAATTTTGGATATCGGATTTTTCCGTATTTTGGAATAATTGCATACCGTAATGAGATATCATGGTGATGGGACCTAAATCTAAGCACAGAATGCATTTATGTTTCATATACACCTTATACACCCAGCCTGAAGGTCATTTTAGCCAATATTTTTTATAACTTTGTGCATTAAACAAAGTGTGTGTACATTCACACAATTCATTTATGTTTCATATACACCTTATACACACAGCCTGAATGTCATTTAATACAATATTTTTAATAACTTTGTGAATTAAACAAAGTTTGTGTACATTGAGCCATCAAAAACAAAGGTTTCACTATCTCAGTCTCGCTCAAAAAAGTCCGTATTTCGGAATATTCCGTATTTCGGAATATTTGGATATGGGATACTCAACCTGTATAAGCAAAGAGAAAAAAAAACTCTGTAAAATCGTTCTCTTCACTGCAGTTTTCTCTTCTATAAATAGGGAGAAGAGAAAAAATATAGGTTTTTATGTTTACTAAATAGAGCCCAAATAGAGCCCAAAGGGGTCTTTTAATAAACAAAGCAAAAGCGGCACAATAAAAAAACAAAAAACAAATTATGCTTTTCCTTTTGTTTTATTTCCATATTTAAGTGCCATGACAGCCCTTGTGGTAAAAACCTGTCCTGGCGGGGAGATTTTTGCAAAAGATGTTTGCATGGTCTGTGCATTTGCCCATCAGCATCTGTGATGACAGCCTGAAGCAGATCGGAGAAGCGGCCAGGAGGTACGGCCTGAAGAGGGAGCTGGCAGGGGAGCGGGATCTGCCAGGTGAGCAGAGGTAATGTAGCTGCCTGAGGCTGCGGATAAAAATGGGAATATATATGCTATTTATGGAGAAGAGAAGCATTCTTCTCCACACTTTTCTCCAAGAGTTAACATACACCTCTCCAATTTGGCCGCGCCATCCCACAGTACCTGGGCCTCTCGCTGCTCTTGATGGCCCTGGGCGCACAAGAGATTAACAAGCAAGGCTAATCTCCAGGAAATTGGTCGAGACAGACCTTTAGTGCAAGGTCTGCCCCAGCATCATTTTTTTTTTATATACTGCAAAAACAAGCAGTATATTTCAACCTATTTTTCCCTTTTTTACAAAAAAAAAGAAAGGGAAAAAAAAAGCCCACAATCATATAATATATGTAGATTAATAGTGTAAAAATACATAAATCCATGGGTTGTGTATTGCAGACTTTAATAGTATATACTGTAGGGACGAAGCGGTATACAATATTAATGTTATTATGTATAATCCTCATGTCTTTTCCTGGGATCTTTATTAGGCCAATCTGATTTGATTCCCATTACAGAACCATTGGTGGCATCAGGGCAGCCAAGCACTTTAGAGGGCTAACATGTTTTTGTGCTTGGCTTATTGGTTGTGTTGTCATGTCTCTTCTGGCGCAGTTTGAAGGAGCTGTGCTCTCTTGATGGGAGGGTATGGCTGCACCCTATTGGGGGGAAGGGGGGGGGGGGGGCAATCCCTGGCCCTTAAAGAAGCCTGGCCTGAGCCCTTCTATCTTGAGTCCTTTTGGAGAAAGAACGCTATGTAAATAAATATATTATTATCTGATTGGTTCCTCTGGGCGACATCTCCACTTCTAAAAACCCTCACTTTTAGTAAGTTTTAGAAAACCCCATTTTTCCTAGTTTTTTTAAAATGTTTCATTGAATGCTTTAGATTACTTCTTTCATACTAGATGGTTAAAAAACACTTTTGTCACAGCTGGTGGCCCAAGCTCCAACCATGGCACTCCAAATTGACTAGATTCCAAAATTGCTCCAGCACTGCCAGTGCCTGTGTAGGAAGATGCACAAGGGGGTATATTTACTAAAGTGCGGTTTTTAGAAGTGGAAATGTTGCCCATAGCAACCAATCAGATTCTCCTTATCGTTTATCTAGCACCTTCAAGAAGTTAATAGCTAGAATCTGATTGATTGCTATAGAGAATATCTCCACTTCTAAAAACCCGCACTTTAGTGCATATATACCCGTTGCTTTATGACCATCTTCACTTCAAAAATTCTGTAGGACTCTATTCATAAAGATTGTTTGATTCATACAGGAAAGTATCACATTGCTTCACACTGCAGCTTATTGACAAATTAAAAGTTATGAAGCCATTCATGTGCACTCACCCCTGGGATAGGGAACAAGGAACCCTGGCCCAAATGTTTTAAGCCTTAAAAAGTTATATAGTGGAGACTGATAAAGAGTAATAAGTGACCAGCCAGTCAGCTTCCTAACTGCCATGTAACACGCTGTGTTTGAAAAATGACAGGAGCTGGTTGGCTGGTCATTTATCACTCTTTATCCGTCTCCGCTTTATCACTTTTATAGGCTTAATACAGTTGGGCACCTGTCCTCTGCAAAGCGAAGATTGCAGCAAGATGGTCATTAAATACATTGCAAAGAATTACATATACTCGTATTTGGTAATGCACATGCCCCGTACTATGAGGGCCATTCATAGCACAGCTACGATCATTCACACTGACATGCGAGGGGACGCCCAGCACAGGGCTAGTCTGCCCCGCACGTCAGTGCCGGCCCACCCATCCTCCCCGCGCAGAAGTGCAAAGGATTCGCACAGCGGCGATGCCTTTGAACTTCCAGAGTAGCTCCCGACCAGCGCATCTTTCGAGTGCTGGCCAGGAACAACTCGTCGCTCCTCGGCCCGCAGCGGCTGCGTGTGATGTCACGCAGTCGCCGCGGTCCGCCCCCCCCAACGGTCCGGCCACGCCTGCATTGGCCGGACCGCGCCCCCTAAACGCCCAGCGACCGACTCTGTCTCAGAGGTGATCGCTAGGCAACGACGGCTGCCATGCGCTGGTGCACTCCGGCGCATGCGCACTTCCGACCCGATAGATGTGCTGCGAGAAACTTCAGTGAGCGATTGGGTCAGAATGACCCCCTATAATCGGTATGCTGTCTTGCTAACCTGCCAGCATCTGCAATATACAAGCACATACAGAGAGAGAAAAGAAGACTCTTTTTGTGGGCGGACTCTTAACAATCGGTAAATACCGTATGTTAAATGAGAATACTAAAACATAACTTTTAATAGAAATGCCATTAAGATAATGTGTGTCTCACGACCTCTAGTTAGAGATGTTATCTTAGATATCTAAATGTACAAAATGCAATAATACAGTGTATCTGAGATATCTAAATGTACAAAATGAAATAAGTTGGTAGATGCATGCAACTGAAAACAAAATCTCAATGAAGTTTCACTCCACTAAATTGGTATTTGAAAATAATGTGCTACAATGCTTTGCAAAATTTATATTACTAAAAAGTAATATATGTTCTGGTCATGGTCCATTCATTATGGTTTGCGGGCTTTCAGTCATGAATCGAACTGTATCCCGCCACCTTGACCAGTACAGATAAACTGTTTTTATAAATAAAGCCACAATGGGCCGGGCATAACAGGGAGCCCCACCTGGGTATGTATGGTACCGATATTAAATATTGGAAGATAACAGGTAGAAGGAAGAATAGGGGTGCTTCTGCTGTTAGTGTATGCTGATTGTACCGTACTAGTGGTTCTAAAGACCCCTACAACACTCGGTATTCCTTGGAGGTCACCCTTCCAGGTACTAGCCAAACCCAGGACCGCTTGGCTTCCAAGATCAGACAAGATCAGGCATATGTGGTGTGGTATGGTAGTAGAGTCACTGAACCGGTATAAGGCACTAATGAGAGAGCACCTAAAAGGTTAATAGAATAATGAAAAAGATTTTTTGGAAAAAATATATGATTACACAGGACAATGGTCCTTATAAAGGAAAAGAAAGAAACAAAATTATAGACTGGTGAATCTGCTGTCTGTGTTAGGCAGGGACATAGCCCTGGATCTAGCTCTCTCTGCACATTTTATATCTGCCACACCTGCAGTGCTCATGGTTTTGCCCAACTGCTAATGAATTTGTTGCTGCGATCAGCTCTGAATTACCCCCTATGTGCACTGTAGGTGTGGCAGATATAACATTTGCAGAGAGAGTTAGATTTGGGTGGGTTATTTTGTTTCTGTGCAGGGTAAATACTGGCTGCTTTATTTTTACACTGCAATTTAGATTTCAGTTTGAACACACCCCACCCAAATCTAACTCTCTCTGCACATGTTATATCTGCCCCCCCTGCAGTGCACATGGGCCCTCATTCCAAGTTGATCACTCGCTGGATAGTTTTAGCAGCCATGCAAACGCTATGCTGCCGCCGACTGGGGAGTGTATCTTAGCTTAGCAGAAGTGCAAACGCATGTGCAGCCGAGCTCTGCAAAAACAGTTTTTACAGTTTCTGAGTAGCTCTGAACCTACTCATCGTGTCCGGATTTGACATCCTACACCCGCCCAGCGAACACCCAGCCACGCCTATGTTTTTTCAGACACGCCTGCGTTTTTTAAAACACTCCCTGAAAACGGTCAGTTGACATCCAGAAACGCCCCCTTCCTGTCAATCTTCTTGCGGACGTCAGTGCGACTGAAAACTTTGCTAAAACCTGTGCACAACCACAAAGGGCTTTGTACCCGTACATTGCGTGTGCGCATTGCGGAGCATACGCATGCGCAGCAATGCTGAATTTCTGCTGCGGAGTACACTGGGCTCCACAAGGATTAACATTGGGGTGTAGAGTCGGATCTTGATCCGAGGCACCAACGGGCTCAAAGCTTTTGACTGTTCCCAAGATGCACAGCGCCGCCTCCTCTATAACCCCGCCCTCATGCACAGGAGCTCAGTTTGTAAGTTTGTGCCATGCAGTAAGCAGGCACTTAACAGGTGGGATGCCTGAGGCAGTCTATTGATAGCTTAAATGACAGAAAGAAGAAGATTTTTTCTACAAAAGACTTCAAGGGCTGCAGCAGACAAAGTCTCACAGACTTTTCTGTTTGCAGCTCCCTCACCCCCAGCAGCGCTGTATACTCGCGCGCCCTGGTTGCCGGGTCACTGCAGCGGAGGCGCCGCTGTCCTCCCGGATCATGGGGCCGCAGCTACGGGGAAGGTAAGGGGTTTCTGTGCCCGCACTTTACCGCGATCCAGTGCGGCCGTAGGAGGCGGGCCGCGCGCGCGCTGGCGTGGACACTAATTACTGGGCAGCCGCTCCACTAGCCAGCAGGGACAACTCATTGGCACAGGTCTGGGGGTATTTTAATATACATATACCACGTTTTAAGCTGCCCGCAACGGCAGGTGGGGATGCTAGCGGGGGGGCAGGTCGGATCTGTGGCCACTCCGACCCAGCCCCAGTGCGCCATTTCTATGAATGTTCCCGCCCTGGAGCTGCTTTCTTCTCCTTCACTACTGACCAGCGGCCATCACAGATTGAGCTGCGCTGTGCCTGGGACTGCTGGGGCAAATCCTCCTCTGTAGAACCGCCTGATTGCCAGTGCTGTGTTTCCTACAGGACACTTAAGTATTCTACCTGTCACTGGGACAGTGTTAGTTAAGAGTGCATACATTCAGGGTTGTGTGGTACAAACACCCTGTGATATACATCCAGTCTTTACTGTGTTTGTTATATCTATTGTTAACACATATAGCCATACTGAGTATTACTTTGTATTGCTAGTCCAGTGCAGTTTTATGGTAGTGATGAGCGGGTTCGGTTCCTCGGAATCCGAACCCCCCCGAACTTCAGCCTTTTTACACGGATCCGAGGCAGACTCGGATCTTCCCGCCTTGCTTGGCTAACCCGAGCGCGCCCGAACGTCATCATCCCGCTGTCGGATTCTCGCGAGGCTCGGATTCTATCGCGAGACTCGGATTCTATATAAGGAGCCGCGCGTCGCCGCCATTTTCACACGTGCATTGAGATTCATAGGGAGAGGACGTGGCTGGCGTCCTCTCCATTTAGATTAGAAGAGAGAGAGTGAGAGTGAGACACTTGATTTACTGGAGCTTAGGAGTACTCAGAGAGTGCAGAGTTTACTAGTGACTGACCAGTGACCACCAGTGCAGTTTTATTATATTATTATTTAATATAATCCGTTCTCTGCCTGAAAAAAAACGATACACAGTGACACAGTAACAGTATACCATATCTGTGCTCAGCCTCAGTGTGCTGCATCATCTATGTATATCTGACTGTGCTGAGTGCTCAGTGCTCACACAGCTCAATTGTGGGGGAGACTGGGGAGCAGTAGCAGGAGTACATATTATTTAACAGTGCACACTTTTGCTGCCAGAGTGCCACTGCCAGTGTGACTGACCAGTGACCACTGTCTGACCACCAGTATATTGTGATTGTCTGCCTGAAAAAGTTAAACACTCGTCGTGTGGTGTTTTTATTCTATAAACGCATTCTGCTGACAGTGTCCAGCAGGTCCGTCATTAATTATATAATATATACCTGTCCGGCTGCAGTAGTGATATATATATATATTTTTTATATCATTATCATCCAGTCTATATTAGCAGCAGACGCAGTACGGTAGTCCACGGCTGTAGCTACCTCTGTGTCGGCAGTCGCTCGTCCATCCATAATTGTATACCACCTACCTGTGGTGTTTTTTTTTCTTTCTATCTTCTTGATACTAGTAGCTTACTTTAGGAGTCTGCAGTGCTGACAGTGTCCAGCAGGTCCGTCATTATAATATATACCTGTCCGGCTGCAGTAGTGATATATATATATATATTTTTTATATCATTATCATCCAGTCTATATTAGCAGCAGACGCAGTACGGTAGTCCACGGCTGTAGCTACCTCTGTGTCGGCAGTCGCTCGTCCATCCATAATTGTATACCACCTACCTGTGGTGTTTTTTTTTTTTTTTTCTATCTTCTTGATACTACTAGTAGCTTACTTTAGGAGTCTGCAGTGCTGCTGACAGTGTCCAGCAGGTCCGTCATTATATAATATATACCTGTCCGGCTGCAGTAGTGATATATATATTTTTTTTTATATCATTATCATCCAGTCTATATTAGCAGCAGACGCAGTACGGTAGTCCACGGCTGTAGCTACCTCTGTGTCGGCAGTCGCTCGTCCATTCATAATTGTATACCACCTACCTGTTGTGTTTTTTTTTTTCTATCTTCTTGATACTAGTAGCTTACTTTAGGAGTCTGCAGTGCTGACAGTGTCCAGCAGGTCCGTCATTATATAATATATACCTGTCCGGCTGCAGTAGTGATATATATATATTTTTTATATCATTATCATCCAGTCTATATTAGCAGCAGACGCAGTACGGTAGTCCACGGCTATAGCTACCTCTGTGTCGGCAGTCGCTCGTCCATCCATAATTGTATACCACCTACCTGTGGTGTTTTTTTTTTTTTCTATCTTCTTGATACTAGTAGCTTACTTTAGGAGTCTGCAGTGCTGACAGTGTCCAGCAGGTCCGTCATTATATAATATATACCTGTCCGGCTGCAGTAGTGATATATATATATTTTTTATATCATTATCATCCAGTCTATATTAGCAGCAGACGCAGTACGGTAGTCCACGGCTGTAGCTACCTCTGTGTCGGCAGTCGCTCGTCCATCCATAATTGTATACCACCTACCTGTTGTGTTTTTTTTTTTCTATCTTCTTGATACTAGTAGCTTACTTTAGGAGTCTGCAGTGCTGACAGTGTCCAGCAGGTCCATCATTATATAATATATACCTGTCCGGCTGCAGTAGTGATATATATATATTTTTTATATCATTATCATCCAGTCTATATTAGCAGCAGACGCAGTACGGTAGTCCACGGCTGTAGCTACCTCTGTGTCGGCAGTCGCTCGTCCATCCATAATTGTATACCACCTACCTGTGGTGTTTTTTTTCTTTCCCTATCTTCTTGATACTAGTAGCTTACTTTAGGAGTCTGCAGTGCTGACAGTGTCCAGCAGGTCCGTCATTATATAATATATACCTGTCCGGCTGCAGTAGTGATACAGGTTGAGTATCCCATATCCAAATATTCCGAAATACGGAATATTCCGAAATACGGACTTTTTTGAGCGAGAGTGAGAAGGTGAAACCTTTGTTTTTTGATGGCTCAATGTACACAAACTTTGTTTAATACACAAATTTATTAAAAATATTGTATTAAATGACCTTTAGGCTGTGTGTATAAGGTGTATATGAAACATAAATGAATTGTGTGAATGTACACACACTTTGTTTAATGCACAAAGTTACAAAAAATATTGTCTAAAATTACCTTCAGGCTGTGTGTATAAGGTGTATATGTAACATAAATGCATTCTGTGCTTATATTTAGGTCCCATCACCATGATATCTCATTATGGTATACAATTATTCCAAAATACGGAAAAATCCGATATCCAAAATACCTCTGGTCCCAAGCATTTTGGATAAGGGATACTCAACCTGTATATATATATTTTTTATATCATTATCATCCAGTCTATATTAGCAGCAGACGCAGTACGGTAGTCCACGGCTGTAGCTACCTCTGTGTCGGCAGTCGCTCGTCCATCCATAAGTATACTAGTATCCATCCATCTCCATTGTTTACCTGAGGTGCCTTTTAGTTGTGCCTATTAAAATATGGAGAACAAAAATGTTGAGGTTCCAAAAATAGGGAAAGATCAAGATCGACTTCCACCTCGTGCTGAAGCTGCTGCCACTAGTCATGGCCGAGACGATGAAATGCCAGCAACGTCGTCTGCCAAGGCCGATGCCCAATGTCATAGTACAGAGCATGTAAAATCCAAAACACCAAATATCAGTAAAAAAAGGACTCAAAAATCTAAAATAAAATTGTCGGAGGAGAAGCGTAAACTTGCCAATATGCCATTTACCACACGGAGTGGCAAGGAACGGCTGAGGCCCTGGCCTATGTTCATGGCTAGTGGTTCAGCTTCACATGAGGATGGAAGCACTCAGCCTCTCGCTAGAAAAATGAAAAGACTCAAGCTGGCAAAAGCACAGCAAAGAACTGTGCGTTCTTCGAAATCACAAATCCACAAGGAGAGTCCAATTGTGTCGTTTGCGATGCCTGACCTTCCCAACACTGGACGTGAAGAGCATGCGCCTTCCACCATTTGCACGCCCCCTGCAAGTGCTGGAAGGAGCACCCGCAGTCCAGTTCCTGATAGTCAGATTGAAGATGTCAGTGTTGAAGTACACCAGGATGAGGAGGATATGGGTGTTGCTGGCGCTGGGGAGGAAATTGACCAGGAGGATTCTGATGGTGAGGTGGTTTGTTTAAGTCAGGCACCCGGGGAGACACCTGTTGTCCGTGGGAGGAATAGGGCCATTGACATGCCTGGTGAAAATACCAAAAAAATCAGCTCTTCGGTGTGGAAGTATTTCAACAGAAATGCGGACAACATTTGTCAAGCCGTGTGTTGCCTTTGTCAAGCTGTAATAAGTAGGGGTAAGGACGTTAACCACCTCGGAACATCCTCCCTTATACGTCACCTGCAGCGCATTCATCATAAGTCAGTGACAAGTTCAAAAACTTTGGGCGACAGCGGAAGCAGTCCACTGACCAGTAAATCCCTTCCTCTTGTAACCAAGCTCACGCAAACCACCCCACCAACTCCCTCAGTGTCAATTTCCTCCTTCCCCAGGAATGCCAATAGTCCTGCAGGCCATGTCACTGGCAATTCTGACGAGTCCTCTCCTGCCTGGGATTCCTCCGATGCATCCTTGCGTGTAACGCCTACTGCTGCTGGCGCTGCTGTTGTTGCTGCTGGGAGTCGATGGTCATCCCAGAGGGGAAGTCGTACTCGTAAGACCACTTTTACTACTTCCACCAAGCAATTGACTGTCCAACAGTCCTTTGCGAGGAAGATGAAATATCACAGCAGTCATCCTGCTGCAAAGCGGATAACTGAGGCCTTGGCATCCTGGGCGGTGAGAAACGTGGTTCCGGTATCCATCATTACTGCAGAGCCAACTAGAGACTTGTTGGAGGTACTGTGTCCCCGGTACCAAATACCATCTAGGTTCCATTTCTCTAGGCAGGCGATACCGAAAATGTACACAGACCTCAGAAAAAGACTCACCAGTGTCCTAAAAAATGCAGTTGTACCCAATGTCCACTTAACCACGGACATGTGGACAAGTGGAGCAGGGCAGGCTCAGGACTATATGACTGTGACAGCCCACTGGGTAGATGTATGGACTCCCGCCGCAAGAACAGCAGCGGCGGCACCAGTAGCAGCATCTCGCAAACGCCAACTCTTTCCTAGGCAGGCTACGCTTTGTATCACCGCTTTCCAGAATACGCACACAGCTAAAAACCTCTTAAGGCAACTGAGGAAGATCATCGCAGAATGGCTTACCCCAATTGGACTCTCCTGTGGATTTGTGGCATCGGACAACGCCAGCAATATTGTGTGTGCATTAAATCTGGGCAAATTCCAGCACGTCCCATGTTTTGCACATACCTTGAATTTGGTGGTGCAGAATTATTTAAAAAACGAGAGGGGCGTGCAAGAGATGCTGTCGGTGGCCAGAAGAATTGCGGGACACTTTCGGCGTACAGGCACCACGTACAGAAGACTGGAGCACCACCAAAAACGCCTGAACCTGCCCTGCCATCATCTGAAGCAAGAAGTGGTAACGAGGTGGAATTCAACCCTCTATATGCTTCAGAGGTTGGAGGAGCAGCAAAAGGCCATTCAAGCCTATACAACTGAGCACGATATAGGAGGTGGAATGCACCTGTCTCAAGCGCAGTGGAGAATGATTTCAACGTTGTGCAAGGTTCTGCAACCTTTTGAACTTGCCACACGTGAAGTCAGTTCAGACACTGCCAGCCTGAGTCAGGTCATTCCCCTCATCAGGCTTTTGCAGAAGAAGCTGGAGACATTGAAGGAGGAGCTAACACAGAGCGATTCCGCTAGGCATGTGGGACTTGTGGATGGAGCCCTTAATTCGCTTAACAAGGATTCACGGGTGGTCAATCTGTTGAAATCAGAGCACTACATTTTGGCCACCGTGCTCGATCCTAGATTTAAAACCTACCTTGGATCTCCCTTTCCGGCAGACACAAGTCTGCTGGGGTTCAAAGAACTGCTGGTGACAAAATTGTCAAGTCAAGCGGAACGCGACCTGTCAACATCTCCTCCTTCACATTCTCCCGCAACTGGGGGTGCGAGGAAAAGGCTCAGAATTCCGAGCCCACCCGCTGGCGGTGATGCAGGGCAGTCTGGAGCGACTGCTGATGCTGACATCTGGTCCGGACTGAAGGACCTGACAACGATTACGGACATGTCGTCTACTGTCACTGCATATGATTCTCTCCCCATTGAGAGAATGGTGGAGGATTATATGAGTGACCGCATCCAAGTAGGCACGTCAGACAGTCCGTACTTATACTGGCAGGAAAAAGAGGCAATTTGGAGGCCCTTGCACAAACTGGCTTTATTCTACCTAAGTTGCCCTCCCACAAGTGTGTACTCCGAAAGAGTGTTTAGTGCCGCCGCTCACCTTGTCAGCAATCGGCGTACGAGGTTACATCCAGAAAATGTGGAGAAGATGATGTTCATTAAAATGAATTATAATCAATTCCTCCGTGGAGACATTCACCAGCAGCAATTGCCTCCACAAAGTACACAGGGAGCTGAGATGGTGGATTCCAGTGGGGACGAATTGATAATCTGTGAGGAGGGGGATGTACACGGTGATATATCGGAGGATGATGATGAGGTGGACATCTTGCCTCTGTAGAGCCAGTTTGTGCAAGGAGAGATTAATTGCTTCTTTTTTGGTGGGGGTCCAAACCAACCCGTCATTTCAGTCACAGTCGTGTGGCAGACCCTGTCACTGAAATGATGGGTTGGTTAAAGTGTGCATGTCCTGTTTATACAACATAAGGGTGGGTGGGAGTGCCCAATGACAATTCCATCTTGCACCTCTTTTTTCTTTCATTTTTCTTTGCGTCATGTGCTGTTTGGGGGGTGTTTTTTGGAAGGGCCATCCTGCGTGACACTGCAGTGCCACTCCTAGATGGGCCAGGTGTTTGTGTCGGCCACTAGGGTCGCTTAGCTTAGTCACACAGCTACCTCATTGCGCCTCTTTTTTTTCTTCTTTGCGTCATGTGCTGTTTGGGGACTAGTTTTTTAAAGGGCCATCCTGCGTGACACTGCAGTGCCACTCCTAGATGGGCCAGGTGTTTGTGTCGGCCACTTGGGTCGCTTATCTTAGTCACACAGCTACCTCATTGCGCCTCTTTTTTTTCTTCTTTGCGTCATGTGCTGTTTGGGGAGTGTTTTTTGGAAGGGCCATCCTGCGTGACACTGCAGTGCCACTCCTAGATGGGCCAGGTGTTTGTGTCGGCCACTTGGGTCGCTTATCTTACTTACACAGCTACCTCATTGCGTCTCTTTTTTTCTTTGCGTCATGTGCTGTTTGGGGAGTGTTTTTTGGAAGGGCCATCCTGCGTGACACTGCAGTGCCACTCCTAGATGGGCCAGGTGTTTGTGTCGGCCACTTGGGTCGCTGAGCTTAGTCATCCAGCGACCTCGGTGCAAATTTTAGGACTAAAAATAATATTGTGAGGTGTGAGGTGTTCAGAATAGACTGAAAATGAGTGGAAATAATGGTTATTGAGGTTAATAATACTTTGGGATCAAAATGACCCCCAAATTCTATGATTTAAGCTGTTTTTTAGGGTTTTTTGAAGAAAAAAAAACGAATCCAAAACACACCCGAATCCGACAAAAAAAATTCGGTGAGGTTTTGCCAAAACGCGTTCGAACCCAAAACACGGCCGCGGAACCGAACCCAAAACCAAAACACAAAGGCCCTCATTCCGAGTTGATCGGTCGCAAGGCGATTTTAGCAGAGTTACACACGCTAAGCCGCCGCCTACTGGGAGTGAATCTTAGCTTCTTAAAATTGCGACCGATGTATTCGCAATAATGCGATTACTAACTACTTAGCAGTTTCAGAGTAGCTCCAGACTTACTCTGCCTGTGCGATCATTTCAGTGCTTGTCGTTCCTGGTTGACGTCACAAACACACCCAGCGTTCGCCCAGGCACTCCCACCGTTTCTCCGGCCACTCCTGCGTTTTTTCCGGAAACGGTAGCGTTTTCAGCCACACGCCCCTGAAACGCCGTGTTTCCGCCCAGTAACACCCATTTCCTGTCAATCACATTACGATCGCCGGAGCGAAGAAAAAGCCGTGAGTAAAAATACTTTCTTCATAGTAAAGTTACTTGGCGCAGTCGCAGTGCGAACATTGCGCATGCGTACTAAGCGGATTTTCACTGCGATGCGATGAAAAATACCGAGCGAACAACTCGGAATGAGGGCCAAAACCCGAAAAATTTCCGGTGCTCATCACTATTTTATGGTGCATAATTTCTGCATGGTACGCTTGTGACTATAGATGTGTGTGTGTGTGTGTGTGCATGTAGCTGCTGCGTGGTTGCCTCATTACAGGGTATTTCACTCAGCGTGCTACTCCTATATTGTTATACCTGAGGGGGCTAAGTGTATCAGGTGTCTTTTTGTTTAATATATGATTGTATCACAAGATATACCTGCTGTGTATTTTTACTTGTGAATTATAGTCACCATATACGTTTATATCTCTTGAACTCCCGGTCTGTGCTGTCATAGTCGCACTTCACGGGTGCTCTTGCTAGGTATATTGATGCTACACCTTGTACCAGGTTGCCCGATATTGTGCTCTTTGTTATGTCTGCTACACATGGCAACGACGCTGGGGCTTCTCCCACAGTGCGTGGTAGTGAGGCCGCGGACGTGATGGAGGATAATATGGCAGCTGAGAGTTCAGGTTCAGGGGGTTCCTTACCCCCCAGTGGGTCGGTAGCACCTGGGGCTTCACAGGACCCACCTTGGGCTACATTTTCCACGCTATTAAACACGCTTGTAACTAAATTAGCGCCTCCTGTGGGACCACCTGTGCCACTGCAGCAGTTTATGGTCCCTGCTATTAATCCGCCATGGACAGATCAAATCTCCACTCAGTTACAGCATTTGAACCGGTCACTGACTAAATCTAAGTGTCACTCTTGCCCGCCTAAGACTATGTCATCTTCTAAACGGGCCATTACCACCTCCCAATCCACTGCTATCCCAGACACATCCTCTGATGAGGATGGTGCATACACTGATCCCACAGACACTGATACTGATGTTTCTGATGGGGAAGGGAAGTCTTTAGTGGATGTCCTGGATTTGATTGAAGCGATTAGGCTCATTCTTCAGGTGTCTGATGATCCTGAGCCTGAGGCTGTCTCTAAGAAACCGGATAGGTTTAAATGGAAGAAGGTGGTTAAACAAGTTTTACCTCACTCTGAACACCTGGTTGACATACGTCAGGAATCCTGGGAAAATCCGGGGACGAAATTCACACCGAATAAGAGACTGTTGGCTCGCTATCCTCTCCCTGCGGAGGTATGTAAAAATTGGGAAACTCCTCCGCCCGTTCTTCTGCTCTGCCAGTTACTACCGTCACCTCTCTGAATGAACCAACGGATAGACGTGTGGAGGGCTGTTTGAAAATGATTTACACCCTAACGGGGGCTGTGCATAGGCCAACCATTGCAGTGACATGGGCTGCTGAAGCTGTTGAGGCGTGGGCTCAGGAGCTTGAGGCGGAACTGCTTTCCAACGCGTCTGAGCATGCTCGACAATGTCTCTCCTATATTGCCACGGCTTCTCTGTACCTTAAGGAGGCGGCCTCCAATGCCGGGGTGCTGGCAGCCAAGGCTGCTACTACGTCCATCTTGGCCAGACGTATCCTTTGGTTGAGATCCTGGTCTGTGGATATGGATTCCAAGAAAACCCTGGAGGTGCTTCTTTTCAAGGGAGAAGATCTCAATAAGATTGTGGCTGATCTGGCTACTGCTAAAACAGCTTGCCTACCTAGTACGGCTCCTTCCGCACAGAAGGCTAAAATTACTTTCACTTGGCACTTTCGTCCTCCAGGTAAAGGAAAAGGTCAGGCGTACCCAAAGCAAACTTGTGCTTCCAGACCTGCCAATCCCAGACCTAAGCAAACCTGGGCTGCCCGTCAGCCTGCTTCCAAAACTGACAAGCATGACGGGGCGGGCCTCCCTCTGGGGGATCCCAGGGTGGGGGGCCGACTTCTAGGTTTTGCCCAAGAATGGTTGCAGACCACTTCAGATACCTGGGTGAGGGAAGTCATCACTCGAGGTTACGCCGTACACTTCAAGAATCGTCCCCCTCATCGATTTTGTCTGACAGATGTTCCTCTGGACCTGGCAAAAGCAAACACTCTGCATTCGGTGGTACATTCCCTCCTGACCACAGGAGTGGTGGTACAAGTGTCTCTGGCACAGAGAGGCAAGGGGTACTATTCACTGCTGTTTCTAGTCCCGAAGCCGAACGGTTCCTCTCGGCCCATTCTCAATCTGAAGTCCTTGAACAAGTATGTGTGGGTCTCCAAGTTTCGTATGGAAACTGCGCTCTATTGTTCTGGCCTTGGAGTCTGGGGACTATATGGTCTCCCTGGATATACAGGATGCCTACCTTCATATTCCCATTGCAGAGTCTCATCAGCAGTACCTGAGGTTCGCGGTGGGCAACGTTCATTACCAATTTCCGGCGTTACCCTTTGGTTTGACAACGGCTCCCCGAGTTTTCACCAAAGTAAAGGCGGTCATGACGGCTTCACTTCGCCGTCAAGGGGTCAGGATACTACCGTACCTAGACGATTTGTTGATCCTGGTGAATTCTCCAGAACTTCTCCTGTGTCATCTCAATCTGACGGTCCAGTGCATGAAAGCCCACGGGTGGCTGATCAACTGGAAGAAATCCTCCCTGGTTCCCGCTTGGAGCGGTACACCTGGGAGCGTTATTGGACACTCACAACCAGCGGTTGTTCTTGTCTTAGGAGAAAGTCCTGAAACTTCAGGACAAGATCCGATGCTTCCTATCCCGTCCGCAAGTGTCGATTCATTTGGCGATGCGAGTGCTAGGTCTCATGGTGTCGGCTTTCGACATGGTGGAGTATGCTCAATTCCATTCTCGCCCTCTGCAGAAGTTGATTCTGTCCAAGTGGGACGGCCTGCCTCACCGGATCAAATCTCACATGATCTCCCTATCTTCGGAGGTCCGCCTGTCACTGAGCTGGTGGCTTCAGGACCAACGATTGAGCAGGGGCCGTCCCTTCTGGATATTCAACTGGGTCCTGCTGACGACGGATGCCATTTTGAGAGGTTGGGGCGCGGTGTTGGAACAACACTCTCTCCAGGGTCGGTGGACCGAGGAGGAGTCACTACTCCCGATAAACATTCTAGAACTGCAGGCAGTGTTCAATGCGTTGACAATGGCCCAGTATCTCATACAGAACAAACCTGTTCAAGTACAATCGGACTACGCCACCACGGTGGCGCACATCAATCATCAGGGCGGCACTCGGAGTCGCATGGCAATGAGGGAAGTATCAAGGATTCTTCAGTGGGCAGAACGCCATCTGCCGGCAATATCAGCAGTGTTCATTCCGGGCGTTCTGAACTGGGAAGCGGACTATCTCAGTCGTCAGGACGTGCACACCGGAGAATGGAGCCTACATCCAGAGGTGTTTCATCTTCTGTTGGACAAGTAGGGCCTCCCAGATGTGGACCTGATGGCGTCTCGACACAATCACAAGGTTCCGGTCTTCGGAGCAAGGACAAGGGATCCTCAAGCAGCGTTCGTGGATGCTCTGTCAATCCTGTGGAACTTTCAGCTGCCGTATGTGTTCCCTCCGGTGTCACTCCTGCCCAGAGTAATACGGAAGTTCAAGCAAGAAGGAGGAAACCTACTTCTAGTCACTCCAGCGTCGCCCAGGCGGCACTGGTTCTCCGATCTACAGGGCCTCTCGTTGGATCGTCCCCTTCTACTTCCACAACGACCAGACCTTCTCGTTCAGGGCCTGTTAGGGTCTCCTGCCCTGTGCTGCCACATCGTCATGGCAACCGGGAGACAAGTGCTAGCGGAGTAACCTGAGCGCAGCTGATACTCCGGTTCGGGTCTTTTGCTGTGCAGTGGTTACAGGCTCTGTGCACGGCAGGGGATCCGGTGCTGGTTTTTGTGCTCACAGTCTGTGAGGTCTGAGTGGGGCGTGGACAGCACCTGCTATATAAGGCCTCTTCTCAGGTTAAGCAGATGCTGCTGAATCTTTGTTGGTTAGTTAGTTCCTGAAAGTTAGCCAGTACTGTGTAGCTTTGTATTTGTTGTTGCTTACTGCATATAGGCCTTGGGATTTGGTACTACACTCTGCCAATCCAGACCTAGCAGTAAGACTGGAGTCAGTCGTTTAACTTGCTGGGGTTCTTTTGCTACTCTGTGAACTTAGCAAGTTTGCGGCTGTATTCTCAGACTTGCCTGCCTAAATCCTGTCTCACTGTGCAAGGTGTTCAGGTGTCAGTTTAGTGGCAGTAAGCTGAACCTGTGCACTGCAAGTGAGGATTAGGATTGTGGAGACTCTCCTTGTGTCTATCATTCCATCTCTGACCAAGGAGTTTACTGCCACACCCGTTGGTAACCCTTTAGGGTTTTGCTGTTGCCCTTAGCAACATCATTTCGGGTTCTCTACGTATTAAAACACAACATCTTGCTTTTTCCATCTGAGCATTCCTAATACTAGGGAGACACCCAGTTTCTTAGCCTCTGGGCTTCTCTGTTCACTTTGTGTTTATTTTGTTACCCTATCACCTTCTGTGTACGTAATGTCATATTCCCCAGTCTGTCTGTGAGTTCATTTGTTTTGCATCCCTATCTGTTCAGACACCAGTACATTCCTGCAGGCACTGGTGTGCATAACAGTTCAGACACCAGTACATTCCTGCAGGCACTGGTGTGCATAACAGTTCAGACACCAGTACATTCCTGCAGGCACTGGTGTGCATAACATATTCAGCAGCCTAATACTCCTGTTGAAATTTTGTGGGAATATGGAGCATACCCCTCAAAATACGTTGCAACAGGTGGTCGATCAGGTGCAGGTCCTGACTCGACAATTTAATGATTTGTCCATTAAAATGCACACCTCCCAGGCCGCTGGCGGAGCTCCCGCAGCAGCAGCACCTTCAGGGGTTAAGGAGCCGAAAGTAAATCTCCCGGATCGTTTTTCTGGAGATCGCTCGCAGTTCTTTTGTTTCAAGGAGAGCTGCAAGCTATACTTCCGGCTTAGGCCTCAGTCTTCTGGGTCGGAGATTCAGCAGGTGGGCATAGTGATTTCCTTGCTACAAGGAGACCCACAGGTCTGGGCATATGGGTTGCAGCCTGACTGTCCGTCGCTTAAAAGTGTTGATGCTTTTTTTACGGCACTGGGCATGTTGTATGATGACCCTGACAAGACGGCCTCAGCCGAGGCTCAGATTTCGATCCTTAAGCAAGGGCGAAGGCCAGTTGAGGTTTATTGTACGGAGTTTCGGAGGTTGGCCCATGATACCCAGTGGAATGACCCAGCCCTGAGACACCAGTACCGAAGAGGTCTTTCTAACCAGATAAAAGACCAACTGGTACAATATCCCTTGCCTGATAGCTTGGATCAGCTCATGCAGTTATCCATCCGGGTGGATAGACGGCTGAGAGAGCGTAGGCTTGAAAGGGAGACCGAGGTTTCCTTCTTTCCCAAGGGAACCTCAGACTCTGAGGAATTTTCCGAGGAGCCTATGCAGATTGGGGCTACCCGCCTCTCCTCGCGTGAGAAGACGCGGAGGAGACAGCAGGGGTTGTGTTTGTACTGTGGGAATAAAGGTCATGTGGTAGTATCATGCCCAGAACAGCCGGAAAACTTCAGGGCCTGAGGGTGATGGGAAATATCCTGTCTGGCCAGAAGTCAGAATTTCCCAAGAAGACTTTTATCATTCCGGTGACCTTGAAGATCCTCGGTCAAACTGTCAAGACTGAGGCCTTTGTGGACAGTGGGGCCGACGGGGTTTTTATGGACCGCCAATTCGCCCTGAAACACTCTGTTCCCTTAGTACCCTTGGCATCGGAAATTGAGATTTGTGGGTTAAACGGGGAACCATTATCCCAAGGTAAAATTACCTCTTGCACTAGCCAGATTTCTTTGTTTATTGGAGCCACACACTCTGAAAAATTGTCCTTTTATGTGACTGTCTGTACTTTTGCCCCATTGGTGTTGGGGTTACCCTGGTTAAGGGCCCACAATCCTCAATTTGACTGGGTCTCTGGGGAGATTCTTAGTTGGGGTACTGATTGTTTCAGGAGTTGCTTGAGCCTTCCAGTCAGGCTCTCGCAGCTAAGTTTGCCAGGATTGCCAGGGTGTTATGCAGATTTTGCGGACGTGTTCTCCAAAAAAGTTGCAGAGGTACTACCTCCCCATCGCCCCTATGACTGTGCCATTGATTTGTTGCCAAATGCTAAGCTTCCCAAGAGCAGGTTGTACTCCCTGTCACGTCCTGAGACTCAGGCTATGGCAGAGTACATTCAGGAGAACTTGGCTAAGGGATTTATCAGACCTTCACAGTCTCCAGTTGGGTCGGGGTTCTTCTTCGTGGGTAAAAAGGACGGTTCATTGCGACCCTGCATCGACTTCAGGGAATTGAACCGTATCACGATTAAAAACTCATACCCACTGCCTCTCATTTCGGTCTTGTTTGACCAGCTTCGTACTGCCACCATTTTTTCTAAGATTGACCTACGCGGGGCGTACAATCTAATCCGAATAAGAGAGGGGGATGAATGGAAGACTGCCTTTAATACCCACTCAGGGCATTATGAATATTTGGTGATGCCTTTTGGGCTCTGTAATGCCCCGGCAGTCTTCCAGGATTTCATGAACGATGTACTCAGGGAATATTTGGATAGATTCTTAGTTGTATACTTAGATGACATCCTAATCTTCTCCCATTCCCTGGAGGAACATCGGAAGCATGTACGCTTAGTCCTCCAGAAACTCAGAGACCACCGGCTTGGGGCGAAGCTGGAGAAGTGCGAATTTGAAGTTCAGCAAATCGCATTTCTAGGATATATTATCTCCCCAGAAGGTTTCCAAATGGAGGGTTCCAAGGTACAGGCAGTCCTGGATTGGGTGCAGCCCACTAGTTTGAAGGCGCTTCAGCGTTTCCTGGGCTTTGCGAATTTTTATAGACGATTTATCGCTAGATTTTCGTCTATAGTGGCGCCCATGGTGGCACTCACTAAGAAAGGGGCGGATGTTGCTCACTGGTCTTGTGAGGCTAAAGCGGCTTTTGCCCGTCTCAAAAGGGCATTTGTATCGGCCAAGGTGCTGCGACACCCAGATCCAGAGCGTCCTTTTGTGGTGGAGGTGGATGCCTCTGAGATGGGTATTGGGGCAGTGCTCTCTCAGATGGGAGTGTCTGATAATCGCCTTCATCCCTGTGCTTACTTTTCCCGTAAATTTTCGCCTGCCGAGATGAATTATGACGTGGGTAACCGGGAATTGTTGGCTATTAAGGATGCACTCGAGGAGTGGAGACACTGGCTTGAGGGGGCTAAGTTTGTGGTCTCAATTCTCACCGACCATAAGAATCTGGCATATTTAGAGTCAGCGAAGCATCTCAATGCCAGGCAGGCACGATGGGCTTTGTTTTTTGCTCGCTTTAATTTTTTGATAACATATCGCCCTGGGTCAAAAAACATCAAGGCTGATGCGCTCTCGCGGAGTTTTGCTCCAATCCAGGAGACCACCGAGGAGCCGTTGCCCATTGTGTCCCCATCATGTATTAAAGTGGGCATTACCCAGGACCTCTTATCATTAGTCCTTAGAGCACAGGAGCAGGCTCCTCCAGACCTTCCGGTAGGTCTTTTGTTTGTGCCTCCTAGGTTAAGACAGCGAGTGTTCCTGGAATTCCATGCCAAGAAGTCGGCAGGTCACCCGGGTATTGCCAGAACTCGGGAGTTGCTATCTAGGGCGGTGTGGTGGCCCTCGGTGGCTAAGGATGTGGATCAGTGGGTTCGGGCATGTGACATCTGTGCCCGAAATTAGACTCCTAGAGGGGTTCCTGTTGGCCCATTACATCCACTCTCTATCCCATCTAAGCCATGGACCCACATTTCAATGGATTTTGTGGTGGACTTGCCCAAATCCTCGGGGATGACAGCCATCTGGGTTGTCGTTGACAGGTTTTCGAAGATGGCGCACTTCGTTCCACTGGTTGGGCTGCCATCGGCCAGACGCCTGTCTGAATTATTTATGCTGCATGTTGTGCGTCTCCACGGGTTGCCACTTGATGTTGTCTCTGACCGCGGATCCCAGTTTGTGGCCAAATTCTGGAGGGCATTTTGTTCCGATCTCCAGATTTCTGTCAGCTTGTCGTCAGGCTACCATCCGCAGTCTAATGGGCAGACTGAAAGGGTGAACCAGTCCTTGGAGCAGTTCCTCAGGTGTTATGTCTCCAAGTGTCAGACTGACTGGGTTGCTCATCTGTCCATGGCGGAGTTTGCCTATAACAACGCGGCTCACTCTGCTACAGGGATCTCTCCCTTCCTTTGTGTGTATGGGCATCATCCTAAGGCCAATTCTTTTGACCCCCTGGACTCCACGCCTGGTGGTTCCTCTGTGGTTTCGGTCCTTAGAGGTATTTGGAGGAAAGTGAAGAAAGCCCTTGTGTCTGTGTCATTAGTGACCAAAAGGGTTTTTGATAAGCGGAAAAGACCCTGCAGCTTCAAATTAGGAGACTTCGTCTGGTTGTCTACCAAGAATTTGAAGTTGAGACAGCCATCTCATAAGTTAGGCCCCCGGTTCATCGGCCCTTATAAGATCACCAGGGTTATCAATCCGGTGGCATTTCAGTTAGATCTACCCCGTTCTTTGGGTATCAATAAAACATTTCATTGTTCCCTTTTAAAACGGGCGATTAGTAATCCTTCTTCCAGTGGAAGACCTTCCCCTCTTCTGATACGTGGCCAGAGGGAGTTTGTTGTTGAAAGGATTCTTGACTCCAAGATGGTTCGGGGTCGGCTGTCATTTTTGGTGCACTGGAAGGGGTATGGCCCGGAGGAGCGGTCGTGGGTGCGCAGTTGTGATCTTCATGCCCCCAGACTGATACGTTCTTTCTTCTCGCAGTTCCCCGATAAACCCGGTGGTAGGGTTTCTTTGACCCCTCGTCAGAGGGGGGGTACTGTTAGGGTCTCCTGCCCTGTGCTGCCACGTCGTCATGGCAACCGGGAGACAAGTGCTAGCGGAGTAACCTGAGCGCAGCTGATACTCCGGTTCGGGTCTTTTGCTGTGCAGTGGTTACAGGCTCTGTGCACGGCAGGGGATCCGGTGCTGGTTTTTGTGCTCACAGTCTGTGAGGTCTGAGTGGGGCGTGGACAGCACCTGCTATATAAGGCCTCTTCTCAGGTTAAGCAGATGCTGCTGAATCTTTGTTGGTTAGTTAGTTCCTGAAAGTTAGCCAGTACTGTGTAGTTTTGTATTTGTTGTTGCTTACTGCATATAGGCCTTGGGATTTGGTACTACACTCTGCCAATCCAGACCTAGCAGTAAGACTGGAGTCAGTCGTTTAACTTGCTGGGGTTCTTTTGCTACTCTGTGAACTTAGCAAGTTTGCGGCTGTATTCTCAGACTTGCCTGCCTAAATCCTGTCTCACTGTGCAAGGTGTTCAGTTGTCAGTTTAGTGGCAGTAAGCTGAACCTGTGCACTGCAAGTGAGGATTAGGATTGTGGAGACTCTCCTTGTGTCTATCATTCCATCGCCGACCAAGGAGTTTACTGCCACACCCGTTGGTAACCCTTTAGGGTTTTGCTGTTGCCCTTAGCAACAGCATTTCGGGTTCTCTACGTATTAAAACACAACATCTTGCTTTTTCCATCTGAGCATTCTTAATACTAGGGAGACACCCAGTTTCTTAGCCTCTGGGCTTCTCTGTTCACTTTGTGTTTATTTTGTTACCCTATCACCTTCTGTGTACGTAATGTCATATTCCCCAGTCTGTCTGTGAGTTCATTTGTTTTGCATCCCTATCTGTTCAGACACCAGTACATTCCTGCAGGCACTGGTGTGCATAACAGTTCAGACACCAGTACATTCCTGCAGGCACTGGTGTGCATAACAGTTCAGACACCAGTACATTCCTGCAGGCACTGGTGTGCATAACAGTTCAGACACCAGTATATTCCAGCAGGCACTGGTGTGCATAACAGGGCCCTTGTGTTTACCAGTATTTGGTCCGTCTGGCTTTGACAGCGTGGCTCTTGAAGCCTCCATCCTGAGGGCCAAAAGTTTTTCTGAGGTGGTCGTTCAAACTATGTTGAAGGCCCGTTAGCCGGCTTCTGCTCGGATCTACCATAGGGTCTGGAATGCTTACTTTACTTGGTGTGCGTCTCACAATCTTGACATTTTCCATTTTAATACGGCCTAATTATTGGCCTTTCTACAATAGGGCCTGGACTTAGGTCTGCGTCTGGCCTCCCTACATCTCTGCCTTGTCGGTTTGGTTTCAGAGAACAATTGCTACCCTTCCTGATGTCCATACATTCACTCAGGGTGTATTGCGGATTCAGCCTCCTTATGTGCCACCTGTGGCCCCTTGGGATTTGTTGGTGGTTTTTGAGGCCTTACAGGAGTCTCCGTTTGAGCCTCTTACCTCTGCTGACCTTAAGTGGCTTTCCCTTTAAGGTGTTATTCTTGCTGGCTATTGCTTCAGCGAGAAGGGTCTCGGACTTGGGTGCCTTATCCTGTAAGTCTCCCTATTTGATTTTTTCACAGTGACCGGGCGGTTCATAGAACACGGCCAGGTTATTTACCTAAGGTGGTGTCTTCCTTCCACCTTAACCAGTAGATTGTGGTTTCGGCCTTTAATTCTCCTGAGTTGTCTACCAAATAGCGGTCTTTGGATGTGGTACGGGCTCTCCGTATCTATGTGATGAGAACATCCTCTTAGGAAATCCGATTCTCTTTTCGTGTTGTTTGGTTTTCACAAATGTGGCTGGCATGCTTCCAAGCAGACTCTGGCCAGGTGGATTAGAATGGTGATTGCACATGCTTATGTACAGGCTGGTCGTTCGGTTCCTGCTACCATCAAAGCCCATTCTACTCGGTCAGTTGGTCCTTCTTGGGCAGCCCACCGTGGTGCGACCCTTGAACAATTGTGCAAGGCGGCTACGTGGTCCTCAGGAAACACGTTTGTTAGGTTCTATGCCTTCGATACCGCCGCTTCCCAGGATGCTTCCTTTGGTCGCCGGGATCTCATGCCCACTACAGTGCGTCCCCTCCCATAAGGAACTGCTTTAGGACATCCCCAATGTTAATCCTTGTGGAGCCCAGTGTACCCCGCAGCAGAAAATGAGAATTATGGTAAGAACTTACCGTTGTTAAATCTTTCTGCGAGGTACACTGGGCTCCACAAGGCGCCCACCCTGACGCACTTAGCTTCTTTGGGTTGGTATGGCATAGCCGCTGACACCCTCTCCTGTGGGGAGTGCGTGGTGTAATTGGCTACGAGCGATTGTCGTCTCTGGTACCTGCTACTGCATTGGGCTGGTTAAACTGAGCTCCTGTGCATGAGGGTGGGGTTATAGAGGAGGCGGCGCTGTGCATCTTGGGAACAGTCAAAAGCTTTGAGCCTGTTGGTGCCTCGGATCAAGATCCTACTCTACACCCCAATGTTAATCCTTGCGGAGCCCAGTGTACCTCGCAGAAAGATATTTAACAACGGTAAGTTCTTACCATAAATCTCGTTTTTAGCCTGATCGCTGCGCTGCGAACAACAGCAGCTAGCGATCAACTCGGAATGACCGCCATGGTTTTGCCCAACTGCTAAAAAATTTGCTGCTGCGATCAACTTTGAATTACCCTCCAAGTGTAGAAAAGATTTGAAACAAATGAAAACTGGAAAATCTGTGCTGAAAATAACCACTAAGGCACTAGAACAAACTGCGTTCAGAAACATCACATCTCTGAGGAGAGTCTAGGGGTGTCCATGTTAGCTATGTGTGAGTCTAACATTCTCACACTGCCCTTATAGAGAAGCCTCCTTCCATCATTTCTTCACACATGGGAAGTTGTACAAGTAAAGATAGTGATGAGGAAATAATAGAAATTGAGGATGCTTGTGTGGAAGTGTGACAGGATGAGGGGAATAATTGTGTGCTACCACTATCTGACAATAATGAGGAGGATGTTGGTGATGTTTGTGTAAGTCTGCCACCGGTGCAGCAATTCTTGCCTGTGATATAAAGAGAAAGACTGTGACCAAAAAATCCACCTTTTGGGTGTGAGTTTATTTTTACACAAATCCTCATAAAGTTTACGAAGCAATTTGCGCATACTGGATACTGCCCAGTAACGCTGCCGGTGGGGAAAGAGCCTACTGCTGCTGACAGCAGGTACTACCAGGGTCACACAATCTGCCTGTGGGGCCTGAATCCTGAATGCTGAGCTGCACAAGGGGGCAAGGAAGACTGCTGCTGCAGACATCAGAGGAGAGAACGGAAGGGGACGGAGACTGCTGCATAAAAGCGAAGGACTAGGGGACGCAAAGGATAGATAAGTATAAGCTTAACTTCATTATTGTATAGTAAGTGTTTTGCCTAGATTGTTTTGCTTCTCTTTCTTCTTGGGTAACAGGGAGTTAGACCTTTCAAAAATATGGGTGGGGCTGGGATTGGGGATTTCACTCAGTGCATGTCGTGCAAAAATGTGCGCGCACCTGGAGCAACCGTCCCAGTGTGAGTACATCTGCACGAGGTGTGTGCGAACGGTTGCCCTGGAAGCCCAGGTAACTGATCTAGAGCAAACCGTTACGCGACTGAGGGAGATTCACAATCTCGAGCGAAGTTTAGATAGAACTGTGGAGGAGTTGCGGGAGGGGTCACTGGTAGAAGAGGATGACCAGGCAGTTAGCTGGGTCACAGTTAGAAGGAAGAAAAAGAGGTGGAGGCGCGACATCTCCGAACTATCAAACCCAAACAAATTTGCCCGACTGGACGAGGAATCGGAGGATGATAGTGAGGAAATGACGGTGCCGGAGGGGACTGCTCCCTCTAGTATCCAGAGGAGCGGTCCCTCTGGCACAGTTGGGATAAAAGATAGTGAGGTGCCTAGTCAGATTGTGGTGGTAGGGGATTCTATCATCCGGAAGGCAGATAGGGCAATCTGGGACCGTGATCGCCGTACTGTCTGTTGTCTCCCGGGTGCTCGGGTACGGCACATTGCGGACCGGGTAGATTTATTATTATTATTATTTATTAACAGTTTCTTATATAGCGCAGCATATTCCGTTGCGCTTTACAATTGGAACAGTAATAGAACAAAACTGGGTAAAAACAGACAGAGGTAGGAAGGCCCTGCTCGCAAGCTTACAATCTATAGGGAAATAGGCATAGATACACAAGGATTGATGCTACCTATTGCATAATGGTCCACCAGATTGCTAGGTTCTTAATGGGTTGTATGATGATACCCGACAAAGTTATCCTAGTGTCAGGAGGGTGTGAGACTAAAGAAAGACATGATATGTGATGTTATGAATACTCTACAGAGGATGTAATTAGATAGGGAAGCACTGAAGGTTATGTGGGTGGGTCTGGAATTTGATAGGCTTGTCTGAAGAGGTGAGTTTTCAAGGAACATTTAAAGGTTTGGAGACTAGAGGCGAGTCTTACTGTGCGTGGGAGGGCATTCCACAGAGTGGGTGAAGCCCGGATAAAGTCCTGTAATTTTGAGTGTGAACAAGTAATGCGTGTGGATGAGAGACGTAGGTCTTGTGCAGAGCGGAGAGGTCGGGTAGGGAGATATTTTGAGATGAGTGAAGAGATGTATGTTGGTGCAGTTTGGTTAATAGCCTTGTATGTGAGTAAAAGTATCTTATATTTAATACGGTAGAATACCGGTAACCAATGGAGGGACTGACAGAGCGGATCTGCAGACGATGAACGTCTGGCAAGGAAGATTAGCCTCGCAGCTGCATTCAAAATGGATTGTAGTGGTGAGAGCTTATGTTTGGGAAGACCGGTCAGGAGACTATTACAATAATCAATGCGGGAGATAATGAGAGCATGGATTAGAGTTTTTGCTGTGTCTTGTGTAAGATAAGGGCGTATTTTGGATATGTTTCTTAGATGTATGTAACATGATCTTGAGACAGATTGAATGTGGGTAACAAAGGACAGTTCAGAGTCAAGAATGACACCTAGGCAGCGAGCTTGTGGGGTAGGGGTGATTGCAGAGTTCTCAACAGTGATAGATATATCAGGTTGGAAACTACTATTGGCCGGTGGAAATATAATTAATTCTGTTTTGGAAATATTAAGTTTGAGGTGGCGAGATGTCATCCAAGATGAAATGGCAGAAAGGCATTCAGTGACACGGCCCAATACAGATGGTGACAAATCAGGGGAGGATAGGTAGATTTGAGTATCATCCGCATACAGATGGTACTGAAATCCGAAAGAGTTGATTAGTTTGCCAAGAGATGTGGTATAGATAGAGAAAAGCAGAGGACCTAGGACTGAGCCTTGCGGTACTCCAACTGAGAGAGGTAGCGAAGGAGAGGTGGAATCAGAGAAACGAACACTGAAGGAGCGATTAGATAGGTAGGATGAGAACCAAGAAAGGGCTGTGTCCTGAATACCTAGGGATTGTAGTGTTTGTATGAGAAGAGAGTGGTCAACAGTGTCAAAAGCAGCAGAGAGATCAAGGAGAATAAGTAGAGAGAAATGTCCTTTAGATTTAGCAGTGACCAAATCATTCACTACCTTAGTCAGTGCTGTCTCTGTGGAGTGTTGGGCACGAAATCCTGACTGAAGTGGGTCCAGTAGGCTGTGTGAGTTAAGAAAGTGTGTGAGGCGAGTGTAGGCAAGTCTCTCCAGTAGCTTGGAGGGGCATGGGAGCTGAGAGATGGGACGGTAGTTAGAGAGAGTGTTCGGGTCAGAGTTTTGTTTTTTCAGAATGGGAGTAATCACTGCATGCTTGTATAGAGAAGGAAAGATACCAGTAGACAGGGAGAGATTACAGATTTTCGTTAAGGTTGGGATGAGCACAGTAGACAGAGCTTTACTAATTTGTGAGGGTATAGAGTCAAGGGGAGATGTATTAGAGTAGGCAGATGAAAAGAGTGCAGATACTTCATCTTCATTTGTAGGATCAAAGGAAGAGAAGGTGTTAGAGGGTTCAGGCAGGGAATTGAGCAGGTCACTTGCTGTGGAAGAGCATACCATTTCATTTCGGATCTTGTCAATCTTGTCCTTGAAATAGGAAGCAAGATCTTGCGCACTGACAGTGGCTGGTGGGTTAGGTGAGGGAGGGACAAGAAGTGATTTAAATGTATTAAAAAGTAGCTTGGGGTTAGAGGCTTGAGCAGAGATGATAGATTGAAAATATGTTTGTTTGGCAGTGTCCAGAGCAGTACGATAAGAGTGGTAGGTGGTCTTATATGTGAGAAAGTCACTTGAACTACGAGATTTACGCCACTGGCGTTCAACTTTTCGTGAGAGTTTTTGTAAGTGTCTAGTGTATTTAGAGTGCCACGGTTGACATCTAAGTCTACGTGGAGTGTGATGGGTAGCTGGAGCCACTTCATCAAGTGCTGTTACTAGAGTTTGGTTAAGGTGTGACGCAGCAGTCTCTGGAGAGGTGAATGTAGAAATTGGTGAAAGTAGTGGTTGCAGAGAGGTAGATAGTTGTTGAAAATTAATAGCATTAATATTTCTGCGGGTAAGAGGGTAGATAGATTGTTGGGAGGGGCTGGACATGATCCGGCGGTCTTGGTGCACGTTGGCACCAATGACAAAGTTAGTGGAAGGTGGGATGTCCTTAAGAAAGACTATAGGGAATTAGGCAAGAAACTTAAGGCAAGGACATCTAAGGTAATATTCTCCGAATTATTACCCATGCCACACGCTAGCCCAGGGAGACAGAGGGAGATTAGGGAGGTAAATGTGTGGCTTAGGGATTGGTGCAGGAAAGAAGGGTTTGTGTTCCTAGAACACTGGGCGGACTTCTCAGTCAGGCACCATCTTTTTTGTTGTGATGGATAGCACCTGAATGAGGAGGGGGCAGCGGTGCTGGGGGGAAGGATGGTTAGAAGGTTGGAGGAGATTTTAAACAAGGTAGAGTTTAGCAAGAAACTACGGGTCATGCAGTGAGAATAGTGGGGATGGCGGTAGTAAACAAAATGGGGGAGAAGTTGGGGGGAGGGTAAGAGCAGCCGGTAAGGTTACTAACATGGGTTCTAAAAGAGATTTTACCAAAGCACTAACCAATGACGATTACAGGTCATCGTTGCTACATACTGTGAAAGATGTCCCCAACGCAAGGGGAAATACTTATCTTAGTTGTATGTATGTGAACGGTAGAAGCCTTACTGGTAAAAAGGGCGAACTAGAAATACTTGCAGCGAGCAAACAGTATGATATTATAGGCATTATTATAGGCATTACTGAAACTTGGTGGGACAAATCTCATGATTGGACAGTCAATCTAGAGTGCTATACGCTGTTTAGGAGAGACAGACTAAATAAAAAGGGTGGAGGGGTGTGTCTTTACGTAAAGCCGTTTTTATAACCTGATACGGGAAGATATTCAGGAGGGGACTGTAGACACTGTTGAGACGTTATGGGTGGAAATTGCTTGCGGGGATAAAGGAATTAAAAAGTTGGTATTGGGTGTATGCTATAGGCCGCCTGGTATTAATGTATCTGATGCGGAATTATTACTGTAGCAAATTGAAAGAGAAGCAGGAGTAGTTGACATAGTAGTGATGGGAGATTTTAACTATCCAGAGATAAACTGGAAAAACGATTCATGTGACACTGCTAGGGGTAATATGTTTTTAAACACACTAAATGATAAGTACTAAATTCAACTAATTGGGGAACCTACCAGGTACAATGCAATCTTAGACCTGGTATTAACAAACAATGGGGATTTAGTATCAGGTATTATAGTAGGGGAACCCATAGGAAGCAGCGACCACAATATGGTCACATTCAATATCAGTTTTCATAAACAGTCCTATACTGGCTCGACTAGGACTCTAAACTTTAGCAAAGCAAATTTTGAAAAGATGAGGGTATTTTTCAGGGATATTGAATGGGAAGGTTTGTCTCTAGGAAAAAATACTATGGAGAAATGGGATGTACTAAAATTCCTGCTAGCTAAAAATACTCTCAAATTTATTCCTACGAGCAGCAAAAAAAGGAATAAAAATCATAAACCGATGTGGCTTAACAAAAAGATAAAGGAACTTATGGGCAAGAAAAGGTGAGCATTTAAAAAATACAAATCTGATGGGGAAGCGGAGTCATTTCAGCACTATAAGGACTGTAACAAAATATGCAAAAAGGAAATAAGAGCGGCTAAATTAGAAACTGAAAAACTAGTAGCAAAGGAAAGCAAAGCGAATCTCAAAAAAATCTTTAAATACATTAATAGCAAGAGATTAAAGAAGGAGCGTATAGGCCCTTTAAAATACAAGTTGGGAGTCTTAAGCAAAAATGATAATGACATAGCGGACACACTAAATGAGTTTTTTTCAACAGTATTTACTAGAGAGGACCCAATTCAGGGACTAACACAATCTCAATAATGAGAATATCCCACTGATAGGTACTTATTTAAGCGAGGAGGTAGTCTGTGACCGATTAAAACATTTAAAGATTAATAAGTCACTGGGTCCCGATAGAATTCACCCAAGTGTTCTATGGGAGCTTCACTCTGAACTTGCAAAATTGCTATTTTTGATATTTAAGGATTCAGTAATATCAGGTATGGTTCCCAAAGACTGGCGTATAGCGGAAGTAGTGCCTTTATTCAAAAAGGGAAGTAAAGCTGAACCAGGTAATTATAGACCAGTTAGTCTTACATCTGTAGTGGGGAAAGTATTGGAAGGTATTCTAAGAGATAGTATTCAGAAGTTCCTTGAAGTCCATAAGGTCATTAAAAGGAATCAACATGGATTTGTGAAGGACAGATCCTGTCAAACCAACTTACTTGGCTTTTATGAAACAGTAAGTGCAAACTTAGATCAGGGTAAAGAGGTGGATGTAATCTTTTTAGACTTTGCGAAAGCTTTCAACACTGTACCACACATGAGACTTATCTACAAGCTACAAGAAATAGGGCTAGGAAGCACAATATGCACTTGGATCAAAAATTGGTTAGATAATAGGGAGCAGCGCGTTGTGGTTAATGGATCTTTTTCAAATTGGACTGAAGTGTTAAGTGGTGTGCCACACGGCTCAGTATTAGGACTGCTATTGTTCAATATTTTCATTAACGACCTAACAGAAGGTCTAGAGAGCATGGTGTCAATTTTTGCAGATGATACCAAATTGTGTAAAGTTATAAATACGGAGGGGGATGCTGAGTCGCTGCAGAACGACTTAGTTAAATTAGAAGCATGGGCAGCGAAATGAAGAATGTGTTTCAATACAGTCAAGTGTAAGGTAATGCACTGTGGTAACAAGAAAAAAAATAACACCTACATACTAAATGGGGTAAAATTAGGGGATTCTGTACTGGAAAAAAACTTAGGTGTCCTCATAAATAGCAAACTAAGCAGTAGTACCCAAAGTGGGATTGCAGCAAAGAAGGCTAATAAGATATTAGCATGCATAAAATGGGGAATTGATGCTAGGGATGAGAGTGTTATACTACCATTGTATAAATCACTAGTGAGGCCACACCTTGAATGCGGTGTACAATTCTGGGCACCATAATACAAAAAGGATATACTGGAGCTAGAAAAGGTTCAGAGGCGGGCGACCAAGCTAATTAAGGGCATGGAGACGCTGGAATACGAAGAAAGGCTTGCAAGGCTAGGCATGTTTACACTGGAAAAGAGGAGACTATGGGGTATATTTACTAAGGTCCCGATTTTGACCGAGATGACGTTTTTTCTTCAAAGTGTCATGTCGGGAATTTACTAAGCAAAAATCTCGGCAGTGATGAGGGTATTCGTAATATTTTGGAAGTCCTAGGAAAAAATTACGAATCAATATACCATCGGTCAAATACGCCTGCAATTTGGTAGAAATCGGTAATTTACTAAAAAGTGCAAATCACAAACACTGCCGACAATAGCCAAACACTGCCGTGCTGAAATACAATTTGTGAAAAAGTGCTAAAAAAAACAGACCTGCTTTTTTATCCCGTGTTTGGACAGGCATGCACGGATCCATGAGATCCGTGCATGTTTATCAGTGGGAAGGGGATGGGAAAGTGTTATTTAAAAAAAAAAAAAAATGCGTTGGGTCCCCCCTCCTAAGCAAAACCAGCTCGGGCTCTTTGAGCCGGTCCTGGTTGCAAAAATATGGAAAAAAAAATGATAGGGGTTCCCCCATATTTAAACAACCAGCACCGGGCTCTGCGCCTGGTCCTGGTTCCAAAAATACGGGGGACAAAAAGCGTAGGGGTCCCCCGTATTTCTGAAACCAGCACCGGGCTTCACTAGCCAGATACATAATGCCACAGCCGGGGGACACTTTTATATAGGTCCCGGCGGCCCTGGCATTACATAACCAACTAGTCACCCCTGGCCGGGGTACCCTGGAGGAGTGGGGACCCCTGCAATCAAGGGGTCCCCCCCCCTCCAGCCACCCAAGGACCAGGGGTGAAGCCCGAGGCTGTCCCCCCCATCCAAGGGCTGCGGATGGGTGGCTGATAGCCGTTTTGAAAAAAAATGAATATTGTTTTTAGTAGCAGTACTACAAGTCCCAGCAAGCCTCCCCCGCAAGCTGGTACTTGGAGAACCACAAGTACCAGCATGCGGTGGAAAACCGGGCCCGCTGGTACCTGTAGTACTACTACTAAAAAAATACACCAATAAAAACACAAGACACACAGCTTGAAAGTAAAACTTTAATGCATACATCCACACCTCCATATACACATACTTACCTATGTTCACACGAGGGTCGGTCCTCTTCTCCATGCAGAATTCATGGTGTACCTGTTGAAAAAATTATACTCACAAAATCCAGTGTAGAAGGCTCCTCTTGTAATCCATTTGTAATCCAGGTACTTGCCAAAAAAACAAAACGGACACCCGACCTCGCACTGAACGGGGCCCCATGTTTTCACATGGGACCCCTTTCCCCGAATGCCAGAAACCCTAATGTCTAAGAGGGTTCCATCAGCCAATCAGGGAGCGCCACATTGTGGCACCCTCCTGATTGGCTGTGTGCTCCTGTACTGTATGACAGGCAGCACCCGGCAGTGTTACAATGTAGCGCCTATGCGCTCCATTGTAACCAATGGTGGGAACTTTGCGGTCAGCGGTTGACCGAAAGTAACCTCACCGCTGACCGCTGGTTATGCTTAGGAGGGGGGACCCCACGCAATTTTTTTTTTAATTTAACACTGATTTCATTTTTTACAAAGGTGCACAATGAAGCCAAGCACGGATCTCTCAGATCCGGCCGAGATTCATTGTATTAAAGTCGGCAGTGTTTTACAAGTCACTCACGTAAAACACTGCCAAAAAAACCGAATGACATCGACATCGGTAAATCCGAAAATGCAGAATACGACAGCTTAGTAAATTAGTCGTACTAAATTCAAAAAGTTGCAACTTTACACTTTCGATGTCATTCGTGATTGAACTTTGACCTCAAACGGGAAAATACAAATTTTAGTAAATATACCCCTAAGAGGGGACATGATCAACATCTACAAATATATAAGGGGACAATACACAGATCTTGCGCAGGACCTGTTTTTGGAGAGATCAACACAGAGAACTCGTGGACACTCGCTCAGGTTAGAGGAGAGGAGATTCCACACAATATGGCGTAAAGGCTTTTTGACAGTAAGGACGATACGTGTTTGGAATTCCCTGCCTGAGGGAGTTGTAATGGCGGACTCAGTCAACACCTTTAAGAATGGATTAGATAAATTCCTAATGGATAAGGATATCACGCACTATAGTTATTATAAAAAAGAGGGATAAAACGTAACGGCAGACATCAGCATCAGTCAAAATTTTATACTAAATAATCCTGCATAGGAGACCACAAATAGGTTGAACTCGATGGACAAATTGTCTTTTATCAACCTTAGATACTATGTTACTATGCTCCATTTGTGAGGTCAAAGTTAGTAGAGATATGGATGTTAACTATCTACAGTAGGCACCTCCTCCATATTGCGTAATTTGCGGTGAGTTCATGAAATTTACTTTACAAGTATCTGCCCGTGACTTCTGCTGCATTCGGATACTGCAACCGGATGCTCCCGAACTTCCGCTCAGTGACAGGGGAACCTGAGTACGTTCAGCTAGACAGCTGCACTGAGGGGGTCATTCAGACCTGGTCGCACACTAGCTTTTTTCACAGCGCTGCGATTTGGCCAGAACTGCGCATGTGTATGCACCGAAATGTGCAGGCACGTCGCATGGATACAAAGCAGATTGTTGCTGTGCGATGGGTTGTACGAAGAATCCATTCGCACAGTTGATCGCAAGGAGATTGACAGGAAGAAGGCGTTTCTGGGTGGCAACTGACCGTTTTCTGGGAGTGGTTGGAAAAATGCAGGCGTGTCCAAGCGTTTGCAGGGCGGGTGTCTGACGTCAATTCCGGTCCTGAACAAGCTGAAGTGATCGCAACGGCTGAGTAAATCATGGGCTACTCAGAATCTGCACAAACTGTTTTTGTACCGCTCGGCTGTACATGTGATCGCACACCTGCACAGCTAAAATTCACTCCCCGGTGGGCAGCGACTATGCGAACACAGGACTGCAAAAAAACAGCTAGCGAGCGATCAGGTCTGAATGAACCTCAAGTCTGCAATCAGGGCCGGTTCTGGCGCTCTGAGCGCCCCGGGCGGCAATAGGGAGCGTGGCTGCGTACAGGGGGCGTGGTCATTTACGCCCCCTGTACAGACTGAAATTATGTGCGGTGCGCGATGACGTCATCGCGCACCGCACAGCAAAGGACCTCTCCACGAAGGGAAACTAGACATGTACGCGTCTAGTTTCCCTTGGCAGCGGGGAGGGGGCAGCAGGCGGGAAGCGGGGGGCACACAGCAGCAGCGGATCTTGCCCTGGTGCGGCGCCCTCCGGACGGCGCCCTGCGCCCTCCGGAAGGCGGCGCCCTGGGCAAAAGTCCTGCTTGCCCGTGGCAAGATCCGCTACTGTCTGCAATCACGAGAGGCTTGGCTGCGCTCAGGACGTAATTGGCTCATGCTCCCTTTATATTCTACTAGCTGGAGTACCCAGCGTTGCCTGGGATTTTAAGAATGTTTGTTTACAAAAAATTAATTTAAATATTAAACACACAGTATAAATAACATAGTATAAAAACGCATGTAAAATGTTATACACATCAATAAAATGAAAATCCAATGTGCTGCTGGGGGACCGTGCTACTTCCACTATAAAACTCTCAGTGTGTGGGTTTGTGAAACCTGCATTCTCCTCCTCACATCATGTCACTGGCCCTGTCACATGCAGCCCTGTCATCACTGACATATCATGCATGTCCTGATATAGTCTGTGCTCCTGGCCCACCCCTAGGGGTGCTAGTGGTGTGTTACCCCCACAGTGTTTGTTCCCAGAGTGTAAGTAATATGTGTAGCAAGTATGGTGTAATTTGCTCCAGGCATTCCAAAGTTATGCTGTCTGCTGAAAAACTCTGTGCTGCTGCCTCAACCCTAGGGGTGCTAGGGGTGTCTTACAGTGTTTGTTCCCAGCTTGTAAGTCATATGTGTACTAAGTTTGTTGTAAATTGGTCTAGGCATTCTGAAGTTATGCTGTCTCCTGACATTCTCTGTGCTGCTGTTCCACCCCTAGGGGTGCCTAACCCCCACAGAGTTTGTTCCCAGCTTGTAAGTCATATGTGTACCCAGTTTGTTATAAATTGGTCTAGCCATTCGGGAGTTAGGCTGTCTCCTGATATACTCTGTGCTGCTGTCTGCCCCCCTAGGGGTGTTAGGGATTTCAAACGCTTGTATGTGAAATTTCACGATCTTCGTTAGTAAACTGTGTATTTGTATAGAAAGACAGAAGGACAGATTTTCATATATATATATATATATATATATATATATATATATGAACAAGAAGCCCGCCACTCCCTTAAATAGCAGCGTGCCCCGGTGCCCTCAGTGAAGCTTGGATACAGAAAGAACAAAAAACTGCGGCACTCAGGGACTGGTGTAATCATACCTCCCAACTGTCCCGCTTTCAGCGGGACAGTCCCGATATTCGGACCCTGTCCCGCTGTCCCACCCGCGGGCAGCAGTGTCCTGCGGGTGGGGGGGCAGTTGGGGGGAGGCTTAGATCACCCGCTGCTCTGCTCTGCAAAGCAGCCGGTGATCACAGAATACATGCTGTGCGCACGCGCACGGCATGTATTCAGAGCTAGGAGGGGAGCTCTGGGCTGTCCAGCTGCCCGGGGAGCGCTGGGCATGCCCCCAAAAGGCAAAAAACCGGGCCATTTGGCGAGGCCACGCCCCCTTTTCGGGTCGGCGCGCGAGAGTCCCGCCTGCTTACACCCAAAAGTTGGGAGGTATGTGTAATGTCAGTGTATTGATAAAAAAATTACACCCATCGACGTTTCGGGGGATTTAACCCCTTTCTCAAGATGTAAGAGTAACAAGAAAAAAGGAAATCGTACTCGTGCTTTCTATGAACATGCTGGATTGCTTCTTAGTGTTGAGGTTTTTGATGTGTTAGATATCTGTAGGACCTAGGGGGTCATTCCGAGTTGTTCGCTCGCAAGCTGCTTTTAGCAGCTTTGCACACGCTAAGCCGCCGCCTACTGGGAGTGTATCTTAGCTTATCAAAATTGCGAACGAAAGATTAGCATAATTGCGAATAGACACTTCTTAGCAGTTTCTGAGTAGCTTCAGACTTACTCGGCATCTGCGATCAGTTCAGTGCTTGTCGTTCCTGGTTTGACGTCACAAACACACTCAGCGTTCGCCCAGACACTCCTCCGTTTCTCCAGCCACTCCCGCGTTTTTCCCAGAAACGGCAGCGTTTTTTCACACACACCCATAAAACGGCCAGTTTCCGCCCAGAAACACTCACTTCCTGTCAATCACACTCCGATCAGCAGAACGAAGAAAAAACCTCGTAATGCCGTGAGTAAAATACCTAACTGCATAGCAAATTTACTTGGCGCAGTCGCACTGCGGACACTGCGCATGCGCATTAGCGACTAATCGCTCCGTTGCGAGAAAAAAATAACGAGGGAACAACTCTGAATGACCCCCCTAGTATTTGACTGGTGGGCATGTTTTGGTTTAATAAGTCTGATTAATATTATAGTGGCTATTCTGCTTACATTGTTTGAGCTTACTGATAATTCACGATCTATACTCATTCATTTAACATACTGTGTGATCCCGCTGTTGGAAATGTCAGACGCTACATGTCGAATGAGAATATTCTATTCTATTTCTATTTTCTCTGACGTCCTAAGTGGATGCTGGGGACTCCGTCAGGACCATGGGGATTAGCGGCTCCGCAGGAGACAGGGCACAAAAGTAAAAGCTTTAGGATCAGGTGGTGTGCACTGGCTCCTCCCCCTATGACCCTCCTCCAAGCCTCAGTTAGATTTTTGTGCCCGGCCGAGAAGGGTGCAATCTAGGTGGCTCTCCTAAAGAGCTGCTTAGAGTAAAAGTTTTGTTAGGTTTTTTATTTTCAGTGAGTCCTGCTGGCAACAGGCTCACTGCATCGAGGGACTTAGGGGAGAGAAGTGAACTCACCTGCGTGCAGGATGGATTGGCTTCTTAGGCTACTGGACACCATTAGCTCCAGAGGGAGTCGGAACACAGGTCTCACCCTGGGGTTCGTCCCGGAGCCGCGCCGCCGACCCCCTTGCAGATGCCGAAAAGTGAAGAGGTCCAGAAACCGGCGGCAGAAGACTTTTCAGTCTTCATAAGGTAGCGCACAGCACTGCAGCTGTGCGCCATTGTTGTCAGCACACTTCATAGCAGCGGTCACTGAGGGTGCAGGGCGCTGGGGGGGGCGCCCTGGGCAGCAATGATAGTACCTTATTCTGGCTAAAAATACATCACATATAGCCCCTGGGTGCTATATGGATGTATTTAACCCCTGCCAGGTCTCAGAAAAACGGGAGAAGAAGCCCGCCGAAAAGGGGGCGGGGCCTATTCTCCTCAGCACACAGCGCCATTTTCCCTCACAGAAATGCTGGTGGGAAGGCTCCCAGGCTCTCCACTGCACTACAGAAACAGGGTTAAAACAGAGAGGGGGGCACTTATTTGGCGATATGACTATATATATTAAAATGCTATAAGGGAAAAACACTTATATAAAGGTTGTCCCTGTATAATTATAGCGTTTTTGGTGTGTGCTGGCAAACTCTCCCTCTGTCTCCCCAAAGGGCTAGTGGGGTCCTGTCCTCTATCAGAGCATTCCCTGTGTGTGTGCTGTGTGTCGGTACGTGTGTGTCGACATGTATGAGGACGATGTTGGTGAGGAGGCGGAGCAATTGCCTGTAATGGTGATGTCACTCTCTAGGGAGTCGACACCGGAATGGATGGCTTATTCAAGGAATTACGTGATAATGTCAACAGAGACGGCCGGCAAAAAAATAGTACCTGTCCAGGCGTCTCAAACACCGTCAGGGGCTTTAAAACGCCCATTTACCTCAGTCGGTCGACACAGACACAGACACGGACACTGATTTCAGTGTCGACGGTGAAGAAACAAACGTATTTTCCTTTAGGGCCACACGTTACTTGTTAAGGGCAATGAAGGAGGTGTTACATATTTCTGATACTACAAGTACCACAAAAAAGGGTATTATGTGGGGTGTGAAAAAACTACCTGTAGTTTTTCCTGAATCAGATAAATTAAATGAAGTGTGTGATGATGCGTGGGTTTCCCCCGATAGAAAATTATTGGCGGTATACCCTTTCCCGCCAGAAGTTAGGGCGCGTTGGGAAACACCCCTTAGGGTGGATAAGGCGCTCACACGCTTATCAAAACAAGTGGCGGTACCGTCTCCGGATAGGGCCGTCCTCAAGGAGCCAACTGATAGGAGGCTGGAAAATATCCTAAGAAGTATATACACACATACTGGTGTTATACTGCGACCAGCGATCGCCTCAGCCTGGATGTGCAGAGCTGGGGTGGCTTGGTCGGATTCCCTGACTAAAAATATTGATACCCTTGACAGGGACAGTATTTTATTGACTATAGAGCATTTAAAGGATGCATTTCTATATATACGAGATGCACAGAGGGATATTTGCACTCTGGCATCAAGAGTAAGTGCGATGTCCATATCTGCCAGAAGATGTTTATGGACACGACAGTGGTCAGGTGATGCAGATTCCAAACGGCACAAAGAAGTATTGCCGTATAAAGGGGAGGAGTTATTTGGGGTCGGTCCATCGGACCTGGTGGCCACGGCAACTGCTGGAAAATCCACCGTTTTTACCCTAAGTCACATCTCTGCAGAAAAAGACACCGTCTTTTCAGCCTCAGTCCTTTCGTCCCCATAAGAGTCATATCTGCCCAGGGATAGAGGAAAGGGAAGAAGACTGCAGCAGGCAGCCCATTCCCAGGAACAGAAGCCTCCACCGCTTCTGCCAAGTTTCTCAGCATGACGCTGGGGCCGTACAGGACCCCTGGATCCTACAAGTAGGATCCCAGGGGTACAGATTGGAAAGTCGAGACGTTTCCCTCTCGCAGGTTCCTGAAGTCTGCTTTACCAACGTCTCCCTCCGACAGGGAGGCAGTATTGGAAACAATTCACAAGCTGTATTCCCAGCAGGTGATAATCAAAGTACCCCTCCTACAACAAGGAAAGGGGTATTATTCCACACTATGTTGTGGTACTGAAGCCAGAAGGCTCGGTGAGACCTATTCTAAAGCAGTCACACAGGGAAAAAATTTCCAGGGAGTGTGATCAAGTCTGGAGAATTCTCTCCACATAAATATACTGGAGCTAAGGGCAAGTTACAATGCTCTAAGCTTAGCAAGACCTCTGCTTCAAGGTCAGCCGGTATTGATCCAGTGGGACAACATCATGGCAGTCGCCCACGTAAACAGACAGGGCGGCACAAGAAGCAGAAGGGCAATAGCAGAAACTGCAAGGATTCTTCGCTGGGCGGAAAATCAGGTGATAGCACTGTCAGCAGTGTTCATTCCGACGCCCGGGAGAGTGGGGATTTCATCGGGAAGTCTTCCACATGATTGTGAACCATTGGGAAAGACCAAAGGTGGACATGATGGCGTCCCGCCTGAACAAAAAACTGGACAGGTATTGCGCCAGGTCAAGAGACCCTCAGGCAATAGCTGTGGACGCTCTGGTAACACCGTGGGTGTACCAGTCAGTGTATGTGTTCCCTCCTCTGCTTCTCATACCCAAGGTACTGAGAATTATAAGACGTAGAGGAGTAAGAACTATACTCGTGGCTCCGGATTGGCCAAGAAGGACTTGGTACCTGGAACTTCAAGAGATGCTCACAGAGGACTCATGGCCTCTGCCGCTAAGAAGGGACTTGCTTCAGCAAGTACCATGTCTGTTCCAAGACTTACCGCGGCTGCGTTTGACGGCATGGCGGTTGAACGCCGGATCCTAAGGGAAAAAGGCATTCCGGAAGAGGTCATTCCTACCCTGGTCAAAGCCAGGAAGGAGGTGACCGCACAACATTATCACCACATGTGGCGAAAATATGTTGCGTGGTGTGAGGCCAGGAAGGCCCCACGAAGAAATTTCAACTCGGTCGATTCCTGCATTTCCTGCAAACAGGAGTGTCTATGGGCCTCAAATTGGGGTCCATTAAGGTTCAAATTTCGGCCCTGTCGATTTTCTTCCAGAAAGAATTGGCTTCAGTTCCTGAAGTCCAGAAGTTTGTCAAGGGAGTACTGCATATACAACCCCCTTTTGTGCCTCCAGTGGCACTGTGGGATCTCAACGTAGTTCTGGGATTCCTCAAATCACATTGGTTTAAACCGCTCAAATCTGTGGATTTGAAATATCTCACATGGAAAGTGACCATGCTGTTGGCCCTGGCCTCGGCCAGGCGAGTGTCAGAATTGGCGGCTTTGTCTCACAAAAGCCCATATCTGATTGTCCATTCGGACAGGGCAGAGCTGCGGACTCGTCCCCAGTTTCTCCCTAAGGTGGTGTCAGTGTTTCACCTGAACCAGCTTATTGTGGTACCTGCGGCTACTAGGGACTTGGAGGACTCCAAGTTGCTAGATGTTGTCAGGGCCCTGAAAATATAGGTTTCCAGGACGGCTGGAGTCAGGAAAACTGACTTGCTGTTATCCTGTATGCACCCAATAAACTGGGTGCTCTTGATTCTAAGCAGACGATTGCTAGTTGGATGTGTAGTACAATTCAGCTTGCACATGCTGTGGCAGGCCTGCCACAGCCAAAATATGTAAATGCCCATTCCACAAGGAAGGTGGGCTCATCTTGGGCGGCTGCCCGAGGGGTCTCGGCTTTACAACTTTGCCGAGCAGCTAAGTTGGCCGCTGATTCTACACTGGATTATGCGAGTATAATTATTTTCACAGGTACCCCGAGGATTCTACATGGAGAAGAGGACCGAGCCTCGTGGGAACATAGGTAAGTATGTATGTTTGGAGGTGTGCATGTATGTAATAAACTTATACTGTCACGGTGTGTGTGTCCTGTTTTTGTTGGGTATTTTTTAGTAGAAGTACTACAGGTACCAGCCGGCCCGGTTTTCCACCGTATGCTGGTACTTGTGGTTCTTCAAGTACCAGCTTGCGTGGGAGGCTTGCTGGGACTTGTAGTACTGCTACTAAAAACAATATTCACATTTTTTCACAAGGCTATCAGCCCCCCATCCGCCGCCCTTGGATGGGGTGGACAGCCTCGGGCTTCACCCCTGGCCTTTGGGTGGCTGGAGGGGGGGGACCCCTTGATTTAAGAGGTTCCCACTCCTCCAGGGTACCCCGACCAAGGGTGACTAGTTGGGTATGTAATGCCAGGACCGCAGGGACCAGTATAAAAGTGTCCCCCGGCTGTGGCATTATGTATCTGGCTAGTGGAGCCCGGTGCTGGTTTCAAAAATACGGGGGACCCCTACGCTTTTTGTCCCCCATATTTTTGGAACCAGGACCAGACGCAGAGCCCGGTGCTGGTTGATTAAATATGGGGGATCCCCTGTCATTTTTTTACCCATATTTTTTCAACCAGGACCGGCTCAAAGAGCCCGAGGCTGGTTATACTTAGGAGGGGGGACCCCACGCAATTTTTTTTTTCAGTTTTTACACTAAACAGACCCTTTCCAATAAATAACCATGCACAGATCTCACTGATCCGTGCATGGTTATCCAAACTCGACTGGAAAAAGCAGGTCTATTTTTGTGCTGCTTTTTTTAACGAATCGAAAAAAAACAGACCCGCACTTGAGCACTCAGAAACTAACACCCAAATACGAATGAATAGTGAATTCCCGTATTCTATGAAATAACAGCCGCGTTTGACCGATGGTCTATTCATTCGTATTTCTGAACGTTGTCATTCAAATTATTACGAATAGTCCAAACACTGCCGAGATTGGTGCTTAGTAAATTCCCGGATTGGGACTTAGAGAAAAAACCCAAATCGGACAAACTCGAATTCTTAGTAAATATTGGCCCTGGCTGGGTTCCAATAATGAACAGAGGGGCCCAGCACGGCAACCGTATTATAGACGTCGGCAGTTTTCCAGAAATACAGCGAGCTCGGCCAGTGAAACAGATGAACGTTCCCCAGCTGCTTTCACATCACGAAAATCTAATTCACCTTTAGGCGTGAACACTCGGGCTGGTCGAACCGCCCGAAACGGACACACACAAGGAGGGGTGGCCAACAAAGGCGGCAAGCATGCACAGAAGACGCCAAAAGGGAAAATAATTAAGTTTTAATCTATCTTCATGCACCTTAACGTCTGCCGAAATTGGGGTTCTGTGCAAGGGTTTGTCGTTTGTACCCACAAACCAGCTGGATGAATTCCATAATAAGATTGAGAACTTTAAATTACAACATACTCTTAAACTTAAGGAATACCATGATAAAAAAGTGGACACTTTTCCATCTGAAGTACTGCCCCAACAATTACGTAAACTTGGACTACGTTCCCAGTTTGAACCTATTACGACTAACCCATCAATTAAGACGTTCTGCCGCATGGTGGACTCTATGCCATGTTCTTCCCCTAATAAGATTCACCCTAATCTATCTAAGGATGAAAGTTTAACACTTAAGTCACTAGGCGAAAGACAAGATATTGTTATACGTGGTGCAGATAAGGGGGGTTCTGTTATGCACACCAGTGCCAGCAGGAATGTACTGGTGTCTGAACGGTGAGGGATGCAAAACAAATGAACTCACAGACAGACTGAGGAATATGACATTACATACACAGAAGGTGATAGGGTAACAAAATAAACACAAAGTGAACAGAGAAGCCCAAAGGCTAAGAAACTGGGTGTCTCTCTAGTATTAGGAATGCTCAGATGGAAAGAAGCGAGATGTAGTGATTTAATACGTAGAGAACCCGAAATGCTGTTGCTAAGGGCAACAGCAAAACCCTAAAGGGTTACCAACGGGTGTGGCAGTAAACTCCTTGGTCAGAGATGGAATAATAGACACAAGGAGAGTCTCCACAATCCTAGTCCTCACTTGCAGTGCACTGGTTCAGCTTACTGCCACTAAACTGACACCTGAACACCTTGCACAGTGAGAAAGGATTTTGGCAGGCAAGTCTGAGAATACAGCTGCAAACTTGCTAGGTTCACAGAGTAGGTAGCAAAAGAACCCCAGCAGGTTAAACGACTGACTCCAGTCTTACTGCTAGGTCTGGATTGGCAGAGTGTAATACCAAATCCCAAGGCCTATTTGCAGTAAGCAACAAACAAATACAAAGTTTACACAGTACTAGCTAGCTTTCAGGAACTGACTAACCAACAAAGATTCAGCAGCATCTGCCTAACCTGAGAAGAGGGTTTATATAGCAGGTGCTGTCCACGCCCCACTCAGACCTCACAGACTGTGAGCACAAAAACCAGCACCGGATCCCCTGCCGTGCACAGAGCCTGTAACCACTGCACAGCAAAAGACCCGAACCGGAGTATCAGCTACGCTCAGGTTACTCCGCTAGCACTTGTCTCCCGGTTGCCATGACGACGTGGCAGCACAGAGCAGGAGACCCTAACAGTACCCCCCCTCTGACGAGGGGTCAAAGAACCCCTACCACCGGGTTTATCGGGGAACTGCGAGAAGAAAGAGCGCAACAGTCTGGGGGCATGAAGATCACAACTGCGCACCCACGACCGCTCCTCCGGGCCATACCTCTTCCAGTGCACCAAAAATGACAGCCGACCCCGAACCATCTTGGAGTCAAGAATCCTTTCAACAACAAACTCCCTCTGGCCACGTATCAGAAGAGGGGAAGGTCTTCCACTGGAAGAAGGATTACTAATCGCCCGTTTTAAAAGGGAACAATGAAATGTTTTATTGATACCCAAAGAACGGGGTAGATCTAACTGAAATGCCACCAGATTGATAACCCTAGTGATCTTATAAGGACCGATGAACCGGGGGCCTAACTTATGAGATGGCTGTCTCAACTTCAAATTCTTGGTAGACAACCAGACGAAGTCTCCTAATTTGAAGCTGCAGGGTCTTTTCCGCTTATCAAAAACCCTTTTGGTCACTAATGACACAGACACAAGGGCTTTCTTCACTTTCCTCCAAATACCTCTAAGGACCGAAACCACAGAGGAACCACCAGGCGTGGAGTCCAGGGGGTCAAAAGAATTGGCCTTAGGATGATGCCCATACACACAAAGGAAGGGAGAGATCCCTGTAGCAGAGTGAGCCGCGTTGTTATAGGCAAACTCCGCCATGGACAGATGAGCCACCCAGTCAGTCTGACACTTGGAGACATAACACCTGAGGAACTGCTCCAAGGACTGGTTCACCCTTTCAGTCTGCCCATTAGACTGCGGATGGTAGCCTGACGACAAGCTGACAGAAATCTGGAGATCGGAACAAAATGCCCTCCAGAATTTGGCCACAAACTGGGATCCGCGGTCAGAGACCACATCAAGTGGCAACCCGTGGAGGCGCACAACATGCAGCATAAATAATTCAGACAGGCGTCTGGCCGATGGCAGCCCAACCAATGGAACGAAGTGCGCCATCTTCGAAAACCTGTCAACGACAACCCAGATGGCTGTCATCCCCGAGGATTTGGGCAAGTCCACCACAAAATCCATTGAAATGTGGGTCCATGGCTTAGATGGAATAGAGAGTGGATGTAATGGGCCAACAGGAACCCCTCTAGGAGTCTTATTTCGGGCACAGATGTCACATGCCCGAACCCACTGATCCACATCCCTAGCCACCGAGGGCCACCACACCGCCCTAGATAGCAACTCCCGAGTTCTGGCAATACCCGGGTGACCTGCCGACTTCTTGGCATGGAATTCCAGGAACACTCGCTGTCTTAACCTAGGAGGCACAAACAAAAGACCTACCGGAAGGTCTGGAGGAGCCTGCTCCTGTGCTCTAAGGACTAATGACAAGAGGTCCTGGGTAATGCCCACTTTAATACATGATGGGGACACAATGGGCAATGGCTCCTCGGTGGTCTCCTGGATTGGAGCAAAACTCCGCGAGAGCGCATCAGCCTTGAAGTTTTTTGACCCAGGGCGATATGTTATAAAAAAATTAAAGCGAGCGAAAAACAAAGCCCATCGTGCCTGCCTGGCATTGAGGCGCTTCGCTGACTCTAAATATGCCAAATTCTTATGGTCGGTGAGAATTGAGACCACAAACTTAGCCCCCTCAAGCCAGTGTCTCCACTCCTCGAGTGCATCCTTAATAGCCAACAATTCCCGGTTACCCACGTCATAATTCATCTCGGCAGGCGAAAATTTACGGAAAAGTAAGCACAGGGATGAAGGCGATTATCAGACACCCCCATCTGAGAGAGCACTGCCCCAATACCCATCTCAGAGGCATCCACCTCCACCACAAAAGGACGCTCTGGATCTGGGTGTCGCAGCACCTTGGCCGAGACAAATGCCCTTTTGAGACGGGCAAAAGCCGCTTTGGCCTCACAAGACCAGTGAGCAACATCCGCCCCTTTCTTAGTGAGTGCCACCAAGGGCGCCACTATAGACGAAAATCCAGCGATAAATAGTCAATAAAAATTCGCAAAGCCCAGAAAACGCTGAAGCGCCTTCAAACTAGTGGGCTGCACCCAATCTAGGACTGCCTGTACCTTGGAACCCTCCATTTGGAAACCTTCTGGGGAGATAATATATCCTAGAAATGCGATTTGCTGAACTTCAAATTCGCACTTCTCCAGCTTCGCCCCAAGCCGGTGGTCTCTGAGTTTCTGGAGGACTAAGCGTACATGCTTCCGATGTTCCTCCAGGGAATGGGAGAAGATTAGGATGTCATCTAAGTATACAACTAAGAATCTATCCAAATATTCCCTGAGCACATCGTTCATGAAGTCCTGGAAGACTGCCGGGGCATTACAGAGCCCAAAAGGCATCACCAAATATTCATAATGCCCTGAGTGGGTATTAAAGGCAGTCTTCCATTCATCCCCCTCTCTTATTCGGATTAGATTGTACGCACCGCGTAGGTCAATCTTAGAAAAAATGGTGGCAGTACGAAGCTGGTCAAACAAGACCGAAATGAGAGGCAGTGGGTATAAGTTTTTAATCGTGATACGGTTCAATTCCCTGAAGTCGATGCAGGGTCGCAACGAACCGTCCTTTTTACCCACGAAGAAGAACCCCGACCCAACTGGAGACTGTGAAGGTCTGATAAATCCCTTAGCCAAGTTCTCCTGAATGTACTCTGCCATAGCCTGAGTCTCAGGACGTGACAGGGAGTACAACCTGCTCTTGGGAAGCTTAGCATTCGGCAACAAATCAATGGCACAGTCATAGGGGCGATGGGGAGGTAGTACCTCTGCAACTCTTTTGGAGAACACGTCCGCAAAATCTGCATAACATCCTGGCAATCCTGGCAAACTTAGCTGCGAAAGCCTGACTGGAAGGCTCAAGCAACTCCTGAAACAATCAGTACCCCAACTAAGAATCTCCCCAGAGACCCAGTCAAATTGAGGATTGTGGGCCCTTAACCAGGGTAACCCCAACACCAATGGGGCAAAAGTACAGACAGTCACATAAAAGGACAATTTTTCAGAGTGTGTGGCTCCAATAAACAAAGAAATCTGGCTAGTGCAAGAGGTCATTTTACCCTGGGATAATGGTTCCCCGTTTAACCCACAAATCTCAATTTCCGATGCCAAGGGTACTAAGGGAACAGAGTGTTTCAGGGCGAATTGGCGGTCCATAAAAACCCCGTCGGCCCCACTGTCCACAAAGGCCTCAGTCTTGACAGTTTGACCGAGGATCTTCAAGGTCACCGGAATGATAAAAGTCTTCTTGGGAAATTCCGACTTCTGACCTGACAGGATATTTCCCATCACCCTCAGGCCCTGAAGTTTTCCGGCTTTTCTGGGCATGATACTACCACATGACCTTTATTCCCACAGTACAAACATAACCCCTGCTGTCTCCTCCGCGTCTTCTCACGCGAGGAGAGGCGGGTAGACCCAATCTGCATAGGCTCCTCGGAAAATTCCTCAGAGTCTGAGGTTCCCTTGGGAAAGAAGGAAACCTCGGTCTCCCTTTCAAGCCTGCGCTTTCTCAGCCGTCTATCCACCCGAATGGATAACTGCATGAGCTGATCCAAGCTATCAGGCAAGGGATATTGTACCAGTTGGTCTTTTAACTGGTTAGAAAGACCTCTTCGGTACTGGTGTCTCAGGGCTGGGTCATTCCACTGGGTATCATGGGCCAACCTCCGAAACTCCGTACAATAAACCTCAACTGGCCTTCTCCCTTGCTTAAGGATCGAAATCTGAGCCTCGGCTGAGGCCGTCTTGTCAGGGTCATCATACAACATGCCCAGTGCCGTATAAAAAACATCAACACTTTTAAGCGACGGACAGTCAGGCTGCAACCCATATGCCCAGACCTGTGGGTCTCCTTGTAGCAAGGAAATCACTATGCCCACCCGCTGAATCTCCGACCCAGAAGACTGAGGCCTAAGCTGGAAATATAGCTTGCAGCTCTCCTTGAAACAAAAGAACTGCGAGCGATCTCCAGAAAAACGATCCGGGAGATTTACTTTCGGCTCCTTAACCCCTGAAGGTACTGCTGCTGCGGGAGCTCCGCCAGCGGCCTGCGAGGTGTGCATTTTAATGGACAAATCATTAAATTGTCGAGTCAGGACCTGCACCTGATCGACCACCTGTTGCAAAGTATTTTGAGGGGTATGCTCCATATTCCCACAAAATTTCAACAGGAGTATTGGGCTGCTGAATATGTTATGCACACCAGTGCCAGCAGGAATGTACTGGTGTCTGAACGGTGAGGGATGCAAAACAAATGAACTCACAGACAGACTGGGGAATATGACATTACATACACAGAAGGTGATAGGGTAACAAAATAAACACAAAGTGAACAGAGAAGCCCAAAGGCTAAGAAACTGGGTGTCTCCCTGGTATTAGGAATGCTCAGATGGAAAGAAGCGAGATGTAGTGATTTAATACGTAGAGAACCCGAAATGCTGTTGCTAAGGGCAACAGCAAAACCCTAAAGGGTTACCAACGGGTGTGGCAGTAAACTCCTTGGTCAGAGATGGAATAATAGACACAAGGAGAGTCTCCACAATCCTAGTCCTCACTTGCAGTGCACTGGTTCAGCTTACTGCCACTAAACTGACACCTGAACACCTTGCACAGTGAGAAAGAATTTTGGCAGGCAAGTCTGAGAATACAGCCGCAAACTTGCTAGGTTCACAGAGTAGCAAAAGAACCCCAGCAGGTTAAACGACTGACTCCAGTCTTACTGCTAGGTCTGGATTGGCAGAGTGTAATACCAAATCCCAAGGCCTATTTGCAGTAAGCAACAAACAAATAAGTTTACACAGTACTAGCTAGCTTTCAGGAACTGACTAACCAACAAAGATTCAGCAGCATCTGCCTAACCTGAGAAGAGGGTTTATATAGCAGGTGCTGTCCACGCCCCACTCAGACCTCACACACTGTGAGCACAAAAACCAGCACCGGATCCCCTGCCGTGCACAGAGCCTGTAACCACTGCACAGCAAAAGACCCGAACCGGAGTATCAGCTACGCTCAGGTTACTCCGCTAGCACTTGTCTCCCGGTTACCATGACGACGTGGCAGCACAGAGCAGGAGACCCTAACAGGTTCAATTGTCGTGGTTGATATTGATGATTATCGCACTGAATGTTTGCGGTTGCTTAATGACAATGAAACATATTGTTTGCTTGATCATGATCCGACGGATCTGTATAAGAATGAGTTGGACCACATTTTAGATAATGCGGTTAGTGATGGTGTCATCTCTAGTGGTGTTTGTAGTAAATTGAAGACTGTGTTCCCTAGAGTGCCAATTTTTTACACAATACCTAAAATTCATAAGCATCTACAGAGACCTCCTGGCAGGCCTATTGTGTCTGCCAGGGGGTCTCTGTGTGAGCCGGTTTCAATCTTTTTGGATTTGTTCATACAACCCTGCATTCAAAACACTTTTTCTTATCTTAAGGATTCCACTATGCTACTTAGACATTTTGGAGATCTACATACTATCCCTGAGTCTGTCACCATGGTGACACTTGATGTCTCCAGCCTCTACATGTGCATCCCTCATCGGGCTGGTGTGGAGGCTGTGAGACATCTTTTGGTCAATAACCCTCTATACACGAGACCTGATATAGAATTTTTCTTGACTTTACTCATGTTCACTCTCACGCACAACTATTTTTTGTTTGACGGACGTTTTTACCGTCAGAAAACGGTTGTGCTATGGGGTCGGCAGTGGCTCCGTCACTAACCAACTCATATATGTGGGAGGTAGAACGTGAATAGTGTTTTGAGAATGCCAGTATAGCTGAGGGTATGTTTGTGTATTATAGATACATAGATGATCTTCTGGTATTTTGGGATGGTGATTTGCAAGTATTGTTGACACATGTTGATATTCACAATGTGTCGTCTAGTCCGATTAAACTTTCATATACTGTTAGTTCCACTGAAATTAACTTTCTGGACATAAAAATTTTGATTGCCCATCAACAAATACAGACAACATTGTATACGAAGCCTACTGATAGAAATAGCCTCCTCAGACACAACAGTTTTCATCCCCGTTACACTGTTAGAGGTCTCCCATACTCTCAATACTTGAGGGTGTGCAAGACCACCAGAGATCCAGATGATACACTAAGACAGTTGGAGCTTATGACAAAAAAATTTTTGGATAAGGGTTACCCTACTCGTGAGTTAGAAAAAGCTAGAGACAAAGCTTTAGGCCATACACGACAGACTCTCCTATCTGAGACTAGTGTAAAACATAATAGGAAATCATTACAGAACACTATTCCGTGAAGAAAAAAAGAAGTTTGTTAAATCGTGGTGGCCTTTGGTGGCATCTGATTCAGGTCTGAATAGCCTGCATGGCACTCGGTTGTTGGCAGGCCATTCCAGGAGTAGGAACATTAAGGACATCATAGTTCGGACAGATATTACTGGGTTTGGACAAACTAAAAAAATCTAATTTTTTGACCATAAAAAATGGTTGCTACCGATGTCTGGGGTGTACCACTTGTGGGTACCTCTAGATCGGTGACACCATCATTCATGCCCAGTCTGGGAAAAGATTTAAAATTAGATGGCCTCTTACTTGTTCTTCAAAATTCGTTGTCTATGTGCTGATTTTCCCTTGCGGGCTTCAGTATGTAGGCAAGACTGTATGCCAGTTCAAAGAGAGGATGGCACAACATAGGGCGGCCATTAGAGCCGCACTTTTATCTGGACACAGTGAACAACCGGTGGCACGCCATTTTGCCCGTTGGGGACATGGCGTTGCCACCATACCGTATAAGATCATTGATCAGGTGCCTTAATCATTGCGGAGAGGAGATAGACACAGAAGTTTATTACAACTGGAAGCCCATTGGATTTTCCGTCTTGATACATTGGCCCCCAAGGGTCTGAATGAGACCATGGGCCTTAATTGCTTTCTATGAACATGCTGGATTGCTTCTTAGTGTTGAGGTTTTTGATGTGTTAGATATCTGTAGGACCTAGTATTTGACTGGTGGGCATGTTTTGGTTTAATAAGTCTGATTAATATTATAGTGGCTATTCTGCTTACATTGTTTGAGCTTACTGATAATTCCCGATCTATACTCATTCATTTAACATACTGTGTGATCCCGCTGTTGGAAATGTCAGACGCTACATGTCGAATGAGAATATTCTATTCTATTTCTATTTTTTATTTTTTTATTCTTATCTTTATTTATTTTTTATTTTATTACTTTTTTTGTTGTTTTTTCTGTATTGATTGTTCTCCGACTGTGCTGGTATATTGCATCATAAAATCATAGGTATGCCCTTGCAGCAGTTATGCACTGTGATGTGAATAGTGTATATTGTTTACATATTGGTGTAATTTGTTTACGTGGATGCCTGGCGCCGCTTGCGGTTAGGATGCCACTGAAGTGATTAGTTGGTTTGATGTTATTAACCTGTACTGCTTTTTATGTTGTAACACTCGCTGCGGGTTTCCGTGGCAAAGTCAGCGGCGTCTCTGAGCGCTTGTGGTGCCACGTCTCCATAGCAACTTCCCCGCGTCCAGTGTGATGTGCTGTGTCACTTCCGCCTCCGGCAGGAGCCGTGAGCGAGGGGGGAGTGACGGCGGATCCCCGGGACATTGGCGGGAATGCTGGAATGGTTTGATTGGTGGGGGTAATGTATAAATTCTGTGTCTTGATTATTTGTTGTTATCCTGATGAAGGGGGAAAACCCCGAAACGTTGATGTGATGGTATATTAAAGCTTTGCTGCTTTATTTTGCATGATTTACCAAGTCTCTGAGTGCCGCTTCCTGTTATTTGCTATATATATATATATATATATATATATGGTGAAATAGTAGTAGTACGGCGCCACAGGTTTGTGTGAATAAAGTATATATAGGTAATATAATAATAGACCCAACCGTAGACACTCCTTAATAAATATAAGGTGTCAGCTAGCCTCCAAGTAGATTAGGCAGGGATAAGCTGCCTAGGATTAGAAGTGAAAACAGGGGGGATGGGGGCGCCAGCGACCAACGGTGTCTAATGGATTTAGAATAAATATGAAGAAGTGGCAGGATGCGTTCAAATAAAAAGATAAAATTACATTTAATTTATAAAAAGGTAGGCTAAAATTTCACAAGCATAGGATAATGTTAAGAGTACATCAGAAATAATTAAAAAGTATATATAGTACAAAACATGAGAATAAAAAACAATGCTCTAAAAAGATAAGAGTAAAGTGCTTATCTTTAAAAATGGAGGGTCAGTTTAGAGGTACACCCAACGCGTTTCGTCCATCAGACTTCATCAAGGGGTAGGGTGCTAATGAACAAGGGTTGTATTTATAGCTGGTACCATGTGTTCATAGGTAATTATGACATCACTTCCTGTTGGAAGTATAAACAGCATATAGCTACACAATTCTGAATCTAAGCATATGTATGCTTAAGAAGTAATGAAAATGTGTCCAATGGTATCACTTTTTACACAAAATGAGTTCTTAAAGCTGTGTTTTTTCGATCTATAAGTTCCAAGACGCGTCCCGCGTCACTTCCGCCCCGCTTCCGGAGTCCGCACAGACGCTGTGCGCATGCGCTTCATGCCGCTCTTCCGGTATCGAGTGTTGGACGAGTGCGCTGTATTCTCCCCACTTCCGTCAGTTACATCTATTGGAGGGTGCCCCACTTCCTGTGAGGACGGGACCCGGCAAGTCCCTCGACGTTATTGGATGGGGAAGCTGTCACTCATCACGGCGGCCATTTTCATGGAGTTTATTGCGGCTGCAGACACATTTTCGTCGATTAATGGAATAACCAAGGTCTCCATAGGAACCGATGCATAATAAAGGATACAAATGAAAACATAAATTAGAACCTGTATTTAGGTGAATTACGATGGTGGCATTTGTGATGCTACTAGGTATAATAAATATTAATATGATTGGAGAGATTTTTTATTTTTATTATTAAACACAGAGATGCTGTATACTCCCCCTTGCCTAGATATCTCTAGTAATTGGGAGAAATGAAAATAAGTGGATATACTGTTGCAAGAGGAACTGAGGGATAATCTAAATAGAATATCAGGAGTTTTTAATAAGTAATGAGGCCTGTATATTAGTGCCTGATAAATAGTATATAGGACTTAACGCCAATATCCGATGATACAGTGATTATAATAAAGGTGCCGACAAACGGTGCCTATAAGAGTATATATGAGGAGTCCATCAGTAATAATGGTGCTTGGAATAATAAAATAAAATAAGTGTACGTGGGAATAAGTGAAATACTATTTAGGTCTGTCATTTGTTGATAATTGTGTGTGTGCATAATTGGTGCATAATTGGTAAATGTGCATTTGACAGACCGTGGATTCTATAAACTAACAGTAATATGTATTGTGTATGATGGACGCACTCCGTGTGTCAATATTGCAGGAGTTACTTCTAGCCCACCATTATCCACTATGTACAGTACCCAATCTTCGCAAACGGTTCCCCATTTGGTACTGGTTGGGCCCTACACTGCTTAGCTTCCAAGATCGGGCGAGATTGGGCGTCCGCCAGTGTGGTATGACTGTATCTTGTGGTAAGGCGACTCAAAGACACAGTAGTCTGCTGTTTATTTGGCCTATTGACATGCTACTTTTTATACAGTGTTATTACATACATCAAGTAAAAGTGTCAAGTGCTTATAAAAGGGGAGAAGTAAAAACCAGAATATACAGCCAGCGGAGTCTCTTTCACAGGAATGGTGCAATCTCGTAGCCTTCATTAAAACCCATGGATGAGTAGTTTTCAATTGGAATATCCAATACATCTCCCTCTGGGGAAGTTTCTTGGCTAGGTCGCCGCCTCTTTCATTGCTTGTGACATGTTCTATTGCCTTGAAGGAGAGTTCTTCTGGGTTGGAGTTGTGTTCAAGTTTAAAATGTCTGTATATTAAATGGGTCTCCAATTTATTTTTAATGCTGCGTATATGCTCCTGTATCCTAATCTTCAATGTCCTTTTTGTTTTTCCCACATATTTTTTGTGGCAGGTGCATTCCAACAGGTAGATTACCGATGTGCTGTTGCAATTCATAAATTCCTTAATCTTAAACTCCTGGGTGTTTTCCGTGTCGCTGAAGGTCCTTCTATTAGGGTTTAAAAATCGACAAACGTTGCAGTGTCCACATTTGTATGCTCCAATACACCTCGGAAGGGAGCAGTGGTCTCTGGAGGTAATTCTTGCAACATGTACATGTGATAGGGAATATAGATTGTAAGCTCCACTGGGGCAGGGACTGATGTGAATGACCAAATATTCTCTGTAAAGCGCTGCGGAATATGTGTGCGCTATATAAATAACTGGTAATAAATAATAAATAAATAATAACATACTAGGTGCGAGAATGTCTTTCAAATTTTTGGATTTTCGAAAAATGAGTTCTGGTTGGGGAGGGAGGATGTTTTTAAGGATCGGGTCCATCAGTAAAATGTCCCAATGGGACTTTAATGAAGTTCTGATGTCTTGTTCATGACTGCTATAGGTAGTGATGAAAGAGACAGATTCCTGTTTTTCCGTTTTCTTTTTATATGAAAGTAGACTGTCCCTCTCAAGAAGTCTTGTCTTTGTAAGCGCCTCGTCCAATATTGCTTGAGGGTACTTCTTTTCTTCAAATCTTTTCCTGTAGGTGGCTAATTGTTGTTCGCAGTCTTCAGTTTTATTGCAGTTCCTCCGGATCCTGTGGAATTGTGAATAGGGGATGTTGTTCTTCCATTTTTCTGAGTGACTGCTTTTGTAATGGAGATAGCTGTTCATGTCAACCTCTTTAATATAGTTCTTAGTGATGACCACCCCTTCTTCGCCTCTTAAAACCAGATCCAAAAATTCAATAGAGTCCACATTCACATTGCAGGTAAAAGACAGGTTAAAATCGTTGGTCTGTAAAATCTTAAAAAAGTTCATAAACGACTCAGAGGTTCCATCCCAGATGATTATAATGTCGTCAATGTATCTTTTATACATCACGACTGACTCCTTGAAAGATTGTGCGGTATACATATATTTCTCTTCCCGTTGTCCCATAAATAAGTTTGCGAAGCTTGGTGTGAAAATAGTGCCCATAGCGGTGCCACACTTTTGCAGATAAAATTTGTCTAAAAACTTAAAATAATTCCGGCTTAAAATAAATAGCATTAATTCACAAATGAAATTCCTGTGTGCTTCTGTGAGGGAGTTGTCTTTATTCAAGTATTCTTGACTTACTTCAATGCCTTTTCTCTGACGTCCTAGTGGATGCTGGGAACTCCGTAAGGACCATGGGGAATAGCGGCTCCGCAGGAGACTGGGCACAAAAGTAAAGCTTTAGGACTGCCTGGTGTGCACTGGCTCCTCCCCCTATGACCCTCCTCCAAGCCTCAGTTAGATTTTTGTGCCCGGCCGAGAAGGGTGCACACTAGGGGCTCTCCTGAGCTTCTTAGTGAAAGTTTAGTTTTAGGTTTTTTATTTTCAGTGAGACCTGCTGGCAACAGGCTCACTGCATCGAGGGACTAACGGGAGAAGAAGCGAACCTGCCTGCTTGCAGCCAGCTTGGGCTTCTTAGGCTACTGGACACCATTAGCTCCAGAGGGACCGAACACAGGCCCAGCCTCGGAGCTCGGTCCCAGAGCCGCGCCGCCGGCCCCCTTACAGAGCCAGAAGCAAGAAGAGGTCCGGAAAAATCGGCGGCAGAAGACATCAGTCTTCAACAAGGTAGCGCACAGCACTGCAGCTGTGCGCCATTGTTACTCAGGCACACTTCACACTTCGGTCACTGAGGGTGCAGGGCGCTAGGGGGGGGCGCCCTGAGCAGCTATGTAAACACCTTGGCTGGCATAAATACACCACATATAACCCCCAGGGCTATATGGATGTATTTTAACCCCTGCCAGAACTCACCAAAAAGCGGGAGAAAAGGCCGCCGAGAAGGGGGCGGAGCCTATCTCCTCAGCACACGGGCGCCAACTCTCCCCTGCAGTCCTGCACTACAGAAAAGGGTAAAAAAGAGAGGGGGGCACTAATTTGGCGCAGTTTTAATACTAACAGCAGCTATAAAGGGAAAAGCACATTTTATAGTGGTATTCCTGTCTATATATAGCGCTCTGGTGTGTGCTGGCATACTCTCCCTCTGTCTCCCCAAAGGGCTAGTGGGGTCCTGTCCTCTATCAGAGCATTCCCTGTGTGTGTGCGGTGTGTCGGTACGATTGTGTCGACATGTTTGAGGAGGAAAATGAGATGGAGGCGGAGCAATTGCCTATTATAGAGTTGTCACCCCCTAGGGAGTCGACACCTGAGTGGATGAGCTTATGGAAGGAATTGCGTGACAGTGTCAGCTCTTTACGACAGTTGACGACATGAGACAGCCGGCTACTCAGCTTGTGCCTGTCCAGGGGTCTCAAACGCCATCAGGGGCTTTAAAACGCCCGTTACCTCAAATGGCAGACACAGACACGGATACTGACTCCAGTGTCGATGATGAGGAGACAAACGTGACTTCCACTAGGGCCACACGTTACATGATTGAAGCAATGAAAAATGTATTGCATATCTCTGATAATACAAGTACCACTAAAAAGGGTATTATGTTTGGTGAGAAAAAACTGCCTGTAGTTTTTCCTGTATCCGAGGAATTAAATGAAGTGTGTGATGAGGCGTGGGTTTCCCCCGATAAAAAACTGATAATTCCTAAAAGGTTATTGGCATCGTACCCTTTCCCGCCAGAGGATAGGGCACGTTGGGAAACACCCCCTAGGGTGGATAAAGCGCTCACACGCTTGTCTAAACAGGTAGCACTACCCTCTCCTGATACGGCCGCCCTAAAGGAACCTGCCGATAGAAAGCTGGAGAATATCCTAAAATGTATATACACTCACACGGGTGTTATACTGCGACCAGCAATCGCCTCAGCCTGGATGTGCAGTGCAGGCCTGGTGTGGTCGGATTCCCTGACTGAAAATATTGATACCCTAGATAGGGACAGTATATTACTGACTATAGAACATTTGAAGGATGCATTTCTATATATGCGTGATGCACAGAGGGATATTTGCCGACTGGCATCAAGAGTTAGCGCGCTGTCCATTTCTGCAAGAAGAGGTTTATGGACGCGGCAGTGGTCAGGTGATGCGGATTCTAAAAGGCACATGGAAGTATTGCCTTATAAGGGGGAGGAGTTATTTGGGGTAGGTCTATCAGACCTGGTAGCCACGGCAACTGCTGGAAAATCCACATTTTTACCCCAGGTAGCTTCTCAACCTAAGAAGACGCCGTATTATCAGGCGCAGTCCTTTCGGCCCCATAAGGGCAAGCGGGCAAAAGGCGCCTCATTTCTGCCTCGTGGCAGAGGGAGAGGAAAAAGGCTGCAACAAAGAGCCAGTTCCCAGGAACAAAAGCCCTCTCCCGCCTCCGCAAAGTCCTCAGCATGACGCTGGGGCTTTACAAGCGGACTCAGGCACGGTGGGGGCCCGTCTCAAGAAGTTCAGTGCGCAGTGGGCCCACTCGCAAGTGGACCCCTGGATCCTTCAGGTGGTATCTCAGGGGTACAAATTGGAATTCGAGACGTCTCCCCCTCGCCATTTTCTAAAGTCTGCTTTACCGACGTCTCCCTCAGACAGGGAGGCAGTATTGGAAGCCATTCACAAGCTATATTCCCAGCAGGTGATAATCAAGGTACCCCTCCTACAACAGGGAAAGGGGTACTATTCCACACTATTTGTGGTACCGAAGCCGGACGGTTCGGTGAGACCAATTTTAAACCTAAAATCCTTGAACACTTACATACAAAGGTTCAAATTCAAGATGGAGTCACTCAAAGCAGTGATTGCAAACCTGGAAGAAGGGGACTATATGGTGTCTCTGGACATCAAAGATGCTTACCTACATGTCCCAATTTACCCTTCTCACCAAGGGTACCTCAGGTTTGTGGTACAGAACTGTCACTATCAGTTTCAGATGCTGCCGTTTGGATTGTCCACGGCACCCCGGGTCTTTACCAAGGTAATTGCCGAAATGATGATACTCCTTCGAAGGAAGGGAGTTTTAGTTATCCCTTACTTGGACGATCTCCTGATAAGGGCAAGATCCAGGGAACAGTTGGAAGTCGGAGTAGCACTATCTCAGATAGTGCTGCGCCAGCACGGTTGGATTCTCAATATTCCAAAATCGCAGCTGATCCCGACGACACGACTTCTATTCCTAGGGATGATCCTGGACACAGTCCAGAAAAAGGTGTTTCTCCCGGAGGAGAAAGCCAGGGAGTTATCCGAACTAGTCAGAAATCTCCTAAAACCAGGCCAAGTCTCAGTGCATCAATGCACAAGGGTCCTGGGAAAGATGGTGGCTTCTTACGAAGCAATCCCATTCGGCAGATTCCACGCAAGAACCTTCCAGTGGGATCTGCTAGACAAATGGTCCGGGTCGCATCTTCAGATGCATCAGCGGATAATCTTGTCACCAAGGACAAGGGTGTCTATCCTGTGGTGGTTGCAGAGTGCTCATCTTTTAGAGGGCCGCAGATTCGGCATTCAGGACTGGGTCCTGGTGACCACGGATGCCAGCCTGAGAGGCTGGGGAGCAGTCACACAGGGAAGAAATTTCCAGGGCTTGTGGTCAAGCCTGGAGACATCACTTCACATAAATATCCTGGAGCTAAGGGCCATCTACAATGCTCTAAGCCTAGCAAGACCTCTGCTTCAAGGTCAGTCGGTGCTGATCCAGTCAGACAACATCACGACAGTCGCCCACGTAAACAGACAGGGCGGCACAAGAAGCAGGAGGGCAATGGCAGAAGTTGCAAGGATTCTTCGCTGGGCAGAAAATCATGTGATAGCACTGTCAGCAGTGTTCATTCCGAGAGTGAACCGTTGGGAAAAACCAAAGGTGGACATGATGGCGTCCCGCCTCAACAAAAAACTAGACAGGTATTGCGCCAGGTCAAGGGACCCTCAGGCAATAGCTGTGGACGCTCTGGTAACACCGTGGGTGTACCAGTCAGTGTATGTGTTCCCTCCTCTGCCTCTCATACCTAAGGTACTGAGAATCATAAGAAGGAGAGGAGTAAGGACTATACTCGTGGCTCCGGATTGGCCAAGAAGGACTTGGTACCCGGAACTTCAAGAGATGCTCACAGAGGACCCGTGGCCTCTACCTCTAAGAAGGGACCTGCTCCAGCAGGGACCCTGTCTGTTCCAAGACTTACCGCGGCTGCGTTTGACGGCATGGCGGTTGAACGCCGGATCCTGAAGGAAAAAGGCATTCCGGATGAAGTCATCCCTACCCTGATCAAAGCCAGGAAGGATGTAACCGTACAGCATTATCACCATATTTGGCGTAAATATGTTGCGTGGTGCGAGGCCAGGAAGGCCCCTACAGAGGAATTTCAACTGGGTCGTTTCCTGCATTTCCTGCAAACAGGACTGTCTATGGGCCTAAAATTAGGGTCCATTAAGGTTCAAATTTCGGCCCTGTCGATTTTCTTCCAGAAAGAACTGGCTTCAGTTCCTGAAGTTCAGACGTTTGTCAAGGGGGTACTGCATATACAGCCTCCTTTTGTGCCTCCAGTGGCACCTTGGGATCTCAATGTAGTTTTGGGGTTCCTAAAATCACATTGGTTTGAACCACTCACCACTGTGGACTTAAAATATCTCACATGGAAAGTGGTAATGCTGTTGGCCCTGGCTTCAGCCAGGCGTGTCTCAGAATTGGCGGCTTTATCCTATAAAAGCCCTTACCTAATTTTTCATACGGACAGGGCAGAATTGAGGACTCGTCCTCAATTTCTCCCTAAGGTGGTTTCAGCGTTTCACTTGAACCAGCCTATTGTGGTACCTGCGGCTACTAGGGACTTGGAGGACTCCAAGTTGCTGGACGTAGTCAGGGCCCTGAAAATATATGTTTCCAGGACGGCTGGAGTCAGAAAATCTGACTCGCTGTTTATCCTGTATGCACCCAACAAGCTGGGTGCTCCTGCTTCTAAGCAGACTATTGCTCGTTGGATTTGTAGTACAATTCAGCTTGCACATTCTGTGGCAGGCCTGCCACAGCCAAAATCTGTAAAAGCCCATTCCACAAGGAAGGTGGGCTCATCTTGGGCGGCTGCCCGAGGGGTCTCGGCTTTACAACTTTGCCGAGCAGCTACTTGGTCAGGGGCAAACACGTTTGCTAAATTCTACAAATTTGATACCCTGGCTGAGGAGGACCTGGAGTTCTCTCATTCGGTGCTGCAGAGTCATCCGCACTCTCCCGCCTGTTTGGGAGCTTTGGTATAATCCCCATGGTCCTTACGGAGTTCCCAGCATCCACTAGGACGTCAGAGAAAATAAGAATTTACTTACCGATAATTCTATTTCTCGTAGTCCGTAGTGGATGCTGGGCGCCCATCCCAAGTGCGGATTGTCTGCAATACTTGTACATAGTTATTGTTACAAAAATCGGGTTATTATTGTTGTGAGCCATCTTTTCAGAGGCTCCTCTGTTATCATGCTGTTAACTGGGTTCAGATCACAGGTTGTACGGTGTGATTGGTGTGGCTGGTATGAGTCTTACCCGGGATTCAAAATCCTTCCTTATTGTGTACGCTCGTCCGGGCACAGTATCCTAACTGAGGCTTGGAGGAGGGTCATAGGGGGAGGAGCCAGTGCACACCAGGTAGTCCTAAAGCTTTACTTTTGTGCCCAGTCTCCTGCGGAGCCGCTATTCCCCATGGTCCTTACGGAGTTCCCAGCATCCACTACGGACTACGAGAAATAGAATTATCGGTAAGTAAATTCTTATTTTTGATGTTCTATGGAGGTATACAATGACTGAACCTCGATGGTTACCCACAAATAGGATTCTTTCCATGTAATATTCTTCATTTCATTCAATACCATAGTGGAGGTATTGGAGGCTAGCTGACACCTTATATTTATTAAGGAGTGTCTACGGTTGGGTCTATTATTATAACCCTATATATACTTTATTCACACAAACCTGTGGCGCCGTACTACTACTATTTCACCTTATTTTGATATACTTTGTAAGGCAGCCTGGTGAGTGTGTTTAGAGGTCTTTCAAAATGTTCAGGGTGAATGAACGCACCACTAAACGTAACGAATGGTGCCAGAGAATATTTAATGAAGAAGCTCAGACTAATGCTATACCCCCACCTGGTGACTTAGATGACCTGTTTTGGGGAATGGAACGCTTATTAGCTAAAGAGATAAAGAATTGGTGGGACATTAAAGGACTGGAGCATTACATTGAAGTCAACAGAATACCGAGAGGACTGAGAATCCTGAAACAACCCACCCTTGGAAATACAGATCCTGAATTTATTGAGAAGTGGGATTCTATTTTACATACATGCTCCTTAAATTTAATGAAACTTTTGATAAGTGAAAGGAGGAAGAACGTAACAGCTTTAGAAAAAGATATTAGGGAGAAAGAAGCTGAACTAGAACCCCACAAGGATACTGAGGATTATCGGGTGAATGAGAATGTTCTCAATAAAAAACTTGAACATATAGAGGAGGATGTCATACGAGGGAAGGAGAAGAAATTTCTCAGAGACAAAAGGGACTATGAACAAGGAACTATTAAGAACTGGAGTAGATTCAACACATATGATAAACAACTGAAAACAGATCAAAGGTACCAGTGGAAAACGATACCACAGAGAGCAAGACCGCCACGGAGAGACGACTCACCTAGAACACCGTATACTAGAACATCAAATAGATTTACTGCATTAAACCGCTTGAGATCCAACAATGAACAGGATTTTTTATCTGTAAGACAAGGAGCAAGGCCAAAAGGTCCCATAAAGAGTTCAATACACGAGGACGTCAAACATACCTCCCCACTCAAAAGAAGGTTTGCAGACATAGAGGAAAACGGGGCGGTAGGAGGGAAAGAATTCAAGAAGAGAAACCTATGAACAGCAACACCAAGGAAAAAGGAATATTCAATTTGTCAACACATGAACTGACAGGCTCAGAACAATCCCTACTTAATAAAGGATTGTCGTTTGCACCCACGGAAGGACTTAATAAATTTGAAACATTTATCGACCTGAATAAGTTTGTGCGTAAACTCACGTTGAAACGACACTTCCTAAGAAAAGGAGACGCTGCCATATCCAATTATGAAGCAAGCTCGAAATCTGGACTTAAACCTAAAAGTAAGTACTATCCGGTGGAGTCCAAAGGGAATAATATAAGTATATTTTATGATCTTGTGAAAAAAGACCTATGCAAAACAGAACCCACACCTATTATGAAGAAAAATCTCCACAATAGAGAGATAGAAGCCATGAAAAATCTACAAAAGAATAAACACATTGTTATAAAACCGGCTGACAAAGGGGGAGGGTTGGTTATAATGGATCGAGTCAAATATGTCCAAGAAGCACAACGACTTCTAGGAGATAGCCACTCCTACACAACTTTACCAGACGATCCAAAGGACATCTTCACGGAAGAACTCAGATCGTTACTGTTACGGGGCCTGAGAAGTGATATTATCACGAAGGAGGAATTTTCCTTTTTAATGCAATCCAACCCCATAACCCCCATATTCTATTTTTTACCCAAAATTCATAAATGCCTGATTAATCCACCTGGGAGACCCATTGTTGCAGGGATAGATTCCCTTACTTCCAACCTTTCCAAGTATGTTGATGTCTTTTTAAACCCACACGTCAAAGAATTACCATCGTTCCTCCAAGACACCACTATGGTATTGAATGAAATGAAGAATATTACATGGAAAGACTCCTATTTGCGGGTAACCATCGATGTTCAGTCGTTGTATACCTGCATAGAACATCAAAAAGGCATTGAAGCAAGTCGAGAATACTTGAATAAAGACAACTCCCTCACAGAAGCACACAGGAATTTCATTTGTGAATTAATGCTATTTATTTTAAGCCGGAATTATTTTAAGTTTTTAGACAAATTTTATCTGCAAAAGTGTGGCACCGCTATGGGCACTATTTTCACACCAAGCTTCGCAAACTTATTTATGGGACAACGGGAAGAGAAATATATGTATACCACACAATCTTTCAAGGAGTCAGTCGTGATGTATAAAAGATACATTGACAACATTATAATCATCTGGGATGGAACCTCTGAGTCGTTTATGAACTTTTTTAAGATTTTACAGACCAACGATTTTAACCTGTCTTTTACCTGCAATGTGAATGTGGACTCTATTGAATTTTTGGATCTGGTTTTAAGAGGCGAAGAAGGGGTGGTCATCACTAAGAACTATATTAAAGAGGTTGACATGAACAGCTATCTCCATTACAAAAGCAGTCACTCAAAAAAATGGAAGAACAACATCCCCTATTCACAATTCCACAGGATCCGGAGGAACTGCAATAAAACTGAAGACTGCGAACAACAATTAGCCACCTACAGGAAAAGATTTGAAGAAAAGAAGTACCCTCAAGCAATATTGGACGAGGCGCTTACAAAGACAAGACTTCTTGAGAGGGACAGTCTACTTTCATATAAAAAGAAAACGGAAAAACAGGAATCTGTCTCTTTCATCACTACCTATAGCAGTCATGAACAAGACATCAGAACTTCAATTAAAGTCCCATTGGGACATTTTACTGATGGACCCGATCCTTAAAAACATCCTCCCTCCCCAACCAGAACTAATTTTTCGAAAATCCAAAAATGTGAAAGACATTCTCGCACCTAGTATGTTGCAAGAATTACCTCCAGAGACTAACCACTGCTCCCTTCCGAGGTGTATTGGAGCATACAAATGTGGACACTGCAACGTTTGCCAATTTTTAAACCCTAATAGAAGGACCTTCAGCGACACGGAAAACGCCCAGGAGTTTAAGATTAAGGAATTTATGAATTGCAACAGCACATCGGTAATCTACCTGTTGGAATGCACCTGCCACAAAAAATATGTGGGAAAAACAAAAAGGACATTAAAGATTAGGATACAGGAGCATATACGCAGCATTAAAAATAAATTGGAGACCCATTTAATATACAGACATTTTAAACTTGAACACAACTCCAACCCAGAAGAACTCTCCTTCAAGGCAATAGAACATGTCACAAGCAATGAAAGAGGCGGCGACCTAGCCAAGAAACTTTCCCAGAGGGAGATGTATTGGATATTCCAATTGAAAACTACTCATCCCATGGGTTTTAATGAAGGCTACGAGATTGCACCGTTCCTGTGAAAGAGACTCCGCTTGCTGTATATTCTGGTTTTTACTTCTCACCTTTTATAAGCACTTGACACTTTTACTTGATGTATGTAATAACACTGTATAAAAAGTAGCATGTCAATAGGCCAAATAAACAGCAGACTACTGTGTCTTTGAGTCGCCTTACCACAAGATACAGTCAAACCACACTGGCGGACGCCCAATCTCGCCCGATCTTGTAAGCTAAGCAGTGTAGGGCCCAACCAGTACCAAATGGGGAACCGTTTGCGAAGATTGGGTACTGTACATAGTGGATAATGGTGGGCTAGAAGTAACTCCTGCAATATTGACACACGGAGTGCGTCCATCATACACAATACATATTACTGTTAGTTTATAGAATCCACGGTCTGTCAAATGCACATTTACCAATTATGCACCAATTATGCACACACACAATTATCAACAAATGACAGACCTAAATAGTATTTCACTTATTCACACTGTAAATGCCTATAATATATCCTATATTAAACACTCTAAAAGGTTAATGAACACAGTACGCAATTGGCGTATGGAATACCGTAAGAGTACGCACGTAGCGTACAAACGCGTAGCCGTGGACGAGACGCACGAGCGGCACGTTCGCTCACGGCTTAAAGCGTAAAGGCAAGCACGCTATAGGCTGCCGACTAACGTAATGATACGCTATCAGCATAGCGGACGCTCGAGACCACGAGGAGATCACGAGCGGCGCTGACGCTCACAGAGTTAAACCTTTATAACAGTATCATAAACAATGTACTTCAATTGTAAACCTTTGTGCAGTGATAAGGTGTAAATGCAACACAGTGTAACCTTGTCAGTTTAAAAGCTGTATGAGCGATTCTTACGCTCTGAGAACCCTTTAGCAATATAATAAACACTCAAATACCGGTCTAAGGGTCTAACGCCTTTTAAGGAAATGAATGAACGTTCAATCGCAAAAAGAATACACGATACAAGTTATACACTACCAAACTAACATAAAATACCTAACCGAGTTACTACACATTAAAATACAACAAAGACACAATTACATTTAAGGGGGGGGGGAAGGAGAGAGAGAATGGCTTACAACAAAATAGGAGATAAATATGGTTGCAGAGAACTTACGCACAAGGGGAACAATCGCAAGCGCCTTTCTGGATATCCAGCTCCCGATTATCAGTGATGAGAACCGTTGAAAAGAGTAGAGAGCTGGCCCAGATCGGCTTGTCTTTATATACACTTACACACAGTACAGTACAATGGTCCCTACATACTTATTGTTCATTGGACACAGGAATTCGTCTCTGCATTATAACAAAAGGTCATAGGTTGGTTCATACAGGTGGGCTGTGACTATTTCAAACTGCTCAGGTGGGAGGGAAACTGGGTTTCCCGCCGCATGGGTAATAAAGTGCAAATATAGTAAATGTCCATAAACTTCTTATGTCCATAACTATACGCACGAGCGAGTAATCCGCTTCAAACCAACACCGGAATATTGCTAATTATATTCTCTTCCGATGGATACTAAACACCACTGTGTAACCCCTGTCTGACCCTTCGTATCAAACAAAGAGGAATCTCTTTGTCCCCGAACATGCTATATTAACTAAACTTTCAGATTCTATCAAAGGGACCATAATCTACAAAATACATTATATGACTAAAATATGTTACGATTGAGTCGCCCGCTAGACGCACACAAACTCTACCGTAAATGCGCATACCGCGCGCCTGCGAGTGCACGCGACCGCGAGTATACGCACGCACGGGAGAGCTCGTGCTCGTGCAGCGGGCACACGCATGAGGTGCATATATGGCAATGTGCAGCGTGATATTTTTCTGACTTTGACAGTCCACCCTTTGGCAGTCACCAATAACTGCCACTTCCTAAAACAGTTCAAAAAGAGAAAAATATATGTCATGTATAATACATTTCTATGATTGGGTAGAGGAGAAGGTGGGAAAACGGTATGACCTAGTGAGATAGCAGAAGCATGTGGGTATGAATCCATGTTTGGGGGGTCATGTATCATCGTGCCGTACGTGTTTTAAATCAAGCTTCGAGGTATTGCGAAGTATACATTTGAATTCCTTCTTATCCCGTGGTACGGGTCTGTGGATGGGCTGTCAAACTTTACCGAGCTCTTTTCGGCTTTTGGTTGCAACAAAATGGGGAGCACATTTTAGTTGATGATACATGAATAGGGGGATATGTGAGTGCTGATATCTGTGCCTATATTCCCTATCGACTATGTGTGTTATTACCTGAAGGTTGTAGAGATGAAGATAAGGAGCAATTATGGTAAATGCAGTCATAAACTATGTGAGTTTAATATACATTTGCCGATTGAGGTCTTGTCTTGTGTCTTGTCTTGTCTCGATGTACATGTTGACTGTAGTCTCCTGATGCTTTTGCTATAAACGGTGTGCAAAAAGCTTTTTCAATGTCCATAGACTTACAAAAAGTGTTGGGCTAGCGTAAAATTAAAGGTATTAGGGATATGGGGGGTCTATGGCATAGTCCATCAGTTGTCTGTGTAAAAGGTTGTCAAATTCTTCTTCCAAGCGGATGTCTTTTTACCTTGGAGGAAAACAAAGGAGAAACGGGTGAAAGAAACGGACCGTGGAATTACATTTTTATCACAACATTGTCTCTATCGTTGGGTCATAAATCAAATCAGTCATTGTTATTACAGTATCTTCACTTCTTAAACTCATCACTCGGGCGCTACGTTTACACTTTGTTAAAACCCAAACGCATCTAAATATCAGACCGACCAATATGATGACACCCAGAATACACAAAAGAAATTTCCCTACATTCATGATAATTCCTTGAGTCCATTCTCCTAAACCAGAGAACCAATTTCGTGGGTTCAACCATGACACCCAACCGGTCAGCTCATTACCCACAGCAGCTAGGGTGAGATTGTGTCTCCTGCGGAATTCCCACTATAATTGGAGAATGTCGTCCATCTTTTGGTCTATGACCTCGACCGGGTCCTCGGTGCTATTCGTAATATACGTGCAGCATTTTACGCCGTACTGCGTTGCCAGTGTGACACAATATCCACCCGTCACAGCTGTGAGATAATTGAGAATCATCCTATGCTGAACCAGTTCTGTTTTATAAGCTTGGAGCTCCCTTCCGGTATACCTGAATGTGTCATCATACATTTCAGTGATATTGTCTAATAAATTTGCAAGCGCAGATATATATTTATAATTTATCACTCCTCTGGCGGTACGAGTGATATCTAACGCGATTAGGAATTGAATCCCGGTGGATTCATGGATCAGGTCAGAGGCCGGATGCTCTGTTCTTTCTATCAGGTGCCGTTTAACGATGTGCTCGTAATGAGTGTGAGTATAAGGAGCTTGGGCACTGCGGTGAATATCCTTCATTTTAGTGTGGGATACGGTCATTACCTTAGGCAGTACTTTTCCAATATAACATAACCCTTCTGAGTTTGGGGCAAGCCACTTATACGCCTTCCTCCCGCATATGAAGTATGCATCATCGGGGAGAACATATGGGACGGAGTAGGACATTACCATATTACACATTTTCCATATGAAATCTCCTAACCCTAATTCTCCCATCTGTTTAGTACACGTATCAGTTTGTACGATATGTGCACAGTATCCTGGTGATACTTCTCCAACTCTCATGATCCTACTTCCTAGGGTATACCTATATCGGAAATATTTTCCACTACCGGCTATGTGGCTTATAAGTTCTGTATCTGTAGGCATTCTATCGGCTCTGTGTGAAAAGGTCATGGTTTGGTTATTCCATGACACTTCCCAATTTCCCGGCTTTCGGGGATTGGAAATGTTAAAACATACTAGGGATCTATCCACATGATATTGGTGGAGCTTCAAACTAGGAGGACTGGAGATATTAAACCTCCTGTCCACTGGCCTCCCACCACTTAGCTCAAGTACCTCCCCTATAGTTAGAGGGAATGGTACTAACCCTGATTTGCTATGGCCTTGAGGTACTTGAGACCATACCCAACAATCTGTCTGATTTAACACTTTACCCACTAAGGAGTGATAGTCACTCAATGGATGCCGGTCCATGTGGATATTAAAACTGGATTGGCATTTCTTGATACACCCATCCTCAACTACACTGTCACAGTGTCTACAGATACAGTTCTTTTCAGCTAACAATCCTTCACAATGTTTACAAATAACATGGCTGCTGGATCGTTTCCGGTACTTGCCTTTGCTCTGTGATCGTGCTTCTATTGGAAATTTACGCCTCTGTCTCTGTCATTAGAACCTTTCTGGATCCTTTCTCGACCTCACTGGTACTCTCACCGAAACAGACTGCTCTGGTCAACATCATGGTCAACAGGAAAATCCGTATCACAGTCTCTTGGGGCAAGTCCATCTTACAGGAGGAGAAAAGGAGAGATTTGTAATGGGGGTACAGAAAAACAGTTTGAGGGGGAGAGATACTTGTTACGATAATTAGTTCTCTAGTCTTGTTGTTCTTCTTGTTCTGCTGTCATCTCAAAGGTGCTGTCTCTCAGTCTTCTAAACATTCTGGTGATACAATATTTCTTCTAGCTCAATGCTCTTTCTGTAAGGAGAATAAATCTTGCATTACCATTTATCCAACTGATGTGTGACATACCATCTGTAACGTTATGAGAACATGAGAAAGAAGAGAGAGAGAAAAAAACAACGAGAGAGAGAGAACCGTTCATATATGTATGCATCACATAAATCAACAATAAACAACAACAAGAAGAAAAACATTTTTCAAACATTTTTCAGGAGAGAGAAAAAAACATTGTCAGTTCTTCCGTTCATCATCAGGCTGTCACACCGACATGTCCAATGGTATCTTTGCGCAGTCCCTCCCACCAGCATTTCCAAACTCCACCCTTTGTATCTGGCCAGGATACATTGATGCGGGTAGGTCATGCTGGGGTTTGGCAGACTTCTGCAAAGACCAAGTAGCTATGTAATGTTTGAGTCCTACCGATAACCGTCAGAAATGGGGAGAGAAAAAAAAACATTTTTACAGATACATTACAAATTTTACCCGGTCATTCCTGTGTCTTCAGGGAATGACCTCCCAATTTATTAACTGTTACCTCAGGCTTACCATCAGTCCTAATTATCACCTCTCCTGACTACATATCATGGGTGTGGCCCAAAATTCTTCCTATATGATCCCTGATTATAATTTGGTTTGTCATAATTCTGCTCGTGCTCTTGTCTAGGGGGTTGATATGACTTTTGTATTTTTCTTGATCTACAATCTCTTGCAAAGTGTCCCTCTTTATGACAATTGTAACAGACTACCACATTTGAATTTCTCGCAGGGGTTTGGGGCTTATGCTGGATGTGGCCTTTTGGTTAGAGCCTGTATACTTACGGCCATCAGCTTATTACTCCGTGACTCCCTGTGTCTGGTGATGTTCCGATCATGATCAATAGCGGCCTCTCTTAATGTAGCCACCGAGATATTTCTCCAGTTTGGGTTGGTGGTCTGTACCCTTGTTCTCAACACCTCCTTTAAACCATTCATTAATAACTTAACCGCTACTTCTTTATGCTGTGCATTTGTTTTGATGTCTGTGATCCCAGTGTCTCTAGCCATTACTTGCAGTGCTCGATTGAAGTAGTCAGAAGTACTTTCCCTTTTTCCTTGTCTTATGGAGAGGATTTTGTTCCACTTGGCAATGGCTGGGAAATATACTCCTAACTGCTGGTTGATCTGCTTAATACATTAATGATTGTGTTCCTCCGTACGAGGTACCTCTGTGTTTAATTTACAATCAGCAATACATTTCGCAGGGTCAACACTGGAGGGCAAACATGCCCTCAGCACTGTCCGCCAATCTTTGTTGGTGGGTTCTGTGGAGTTTCCTAGTTCTTTAATAAATCTCTGACATGCAACTAGATCTTTCTCTGACGTCCTAGTGGATGCTGGGAACTCCGTAAGGACCATGGGGAATAGCGGCTCCGCAGGAGACTGGGCACAAAAGTAAAGCTTTAGGACTACCTGGTGTGCACTGGCTCCTCCCCCTATGACCCTCCTCCAAGCCTCAGTTAGATTTTTGTGCCCGGCCGAGAAGGGTGCACACTAGGGGCTCTCCTGAGCTTCTTAGTGAAAGTTTAGTTTTAGGTTTTTTATTTTCAGTGAGACCTGCTGGCAACAGGCTCACTGCATCGAGGGACTAAGGGGAGAAGAAGCGAACTCACCTGCGTGCAGAGTGGATTGGGCTTCTTAGGCTACTGGACACCATTAGCTCCAGAGGGACCGAACACAGGCCCAGCCTCGGAGCTCGGTCCCAGAGCCGCGCCGCCGGCCCCTTTACAGAGCCAGAAGCAAGAAGAGGTCCGGAAAAATCGGCGGCAGAAGACATCCTGTCTTCACCAAGGTAGCGCACAGCACTGCAGCTGTGCGCCATTGCTCCTCATCACACTTCGGTCACTGAGGGTGCAGGGCGCTAGGGGGGGGCGCCCTGAGAAGCAATAAAAACACCTTGGCTGGCGAAAATACATCACATATAGCCCCCAGGGCTATATGGATGAATTTTAACCCCTGCCAGATTCCACAGAAAAACGGGAGAAAAGGCCGCCGAGAAAGGGGCGGAGCCTATCTCCTCAGCACACTGGCGCCATTTTCTCTCACAGCTCCGTTGGAGGGAAGCTCCCTGGCTCTCCCCTGCAGTTACTACACTACAGAAAGGGGTTAAAAAAGAGAGGGGGGCACTAATTAGGCGCAGTATAACAATACAGCAGCTATAAGGGGAAAAACACTTATATAAGGTTATCCCTGTATATATATATATAGCGCTCTGGTGTGTGCTGGCATACTCTCCCTCTGTCTCCCCAAAGGGCTAGTGGGGTCCTGTCCTCTATCAGAGCATTCCCTGTGTGTGTGCTGGGTGTCGGTACGTTGTGTCGACATGTATGAGGAGGTAAATGAGGTGGAGGCGGAGCAATTGCCTGTAACAGAGATGTCACCCCCTAGGGAGTCGACACCTGAGTGGATGAGCTTATGGAAGGAATTATGTGACAGTGTCAGCTCTTTACAAAAGATTGATGACATGAGACAGCCGGCGACTCAGCCTGTGCCTGTCCAGGTGTCTCAAAAGCCATCTGGGGCTCTAAAACGCCCGTTACCGCAGATGGCAGATACAGACGCCGACACGGATACTGACTCCAGTGTCGACGATTAAGAGACGAATGTGACTTCCAGTAGGGCCACACGTTACATGATTGAGGCTATGGAAAATGTTTTTACCACTAAAAAGGGTATTATGTTGGGTGAGAAAAAACTGCCTGTAGTTTTTCCTGCATCTGAGGAATTAAATGAAGTGTGTGATGATGCGTGGGTTTCCCCCGATAAAAACTGTTAATTCCTAAAAAGTTATTAGCATCATACCCCTTCCCGCCAGAGGATAGGGCACGTTGGGAAACACCCCTTAGGGTGAATAAAGCGCTCACACGCTTGTCTAACCAGGTGGCACTACCGTCCCCGGATACGGCCGCCCTTAAGGAACCTGCTGACAGAAAGCAGTAAAATATCCTAAAATGTATATACACTCACACGGGTGTGATACTGCGACCAGCAATCGCCTCAGCCTGGATGTGCAGTGCTGGGGTGGCTTGGTCGGATTCCCTGACTGACAATATTGATACCCTAGATAGGGACAGTATATTACTAACTATAGAGCATTTTAAAGGATGCATTTCTATATATGCGTGATGCACAGAGGGATATTTGCCGACTGGCATCAAGAGTAAGTGCGCTGTCCATTTCTGCCAGAAGAGGGTTATGGACAAGACAGTGGTCAGGTGATGCTGATTCCAAAAGGCATATGGAAGTATCGCCTTATAAAAGGGAGGAGTTATTTGGGGTAGGTCTAACAGACCTGGTGGCCACGGCAACGGCTGGAAAATCCACATTTTTACCCCAGGTAGCTTCTCAACCTAAGAAGACGCCTTATTATCAGGCGCAGTCCTTTCGGCCCCATAAGGGCAAGCGGGCAAAAGGCGCCTCATTTCTGCCCCGTGGCAGAGGGAGAGGAAAAAGGCTGCAGCAAACAGCCAATTCCCAGGAACAAAAGCCCTCTCCCTCCTCCGCAAAGTCCTCAGCATGACGCTGGGGCTTTACAAGCGGTCTCAGGCACGGTGGGGGCCCGTCTCAAGAAATTCGAGACGTCTCCCCCTCGCCGTTTCATAGAGTCTGCATTACCGACGTCTCCCTCAGACAGGGAGACAGTATTGCAAGCCATTCACAGGCTGTATTCCCAGCAGGTGATAATCAAGGTACCCCTCCTGCAACAGGGAAAGGGGTACTATTCCACACTATTGTGGTACCGAAGCCGGACGGCTCGGTGAGACCAATTTTAAATCTAAAATCCTTGAACACTTACATACAAAGGTTCAAATTCAAGATGGAGTCACTCAGAGCAGTGATTGCAAACCTGGAAGAAGGGGACTATATGGTCTCTCTGGACATCAAAGATGCTTACCTACATGTCCCAATTTACCCTTCTCACCAAGGGTACCTCAGGTTTGTGATACAGAACTGTCACTATCAGTTTCAGACGCTGCCGTTTGGATTGTCCACGGCACCCCGGGTCTTTACCAAGGTAATGGCCGAAATGATGATACTCCTTCGAAAGAAGGGAGTTTTAGTTATCCCTTACTTGGACGATCTCCTGATAAGGGCAAGATCCAGGGTACAGTTGGAAGTCGGGGTAGCACTATCTCAGATAGTGCTGCGGCAGCGCGGTTGGATTCTCAATATTCCAAAATCGTAGCTGATCCCGACGACACGTTTTCTATTCCTAGGGATGATCCTGGACACAGTCCAGAAAAAGGTGTTTTCTCCCGGAGGAGAAAGCCAGGGAGTTATCCGAACTAGTCAGAAACCTCCTAAAACCAGGCCAAGTGTCAGTGCATCAGTGCACAAGGGTCCTGGGAAAAATGGTGGCTTCCTACGAAGCAATTCCATTCGGCAGATTCCACGCAAGAACTTTCCAGTGGGACCTGCTGGACAAATGGTCCGGATCGCATCTTCAGATGCATCAGCGGATAACCCTGTCACCAAAGACTAGGGTGTCTCTCCTGTGTTGGTTGCAGAGTGCTCATCTTCTAGAGGGCCGCAGATTCGGCATTCAGGACTGGGTCCTGGTGACCACGGATGCCAGCCTGCGAGGCTGGGGAGCAGTCACACAGGGAAGAAATTTCCAGGGCTTGTGGTCAAGCCTGGAGACATCACTTCACATAAATATTTTGGAGCTAAGGGCCATTTACAATGCCCTAAGCCAAGCAAGACCTCTGCTTCAAGGTCAGCCGGTGCTGATCCAGTCGGACAACATCACGGCAGTCGCCCACGTAAACAGACAGGGCGGCACAAGAAGCAGGAGGGCAATGGCAGAAGCTGCAAGGATTTTTCGCTGGGCGGAAAATCATGTGATAGCACTGTCAGCAGTGTTCATTCCGGGAGTGGACAACTGGGAAGCAGACTTCCTCAGCAGGCACGACCTCCACCCGGGAGAGTGGGGACTTCACCCAGAAGTCTTCCACATGATTGTAAACCATTGGGAAAAACCAAAGGTGGACATGATGGCGTCCCGCCTAAACAAAAAAATTGGACAGGTATTGCGCCAGGTCAAGGGACCCTCAGGCAATAGCTGTGGACGCTCTGGTAACACCGTGGGTGTACCAGTCAGTGTATGTGTTCCCTCCTCTTCCTCTCATACCAAAAGTTCTGAGAATTATAAGACGGAGGGGAGTAAGAACTATACTCGTGGCTCCGGATTGGCCAAGAAGGACTTGGTACCCGGAACTTCAAGAGATGCTCACGGAGGACCCGTGGCCTCTACCTCTAAGAAGGGACCTGCTCCAGCAAGGACCCTTTCTATTCCAAGACTTACCGCGGCTGCGTTTGACGGCAGGGCGGTTGAACGCCGGATCCTGAAGGAAAAAGGCATTCCGGATGAAGTCATCCCTACCCTGGTCAAGCCAGGAAGGATGTAACCGCAAAGCATTATCACTGCATTTGGCGAAAATATGTTGCGTGGTGCGAGGCCAGTAAGGCCCCGATGGAGGAATTTCAACTAGGTCGATTCCTGCATTTCCTGTAAACAGGAGTGTCTATGGGCCTAAAATTGGGGTCCATTAAGGTTCAAATTTCGGCCCTGTCAATTTTCTTCCAGAAAGAACTAGCTTCACTACCTGAAGTTCAGACAACTGTAAAAGGGGTACTGCATATACAGCCTCCTTTTGTGCCTCCAGTGGCACCTTGGGATCTCAATGTAGTTTTGGGGTTCCTAAAGTCACATTGGTTTGAACCACTTGAATCTGTGGAGTTAAAATATCTCACATGGAAAGTGGTCATGTTGTTGACCCTGGCCTCGGCCAGGCACGTGTCAGAATTGGCGGGCTTTATCCTGTAAAAGCCCTTATCTGATCTTCCATTCAGACAGGGCGGAATTGAGGACTCGTCCTCATTTTCTCCCTAAGGTGGTTTCAGTGTTTCATCTGAACCAACCTATTGTGGTACCTGCGGCTACTAGTGACTTGGAGGACTCCAAGTTGTGGGACGTAGTCAGGGCCTTGAAAATATATGTTTCCAGGACGGCTGGAGTCAGGAAATCTGACTCGCTGTTTATCCTGTATGCACCCAACAAGCTGGGTGCTCCTGCTTCTAAGCAGACTATTGCTCGTTGGATTTGTAGTACAATTCAGCTTGCACATTCTGTGGCAGGCCTGCCACAGCCAAAATCTGTAAAAGCCCATTCCACAAGGAAGGTGGGCTCATCTTGGGCGGCTGCCCGAGGGGTCTCGGCGTTACAACTTTGCCGAGCAGCTACTTGGTCAGGGGCAAACACGTTTGCTAAATTCTACAAATTTGATACCCTGGCTGAGGAGGACCTGGAGTTCTCTCATTCGGTGCTGCAGAGTCATCCGCACTCTCCCGCCCGTTTGGGAGCTTTGGTATAATCCCCATGGTCCTTACGGAGTTCCCAGCATCCACTAGGACGTCAGAGAAAATAAGAATTTACTTACCGATAATTCTATTTCTCGTAGTCCGTAGTGGATGCTGGGCGCCCATCCCAAGTGCGGATTGTCTGCAATACTTGTACATAGTTATTGTTACAAAAATCCGGTTATTATTGTTGTGAGCCATCTTTTCAGAGGCTCCTCTGTTATCATGCTGTTAACTGGGTTCAGATCACAGGTTGTACGGTGTGATTGGTGTGGCTGGTATGAGTCTTACCCGGGATTCAAAATCCTTCCTTATTGTGTACGCTCGTCCGGGCACAGTATCCTAACTGAGGCTTGGAGGAGGGTCATAGGGGGAGGAGCCAGTGCACACCAGGTAGTCCTAAAGCTTTACTTTTGTGCCCAGTCTCCTGCGGAGCCGCTATTCCCCATGGTCCTTACGGAGTTCCCAGCATCCATTACGGACTACGAGAAATAGAATTATCGGTAAGTAAATTCTTATTTTCCTAGGATCAGGGAATTCAGACATTATTGCTCTCAATTCCATCCGGGACCAGGGACGGCGCATTGCACTGTCCCTGGCGGGAATGATTCCCTGAGCGTCAGTCTTCCCATTGGGGACTGTGATCACCCTGACAGGACTAAATTCAATTACATCATCTTGTGTTGGTTCTACAATATGAGGTACATTTGTTTGTGCGTGATATATAACACCGTACGTACCTGTGGACACGACCTCACCTGACCCTCCGTTAGGGGGTTTGATTACTGCCTTTACCGAATTGGTCGCGTCCACCTGGATGTCTTGTGTGCTGGCTACTGGAAAAGGTGCTGACATCGTGCTGGGCCCACTTTCTTGCTGGTGATCCTGAGGGAAGTTCAACATGGGGTGCAACTTGCATGGGTTAATAGTTGTACATTTAACAGTATTACGATTATTCTTGTTACATTTATTACAATTGTTACTTTCAGTCTTAATACAGTTACTAAGTGCATTTTTATCGTACACCATTGTGCCATTCTCTGCAGCCATAATCCTCTCCATTGCCATGTCTCTCTTCCCAAGATGAGAGTCAGATATGTAAGTTAAATTTCTTTGCATTTCACTTTCCTGTTGCCACAATTTTAAATAATCATAATGTTTAATACGCCTTTTTGAAGATTTAATCAGGCACACTCTTCTCCTTAAATTCTGTAATACTTCTGGATTAAAACTACCTACCCGGGGAAACTTTTCCCCGTCATGCACAGTCATCCTTTCCCATTCATTGCACAACTTTTCTGTGTGATGACCATATTTTTCACACATGATATACCTTGCCGACCCGATTGATCGGTTTACTAAATCAACCTGAACCTGGGTTGATCGCCCCTTACCTGAACAACTGGCCCCCATCTCTGCAGGTGCTGCTTTCACTACCTCTGACTTCAAATCAGGGTCTTCGGCAACCCTTACAGAAAACCAAAATGTCCGGGGTAAGGCTGCGGTGGGGGTTTTGCAACGAGGTCCGCCCACTTAACTCCGCCCACGTTGGCCAGTACTGCAATCACTGACTCAGAGCTGCTGTACCCAACCTAGGGCCCCTATGAACCTTTATTTACTGGGGCGTGTTGGACCTTCCAGTCCCCAGCAAGTATCGGTTGTTGGAATGTCCCTGAGTGATCAGGCTACTTCCCTTAAAATAAAAAAATTACACAAATCACGTTAACAATGTGCAAGCAGCGTTCTTCTGAATTCAAGACACGCTGATGCACACAATCACATGCGGTACAATCGTATCTGCACACAAGCAACTAATCTTATGTGCGGAACGATAAGTGGAATCGAAAATTTCGGCTGCGAATTCCTTCAGCAATGAGCTTCTTTGGCCTATATGGGTCTAGCACCAACCCTCTTCGGTTGTGCTTGGGTCTAGCACCAACCCTCTTCGGTTGCGCTTCTCTACTTCTAGTCTGCTGTACCTGAACCTCCTGGTCCTGTGACCTCCTGGTCTGTGACCTCCTGGTCTGTTATGTACAGCAGACTCTACTGCTCATAAATGTGTCGAGACTAACAAGGGACGCCTCCCAAGCCACCCCACGATATCACTCTCGCTGGTGTACCTCTTTCTACTGGCCTATGGTTCCCACTTCCGTAATAAAAGAGAAATCTTATATATACACACACTCTTACCACATGTACACTTTAATTTTTTTATTTCTGCGCAGAAATCCTTTCATTCGGTATTAGCCTAACCCAGAAGAATTGCAACAGAGAAGGTTATTTCTTTTAACTTTAAACTTTTGGATTTGAGATAGATCTGTGTTATTATCGCGTTATTTCCTTATCGCTTATTAAAACAATACTATCGTGCGGTTTGTATTATGTGGGCGTATCCGTACGCTTCGTTGCGTGATATACGCTCCGTGCGTCGACCCTTGCGTTGCGTACGCCCTGCCCTTGTAAGGACACGTGTACGCAGACCAAGTACGTCCACAGTTACACACTACACGTTTATCAATGTGAATGATTTTTAACAGTAATCCTTCACTGACCACCACTCAAATCTCCCTTGTATTCTAGGCGAGATTGTGTGCGTGCCTTTTACAATTATTCCCTTAAATATTACTTTTAACTATTAATAACAACAAATGTCTCAACACGTTATCACTAGTGTGTGGCAATCAGGAGAATGAGGTACGGACAAATAATGCTAGACACGAAATACAGGTGTGTGTGCTTATGCGTACGTTCGCAAAACAGAAACTAAACAGGTTTTAAAAGACAATAACGTACTGTTCCTACCTTTTGGTTCCGGATTCCTTCAGCACTCCTTACTAAGCGAAGCAGACGCTTATCTGGTCAGCACTACGAGGAATATTACCTCCCGCCTTTTGCTGACCGATAATGTCTGCTGAAATTACCTAGTGCAGATATGTGAAGAGCGGGCGAGTCCCCAATTGTAAATGCCTATAATATATCCTATATTAAACACTCTAAAAGGTTAATGAACACAGTACGCAATTGGCGTATGGAATACCGTAAGAGTACGCATGTAGCGTACAAACGCGTAGCCGTGGACGAGACGCACGAGCGGCACGTTCGCTCACGGCTTAAAGCGTAAAGGCAAGCACGCTATAGGCTGCCGACTAACGTAATGATACGCTATCAGCGTAGCGGACGCTCGAGACCACGAGGAGATCACGAGCGGCGCTGACGCTCACAGAGTTAAACCTTTATAACAGTATCATAAACAATGTACTTCAATTGTAAACCTTTGTGCAGTGATAAGGTGTAAATGCAACACAGTGTAACCTTGTCAGTTTAAAAGCTGTATGAGCGATTCTTACGCTCTGAGAACCCTTTAGCAATATAATAAACACTTAAATACCGGTCTAAGGGTCTAACGCCTTTTAAGGAAATTAATGAACGTTCAATCGCAAAAAGAATACACGATACAAGTTATACACTACCAAACTAACATAAAATACCTAACCGAGTTACTACACATTAAAATACAACAAAGACACAATTACATTTAAGGGGGGGGAAGGAGAGAGAGAATGGCTTACAACAAAATAGGAGATAAATATGGTTGCAGAGAACTTACGCACAAGGGGAACAATCGCAAGCGCCTTTCTGGATATCCAGCTCCCGATTATCAGTGATGAGAACCGTTGAAAAGAGTAGAGAGCTGGCCCAGATCGGCTTGTCTTTATATACACTTACACACAGTACAGTACAATGGTCCCTACATACTTATTGTTCATTGGACACAGGAATTCGTCTCTGCATTATAACAAAAGGTCATAGGTTGGTTCATACAGGTGGGCTGTGACTATAAAACTGCTCAGGTGGGAGGGAAACTGGGTTTCCCGCCGCATGGGTAATAAAGTGCAAATATAGTAAATGTCCATAAACTTCTTATATCCATAACTATACGCACGAGCGAGTAATCCGCTTCAAACCAACACCGGAATATTGCTAATTATATTCTCTTCCGATGGATACTAAACACCACTGTGTAACCCCTGTCTGACCCTTCGTATCAAACAAAGAGGAATCTCTTTGTCCCCGAACATGCTATATTAACTAAACTTTCAGATTCTATCAAAGGGACCATAATGTACAAAATACATTATATGACTAAAATATGTTACGATTGAGTCGCCCGCTAGACGCACACAAACTCTACCGTAAATGCGCATACCGCGCGCCTGCGAGTGCACGCGACCTCGAGTATACGCACGCACGGGAGAGCTCATGCTCGTGCAGCGGGCACACGCATGAGGTGCATATATGGCAATGTGCAGCGTGATATTTTTCTGACTTTGACACCACGTACACTTATTTTATTTTATTATTCCAAGCACCATTATTACTGATGGACTTCTCATATATACTCTTATAGGCACCGTTTGTCGGCACCTTTATTATAATCACTGTATCATCGGATATTGGTGTTAAGTCCTATATACTATTTATCAGGCACTAATATAGAGGCCTCATTACTTATTAAAAACTCCTGGTATTCTATTTAGATTATCCCTCATTTCCTCTTGCAACAGTATATCCACTTATTTTCATTTCTCCCAATTACTAGAGATATCTGGGCAAGGGGGAGTATACAGCATCTCTGTGTTTAATAATAAAAATAAAAAATCTCTCCAATCATATTAATATTTATTATACCTAGTAGCATCACAAATGCCACCATCGTAATTCACCTAAATACAGGTTCTAATTTATGTTTTCATTTGTATCCTTTATTATGCATCGGTTCCTATGGAGACCTTGCTTACTCCATTAATCGACGAAAATGTGTCTGCAGCCGCAATAAAATCCACAAAAATGGCCGCCGCGATGAGTGACAGCTTCCTCATCCAATAACGTCGAGGGACTAGCCGGGTCCCGTCCTCACAGGAAGTGGGGCACCCTCCAATAGATGTAACTGACGGAAGTGGGGAGAATACAGCGCACTCGTCCAACACTCGATACCGGAAGAGCGGCATGACGCGCATGCGCACAGCGCCTGTGCAGACGCGGAAGCGGGCGGAAGTGACGCGGGACGCGTCCTGGAACTTATAGATCGAAAAAACACAGCTTTAAGAACTCGTTTTGTGTAAAAAGTGATACCATTGGACACATTTTCATTACTTCTTAAGCATACATATGCTTAGATTCAGAATTGTGTAGCTATATGCTGTTTATACTTCCAACAGGAAGTGATGTCATAATTACCTGGTACCAGCTATAAATACAACCCTTGTTCATTAGCACCCTACCCCTTGATGAAGTCTGATGGACAAAATGCGTTGGTTGTACCTCTAAACTGACCCTCCATTTTTAAAGATAAGCACTTTATTCTTATCTTTTTAGAGCATTGTTTTTTATTCTCATGTTTTGTACTATATATACTTTTTAATTATTTCTGATGTACTCTTAACATTATCCTATGCTTGTGAAATTTTAGCCTACCTTTTTATAAATTAAATGTAATTTTATCTTTTTATCTGAACTCATCCTGCCACTTCTTCATATTTATTATAAATCCATTAGACACCGTTGGTTGCTGGCGCTCCCATCCCCCATGTTTTCTCATATATATATATATATATATATATAAAAAAACAAAAAGCCCGGAACTCCCTTAAATAGCAGCGTGCCCCGGTGCCCTCAGTGAAGCTTGGATACAGAAAGAACAAAAAACTGCGTCACTCAGGGTCTGGTGTAATGTCAGTGTATTGATCAAAAAATTACACACATCGACGTTTCGGGGGATTTAACCCCTTTCTCAAGATGTAAGAGTAACAAGAAAAAAGGAAATCGTACTCACCCTTAAATGAAGAAAGAGAGCCCGCCTAGACATCCGTGTATGCGCTCCCGAGCCTCCATTTCCGGCACAGGACGGCGCCAGGAGATGACGCATGATGACGTCCGTGTTAAGCCCGGCCGCCCGTTGTCTAGCAACGCCTGACGCTCGACCCACGGGCAGGAGGCTGGGGAACTGAGTAGACAAAAAGAAAAAGCACTTTGAAAATAGATTACGGTGAATCAATGACATATAAGACAATAACAGTAAAGATCCCGCTAAGCAAAGCTGCCAGACCCCGTGATGTAATCTAAACACATACCAATATAACATGTGAAAGCGACTGCTGGTGCCAACATAAGTGGAGCCCACAGAGAGATAGTACAGACTGGCAGGCTATACAATGAGAACAGACTTGACCAGAGGACAGGGACATGTAACAGCAAAACCAGCAATGCTGGTACAACAGTAATTAATGAGATAGAATCAAATCCCACGGTGCCGGAGGGCCACTCGTCCCATGTAGGGTAGGCCCTGGCCAACTCGCACCAAGCATGTACTAATGTCCTCCTAAACAGTCATCCAAAGGTGCTCCAGATGATCCTCTCATTAAAGCCCGCTGGGTGGATCGTATTGAGCCTGTAAATCAAGGTGGCCTCTATGCGAAGTAGTTGGCCATCACGATCACCCCCCCATATGGATTTGGGGACGTGATCGATAATTATATGTTTGAGATCTCCCAGTGAGTGCTTCGCCTCCTGAAAATGTCTGGCCACTGGTTGGTCGGATGGAGACCCTGTAATGGCAGCCTTAATGGCAGAGCGGTGGAGGGCCATGCGTTCCCTCAGAGTCCTGATTGTCTTCCCAACATAACAAAGGTTACAGGGGCAAATGATGAGATAGATGATGTGCGTAGATGTACACGAGACTACATGCCTGATGGAAATCTTCCTACCTGTTAAAGGTAAAGTAAAGGAAGGCCCCGTGATCATGTGGCTGCATGTTGTACAACCTAGACAGCGATAACTGCCTGTTTTTTTAGACAGAAAGGTCCCCTTGGAGGGTTTGGAAATATTAGAGATATCTGTGTGTACCACCAAGTATTTGATGTTGCGACCTCTCCTGTAACACATCATAGGGGTTGTCTGTTTGAATGGAAGAGTGGTGTCAGTGGAGACTATGGGCCACAATGCTCAATTCGCTCTATTTAAAATGGGTCTGGAAGTGGTCCACGGAATTCTATTATCTAAGGGTCTTGACATGGGACGCAGAAGCACATCCCGTTGCGCTTGTAACACCTCCCCTTTAACGAGGTCCAAGGCTGTCTTGTCATATCCCCTTTCTGTGAACTTGATGACCATATTATCCAGCTCCCTCTCGATCTTATCTGGCTGATTGCAGATACGTGCCACCCTTAACATTTGAGATCTTGGTAAGCCCTACTTCAGAGAGCTAGGGTGGTGGCTGTTGGCACGTAGAAGGGTGTTTTTATCAGTTGGCTTACTGTAGATATTAGTCTGAAGTTTCCCTGCGCTTATGGACACCAGAACGTCAAGATAGTTAATGGACGACAAGGACCACTGAGAGGTGATTCTGATGGGGGAAGGCCTAGCGTTGATGGAATCCAATAGGCGCAAAAGCGCCGGCTCCCCTCCAGTCCAGAGAATGAAAATATCATCAATATACCTGGTAAAAAGTGCAATGGACTGGGTAACCGTAGGATCGTGAAAAAACATGGATAACTCCTCCTTCAACATGAAAATGTTGGCATAGGATGGTGCCACGTTGCTCCCCATGGCACATCCAGATTTCTGCAAGTAGAATCTACCATCAAAAAGGAAATAGTTCCTGGTTAAAGTCAATTCCAACAAGGTCATGAACAGATCTAGGTTTACGTCCAACATGGCTTCTTCGTGTAAGAATGATCTCATATTATTCAGGCCCCCTTCATGGGGGATGCTAGTGTACAAGCTACAGATTTCAATTGTGCACAGAATAGTCCCATCAGGGATCTCTCCAAGTGAGTCCAATAGAAGGAGAAAAGAGGTGGTATCCTTCAGACATCTGGGTTGCTTCAAAACAAGTGGCTGTAAGATGCAGTCTAAAAATTGGGAAACAGGTTGGTATAAAGATTGGCGTGCAGATATGATTGGACGCCCGGGAGGTTTATTTAGGTCCTTGTCGATTTTGGGAACTGTAAAGAAAGTGGGGACCATAGGAAAGTCCTGTGTAAGTGCCTTGTGAATTTTATCGGATATCAGGCCTTGTGCTTTAGCATTGACTAGGATCCCATCTAGTTCCAGCTTGTATTCCATAGACGGGTCTGCATCCAGCTGGCAATACGTGTTAGAGTCCGATAGATTGGGTCAAAATCTCGGTTCTGTAATATGCCATGTCCAATATGACGATCCCGCACCCCTTATCTGCGGGGCGGATGACCACATCGGAATACGACCCCAAGTTCTTGAGCGCCAACCACTGCTGCTTGGACAGGTTACAGTGTCTCTGTTTGGTCGCCTTGGTGTATTTATTCATGAACTCATCAACCAACCGTATATAAGACTTGATGGAGGAATTTGACGACTGTGGATCAAGCGTGGAACTGCTTCTTTTATTAAGAAAAGGCTGAAAGATGGCGGGAGAAGTAGAAGTTGTAATGGGATGCATGGAGAAATATTCCTGTCTTCGCAACTTTCTGGCGAATTGATACAAGTCTATTTTCCAATCCAACTCCTTGTGTTGGTTGGTGGGGACAAAGGAAAGTCCATTCCCAAGAACGTCTATTTCAATTGAAGTGAGGGTGCGCTTGGATAGATTGTAGACTAAGTCTTGATTTTCGCTGCTCGATCGAATGAGTCGCGTGTTCTGACTGCCCCTATGGGTGGTCGCCCTCTTCCTCTGATTGCCGGAGCGGCTGCTGCCCCTAAAGGGACTGATGAATTTTCCTGGGCGCCATCCGAGTCGGCCACTGCGAACTCGCTATCGCTGTTGGACGATGCTCCTGACCTCTGCTTGTTCCCCCTACGCCTGCGCCAGCCCTGTTTGGGCCTCGGCTGCGCCGAATAGGGGCTGTCGGAGCTACCCCCCATTAGCCACCGGTGTACCCTGTTGGTATCGTAATCCTCCTGGACTGTGCTGAGTTTGTTCTTTTTAAATTTAATCAGATCCCTGCGATAAATGTCGCATTGGGATTGTAATTTCAGCAACCAGTCATGAGCCTCCTCCTGTTGTAAAGCAGCCGCATTTAGTGCCTCAAAAGAGGCAATCTTCTCTTTGACGACCATCAACTCTCTGCCAGCCTCCTCAGTTACCAGTAGCATAAGATCTAGACTGCATTTATTGGTAATCCCAATCCATTTCTTGCAGAACTCTGGATTGTATCTGCCGATGGTAGGGGTGTTCTTTACCCTGAACCCCCTGGGGATCATGCAATCCCGATGGTAATCGGAGAGGGAAATGCTGTGAAGCATGAAATCAATTTCCCTGCGTTTTAACTTATACAGTTGGTGACATAAGTCCTCCAAGCTCATCTGTTGGTCCGTAGGGGACAGTTTCTCTTTGAAGCGTAATCTGTCGGCATCCTCGTCTGTGAATCCAAACACCTCCCGTCTGTTAATGTTTAAATGCGTGTAGCCTTTGGTTCCATCTATAGCTGAGGTGGACGGGCGGACATCCATAATAGAAAGCGTGCTACTGGGGAACTTCCAAAGTGCTGGTGCTAATATGTGCAAAGCTGCAGGATAAAGTGTCCAGTGCTAGTGTGCAATGTCCCAGATTGCGCCTATTGGATTCCATCAACGCTAGGCCTTCCCCCATCAGAATCACCTCTCAGTGGTCCTTGTCGTCCATTAACTATCTTGACGTTCTGGTGTCCATAAGCGCAGGGAAACTTCAGACTAATATCTACAGTAAGCCAACTGATAAAAACACCCTTCTACGTGCCAACAGCGACCACCCTCGCTCTCTGAAGCAGGGCTTACCAAGATCTCAAATGTTAAGGGTGGCACGTATCTGCAATCGGCCAGATAAGATCAAGAGGGAGCTGGATAATATGGTCATCAAGTTCACAGAAAGGGGATATGACAAGACAGCCTTGGACCTCGTTAAAGGGGAGGTGTTACAAGCGCAACGGGATGTGCTTCTGCGTACCATGTCAAGACCCTTAGATAATAGAATTCCGTGGACCACTTCCAGACCCATTTTAAATAGAGCGAATTGAGCCTTGTGGCCCATAGTCTCCACTGACACCACTCTTCCATTCAAACAGACAACCCCTATGATGTGTTACAGGTGAGGTCGCAACATCAAAGACTTGGTGGTACACACAGATATCTCTAATATTTCCAAACCCTCCAAGGGGACCTTTCTGTCTAAAAAAACAGGCAGTTATCGCTGTCTAGGTTGTACAACATGCAGCCACATGATCACGGGGCCTTCCTTTTACTTTACCTTTAACGGGTAGGAAGATTTCCATCAGGCATGTAGTCTCGTGTACATCTACGCACATCATCTATCTCCTCATTTGCCCCTGTAACCTTTGTTATGTTGGGAAGACAATCAGGACTCTGAGGGAACGCATGGCCCTCCACCGCTCTGCCATTAAGGCTGCCATTACAGGGTCTCCATCCGACCAACCAGTGGCCAGACATTTTCAGGAGGCGAAGCACTCACTGGGAGATCTCAAACATATAATTATCGATCACGTCCCCAAATCCATATGGGGGGGTGATCGTGATGGCCAACTACTTCACATAGAGGCCACCTGGATTTACGGGCTCAATACGATCCACCCAGCGGGCCTTAATTAGAGGATCGTCTGGAGCACCTTTGGATGACTGTTTAGGAGGACATTCGTACATGCTTGGTGCGAGTTGGCCAGGGCCTACCCTACACGGGACGAGTGGCCCTCCGGCACCGTGGGATTCGATTCTATTTCATTAATTACTGTTGTACCAGCATTGCTGGTTTTGCTGTTACATGTCCCCGTCCTCTGGTCAAGTCTGTTCTCATTGTATAGCCTGCCAGTCTGTACTCTCTCTCTGTGGGCTCCACTTATGTTGGCACCAGCAGTCGCTTTCACATGTTATATTGGTATGTGTTTAGATTACATCACGGGGTCTGGCGGCTTTGCTTAGCGGGATCTTTACTGTTATTGTCTTATATGTCATCTATTTTCAAAGTGCTTTTTCTTTTCTCCTTTTTGTCTACTCAGTTCCCCAGCTTCCTGCCCACGGGTCGAGCATAAGGCGTTGCTAGACAACGGGTGGCTGGGCTTAGCGCGGACGTCATCATGCGTCATCTCCTGGTGCCGTCCTGTGCCAGAAATGGAGGCTCGGGAGCGCGTACACGGGTGTCTAGGCGGGCTCTCTTTCTTCATTTAAGGGTGAGTACGATTTCCTTTTTTCTTGTTACTCTTACATCTTGAGAAAGGGGTTAAATCCCCCGAAACGTCGATGGGTGTAATTTTTGGATCAATACACTGACATTACACCAGTCCCTGAGTACTGCAGTTTTTTGTTCTTTCATATATATATATATATATATATATATATATATATATATAATATATATATATTGGAAAAGCGAATAAGAACAAAGCGACCATAGGTGGTAGATACTCTGAGTGACTATAAGAAGATTTTCTTAACAAATAAAATGGGGTTTATTGCACAGAACGTTTTAAGACAATTGCACATAAAAAGATAGTGAACAGACAAAAATGTTGCTTTTTTTAAAAAACCGTTACACAATTTGTTAAAAAAACTATTCCAAAGGGCACATAAAAGACAAGGTTAAAATGGTGCTAAAAATTCATGCACTAAAAGATTTGCGAAAAATTAGAGACAACTGTGTGTCTAAAAATTATGTAAAAAGATAAATGTATACAAAATTCAAAATTCATCAAGGGGAAGTCAGACCAGACGAAACGCGTTGGATGATTCCTGCCTACTACTGAACTCCTCAGTTAAGCTATTTTTACTTTTTAACAAAATTTTGTATACATTTATCTTTTTACATAATTTTTAGACACACAGTTGTCTCTAATTTTTCGCATGTTTTAGTGCATGAATTTTTAGCACCATTTTAACCTTGTCTTTTATGTGCCCTTTGGAATGGTTTTTTAACAAATTGTGTAACGGTTTTTAAAAAAAAGCAACATTTTTGTCTGTTCACTATCTTTTTATGTGCAATTGTCTTAAAACGTTCTGTGCAATAAACCCCATTTTATTTGTTAAGGAAATCTTCTTATAGTCACTCAGAGTATCTACCACCTATGGTCGCTTTGTTCTTATTCGCTTTTCCAATTTTTATTTATCCGGCACACGTACAAGTGCAGGTCGTACTTAAGATCGAGCAGACGCCCCATATACAGAAAAAAGGGGAGTGGCATTGCAGTGACTAGCTGTTTTTGTGGGGTACATTTGCATTTGACAAACTGTGAAAACATTTTTTTACTGCATCTTTTGGCGCTGTTAGTTCACCCTATATACACATATACATATATATATATATATATTTATATATATATGTGTGTGTGTGTATATTTATAAGTAGAAAGTCCAGCACTCTCATCAGAGTATCCAACGGTGGGGTGCACTATACAGGTTAATCCCCTATTCAGAGTGATTCCAGTATATAGACAAAGTCCAAAGAAAATAGGCACTCTCCAAGTCACTTTTAAAGTTTGCTCAGAACATTTTTATACCATACTCACAGTACCAATAAATGCAAGGCTTCACAGGGTTTGCATACAGACATTGTGCAACGTTTCGGTTAAAGTATAACCTTTGTCAAGCTTTTCAACATTATAAGCCAACAACAGTAGCAGCAAAGCAGAGTTAATGCAGCAGAATTAGCATACCTGTTCCTCAGGAGCCTCTTAAGTACCCCCTGCATGTGTGTGCCGCGCGGCCATGGCGTGCGTTCCATTCGTACACACGAGCGCTCCACACAGCGGATTTCCGCGGGAGCGTGTCACTTCCGCTTCCGCTCCAGAATCACTACAGCCGGGTGTGGAACACATATGCGTTCCACAGCCCATCATCCCCCCAAAAGGCTCCGGACATCAATAGTATATAAATGAATGTGGAGCGCACATGCACTCTACCCACCGGATTACATATAATACCATTAATAATTTACTATTATATATTTGGAAGGAGAGTATGTTAAACAAATTTTTCTTAATACACGCAGGGGAACATCAAGAGGCTACTTGTGTTATAGCAAAAAAAGCTATAAAAACATAATTATTGTGTAATCTAAATACAGTATACATAAGACAAACATAAATGCAAAATACATATATTAAAGTTAGAAGATGTGTATATATATATGAGAAAATTAATTAAAAACAGATGTGGTGGAGCCAATCATACCGGTTTAACCCTGAAAATTTTTCAACACTAATTGCTCGTTCAGCAATTGTGTCCAACCTAAAGATCCATAGGAGCAATTGTGTCCAACCTAAAGATCCATTCAGCCTCTCGTTTATGTAATTCTAGGACCCGATCACCACCTCTTATTGATGGCGGTATCCAATCAATGATTCTACACCGGAGGGTCGGTATTTGGTGCCCTAGTTCCATCCAATGTCTTGCCACTGGTTTATCCGAACTTCCCGTCTCAATTGCCTGACGGATCGTACTCCTGTGGTTGGCCATTCGGTCTCTAAAACGCCTTTTTGTAAGGCCTACATAGGCCAGCCCACAAGGGCAAGTAATCAGATAGATAACATGGTCAATCAGGCAGTGCAAGCAATGTTTTATCGGAATTTGCACACCACTATGTGGATGTGGAAAAGTTGGTCCCGAGATCATGGACCTACAGGTTGTGCAGTCCAAACACTTAAAACAACCTTTTTTGGTAGATCTTAACCAAGTGCCACCCTTATCTTTTGTCAGGTTCATCAGTGGTCTCATTAAATGTTGCTTCAGGTTTGCACCACGACGATACGCTAACATCGGTTGTCGATCTGTTAGTCTTTTGAGCTTAGAATCAGATGCAATAATATTCCATTTGTGCCTAAAAGCATCTTTCACAACTTTAGCCTTATCATCATATCTACTTGCGTAGATCATCCGATTATTGTTCTTTTGTCTTGCTTTTACCTTGGGCTTGGCGACCTTGCGGCGTGCTTTAGCAAGACAGTTCTCAATCGTTCTGTGTGCATAAACCCGCTCTTTTAAACGTGCCTTTACTTCAAGAATTTGTTGTTCTGCCAGTCGCTGGTCAGTATTTATCCTTAGGACACGGATAAACTGTGAGATCGGTAAGTTCGTCTTCAGACTTGGAGAGTGATGGCTAGTGGCATACAGTAAAGAGTTTCTGTCCGTTTCTTTCCTAAACAGTGTGGAAACTAGGCCGTTATCACACTTATATATCGTGACATCCAGAAAATCGAGCTTCATTTTATCACATTTTGCTGTAAATGTAACTGGTGTATCAAGCTCATTAAGTGCCCCCACCATCTGCTGGAACTCAGTCTCCGTCCCTTTTCAAAGTGCAAAAACATCATCAATAAATATGTGATAATTGATCTCGGCATAATAAACATATTTTCAAACCAGTACATGTAGATATTTGCATAGGCAGGTGCCAGGTTCGACCCCATCATGGTCCCTGACACCTGCCTATAAAATCTACCCGCATACAAGAAATGATTCTCCTGCAAAACCAAACTCATTAACTCAATTAGAAATTCTATTGGTGGACCTACATGTCCAAATTTTACAAGTGCATCACGTACTGCACTCATACCAGCTTCATGCGGTATAATTGTATACAATGAATTAACATCTAGTGTTGTTAGCAGAATGTCATCATAGTTCACAAGAACATTTTGCTTAATTTTTTTCAAGGAAGTCACTTGTGTCACGCAAGTAACTGGGAATCTGTAGGACAACCGGTTGTAGATATTGATCAATACATTTTGCTAAAGTTTGTAGCAACGACCCCTGGGCTGAGATTATTGGACGCCCAGGGGGGTCCACCAAGGTCTTATGGACCTTGGGTAGGGTGTAAAGGAATGGACACTTAGGGGTTTCAACTGTCAGATAGGTTGCAGTCTTACTATCAATCCACCCATTTTGTAAACCCCTATTGAAGCATACATCCACCTTTATTCTTAATGTTCATCATGGGGTCTGAGGTACAGATCTTATATACAGTGGTATCAACCAAATGCCTTTTAATCTCTCTGTCATAATTGGACCAATTTTGTAGAACAATTGCCCCGCCTTTATCAGCCGGGCGTATTATCACATGCTCATTCTCCTTCAATGATTTCAATGCCAGTCTCTGCCCCTTAGTAAGGTTATCATACCTACTCGATGACGTATTAGTTTTAACATCATATTCCATAGCTCTGACAAATGTTTTAATACTTGAATTCATTGAAGGAGGGTCAAATAAACTGGGATTTTTCAATTTATCCTTCACAACTTGGTTCTCCTGAGTACTATCTCCAAAATACTCTCTTAGACGTAATTTACGTGCAAATTTAAATTGATCAACACAAAATTCAAAAGGATCATGTCTAATCGTGGGGACAAGATTCAAACCTAATGCCAAAAGTGATGTCTCATCAGGTGATAGTTGGTGATCAGATAAGTTAAAGATAAGTTTCATCTCCTCCTCCTGCGACCTCTTCGCTTTATAGCCACTCCTCCTCGGGTGTAGCATCTTCCTCTTGTATGTGTAATATCCCCTACCCCACCCTGTGTATCTAAAAAACCACTAGGGGGGCGGGTATCAGATTGCTCTGTATCAGACGTAGTAGCTGAGGAGGCAGTATCCAGAGTCTGAAAGACCCTGGGACCCCAAGTTCTCCTAAACCTACTATTGTTCTTATTACTGTTGTTACCACTCAACCACCGGTAGACTTGATGATTTTTGTAATCGTTCTCAACGGTACTTAATTTTTTCCTCTTGAATGAGACCAACTCATTCTTGTATGTATCAATCTGGTTTTGTAATTTCAAAATCCAACTATCAGATTTATCACTAGTCAGATTTTGCAGGGAATGTTGCTCAAAAGCCTTAATCTCATCTCTTACTTGTGTCAATTCGGTTCCTACTTGCTCAATGACCAAAAGCATAAGATCAAAGGCACATTTGTTTAATACACTGCACCACCTACTACAAAAAGTGGCACTATTGCGGCCTATAGTGGGTACATTTACAACTCTAAAAACTCGTGGCATTTTCTTAGTTCTAAAGTATTCCGACAGGAATTGTCCATGAAGGACTAAATCTGTTTCTCGTCGCTTTAGACGTAAAAGTTTATAGAATAAATCCACGGGTTTCTCAGTTGGCAATGCACCAAATTCACATTTGTCAAATAACACTTTTTCTGCATCTTCATCAGTTAGAGAAATGAGTGTATGTTCAACTTCAAATAATAAACCCTCATCAAAAACAATCTGTTTCTGTTGAGACATTACCTACTACCTAATACCACTGTAATCTATTTTCAAAGTGCTTTTTCTTTTCTCCTTTTTGTCTACTCAGTTCCCCAGCCTCCTGCCCGTGGGTCGAGCGTCAGGCGTTGCTAGACAACGGGCGGCCGGGCTCAGCGCGGACGTCATCATGCGTCATCTCCTGGCGCCGTCCTGTGCTGGAAATGGAGGCTCGGGAGCGCGTACACGGGTGTCTAGACGGGCTCTCTTTCTTCATTTAAGGGTGAGTACGATTTCCTTTTCTCTTGTTACTCTTACATCTTGAGAAAGGGGTTAAATCCCCCGAAACGTCGATGGGTGTAATTTTTTGATCAATACACTGACATTACACCAGTCCCTGAGTGCCGCAGTTTTTTGTTCTTTCATAGATATATATATATATATATATATATATATATATATATATACACATGTGCACAAATAAGGATGCACTCACCAGACTTCTCCAGGGTGAAATTGATAGATTTTAATCCAGACAGCACATACTCACAAACAGAAGGTCAACGTTTCGGCTCACAGCAGAGCCTTTGTCAAGACCAGATTACCAGGTTGCCATCTCCCTAGCACTGCTCTGAATAGTGAAACCATATATACCCTTGGTGCAGCCACACCCCCCAATCATCCAATTAGCAGCATGAACAAACAGGCCATCATTAAACTAATATCAGCCAGCTGTCACAGGATAAGGCCAAATACATATACACAGCACAAACCAGACACACACATAAATTGATTTTAAAACAACTCATTGTGGCCACACAAGTAGTCTAACATCGTGTGTGGAACGCACGCCGGTACAGTGACACGCATGGCCCTTCCTGTGAGCCGCACATCACTTCCCGTCCGGCGTTGCCAAGTAACGGCGCCGTGAGTAAAGCAGACCATATTAGCTTATGTAAACCACATCGGAGTGAACAACCAAAGTATCCACTACAGATCCTCATATAAGCCAGATACATAATCGGGATAAATCAATCGATTACCTAGCAACCTTGGTATTTGAGCTGCCACAGGGATTTCTATACCGCATCACGTCCGGTCGCTCGTAGCCAGGCAACAAATACCCAGTTGCTAACACAAATTACGTTAACCTCAGATTGAAAAAACATTGTGCATAAATGTACACGGCTGTTGAACTCCCCCAATATATAGCAAACATACGTAAGGGTCAGCAAGAACCAACCCTATCCCCTTACTACCAAAGTAAACAGGAATGTCACAATCGATAGTATGATTAACAGGCGGGCTGCACCAATAGCACACAGGCACCCATCAGAATAGTCATCAGGGCATTGCAAGTATATACATTTAAAAATGACTAAACATAGTGCTAAACATAGATCCCCAAAACCTATAAAAAACCACAAGGAAAAATCGCATCACGAGATGCACATAAACCTAGTGGAGTACATATAAACTCAATCAAAAAAACAAAAAACACAAAAGGATCAGAGGACATGACTGATAGATCACTCAAAGAGCTGAACACCCCTGCACTGTCACAAAAAATAATGAAACATAAAAATATCATGAAAAATTTGCAAAAATCAGACTGGCATCAGCCTCAGACGTTGCCAAATCACAAAAACATGTGCAATGGGTTCTGTTCATTGAGTCCTTTCGGTGACATTGCAAGAAATGTGCTGCCACCGGTTTGTCAGTCTTACCGGTCAAGTAAGCCAAATGAATCGAGGACCGATGCTGGTTCATCTTTTCACGAAAGGTACGTATCGTCTTACCAACATACATCTTGCCACAGGGACACGTCAGGTAGTATATAACATGGTCCATAGTACAGACCAGATGATGTCTCAGCTTGATTTTGGTCCCATACAGTGGATGATTGAAAAACTGTCCAGTAACCATGGACCGGCATGTGGTGCACTGCAAACATTTGTAGCACCCTGGTCTTTTACCAAGCCATTGTCCACCGCTTGAGCTAACGGTACTCATGGTTGGTCTGAGAAGAATATCCTTCAAATTCTGGCCACGTTGTGTACTGAATAAGGGAGGCTTTGGACCAATGGACTTAAACCTGGGGTCAGAGCAAACAATTGGCCAATTGACCGTGACAGTTTTCTGTATAGACTTTAGGTTGGTGCTGCAACTGGTCTTAAAGATCAGACGGTTAGACTCTCTTGGTTGTTTAGATGAATTACCACCTTTGGCGTGGATTGCACGTGCCTTAGCAAGGCATTTCAGCACATTACTTCTTTTGTATCCACGACTCACAAACCGGTCAACACAATCCTGTAACTGTATCTCTGCTCGACCTGCATCAGAGTTGTTCCTAAGGACTCTAAGTAACTGCGAAACAGGTAAGTTCGATTTGAGCTTGTCTGGATGATGACTTGTGGCCCACAATAGCATGTTTCGGTCAGTTGGCTTTCGGTATAAGGTGTATTCTAAAGCAGGTGGTCGACTCAAAACCGTCACATCCAAAAAAATCAATTGTAGAATTATTAATGTTTGCAGTAAATCTAATCGGGGTGTTCAGATCATTGAGTGCATCCACCATGGCATAAAATGACTCAGTGGTGCCACTCCATATCATAAAGAGATCGTCAATATATCTTCTATAGTAAACCATCTGTTCCCCATACCTAGGAAGAATATATTCATTCTCATATTTAGCCATGTACAGGTTAGCGAACCCCGGGGCCAAATTCGACCCCATCGCTGTCCCAGTGCGCTGGATAAAATACTCCCCCTGATATTGGAAGTGGTTATGTGACAATACTAGTCTAATAAGATCCAATATGAATTCAATGGGAGGTCCTTCATAAGGGCCTGCTAGAAGTGCTTCACGTACTGCCATTAATCCTTCATCATGGGGAATGACGGTATACAACGAGTTAACATCAAGAGTCGCTAGTTGGCACCCAGCTGAAATACAGTCCAATGAATTTAGACCCTCCAGAAAGTCACCTGTGTCCCGTAAATATTTACGGGACACAGGTGACTTTCTGGAGGGTACCAAGTAATGTGCTGAAATGCCTTGCTAAGGCACGTGCAATCCACGCCAAAGGTGGTAATTCATCTAAACAACCAAGAGAGTCTAACCGTCTGATCTTTAAGACCAGTTGCAGCACCAACCTAAAGTCTATACAGAAAACTGCAAACATTAATAATTCTACAATTGATTTTTTGGATGTGACGGTTTTGAGTCGACCACCTGCTTTAGAATACACCTTATACCGAAAGCCAACTGACCGAAACATGCTATTGTGGGCCACAAGTCATCATCCAGACAAGCTCAAATCGAACTTACCTGTTTCGCAGTTACTTAGAGTCCTTAGGAACAACTCTGATGCAGGTCGAGCAGAGATACAGTTACAGGATTGTGTTGACCGGTTTGTGAGTCGTGGATACAAAAGAAGTAATGTGCTGAAATGCCTTGCTAAGGCAAGTGCAATCCACGCCAAAGGTGGTAATTCATCTAAACAACCAAGAGAGTCTAACCGTCTGATCTTTAAGACCAGTTGCAGCACCAACCTAAAGTCTATACAGAAAACTGTCACGGTCAATTGGCCAATTGTTTGCTCTGACCCCAGGTTTAAGTCCATTGGTCCAAAGCCTCCCTTATTTAGTATACAACGTGGCCAGAATTTGAAGGATATTCTTCTCAGACCAACCATGAGTGCCGTTAGCTCAAGCTGTGGACAATGGCTTGGTAAAAGACCAGGGTGCTACAAATGTTTGCAGTGCACCACATGCCGGTCCATGGTTACTGGACAGTTTTTCAATCATCCACTGTATGGGACCAAACTCAAGCTGAGACATCATCTGGTCTGTACTATGGACCATGTTGTATACTACCTGACGTGTCCCTGTGGCAAGATGTATGTTGGTAAGACGATACGTACCTTTCGTGAAAGGATGAACCAGCATCGGTCCTCGATTCATTTGGCTTACTCGACCGGTAAGACTGACAAACCGGTGGCAGCACATTTCTTGCAATTCAAGCACCAACTTTCCACCATGCGGTCCATGATAATTGACTGGGTGCCTCCTCTTGCCAGGGGAGGGGACAGGAACAAGTTGTTACTAAAACGCGAGGCATATTGGATCCATTTCTTGGGGACAATGTCACCGAAAGGACTCAATGAACAGAACCCATTGCACTTGTTTTTGTGATTTGGCATCGTCTGAGGCTGATGCCAGTCTGATTTTTGCTAATTTTTCATGATATTTATATGTTTCATTATTTTTTGTGACAGTGCAGGGGTGTCCAGCTCTTTGAGTGATTTATCAGTCATGTCCTCTGATCCTTTTGTGTTTTTTGTTTTTTTGATTGAGTTTATATGTACTCCACTAGGTTTATGTGCATCTCGTGATGCGATTTTTCCTTGTGGTTTTTTATAGGTTCTGGGGATCTATGTTTAGCACTATGTTTAGTCATTTTTAAATGTATATACCCGCAATGCCCTGATGACTATTCTGATGGGTGCCTGTGTGCTATTGGTGCAGCCCGCCTGTTAATCATACTATCGATTGTGACATTCCTGTTTACTTTGGTAGTAAGGGGATAGGGTTGCTTCTTGCTGACCCTTACGTATGTATGCTATATATTGGGGGAGTTCAACAGCCGTGTACATTTATGCACAATGTTTTTTCAATCTGAGGTTAACGTAATTTGTGTTAGCAACTGGGTATTTGTTGCCTGGCTACGAGCGACCGGAAGTGATGCAGTATAGAAATCCCTGTGGCAGCTCAAATACCACAGGTTGCTAGGTAATCGATTGATTTATCCTGATTATGTATCTGGCCTATATGAGGATCTGTAGTAGATACTTTGGTTGTTCACTCCGATGTGGTTTACATAAGCCAATATGGTCTGCTTTACTCACGGCGCCGTTACTTGGCTACGCCGGACGGGAAGTGATGCGCGGCTCACAGGAAGTGCCGTGCATTTCACTGTACCGGCGTGCGTTCCACACACGATGTTAGACTCCTTGTGTGGCCACAATGAGTTGTTTTAAAATCAATTTATGTGTGTGTCTGGTTTGTGCTATTTATTTGGCCTTATCCTGTGACAGCTGGCTGATATTAGTTTAATGATGGCCTGTTTGTTCATGCTGCTAATTGGATGATTGGGGGGTGTGGCTGCACCAAGGGTATATATGGTTTCACTATTCAGAGCAGTGCTAGGGAGATGGCAACCTGTTAATCTGGTCTTGACAAAGGCTCTGCTGTGAACCGAAACGTTGACCTTCTGTTTGTGAGTATGTGCTGTCTGGATTAAAATCTATCAATTTCACCCTGGAGAAGTCTGGTGAGTGCATCCTTATTTGTGCACATGTATCGTGGAACTTTGTTCTGATAGGACCTGTTCCTGGATTTTGCACCCCAGCAACTGTGATTATTAACGACATGTGAGTGCGGCTCTTCTACAATGGAGATATATATATATATATATATATAAAACCAAGTGTGATATAAAATGAATGCTCTATATGACCGTTAAAAAATTGAACCTAAAAACCGGTATCAATAAAAAATATATTTAAATTTAATATAATAAAATACCATAAAGGAGTTGAGCACAATAACAAATGAAATATATTTAAATTTAATATAATAAAATACCATAAAGGAGTTGAGCACAATAACAAATACAGTTTAATTAATTAAACATAAAAACAATGAGTAGCTGAGTCTGAAGGATAAAAGATTTATCTCAGTGCATGGTGGAGGTCAATCTATAGGAGTCCAACGCGTTTTGTCCTATCTGGACCCCTTGATGAAGTCAACGGGTCCAAAAGGTTGCACTGAGGTTGCTGGATGACTAAGTTAAGCGACACAATTGGGTGGCACAAACACCTAGCCCATCTAAGAGTGGCACTGCAGTGGCAGACAGGATGGCAGTTTTAAAAAATAGGCCCAAAAGAGCACATAATGCAAAGAAAAAAAAGAGGTGCAACATGGTCGCTGGATGACTAAGCTAATGGACCCTTCAGACTGGCAGACAAAACAACGATATGAACATTCTCGTTCATAAATGAACGAGAACTCGTTCATATCGTTGTGTGTGTAGGCACCAACGATTAATGATGCGAGGCCCCGCGCTCGTTAATCGTTGGTGCCCCGTCGCTTATGCATGCAGGCCAATATGGACGAGATTGTCCATTTTAGCGTGGCAGTGCTTTGGAGCCGGGAGACGGGGGGAGTGAAGAAACTTCACTCCCCCATCACTGCTCCCCCGCCGCCGGGTCGGCCGTATTTGCTGGTGGGCAGCTCGGCGGTGGATCAGTATGTGTGTAGGGACCATCGAGGAGTGGAACTGCAGTGGCAGTTTTAAAAACTAGACCCCAAAGAGCACATAATGCAAAGAAAAAAAGAGGCGCAAGATGGAATTGGAAGAGGCAAGAGGACAGTGTCAAGAAGATGATTAAAAATTAGAGGCACATGCAAGCAGGAACAACACACAGGCTTCCTATATTGGTGTGGAACAGAAAGGACTTCAACCAAGCAAATATATAATCATTAATACCCCTTTCACATCTCCAATGCCGGATCACACACGGGAATTGGAAACGGGTCCTTCCCGGGTGGGTTCCGGTATTGGAGACTATACTACCCTTTTTGGCTGGCTGTCCGACCTAGCAATATGCCGGGCTGGTTGCCATAGCATCAGGGGGCGGAGCCAGCAGCGGGGGTGGATGCAGTGGCAGCGCTGGTAGATGAGCTCATCTCCGCGTCGCCTCCCCCTATCTAGTAAACGGGTCCCGGGTGAATCCGTTTACGCAGCCACTGACCCGGTATTCAACCCGGTAATAACACTGTTTATAACCTGGGTTGAATTACCGGGTCAGGCGACCCGGGAATTTGGAATTGTCGCTTTCACACCGCACACTGACCTGGCCGGGTCGATACCGGGTTATTTGTGCGATGTGAAATGGGGAATTACCACATTACTGGACAAACTGAAAAACTAGGGGCCAAAGCCTCCAAAATTATACCCCCTTCTTCATTTTCTTGGATAAAGATAATCTTGGATTTAATGCTGGGATGCAAATAAACTGGTGTATACCACAGGATCAAGATTGGATATTTTCCCCTCCACGGAGTCTGGAGACTTATTTTGTGAAAATCTCGTGGGTTTATTTTTTTCCATTTTTTTTATTGCATTTTTATTGACATATTTTGTGGCAGATGCCTTATTTTTGTTTTTCACAGCTCCCAGTTACACACATGTGAGCATACCTGTGTGTCCCAGTTACACGCATGTGAACATACCTGTATGTCTTGTTTATTTTATTCATATTTTATTTTTAAATAAAGCAGCCACTTAGATGTTTTAGCAGCCCCTCCTGAGCCCCCACAGCAGCCCCGTATCTGGCAAGTTAAGTTCGGGTGGGTTCAGTAAAGTACTAAGCACAACTGTGCAGTAATTTTTTTTTTTGTTATTGAGCCCCTGACCTAGTGGAGCTTAACACTCTACAGTCTAAACTCATTTCATACTATAAGTAGGACTGTAGGAGGAAGTAATGCTAACCTCTGTGCCCACAGCATGCCTCAGCCTGACAAGCCAGACATCTTCCTGGCTGTTAGCCACCATGAGACTCCATACTGGGCCTTATACAGTAACTGTTTGTGTCTCACAGGAGCTCCTGGCCCATCTAGTGTTGCAGTGCAATGGAAAGTTGATGCAATGCAAGATCACTGAAACTCTGTTCTTCTAACACTGCAAGGTCTTGCAATAACCCTACGCAGCCCATAGGAAAAGAAAATCCCTGTACAACAATTGCGCATCTTCTTAATAAATAATCCCAAAATGTGGAACATCAATAATCAAAATTAAGTTTGACTAATTGGAGCCATTCATTTGAGTGAGTCCCTAATATGAAATCATTGAGAAGAACCTTTCTCTAATGCTCTGGCAGAAAATATCACTTTTACCTCTCCAGAAGTTGCACTGGATCATGGGGGTAATTCCAAGTTGATCACAGCAGGAATTCTGTTAGCAGTTGGGCAAAACCATGTGCACTGCAGGGGGGGGGGGGGGGGGGGGGGGGCAGATATAACATGTGCAGAGAGTGTTAGATTTGGGTGTGGTGTGTTCAATCTGCAATCCAAATTGCTGTGTAAA